>NC_138069.1:36325591-36936723 GCF_964194185.1 Rhinolophus hipposideros
ATGGCAATAACGCTACTCTTGCAATGGTTATTTGAGCATCAAATGAGGTCAAGAATGCAGGAGCACTTTGAGGACCCTACCACAGATTTCTCTTTGTTAGGACAGGACAAGCGAAACTTGGAAAGTAGAGGGCCTAGCTGTAGAGAACCCTGCTGGGAATGCCAGTGAAACATTTCTTTCTTCGTTTGTTCTTTTGTGAGCTCGTTGATTCATTCAATGAGCATTCACGTGGTGCCCTCTCATATAGTAAGATGCTGAGGTTACAGGGATTGATAAGATACTGCTCAGGTCCTCATGAAACTCACAGAAGTGACAGACATATGGACACATAATAAAAGTACATACATTGGAGAGAAACAGTTCTCCAGCCCCTGCCTCAGATAGATACAAGTGCAGGGAAAGGTGTTCTGGGCAGAAGGAACAGCAAAGACAAAGGCATGGAGTGTATGAAATCGCACGGAGTATGCATCACGTGGTCTTGGAGTCATGTCCTGACGACGTCCCCAGGGAGCTCCTGGGTTGGGCTCCAAAAATGAGCATCTCTTTACATTTATCTGATGGACGATTCTTTTTCTTTTTTTCTCCCACAGCCTCACCCACAATGTTTCTAATTAACTAACATTCCTAATGTCCATTCCTAAAATGTGTGTCCAGGGGCAAAAATAGACCCCCTAATTTTTACAGTTTAAAGCTATCGGGGATAGTTTTAAATTCTCTGGTATTTAAAAAAGTCCTGAGTCTGACCACCCAGTTGTGTGGAGTTGGCTGTCTCCGTTCACTTCTGAGTCGTAGTTAAGGTCTGAATTCAAATCCTCAGTCTATGTACCTCTTGTAGCTGAGAGACCTCTGTCAAGTTAGTATAGCTCTCTAGGGCTCCATTTACTCATTTGGACCATGGGATTGTCAGAGGAACCCCTGAACTAGACCCCTGTGAGAATTTAATGACCTCTAATACATGTCAAGTGCAGAACATGTTTTGGTGTCAATATTCTCTAGAACAGTTGTGTCCAAACTTTTTTCAACGTTTTTCACCAAGGGCCATATGCGGTATAATCCACAAACAGCCGGGCCACTCACTCGAGGTGAAGTACGTATTGCCTCACCCGGTTTATTTAAGTAAACTAAATATATTTTTGGAATTTGCTGCAGGCCAATTAACAAGGGATAGCGGGCCGCAGTTGGCTTGCGGGCTGCAGTGTGGACACCCCTGCTCTAGAGGTTTTGACCCTGGGTCTTTACAGGGGAACATGCAAGTCAGTTCTCAGATGCTAGATTTTCTTGACAGAATGGCACCATGGAGTGCCTGACCTGGGAGGATTGGCTGAGATGGAGTTCATCCCCTTGTTTCATTGATGGGGAAACTGAGGCCCACAGAGGCGAAGGGACTTGACCATGTTCACTTGGACGGATACAAGATACGGTACCACCGTGGTGCTCCTGTGTTCAGGCAGCGGGAAGGGCTGATGGCTTCAGAGTCCAAGTGGAACCCATCCGCCACGCCTGCTGGGTGCAGCCTTTGATGTCCAGACCTTGGGCAGGCTCAGTGTGGGGGGTTAGCTGATGTCCAGATCCCACCCATTGCCTGTTGAGCCTCCAAATCAGTCCAAGAGCAGCTGGGAAGCTTGTGGAATATTAGAAACGCCACGCACTCATAGATTCTCTCTTGTGCTGTGCAGGATATCGTTTGCCTCCCCCCACTCCCTTACCTCCAACATGCGCACAAACCTCTTGAGCCAGTCAGAAACTCATACATTCTCCCCTGGCACCAGAGCTGAAGGCGCCTGCCAACCTGTGGGTTTCTTTTCCATGTGGCTTACCATCTGGAGTGGCCACCTGGCCTCCTTGTGGGGTGTGTGTGTGTCTGTGAGAGAGAGACAGAGAGAGAGAGAGGACACTTGCACGTGTACGCACACACTCGGGCACCCATTCCCAGGACCAGAGTACTCTGTCCCCTCTCTGTGCTTGAACAGCTGAATGAACAAGAGCAGGAGATCAGAGGACAGTGCCCAGAAGTCATCCTGGCAGTATGAATGAATAATTCATATTGTAATCCTGATTTCCAGGGCTTCCTAAAATAGCTGTTTTAATTGCTTATTTGTCTCGCTGCTGACTTCAATTCAGCTGCCTCCACTGTGGTCCCTAATGTTGACTTGCAGGTAGGGTTTCCCTTGAGGGAACAACAGTCTATTTTCTTCTTTGAAAAGAAATGATGGGGGGGAATAACCCTTAAAGAAAGTCATACTTTTCAGGGATGAGAACCATTTTCTTTTCAAAGCCTGTGCAGAGCTCCTTTGTAATCAGTTCCTATAAAGCCTCTGTGGTCTTGGAGAATAAAGAAATAGATGGGCAGACAAGGTGAGCTTCTGGGCTATGTCAGTCTGCCCCTTGTGATGCCATCAGCAAACCCTTGGGCGTCTGCAGGTTTTCAGAGCCTCAGACAGCCCAGGTTTATGCTTCCCTACACATGCCAGCTGTAGCATCTAGGAAAGGTTTCAGAGTGGCCCACCTGCCTGAGCAGACAACCTGGGGGAATGCCCTGCCCCTGCTGCCCATAGAATAGGAGGGGGGCCAGTGTCCTGTCCCCTGGGGCTCTGGCAGGAAGCGTCTAGTGTGAAATGCATGGCTCGGCTTCAAAAGGGCTTCTTCCAGTTGTTTAGTGGAAGGACCTGGAAAAGGGGGGTGGTTGGAAGCCAGGCATTTGGAGCCCCTTACGTGTGCCATACAGGGCCAGTGAGAAGTAGAGATACAGTGTTTGGAGGGCCTGGGCAGATGAAAGCCCTGTGGGTTACAGTGACATGTCAGGTGTCATTGATAGCGAAGGAGCAGGAGAGGATTTCTTGAACGCAGGTTGGATAGCATTTAGTTTCTAGGTCCCTGCAGTTAGGAGGTAGGGATGCTATACCAGTGGTTCCTGAGTGTGGTGGTAGGACCAGCAGCGTCAGCAGCACCTGCATGCTTGTTGGAAATGCAAATTCTCAGCCCAGCCCAGCATCAGAAACCTATTGAATCAAAAACTGTGGGTGGGTTGCAGCCACCTGCGGGTTGCCAAGCCCTTAGGAGGTTCTGATGCAGCTCAGGGTTGCAAACCATTGAGGCAGGAGGTGTTTTCGGGGAATAAGTGAGTATGGGCAAGGGGAAGAGGGGTTTCAGGAAACCTGGATACCCACGAGGATCCACTCCTCTGTGCCACATGACCTTGGACAAGTCCTTAGGACACGGTCTTGGAAACTCAGGACTGAATGGTCCCCTGGCAATCACTGTGTCATCTTCTCATGGTGGGGATGGCAAATAGCGGCCTGGGGTGGAAAAGGGGCTTGGCCACACTCAATGGCAGAACTCATTTACCTGTCAAGTAGCTGAGTATTCCTGGATGGAGCAGCCTCCCACTCTACCCCCAGTTTCCGCATCTGTAACACGGAGCTCATAGTAGTATTTACAAGATTATTTTAAACAAGTTAATATCATATTGCACTGAACATGGGGTTTCCCTATATTTTTTTCCGTACCACTTTATTGAGGAATTTTTGAAATGCTAAATTGTATATATTTAAAGAGTGCAATTTGATGAGTTTTGACATACATACATATGTGTGTGTGTACATATTATATATCTGTGAATTCATCTTCGTAATCAATGTAATAGACATTCCCATCAGCCCCAAAATGTTTTTTATGCCCCTTTGTAATCCCTCACTCCCCCTTCCCTCATCCCTAGGCAACCGCTGGTCTGCTTTCTGCCCCTACAGGTTAGTTTATATTTTCTAGATTTTTATATCAATAGAATCATGCAGCACAGTCTTGTTTTTCCCGGACTTCTTATGCCCGATATAATGCTTCTGAGATGCATCGATGTCGTTGCATGTATTAATAGTGTGGTACCTTTCGTGACTGAGTAGTACGTATTCTACGGTATGGACGTATGGTCGTGCACCAGCCACATAACACTGTAGTCAACGGCAGACCCCATACATGATGGTGGTCCCATAAGATTATAACGGAGCTAAAGAAGTCCTCTCGCCTCGTGACATTGTAGCTCTCTAATGTTGCGGCGCCACACATGACTCAGGCTGGTGGGGCTGCTGGTGGAAACAAACCTACTGCATGGCCGGTCAGAAACGCATAGCGCATCCGATTACGTACTGTGAATCATAGTTGGTAATGGTAACAAACGACTGTTACTGGTTTGTGTGTTTACGATTTATGATTTTAGAGTGTACTCTTTCTATGGAAAAAAATGTTTGCTGTAACCTGTCATATTAAGCTGGCAGCAGCCTCATACATCTCGTGTTTGCGGGGGCTCTTGGTTGCGTCATTTTCCCTTGTGCTTGACTGAATCTCATGTTGTTTTGTGTAAGTCGTGTGCTGTACGGGCTCGTCGCCTAGGAGCAGGAGGGTGTCCTGTAGCCTCGGTGTGCAGCAGGCTGGACCCTCTAGGTGTGTGCCCGTGACTCTATGATGTTCGCATGGCGACAAAGTCACGTTAACAGTGTATTTCTCAGACTCTATCCCCTTTGGTAAGTGGCACGTGACTGCACTACATTTGTCTATCCATTCAACTATTAATGGACACGTGAGTTGTTTCCAGCTCGGGGTCATGACAATCAGCATAACACTGAATTTTAAGAAGCACCATTATTTTATGTGCCCCTAAGAAAGGAAAAATGCTGGCAACTAAATTATGACCCAATTTTTAAAAAATTAACTAGATTGTTGATTTCATACTTGTTGAAATAAATCTTTCACACTTTGATTTTTTTTTTACTCACGTATTGCTTTTATACATACAACAATAACGACAAAAAAAATACGTAAACAAAACAAAGCCCCAGTGTTCCTAAAACATCTCCCTATTCTGAATCCAATGCTTTGGAGTCGCAAACTATTACTGTCTGTGCTTTTCCTATCGTCCTCGGTGTCCTCAGGAGAGTTGGTGGCGTGGCCTCCTGATGAGGACCCGCAGAGGAATTCAAAGGCTTTGATCTGGGCTCTGCAGCCAGAGGCAATTATGCAAAGTCAACCTACTCTTGCTTTGGGAATGTTGCTGAACGTGTCTGTTCACTGCCACCTCCACTCTTCCCCACAACCATTCCATTCCTAGGGGTTAAAAGTGCCCCCCTGTTGTCTCTGGGATTTGGTCCCAAGCCCATGATACCGCTGACGTCTGTGCCCACGTAGGCAGTGACAGCTCCATCAGCCACAGCCTGGCTGACAAGGTGGTGAGCGGCCCGGGTGGTAACGCACGCCCCCATTGCAGAGATGTTAAAATGTATTTACAAGCATGCCACTCAGAACTGTGGGACTAGAGTCTCTGTGAGGGACCCTGAATGGGGCTAGGTGCTTTGTAAACAGTCAGTGAAAGTTAGCTTTTATTATCATTAGGAGCAAGCATCCGTTCCCTTGTTGGTTCAATGAGGGTGATTGTTGTTATCTGCGTCACCGAAAAGTTGTGATGATAAAGGAAATGATTTCTTTTACGTAGAGCATATGGTCCAGTGCCTCGTACTTAATTGGCCTGCAGTAAAAAAGGTTTTAATGATTGTTTCTTTGCAACTTCACAATGCCCTGGATGGGCCAGGGGGCCAAATCGGCCAGACTGTGGACTTTCGAAGGCTGACACTGCAAGGAACCCTTAGACATGTTACATCCCAGCTCGCTCTGCACAGGGAAAGCCCACAAAGGGTACGTGCCTTGGCCAAGGGCACAGCTAATGGCGGCAGTGTCAGAATGCAAACCCTGATCTTACCACTCTCCTCCCAGTGCTCTGTCTAAAATGCTGTCCTGGAAGGGGCCCTGGGTCCGGCAGGCTCCCGGACAAGCCTTCACGGCCAATTCCATGTCTAGAAGGACCAGCAGCTCAGGCTGCATGTCTGGGGTGAGGGTCAGAAATCAAGAAACAGAGAAATGGCCAAATTCCAGGGAAGGATGGGCTACGACTTCTGTTCTTAGAGCCAGAGGCTCCTGGACAGCCCAGCTCCTGGGAAGACCCCGTGGGAACCCAGGTCATAGGACTGGAAGGCGAAAGCTGGGGGTTGAGTGCCCTCTCTGCATGCCTGCCCAAGGCTGTGTGCCAAGTACAGTGTTGAGTCATGCCTGCGTACTAGTTCAGTCTATCCCTGGGAGAACCCTGCAAGGAAGATTTTCTTGGCGGCTTTGTACCTATGGGGGAAACTGAGGCTTAGAGCTGGGGAAGGAAGGGGCCAAGCTTACTCAGCCAAGAAGGCTGGAACTGGGAGTCCCGTTTGGTTCTGTTGGCCCTTCTCTAGGGCACAGGACTCCCTTAGCCTATTTGGGAATAGGCTGAGTGAATGAGAATGAGGATGAGGATGAGGCTGGGGTGGGGCTGGGTGAGGAGAGACATGTTTACCTGCCCTCTGTTCTGCTGTGATGCTGGACTGTAGGAAACTACCCCTTCGTGAGGAAATGAGCCAAGTGGGGGGGTCCTTCCACCTCCCGATCTTTTCTCTCCATGAAAGGGAGCATAGTTTCATATGGGTTCTTGCCCAGTGATCATTTTCCTTCCAGTATAATGGGGTCATGACTATTCTATGACCCCAAAAGTACTATCAGTAGCTATTTCTTGAAGGCTGTTCAGACACCTGCTGCATTTCAAATGGATCCTAACTCAGCACCAGGATGAGTTGCTCTCTTGCTGTTGTGAGTGTGAGGTAGGCCTGGGGCTGTCCCCACGTTTTAGTCTCATCCCTGCCACTGTCCTTGGGTGGCTCTGGGCAAGTCTTTCTGTGCCTCCGTTTTCTCACAGAGAGAAACAAAGCAGTTAGCTTCCAGATATCCCTTTCAATGTGAACACTCTTTACTAACCCCTGCATTAGGGCCTCATTTAGATAGCAATGGAAAGAATAGTAGTGACTGGCTCCCATTTACTGAGCGTACACTGTATACCAACATGTCGCTTCACGCATTATCTCATTTTATCTTCACAGAGCACCGTGGGGTGGGGTGGGTCTGACCGGTTGCCTACCTGAAAGGGTTGTTACAAGGACCAACTGAGTTAATAGATGTAGTGTGCTTGGAACGGTCCCTGGCACATTGTGAGTGCTCAATAAATGTATTCTTATCTTTCCTGTCTTGCAAATGCGAAAGCTGAGCCCCAGAATGGTTAAGTATCTTATCCAAGGTCACACAGCTCAACTCTGGCAGAGCCTGGGTTCAAACCCAGGGAGTCTGGCTCCAGAGTCCTGATGCGAGAAGACAAGTGGCAGGAGTGACCCATGAGAGAGCAGTGGGGACTGTGGGCCAGACACTGCCCACCCCCAGAAGCCATGCTGATTCCAGTTTCAAAACAGAGCACGGTAATAGACAGACATGTCTACAGTCGGAACTGGGCCCTGCAGTATTCAGTTGGTTGGTCCATGATCTGGTTCTCAGAGTATAACCTTAAATCCCAGCGAATGACACACAGAGAGGAACAGCAGGATGGATTCACCACTGAGTCAGTGAGCTGAAGGCACAGAGACAGGGGGATGGCGGCCGAGGAAGGGGACAGGCCCAAGGCTCAGGTGTGTGGTCCCAGAACCGTGTGGGGGCAGAGTGAAGGCAAGATTGAGCAGAGCGAGAGGAGCCACTGGTTTGTGGGGACCCAGTGTGAAGAGGAGAAAGGGACGGGGGAGCAGTCTGGAACCTTGCCTCTAGCTCTCTCCCTCCTCCTCCCTTCCCCATAAAAGAATTCCAGGAGTGGGAGTGACGAGGTCAGGAAAGCTTCTGGATAAACCAGCCCAACCGAAGCAGAGAAGCAAGGAGATCCGGAGGTCAGAAAACCAGAATATTGAGAGGGGAGGGAAGGAGAAAACATTTTTAAGAGAAAGAAGTTGAAATTTTCTTCCGAGAGCAAATTTTGAGTACCAGATCGACTCCAGCTGCCATTTCCTGACTTCTCTGGTTTAATTTCCAAAAAGAGCGAGCATGAGCATAAGCAAACAGTTCCCAGCCTCTCTAGGAGGGGAGCTGGTGTGGGGGGAAACAGCACACAGCTTACAGAGTTGTAGCCTGGACAATTCCTTTGCCTCGGTCTCCCCCTCATGACTATACGGTTATACAACCTAACTCATAAGAACAACTCGTTTAAACCAGGGAATAACACTCTACAGATGAAGCACCTCACTAATGAAGAAGCAGAGTCAGACAGGGTAGGGTTTGTGCCCAAGGGGACAGAGCAAGTAAGTGACGTGCCTGCATTGGAAGGTGGTAGCTGACTCTAGAGCCTGTGAGTTTTGTTTTTTGTTTGTTTTCTTAAGATTTTATTGGGGAAGGGGAACAGGACTTTATTGGGGAACAGTGTATATTTTCAGGACTTTATTGGGGAACAGTGTGTTTTTCCCAGGACCCATCAGCTCCAAGTCAAGTTGTTGTCCTTTCAATCTTAGTTGTGGAGGGCGCAGCTCAACCTCAAGTCCAGTGGCCGTTGTTCAGCCTTAGTTGCAGGGGGCTCAGCCCACCATCTCTTGCAGGAGTCGAGCCGTCAACCTTGTGGTTGAGAGGACGCGCTCCAACTAATTGAACCATCCGGCTGCCCGGGAGCTCAGTGGCAGCTCAGCGGCAGCCCATTGTCTTCATTCTAGTTGTGGAGGGTGCAGCTCACTGGCCCATGTGGGAATTGAACCCGCTACCCTGTTGCCCCAGAGCTCACACTCTAATCGAGCCACCGGTCCGCCCTAGAGCCTGTGAGTTTTGACCATCACCCATCACCAGGCATCTGTTGGGATGAAGAATGATGGTGACGATGATGCTGGTAGCTGACATTTGAACCCCTAAAGATGAATGGTGACACAATTGTCACAGTGCATAGAACACAGAAGTCTCTCGACCGATCACGTTAACAACCCACAAACACCGAGGGCTTATGCCACGCCAGGCCCTGTGCTCAGCACTTTATGTGGGTTATCTCGCTTAATCCCCACAACACCCTCAGGAGATCGGGACTTCTAAGTTTCACAGAGAAGGAACCTCCTCCTGACAAGGTTACATCACACACCCATGGTTGTCCGAGGCAAGCATGTGTTTCAGCCCAGTTTCATTGATTCCTGACCTTTGTGGGGAGTATCTACCCCTTCTGTCTATTAACCGTGAAGCCATCCACCATCCTCTTCCTCTCCAGCCTCCCCTGGCTGAACCCCGTTGCCTCTGTCCCTTTTTTCTCCCGATTCTCTGACCTTTCACATCTGCATGACTGACCTAGCACCTTATTAGCTATCCCTGCATCCTCTAATTGTCTGTGGGCACAGCCTCAGATAGTGTAACTGCCACATACACTGTCACCAAATGTCATGGGGATGGGTCACTGCCTGCTCTCAGTGGAAGCCGTCCTCCCTGGCTGGACCTTCTGCTGAGGACGGAAACAAGGCCGACTCGCACTTCTGAGCCCTTATCACGCCTGGCATGGGATGGAGACATTGTATCCACATGATACATTCCTGTTGCTTGGAGGATAAATGGAAATGACAGAAAAGAGGGAAGCGGAGGGTGAGGTGGTGAGCCGCTCCAGGTTACCGCCTCCAGGTGGGCACAGGGGTGGTGCTCAGAGCCCTTACCGGGGACCTCAGAGCCCTTACCGGGGACCTCAGAGCCCTTACTGGGGACCTCAGAGCCCTTACCGGGGACCTCAGAGCCCTACAAGCCCAGCTTCTGACTCTCTCTGCCTCTGCTTCATCACTCGTATCATAAAGAGACGCCGTGCGTCTTTCTTTAACATCCGTCAAGCTCATCCGCATTGTCTCGCCCCAAAGCCTTTGTGCCAGCTGTCCCCTTTGCTTCTACCATCTGGCCTCCCCTCAAAGATCACCTCTCAGACGCTTCCCTTGACCAACCCACCCCCTTCACTTGTTCCTGCTGTATTTTTTTAAATGACCCCGTTGATTGGCTTCCTGGCTAGGGTGTCTGCCGACTAGAATGTAAGGGCAGGGCTGGTGTTGAGTAAATGAGGTTTGTCTCTGATCTGGGTGGTCAGCCCTCCTAACAAAGTTGTGAGATGGTGATTTTTATTATCCTCACATTTGTTAAATGAACGAATGAAGGTGTTTGGACTGAGCTGAATTAAAAGAAGGAAGGGGAACTTCCTTAGTGCACTTTCTTCCCGTCCACCCCAGCCTCCAAGATGCGAAAGGTGGAAGGAGCTGCTTAGAAATGGTGCTGAGCAGCAGCCCGGAGGTGAAGGAGTGTAATCAGGGCTTGTGAAATCTAAGCTATGGGAACTATGCGTGTGAAACACCCCGGGGAGGGAGGAGAACCAGCCTGTCCATTGTGCTGCGCAGGGAGGAGCGGTTCAGCTGAAAGTTTGGACAGTTCTTGGCATGGAGTCTGGGGGGCCCTTTAGAAAGTGGTCCCGCCCAGCTGGCCCAAGGAGAGAGCCAGGTCGGGGGCCAGCATCCTGCTAGAGGAGATAAAGAGATTACTGTGGGAAGCGTTGGGATTGCTCGGGAAGCACCAGGAACTTGAAAGATATGTTGTGTGTTCTTCAGTCCCCAGAGAATCACCACCCAGTGTTAGACTTGGCAAAAGCCTTTCCGCTCCTTCTCTGAGCTGCCTTCTTAGAAAAGACGCACTGTCTGAATACTGAATGCCGGGCGGCCGTGGCAGTGTGCTCCCAGACCTTCTCCCATAGCCCACAGGAAAGCAACGTGGAGCTGGGAGGCGAGACAAGTGTGCCTTATGCTCAGGTATCCGCCAGAACCTACCTGTCTCCCAGGTGACACATCCGGGCCCATTTTCCAGGAGGGCCTATTGTGAAACATTCTGGAATGTTTGTATTCCTTCAGAGATTTGTAATTAAGAAGAGGCAAAACTAGTTCTTGCTTGGCACCTTTCCTTCCCTCTCCTCCGTCCCTCTCGCCCTTCCAGCATTTGGGTCATTTGATTTCACACTGGGGTTTTCAGCAGCCCAGGGCGTGGAGGCTGAAGGCTGGGACTGGATTGGGGCAAACCGCTTCATGGGAGGGTGGGGGCTGAGAGTTCCAGGCAGGGCCCCCAAGTCCTGGCCACATTTGAAAGCGGACATCTCTTCCCAGCTCACATTCTTGGCAGTTGCCCAAGGAGAAACGTTGCAGACCGGAGAAGCACCCACAGTTTCCCGGGAGGACTGGTTTAAACACTTCCTCTCTCTGGCAGGAAGAGGAGCACATGCATGTGTACATACGTGTGTGTGTGTGTGTGTGTGTGTGTGTATGTGTGTTTAAATCCTTATGCAGCTCAAAACTCTTCTCGTCATCCTGATTCTCTGAATGACATGTCTCTGCACACTGAATAATTCATCTCCCTCTTGGCATTTCTTCCAGAGAGATGCTTGCTGTCCAGATTTTTTGTAAGTTGTATAGTCTTCTAATAGAAGCGTTCTCTTTCCCATGGAAGAGCTCTAGGAGTCGGGATATCAGCCCTCTGCTCCCGCCCATGGTCATTTAGAAGGGAACCCTGCGTATCAAACCTCCGCCTTCCTTTCTCCTCGCCCTCTCCCTGACTGGGCCCTCTTTACTCACTCTTCTCCATCCCTGTTAGGCACTGGTCCATACTCCTGCCGTTGGGAATCAACATGTCAGCAGCCTCCCCACCACCTCCCCACTACCCACATGTCAGTCACATTACGGGTTCTTGTAGCTAACGTTTATTTCAGTCCTGACTTCTCGGTGTCAAAGACTGGAGCAATCTGCGGAGTTCAGAGTTTTCTGGAAAAGTGATGCAGTTGTGGTGTTTCAGTCCTGCCTCCCCCATCCCCATCTTCATACACAGAGAGCGCAGTGGGTTAATGACTTTGAAACGTTTAATTGCCTCTTCATTAAGCAGCTGTGGGTTTTCCAAGTGTACTTTGTAGGGAGGGATATACGCATATAACCAAAGGTACGAATACGCCGGAGCTGCAGTGCCTTTTGCCTGTGTCAGACTTCCCTCTGGTCCAGCTGGGTCATCTGTATCTCTGACATAGCTTACTCTGTGTTCCAGATTGTTCTCAGACTCTCATGGTCTCATGGTCTCATTCATTTTTGTTAGCAAAGCTCAGGTTTGGGAATCAGGCCATGGGGCTTCATATTATATTCTGGGGTTTACTAACTGCGTGATGCTGATCTTTTCTCATTGGGAAAATGGAGTAAGGGTGCCTGCTACCCAGAGAGGGAATGTGACGTGTGTAACATGCTTTCTAGGCCTAGATTTAGCCATTACTAAATATTTTAGTAGCAATTAATACAAGTAGTATATGAACACTATGGAGAAATTAATAAAAACAGAAAAAAGGAAAAAGATTTAAATCAACGTTGAAATCCCTGTACCGAGATAACCTTTTAATGTATATCTTTCCAGTTTCTCTTCTACACACACACACACTTGAAGGCAAAATATACATAGCAGTGTCCTGTAGATGTTCTTTTAACAATGTTTTTCTCATAGTAGATTGAGAGCATCCTTCCATGATAGCAAACTATAGAACACATTGTTACATATAATATAGAATGCATTGTTATTTTTTGTTCCTACGTAACATTATTGTATTCACCCATTCCACAAATATTTATGGAGCACCAATTATGAGGGACGTAGGATTCTGTTGCTCAGATGCACCCTGGATGAAATCATGTCATTAATCTCCAGGGAGGAATTTTGAAAGGTGATGAGCCTTATACCGGAAGATTCAGGGGAGCTGTTGGGAAGGGACATATCTTCTCGGTTTCCTGGGTTGCAAACTGTTATGTATCATAAGATTTCTCTCTCCACAGCCAGGCTGGCAGGCAGGGTTTTCAGAGCAGCGTGCAGGGAGAGAAATGAGCCAGCAAGAGAAGTCTTGAGTGTGTTCAGCCTGAGCTTTCCTGTTTCCTCAGATGTACCTGTCTTCATTAATAGTAACTCACTGTGGAGGGGTATGCCTATGTGTGCTTTTTCTTCAGAGACCCTTTCAAAGATTTGTTGGGTAAAATGATGTTGGATGAGATTGGGCTCTTGGTCCCTGGTCTTCATTCTCCATAAGGAAGAAGGAGCAAACACATAGAGAAGTTGGAGGAGGGGGAGGTACTCTGGGATGGGGCCTTTTGTTTCTGAAATCTGGGTGGGGCACGGGGTGGTGGTGGCGTGGGCTGACGACAGCTTTGCATAAACTTTATCCAGACTGGCACAGACACTCCTGAACGAAGTGCATTCTTAGTTGAGGAAAGTTCCCTCCACGTGTGTGTCTTCTCCATTTTTTCCTCCTTTCACTCCAAGGCAGTGGCTTGTGATTTATTTTCCTTGGGGCTGGGGAGATGCATTGAAGATGTCAACTTTTAAGAGAACCTGTTGGCTCACAGCAGGGGCTCTGGAGACACGGCCTTCTTTGACATCCCATCTTTGTCATTGACATTGAGAATGTTATTCAGTGTTTCTTAGCCTCAGTTTCCCTTCTGGGAAACAGAATATAATAACTAATGTTTTCTGAGCACACCAGGATCTGTGCTAAATGTTCTTGCACACAAGAGCTTATTTAAGCTAACCAATGACCTGGAGAATTATTATCCCCACTTTTCAGATAAAAATTCTGGGGCTCAGAGAAGTTAAGTAAGTTGTCAGACTCACACAGCTAATACAAGTAATGCTTACTGAACACTTATTAGATAGCGCGTAGTCTGTTGCATATCATACATACCTCTGGCTTCATCCTTATTATCTCCTACAGTATAGCTATAAATTACTAATAGAAACTTTTGAGCTATCCATTCATTCAGTCAATAGATATTTTTTTGCAGCCTACCACACTCTGGATATACAGTGGTCGTGAACACATCAGATCTCTTTACCCGGACTCTTAAGGTGTTGCTGTTTTTCCATGTATTTTGCTTTACGTTTGATTTGGAGTGAGTTTAAGAAGGAAGGAAATTGCACAGGACGAAAGAGAGTAGGTTTCTGTGGCCTGGAGGGAAGCTCTCGATGAGGAATCCCAGACGCCAACCTAGGCATCTTTCTTCCTGTCCGGTTGAACTTCAGTTTGCCAGTCTGTAGAAAGAGTGGCGATTCCGAAGCTGAGCCTCTGGGCTTCCGAAATTGGGAGGGGAGTGGGAGCAGACAGGAGAGGGAGAAGATCCGAATATGTATTTTAGGCAGAGGCAGTAAGTGGGAGAAACCGAAAGAACTGTCTGGAGGGGCCCCTCAGTCTGACTTTTGTATGTCCAGATTCCTGGCTCCCTGCACGATGGCTGAAATGCTTGACCAGTGGTCTGTGGAGGTTTCCAAGCTTGACAAGCCTTTGTTCACTTAGCTGGGTGATTTCTTTGTCTGACTGGGCGCTTACTGACACTCCACTCCCTGCAAAATGGGGACTTAGAGGGTGGTTATTGCCAAAAGATCAGTTTGGCCTGGCTTGTCTAGGGAAGGCCATCAGTGGGCACAGGCATTAGGGAACCAGCTCAGGAGGCAAATAAATACTGCTTTTGGCCAAACTCACAGGGATGGAACATCTGCTATTCTAGATGCTGCTACTGCAGCTTTGCAGAGGGGAAGCGGGCTTGGCACACATGGGCCAGGGCCAGGAGGAAGACTGGGCATGGGGTGGGTGCGTGAGTTGCAGGTGGAGAAGCCAGAGAGGGCTGGAGTCCCAGCCTAGAAGCAGGACTTGACCTGCAAGCCCTTTCCTGCAAAGCCCTCCATTAGAGATGCAGAAACAGAAGGCCAGAAGAGGAAGGTGACCAGCTCAAATTACTCTTTGTTAGTGGCAAAGCTGGGATGGGAACGCAGATTCCCTGCCTCCTTCCATGTGTTCACCTCCCCGGGACAGCAGGGCAGATATGGTGGCAGCGCAGTGTCTGGGTCTGTTGGGCTAGCCCTGAAGAGCAGGAAAGCCAAGAGAAGCAGCGAGTTGCAGGGGCTTGGGGGCTGTAGGCTGATGCGGTGTGTTTCTCCTCTCCCTGCCAGGTACACCAAACCGCTCACCTTTGCCGACTGCATCAGTAACGAGCTGCCGGTAGGATGGGAAGAGGCGTACGACCCACAGGTTGGAGATTACTTCATAGACCACAACACCAGTAAGTTCCTGGCCATCCTCCCTGCCCCATTCCCCTCCCTCCACGCTCACCCCCAAGTCTGGAAGAGCTACCAGCAGAGGTTCTTGAAGCCAGATTGCGTTTTGTGTTATTAGTTCTATAGAGATGTCAGTGTAGAGATAGCTAGATAATGTAGGCTCGTATAAAATAACAGTTTAGAAGAGGTTTAAATAGAATCCGAAACTCCACCTCTTGCAACCCATCTCCCCAATTTTACAGAGCCAGAGCCCTGCTAACAATTTCTCATGTATCATTCCAGACATTTCCCAAACGTGTGTTTCTGTGTGTGCGTGCATGTATTCTTTTCTTTTCTCCGTGTATCAATTCATGGGCATAAGATTTTCTCCGTAAAAGATAGAGGTGTCATTGTCACTGCCAGATCATTTTGCAGCAGCCAGAGCCCCAGCAGGTTCCCAGCCGCGTGCACACATATGTGTCCATAGTGGGTTGGTATGTGTATCTCTACCCCACCCGTCCACCACCCTCGCTGTGTATGTGTGATCCAAATACCCCGATCCAGAATGAAGGTCCCTAGTGTCTTTCTCTTTGGGCCCGTGATGGAGGAATAGGTTGAGAAAGGGAGAAGCATGTTGTCTGACAGGTGGAGGAAGCCAGGTTGTGGTATTTGGGCCTCATCCGTTGTATACCTTCTTGGCCAAGACCACTCCTGTCCTCTGAAATTTGCTGCCCCATTTGTTCGTGTGTAGAGAGGAAAGAGGGTTTTTCTGTTTTTCTGTCTCCGTTCTCAACCTGCTGAACGAGAGGATTTCCTTTATCCTTTCAGGTAGGAGACTGGACTGGGATGAGACACGCCTGGCAAAGCCTGAGGCTCCAAATCCTAGCAGCCCATTCACTGAGCATATGCTCTGTGCCCTGTGCGGGGCGACGGCCCTTGATAGGCCTCATCTTATTGGATCCTGTCAGCCACCCTGAGGGGTGTAGGATGATTGTCTCCATTTTATAAGTGGGACTTAGCAGTAGTAACTGACCACTCCACACGCAGCTAAAACACGGCAGAGCTGGGGTCTGAACCAGAACTGAGATGCTGCTCCACCCACTGCCCTCTCCGGGTTTCAGTAGCACCTGGCCATAGCTCTGTGTGCTCCTCATCACCCTGTAGTGTAACCACTTAGCTGTTGCTGCAATTGTTTCTGGAGTAGGAAAGGGTCCAATTCATCTCTCTAACCCCAGGCCTGTGCCTGGTAGGACACACAGTAGGTGTGCACTTGACCTCTGCTAGAAAGAAAAGGGCGTACACGCATGAATGCGGGACTAAAATGGATGAATGAGCGGACTGTTGTTGGCACCAAAGGGTAGAAGAGTTTCTGAGAGACAGCTAATGGCATTAATTGCATTGTTGGGGGTAGCAGAGCTTTTTATTAGCACTCATGATTGCATACTGGGTAATGAGAAGTAAATATGCCTAATTGAGTGTGTATGGGGAATGAGGTTAATGCTAGGAGGGCTGCATGTTGTGCTGGGTTAAACACGCTGTACAGGAACCCTAATCAGTCCTTTCCTGTTTCTAATTGCTGAGTGCATCCCCCTCATTAAAGTCTGATGGCGAGAGCGGGGTTTGAAGGTGCTTCTGGGAGACGATGGAGAGATGGAAGGAAGGAGTAGCGGGCAGTAGCAGAGTTTATTCTTGAGGGGATGATGGCAGAAATGGGGTGGGTATGTGGTGGGGAATGAGTAAATGGGGGTCAGAAGAGGAATAATTCTATCTGGTAATTTTACCAGCTATTAGGCTCCTGATTTCCTTCTGGTTTGAAGGTGCCCTCGTTGCATGGAGGGTGCCCCCTGTGTAGATGGAGCCAGTGATACAAAGGCAGCCTAAAGGTGACCATCGAGGCCCAAGCATTCAGAGCTG
This sequence comes from Rhinolophus hipposideros, assembly GCF_964194185.1. Classification (NCBI taxonomy): domain Eukaryota; kingdom Metazoa; phylum Chordata; class Mammalia; order Chiroptera; family Rhinolophidae; genus Rhinolophus; species Rhinolophus hipposideros. The sequence goes on from NC_138069.1 coordinate 36,342,464, forward strand.
TGGACTCGGACCCGTCCTCTGTGTGTGTGTTTTGTGCATTGACTGAAATTACACTCCTAAGAGTTATAGACACAATAGAATTGAACAACAAATTAAATCCACCATCTAGCATTCATTCATTCAGCAAATGTTTATTGACTACCTATCATATTCCAGGCACTGTTCTGGGAGCTTGGGGTACATGAAAGGGAAATGATCCTTGCTCTTAGAGAGCTTTCATTTTGGCAAATGAGAAAATAAACAAAATAAGTAAGCAGATTGTGTAGTATGTTAGAAAATTATTAGTGTTATGGGAAAAATTGAAAGCAGAGTGTGAGGCCGGGGTGTGCTGGGATGGGTTTGCGGGTGGCCGGGGAGGGCAGGGGAAGGGCTTATTGAGAAAATGAGGTGTGAGCTAAGGCTTGGAGGAGGTGAGGGAGTGTTTCAAGTAGAGAGGATGGACAGAACAAAAAACTAAGGTGTGATCACATTCAGCTTGCTCTAGGGATGGCAAGGAGGCAGGCGTGCAGACAGCGGAATGAGTGAGGAAGCAGGGAGAAGGACAGCAGGCCAGAGAACAGCAGGACGTAAATGGGCGGTGTTCTGCCTTACGGGTTCTTCTGGCTTTGGCTCCATGTCAGGTGGGAGCCATTGGAGAGTTTCAAGCTGCGAGTGGCATGTTCTCCTCGTTTTGAACACCAGTGCCTAAAAGGCCTTTGGGCTAAGCAAAACCTATCTGCAGGCTGCATGTACCATGTGGCCCCGATTTGTACAATTTCTGGTGTGTCCGTCATCCCTGACTCCACCCACCAAGCGGGAAATGACTGAGGAGTTGACAGTCTTGGGCATTGATGCTTTGACCTCTCCTACATCTGCTCAGCGTCTGGCTAGCCTCTTTTCTTTAATGACTTTTTGTCTTCTGACTCCCCGCCCCAGATTATCACTGCACATATTTATTGTACATAAAATTTTAAAAATTAAAATGAAGAATCAGGACAGTGACTATTGATCATTTGCGAAGTTTCCACTTAACCTTTTGGAGAACTGCATTTTTATTTTGATAAATACAAAATTATGCAGTTTTGCACCCTGTCCTTTCACTTTTATATCAGAAGCACCTTTCCGGTTTATTAATTTTCTTCAAAGACATTTCTAAAGACTGTGTTAGGGTAGTATGTAAATATAACATGCTTATTTGAGCACTTATTTCCTGCATGACCTTGAGCAAGCTGCTTAACCTTTCTCTGTGTCAGTTTTTTCTTTTGCGTAATGGGGGTAGTAATAGAATCTCCTTTGTAGGGTTCGTGAAAGGCTTGAAGGAATAAATAGATATAAAGTAATTAGAATAGTACTTGGCGTAGAATAAACATTATTAAGTGCTTGTTATTTATTTTCATTATCATTATTATCATGGTTTTGTACCAATGCATCTTTGCCTGAATTTTTTATTAATTTTTATAATAAATTAGGGGGAATTATTGGTCAAAGGGGATGAACATTTTAAGGCTCTTAATGTGCATGGTCAGATAGCCCTCTAGTTAGGGTGTTCTAATTTACATTTCCAGTAGGGTATGGCGGTGCCTTCATATCCTCTGAAATGTTAGTTATTTTACTTGACTCTTTGTCAAAACAGGTGCCCTTAAACATCTATAATGTCTTTGAGACTCTCTGTCTAGATTAGAACTCAAGTCTGGTCTTTCTCCTAGCTGTTTTCAGACAGATTGACTTTAGGTTTGGAAACCGATCCTGGTTTATGGTGTGTTTGTTTGCTTAATCGCAGTGAAGAGTCTCTGTTCTTTAATAGGTAAGTTTAACCCATTCACATTAATTGTGGTTTTGTATTCATTATGTTTTTTGTTCTCCGGTAGTGGATTCCACAGGCCCCCAACCCAACAAACAGTTGTGAGGTGCTGACCTAAAGTCTCTGGGGTCTGTTCCAGAAACCACTCAGATCGAGGACCCCCGGGTACAATGGCGGCGGGAGCAGGAGCACATGCTGAAGGATTACCTGGTGGTGGCCCAGGAGGCCCTGAGCGCACAAAAGGAGATCTACCAGGTGAAGCAGCAGCGCCTGGAGCTCGCGCAGCAGGAGTATCAGCAGCTGCACGCCGTCTGGGAGCACAAGCTGGGCTCCCAGGTCAGCTGTGAGTACCTCCCCCACCCCTGCAGCGCCCATCCCCCGGCCCCCCCACCAGCACCGAGCCCCGCCCCCCACCCCCACTACATGGAGAGGGGACCGGCTGCCCTGAGCCCTGCCTGCACTGCCTCAGTGCTTCTCTCATCTGCCTGTTTTCCTCCGTGTCCACTCCTGCGCAAAACATCTCTCCCTGCTCCTGCCCTGCAATGATTCATTTGCCATTTTCATGCCATTTTTTTGTTCATTCATCTATAGTCACCTCAGAATGCCAGTCAGGTTGCATTATCTCCTTGTTTAAAACCCTTCCGGGGCTGAGGGAAGTGGGGTGTGGAGAGTTCATGTTTAATGGGCATGGATTTTCAGGTTGGGAAGACGAAAAAGTCCTGGAGACGGGTGGTGGTGATGTGTGCACAGCGGTAGGAATGCACTTAATGTCCCTGAACGGTACACTTAAAAATGGTGAGAGCGGTCAATTTTATGTTGCATATGTGTTTCCACAATGTGAAAGCACGTGTTCAGTGGCTTCCCATTGCCCTTTCTGTGGCCTCCGCAGCCCTAGGTGGTCAGGCCTCTGCCAGCCACTTCCAGCCCATCTCGTGCTCTCATTCATTAATCTCCAGATGCATGGAGGCCGCCCTCCCCCACTTCTGCTTCCCGAGCTGTCCTGCACCTTTGCACCTCGGCACTTCTGCTCGCTCGCTCGTTCCTTCTCATCCTTCCAGTCTTATCCTCCAGGTCACGTCCTCCGAGAGTCCTACTTGTGACAACTCTATCAGCAGAGCCCCCGTGCCCCAAAGTTGTCCTCTGTAATGGCGCTCCGTGTATTTTCTTCATAGCACGTATCACAGGACATCTGCTTAGATGCCTGTCGGTATTTCCTCCACTAGAAGAGAAACTATAAGGCCAGGGCCTCTTTGTGCTCCCTGCTCCCTGCAGGGGTCAGCAGACATGTCAGCCACCACCCCCCGCCCCCGTCCTTCACTCCCACTGCATGGCCCACACCAGAACGGTGGCTGTCACAGAGCCCGCTAACCTCTTCCAACGTGACTTTGTTTAAGTCTTAGACCAGTATTTCTAATAACCAAGCCTTTCCTGTGGTTGATGAGTACTTACTACATGATGGGCATTCTGCAAAGGTCTGAGTTTGCTATTTCAGTTGATCCTTGTACCGACGCTATAGGCAAGTACAATTAATATATCTTCTCACATATAAGGAAACTGAGGTTTAAAGGGGATCGATAACATGCCTAGGGTCTTACAGCTGGTGAGAGGCAATAAGTTCCAAACCCTTTCCGTCTGTCCCCCCAACATTTTCAGTGTGGGCCAAGGAGCCAGCATTAGGCCATTGTGTCAAGGAGGTGTCAGACACCACTCCTCCTTATGAAGCCCTCACTTTGAAAAGTTTGGTCTGCCAGAAGCAAGTTTGGACAAAACTTACCAGGTCACTCACTGTCCCAGCCCCGCCCTTTTCCTGAGCAACTCAAGAAAAATCCCAGGATTTCAGATTATGGAAACAAATTCTATTATACTCATTAGCTATTTCTAGGTCAAATTATGTCCTAGAAACTGTCGTGAGGATTTTAGCACTTAATCTGTCTTATCTCAGGCTGCCATGACAAAAATACTACATAGACTGGGTGGTTTAAGCAACAGAAATGCATCTTCCCACAATTCTGGAGGCTGGCAGTCCAAGATCAGGGAGCCAGCCTGGTCTGGTTCTGGTGAGAGCCCTCTTCCTGGCTGCCAGATGGCCACCTCTCACTGTGTCATCACATGGCAGAGAGAGAGACAGCATGCTGTCCGTTGTGTCGCTTCTTATAAGGACACTAATCCCATCATGAAGGCCCCACCCTCATGGCCTTACCTGAACCAAATTGCCTCCAAACAGCCCCCCCTCCAAACATCATTACATTAGGGATTAAGGCTTCAACACATGATTTTTTGAGGACACAATTTAATCAGTCTATAACATTGCCCTTACTGCAATCCTGGAAGAGAGATACTGTCCCAGGTGAAACTGAAGAAGCAATGGTTTTTTGGTCTCTAAATTCACGCAGTCTGAAAAAATGACAAGTGTATAAACCTTCCTGTTTGAGGGGCAAAATGTTTACATAGACCCAAAGTATCACCCAAAAATCAAGTAACTGATTTTGGAGGATGAAACGTGTCTGCACATGGCGCAGAGCTGCAGCCACCGCCTTACACAGGTGATAAGTTAGTGTCGCCAAGAATGAGACATGCTGACATCATGTGCTTTCTGATGAGCGGCAATAGGAACCTTGTGGAGGAGTCTTGACAAGAACATTTACTCTCAATCACATCATGACGACACAGCCAGACAAATCCATAACGTGGAATATCCTACAAGATGGTGGGCTTGGACTCTTCAAACACAATTGCTTTGAAAAACCAAAAAGAAAGGAAGCTGTTCTAGACTTTTACAAAAGTCTCAGGAGGCATAAACCAAATAAAATGTTTGTACCTTGATAAGACCCTGGATGGGGGGATGAGGGAGGGAGGGGAAACAGCCATAAAAGACATGCTCAGACAACAGAGACTTTTTCATAATGATGTAGTGGCTTTATAGGACGATGTCCTTGTTCTTAGGACACGCATGCCTGCGACTTAATTCCAAAAAGAAGGGGAGGGAGATTACGGTGTCAGTCTCGGTGAGCAGATGAATGGATGTCAGTGACACATTGATGGCTTTGAATATGGGATAGGTTTTCATCTTTGCCACCATGTCCAGTAATCATTCACCGAGAACTTACTAAGAACCAGACATCCTACTGAGAGAAAGAATTGGGGCGGAGGGAGGGTAGACAGAACAAATGTGGGGACATGCTAAAACTTGGATCTAGGTGAAAGATATAGCAATATTCATTCTGTTTTGCTTTCAAATTTTCTGTAAATATAGTTTCCAAAATAAAGTCAGGGTGGAGAAAAGAGGCGCACGGGCAAGAATGAAGCCACCCTGCAGAGCAGCACTGTGGGGGGAGGTGTGGTCACTGGACTGCAAAGTCAGAGTCTTGGGTTCTGGTCCTGTTCTGTCGTTACTGTGTCTACCTGGGGAACGTACCTCATCTCTGTAAGGCTGAGCTTCGTTCTGTTTAAATGTACAAATGTTCATAGCATGGACCTTCCTCTCATGGCTTCATGTCAGGGTTTCTCTACCTCAGTACTACTGACATTTGGGTCAGGTAAATCTTCATTGTAGGCGTTATCCTGTATATTGTAGGATGTTTTTCAGCGTCCCTGGTCTCTATCCACTAGACACCAGTCGTCCTCCTGACCCCAAGTTGTGACAACCAAAATGTCTCTAAACATTGCCAAATGTGTCCTTGGGGGCAAGATTTCCCCATCAAAAACCACTGGTCCAGGTAAAACAATTCCTTTAGAACATATTAACAGCTCAATAAATATTCTTCTTGGCAGGAAACACTTTACATAATATTTTGAGTGTATGGACTTTGGAGCTGGACTGCCTGGGTCCAAATCCAGGATATGCAATTTACTAGCCGTGTACCCATGCCCAAGTTATGCCACTTTTCTCTGCCTCAAATTCTTCATTTATAAATGGACATAGTAACAGTATTACCTTCATTGGGGTGTTATGGGGCTTAAAGTAGTTAACAAATGCAAAGGACTTGGAATTGTACTTGTCACATCCTTAAGCTGTCAATAAATAATAACAGTTTTTATTTGATATTATTAATTCATTGGCATTGAAATGACAAAGATTTTTTAACAGATCCTTGGAACCTATTGAATAAATCCATGATTAATGATAGGGAGTAAACCGTGCAGTCCTGTCATATGACTTCTGGACGCTCCCAAGAGCACCCTCAGGCCCAAAGACAACTCTGTTAAAGAATGTTAAAGAACTTCCATCTGACGGGAGTGGGGTCATCTCAGGCAACCTGATCTGAGATCCACACTGGCCAGGAATTGGGGCGTCCCCCAGCCCAACCATTCCAGTTAAAGTGAAATGACCGAAGCTTCCTCATGACTTTCTTCGGGTTTTACAAGCCAGGTTTGCCTTCCAGGTCAAGCTCTTCCACCTGTCGATAGACGGGTGAGGTTACATGCCTCGCTTCTAACTCACATGGCCTGCTGGGGCTTGTGAGAGTTTTGCCACCTGGCCTTGGAATGTGGGGCCTGGCCAAAGTGGATCCCCACTCTGGGTATGGAGACTTTGTTGTCACCTCTGGTGCAATCTCTAGCTCCATGAGGAAGGAGAAGACAACTAACATTTAATGTGCACCTGTTATATTCCTGCAGGGCAATGTGCTGGCCACTCTACACGTGCCATTTAAAGTAACCTCCCTCCCCACCCACATACACATAGACACACGCAATCCTGCAGGATACTGCTGTTCTCATTTTACAGATAAGGAAATGGAGGCCCAGAGCGGGGAAGTAGCTTCCCCAAGGTCTTTACCATCCTGGTAAAGAGTGGCAGAGCTAGTCTAGCCTTTTTACCCAGGAGTGTCTTACCCTAAAACCAATTCTCTTTCATTGAATCCAAGTCAGCCAATCAACTTCTAAGGTTCTTGGGCTAGACTGGGGTCCTCCCATTCTCTGAAAGATGAGAACTCAAGCGTGCTGAGTTCTTTGGGACTTCACCATGCTCTTTCCTCTCTCCAGGTCTTGGAGAGAGAAAATTCGAAAAATAAATCATTGGGAGCCTTGCACTTAAAAAGGCCAGTTGAACCACCCATCTGATTTCACTCACTCCTGAAACTAAGAAAAGATCAGATAAGAGATTTTTAAAGGCATACGTGCAGAAAGACAGGGAAACTTGGAGAAAAAAGAACAGCAGTAAAAGGTGAAAGCAGACAGGTGGCAACCTATCTGATAGACCCGAGAAAAGAGAAAATGGACCAGGAGTGAGAAAAACCAACACTCTAGTCTACATAGTGCAAATTGGAGCTGCACCTATGTCTGGGAGAGGGAGTAAGGTGAGGACGGTCTCAAATAGAGAGGGTTGGAAGAAAGTTGTTTCTGGGATAGACTGCCAGATCTCCTTCCCAAATTGGAACAGCCAGTCAACTGCCTATCCCCAACCTGGAAAAAGACTTGAGGTTTATTTTTTTTGGAGAGAGCAAAACAAGAGTTTCTGGACTCCAGGATCAAGGTAAGTTCAATGCCAGGATCAAGGTAAATTCAGTGTACCATACTGAAAACATGATTAAGTGAACGTGGACAGTCAGGATTTTGGAGATCCCAGCCACGTGTACTCGTTGGTTCCCAGAATGGTGCCAGGCTATTACCCTCCAGGCTGGACAGTAGAAGAGTCTGGGGAAATCTGAACAGAGAAAAGAGATGAAAAGATGTGAAGACACTGACAGTGAGGATTCCTGATGAAACAGTCCAGCCAAGTCATGTACCACGGAACCCACAGTGAACAGCTCTGCTCCAGTCAACATTTTGGGCCTCCACTCTTAAATGTGAGCCAACAGCTGAGATTGTAGACGTTGAGGAAAGGCTCACACATGAAAAATAGAGACTGATACAAACACATGGTGATGGGAGGGCCTCAGAGGGAACAGGAAGTGTACGTGGAGAAGAAAACATAAGAGAAGCTACACAACCATGAAGCAAGAACGGGAGGCTACCTTTTATCAAAAGGAACCTCCAGAGAACAGGAAAGAACCTTCGGAAATCAAAATACGATAAAAATGAAAAATCTGTCTGAAGACTAGAAAGTAAAACTGGGGAAATCTTCTAAAAAGCAGAAGAAAAATAAAATGAGATGGAATATAAGAGGGAAAAATAGAGCACCCAGCCAGGAAATCTACTTTCTGAATAATGAAAGTTCAGACAACGCAGAAGAAACGGGGAAAGAAGCATCAATGAAATTATATAGAAGAATTTCCCAGAACTGATGGCAGAGGATTTTTAGATTTGAAAAGGCTCTGGGAACAACCCAACACTGTGGATACAAGTCAACCTCATTAAGGCCTGCCGTTGTGCAACTTCAAACACTGGGAACGATTCCACATCTTAAAAGCTTTCAGAGAATAAAACCAGGTCACACAAAAATTATTAGGGCTCCACACAGCTCCGGACTTCTCAGTGGTAACACCGGAAACCTAAAAGACAAGAGAGCAATGCCTTCCAACTCTTAAGGGTAATAATCATTTCCGACCTAGAATTCTATATCCAGCAAAACTACCTTGACTCAAGTATAGAATAAAATAAAGACATTTTTAGGGCCAGCCCGGTGGCTCAGGTGGTTGGAGTGCCGTACTCCTAACGCCCAGATTGTCAGTTCAATTTCCACGTGGGCCAGTGAGCTGCGCCCTCTACAGCTAAGATTGTGAACAACTGCTCTCCCTGGAGCTGGGCTACCCTGTGCAGCGTGAGTGACAGGGGGAAAAGAAAAGATATATTTAGACACACAAGAGTTCAAACAAATTATTTCCTTTGTGGTTTCCTTTTCATGAAGCTTCTAGAAGTGGTGTTCTACCAAAATGAAGGGGTAGGCCACAGAAGAGAAGACATGGTATGTAGGAAGGAGGCGGAGGCACGTTGGGAATCTCCGGACGCCAGCTGTGCAGACAGAGTGAGCAGTTCTCACTGAAGCTAACACGCCTGGTGAGGCAGAGCCAAATAGAGCAACCCGGCAGACTGGGCGTACTGGCCTGGCCTCTGAGAGGAGACCGAATTAACTGGCAGGCTGTAAGGTTGAATCAGTGATAAGTTTGTAGACAAACATAAAAATGACAATTATTAACTCTTGGAAAAATAAACGTGCTTGGAAAGAAAAAGCAAGCAAGAGGCGACATGCCTCTGCCCCAAATAGTGTTTACAGAGTAAAAGCAATGGCAAACACCAAAGATTGCTTTCACCCAAATTACTCTGTCTCTGAGGGGGCTAGGGCATTGGGGAGGGGTGCACGAGTGTGGTGTAGGGGCTGAGAAGGGAGGGAACCTCAGGCTTCCTTCTTCAGAGAGACAAGTGAATAAATAATGCCTAAAACTGATACAAATCAAGAAGTAGCAATACAAGCATATTGCACACATGTAGGTGGATACCCGAGAAACTGGCTGACAACGTTGAAATGGTTCCCTTATAGGGAGTGAAATATGGGGGTAGGGACCTGTGGCATGCTCTTTTTTTAATAGCAAAACTCGTACTGTGTTGGACCGTTAAGCTGGGTTCCTATATAACTTGAGCAAAAACTAAAACTTAAAAACTATGAAAAGGTGAGACTTTAAAGGCAGTCTCTAAGGTCCTTTTCAAATATAAACTTTTTTTTGTTGGAGGGGCAGTGAGGGGACGCAGACAAGCTGATGACCTGTTTCTTGATGGGGGAGGCTAGTTTGTTGAGTGTATTTTTGTGAAAATTCTTCAAGCTGCCCACATATGATTTGTGCACTTTTCCATATGTATTTTTTTTACTTTGATAAAATGTGTACTTAAAAATGATAACAGGCCACATCCGATTTCAGCAGCTTTGGGTACAAATAGTGTGCATTGCTCAATGGTACTCCAGAGGATAATACTTCAAGCCCCGGTGGCCCAGGTGGCGGAGTCTGTTCTTTTTGGGGTTCCCTTTCCTTCAGGATTTCTGAGCATGCCCAAGGAACACTCCCACGTTCCACAAGTCAGCCCTGGTATTGCTGGTCCCTGCAACCACCCTCGTTGTGTTAGGGACAGGTCTTGCCATTTTTCATGAGTTCTCCCAGGTGGCTCCCATGCTCATCTGAACATTTCCCTGAAGTGTGGACCCAAGTCCAGCACCATGGTCTGATGAGCGGGGTGGTTGGTAAGGTGGGGCGCTTGCTAAACAGGTACTTTTTTGTGTGTGTGTATCCCCACCTCATTACTGGAGATGATTTTTGTCTTTCCCCAGGTTTTTTCTTGATCAGAGGGTAACAAGTATATTAACTACCTTAACATTTTGTTGCCCACCTGGGGAATATGCTTAAGTGACTGCCTCCAGTTCTGCATCCAACCTGGTTCCCCCACCCCCCAAATCCCCAAGAGCAGCAACGACCAGAGGAGTTAGAATGCAGGAAGTGGAAGCTTCCATTTGGAAACGCAACGTCCCTGTGCCTGGAGACGCTGTTCCGTGCTCACCACGAGGGCCACAAGCCCCCCCCCCATCCTGGTGCCCCCTCCTCATCTCTTCTGGGAAAGCCCAGCCTCAGCCATCCTCCTCGCCCTCGCCATCACCATCATCACCATTGTAAACCCGGCAGAAATGCAGCACTGCCCGTGTGCAAACCATCCATTGCTGTGATGCAGAGCAGTTTTAGCTCTCCTTTCCCGGAGCTTCCCAGTGTTACGTTGTAACTTTCCTCAGGCATAATCAGAAGGCCCATTCAAGTATTTTGGCGACATCTGGAGAGCAGCATCCCCTTCACTCTGTAGGTCCCCGTTGATCTCCAAATAAGCTTCTCTATCTTCAGAAAAATCCGGGTAGGTCTGTAGCCAGCAGGTGGTCTTGCTACACAGGAATAGGCAGCGTGATGGGGATTTGGTGAAATTGCTCACACAAGTGGGATTGAGGACTCACGGGAGCAACACTTCTCTGGCCTCCCAACCAGGAATGACTGTCCTTTTCCCAAACAGTGGGATTGTGTTCACCTTAAGGATACCGTGAATCCTTTATCAGCCCTGTTTCCCTCTTCACAGCTCCAGTGAGGGAAGCTCAGCCAGGTTTGTGGCAACTGGTCAGGAAGTGGGACCTCCTGGATGCTGTGAGCCCTAATCTCACACCTACCGCCACGTTGCTGCCTCATTCTTATTTTCCCTTTTGTCTCATTTTTCTTTAAATGGATTTTACGCTGTTGTGTTTATTTTTGCAAGCCTTAAAATCTTTTTTCAAGACATAACTATTTTTAAAATGCAGTAAGATGACAGTACACAATGAAACTGTAGGTAAACATTGGAAGGCAACTTAGAGGAAAAAAAAATCATTGTGTTAGGACAATAGGTTTATGGGTAATTTATTTTCCTTTTCAAATGTACCTTAATATTGTAAAGTACAATAAGTAATATTTTCAGTAATTTTTTTCTGATTGTAAAAATATGTTTGTGTTAGAAAATGTGGAAATGTAGAAAAGATAAAAACACAAAGATGAAAATTAATAGTATCCATCATCCAGATTTGTAGATATCAATGTTATCTTTTTGGTACATTTCTTTCCAGTTTTTTCTTAGAGGTATATGCATGTGTGTGGATTTGTTTACTGTGTGTATATTTTCCGTATTTAAGTTATTTAAGTTATATAATTTTTTATAAACTATCATTTTCACGTATGTTTTGGACCTTTTCTCTTTTGTTCAATATTCTTCTGCACCATTATTTTAAATCATGTAAGTTGCATAGTCCCCATTTTATACATGTACATATTTATTCAACAAACTCCCCTTTGTTGGACATTTTGGTTGTTCACTGCTAGTTATCCCTTTCTGGGTTTATCCAGATGGCCAAACAAGCCAACTTTGCCAAAATGTGTTTCTTCTACAGAATTTTTTTTTTTTTTTTTTGTCTTTTTCATTGCAGTGGTCTCCGGTTCATCATCCAGCTCTAAGTATGACCCTGAGATCCTGAAAGCTGAAATTGCCACTGCAAAATCCCGGGTATGGCCTCTTTGTCTGTGCTATTGATGGGGAGGGTCACTAAAGCAGCCTTAGGCCCCTAGCCAACCCCGACCCCCCAAAAAAACAACAACAAAAAACAGAGTAAATCCTTCAACCAGGCAGTGGCAGCCAGTGCTGACTAAGGAGGCCCTACACAGTAATATGAGTAGCAGTCGTTGTCCTTAGCGTAGGAATAGTAAGAGTAACAGCAGCTGCCATCTCACAACCAGTCACTATATACGAGGCATGGTGCTCAAAGCTCCATATGTATTGCCTCAGGTCCTTAGGACAACCCCATGAAGTAGCTACTGTCAGTATCTGCATTTGAAGATGAGTAAACAGAGGCTTCGAGGAGAAGTAACTTGCCCAAGGTCCCCAGAGACCGAGTCTGAGTCCAGAGTTCGTAGTGTAGTGTGCTACCTTCCCAGCTACTGCTCGTGCCACGTTAGCTTATTTAATTACGTCACAATTACCATTTCGCTGACATAGAAACTGAAGCACCGCAATTAAGTGACGTGTTCAAGGTATAGTCAGTATTTAGAACACTGGTTTAGTTAAGCTTCAGATGGGCTCTACCCACGCAGATGCCTACAAGCAGCCACACAAGTGGGGCGAGGGCTGGGGGTGAGGGAGGCAGACGCTCTAACCTGGACACAGATACCCCGGCTAAAGGAGCTGGATTTCGGCCCTCGCCTAGCGTGGCCGTGCAGGAATGTGGGCTCAGTGCTGGCACACCTTCAAGTATTCTTAGAGAAGAACTGCCTAGCTAGGCTTATTATTGAAATGTCTCCATATTTAATTATTAGCCACTAATTTATAAAAATTTAAAAACCCTGCAGGCCACGCACAGCATTCCTGCCTGCCGGAGCTGGCTGCCGGCCATGTCTTGTCTCTGAAGTCACTGTATTGCCTCTTGCATCTATGCACAGCACTCCCACACCCATTACCTGCTTTAAGGAATGCCATCGTTGTCATTCAGCAGAACCGGAGGGGAGGCTCAGCGAGGGGAGAGGCCCTGAGAGAGCTCACCCAGCTAGGGAGTGGGGAGGCCAAGCTCTGTGGCACGTCTGCCAACGCCTGTCCGCCTCCTGTTTCCCTGGAGCGAGGGCTGGCTATGGATGACGTCCCGGACACCGGGCTACAATGCTGGCTGAAGGGGCAGGTGCAGAGACCAAGGCAGCACCCGCGAGGGGAGGGTATTGTGACCAATGTGGCCCACGTGGTGGTGACCTGAGCCGGCAGTGGGGGCAGTCTGGGGTTCCCTTTGGGGAGAAGGCAGCCTGCAGCTCAATGCCAACCTCTTACCTAGTCCCGTGTGTGTGTGTGTGTGTGTGTGTGTGTGTGTGTGTGTGTGTGTGTGTGGTTTTCTGTCACGCAGGTCAACAAGCTGAAGAGAGAGATGGTTCACCTCCAGCAGGAGTTACAGTTCAAAGAGCGTGGCTTTCAGACCCTGAAGAAGTGAGTCCACTCCACTGTGCCCCCTCCCATGCTCCCCACCTGCCCTCTGTCCTTCTCTGTCAGGCCCTTTCCTCCTTCTCTAAATGTGGCTTTCTAATCATTCGATTCCGTTCTGTTCCACTGGCATTTACTGACGATGTCATCACCCACAGTTCAGGTTTAGAAAGAGAAAGGGGGAATCATTTCAGACCAGAGTTCCCGTCGTCCCCCGAATTCCTGAAGCTGTTCAAGTCTGTTCCATTCAGTTGAGTCTTACAAGTCAATCCTAGAAACACGTATCATGGAGCATTTCTGTGCCCCATGTCATCCCCTCCAGGAGACCCAGGAGAATCTCGTAGGCACACCAACAAAACAAGCTCTTTTTTCACCCACGACCTCCCTAAAACAGCAGCGACTTCCTCTGGTGTGCTCCACGCAAGGAGCAAGGATGTCCCCCACAACAAACAAATTACGAGAAGAGTACTTCATGGTGACTGACGGAGTTTCCGGGATAACTCTGACCGAGTTATCCTGGGTAACGATGATTCTCGCGTTTAGAAGCTGACTTGCAGCCAAGCAAGATGTAGTTCTGTCGCTTCCTGAGAGCAGATGTGTTCACCGTGGTCACCGCGGTTGTGCTAGCTCAGAGCGGTTCCTCCCTGCCAGGAAGTGTTTCCAGTGTTTCTGCCTGAGTGACCTCGTTTGATCCTCATTGCCACTCTCTAAGAAATGGTGTTTTAGCTAACTCCATCTTAGAGATGAGGAAACCGAGTCACGTCGTAAGGGCTCAATAAGTGTTAGCTTACTGTTGTTATCGACGACACATATGAGCAAGACTTACGCTTTGGGGCCCCTTCAGTGTATCTGATGGGCTCATTGTACAGTCATTACGAAGGTGCCTGGTCTTGGCAGCCCCAGAGAGGAAATCCAGTCGGACATTCTCTGTTCTCAGGGACATATCGCGTAGATTCCCAGGGAGGTCACATCTGTACAGACAACAGCTTCTGTAGTCACTTGCTTTTTGTCTCTCCCTGATTATACCTTTTCCTTATCCTCTGAACCTCAAATCCACTTCTACCAGTGTGTGGCCACAGCCTGAGCCTTTCGATGTCTAGCTCTAAGACCCATTTATTGAGGGAACTGACCACCAGTTGCGGGGCCGGTTGGTTCTTATTCACGTCTTCCCACCCCCAAGTCCCTAGTGCCTGGGATGAACCACTGTGAATCTCCCACAAGGTATAGGAAAGTACGGCTTTGTATTCTAGATGGTGTGTAATACATTTCTGCATTATAAATTACCACAAATTATGGTTTTATACGTCTGTGCTCATATAGATATATGTTATTTACCTACGTGTAGATACATACTCAATCATGTCTCGAACCGGATTCTAATCTCATTAAGGGATTGTGCTTTATGTTTCTCACAGATCTTTAGTGCTGCCAGGGATGGTTGTGGGCAGTCATGTGAGCTTAGGAAATCCGTATTTTTGACCTGGGAAGCCTCCTCAGTCCTCCACTTTGCTCGCAGTGGAGTAGCTTCTGAGCACTTAGTTTCGGGCTCCTCACTCCCTCATCATCTTACCCCAGTGCCCTCCCCTCTGCCCTCTTCCTACAGTCCTCAGGAGCTTGTGGTGAGAACACTTCCCATTATTCTCTGAGCCACCACAAACCTGTTTTGCCACTTTGTCACCCTGTAGCAGCATTGAAAATTCTTGTCGTTTGGTAAGCTGAGCTGAAACCCCAAAGACAAGCCTCCTTTTGATTCCCTCCCTCCTCCCACCCGACGTTTGATATCAGCCCAGATAAGAAAGACTCCACCGCAGCTCTGGCTGCCCACACTCCCCAGCTGGAAGCCCGCTCCCATGTTCCGTTTGGGGGAACTTCTGCTTTAGTGCACACCTTGGCATAGGGTCTTGGGAATGTAGCCTCAGGAGGAGATGGCCTGGGTTCAAATGCGTTTCCTGGAATCTCTGAGCTTCGCTTTCCTTATCTGAAAAATAAGTCATTGTAAAGATTGAATTGGAAAAGTCGCGTCAGATGTGTGCCAGTGCCTGGTACATAGGGGGAACCCAGTGAGTGGGAGGGGAGTGGGGTGACCTCTAGCTAGTTGCCTGCTTGGCCTTGGGAAGGAACTTGGATGAACTAAATATCTTCCCTGGGCTAGAGGCCGTGCTGGGTTAGCACTGCGCCTCATTTCATTGCCTTTGCCCTGTTAAGAGACGTTTTTGTTCTGACCCATTTTATAGATGAGGCACTGGCCAGGTGAAAAATACAGCCAAGGCCCCCCAGCTAATAAGCGTCAGAGCTGGGATTAGAACCCAGCACTGTTGGCTTTTGAAGCTTGTTTCCTGATATATACCTCCCTTACTGGCATCATCCCAGATAACCCCCTCCCCATCCAGAAAGCATAAGCTCCCTTGCCATCTATCTCCCTTGGGATTCTTTTCAGAGTCTAGTAGGGGACAATGCAACCACTTCTACTTCCTGTCTGCCCTTCTTTGCCTTCCATGGGGCAAGGTGGAACGTAGCCATTTTTTGTTCAGTTCATGGTCACCAACCACAGTTTGCAAAAGAAAAAAGGTTGAAGATTGAAGGATACCTCTTAAAGGAGACTGAAAAATGAAGTCAAAAGCTGGGGATAGGGGTCTGCCAGCTGCCTTGAGCCCGTGTAAATATAGAGTTGGGACGTGGCACGTTACCCCTATGGGAGGAGGGCAGCGCCATGTCTTTCTGCATGTCCCCAACACCACCCTGCCCAGGTGAGAGCTGCCTGGATAAGACCAAGAGGAGCTGGCTGCCGTCAGAGCCTTTCCTTTGCCTTTCTTCTCTGTGGTGGTCCTGTGGCTCCCGGGCGTGTGAATCTCTGAAGTGCTGAGAGAAAGGACAGCTGCGTCATTTGGAAATCCTAAAACACATGTACCCCTCCCTTCCCCGCAACCACACAACTTTTCTTTTCCCTTAAAAAAAAAAAAAAAGATTCATTCACCGAGTACATAATGGTGACCCTTTGTTCCCCTCCCCCCACCCCAATCCCAAGAGTGTTCCCTCTCTGGAGCCAAATTCCAGAGCCGGGGTTGCTAAGGCTCCTGAGAAAAATCAGGTAGAGGCTGTCTGAAGAGCCAGAGGCCCAGAGACAGACCGCTTCTGTCTCATCCTGCTAAGGTTTCAAAACCACCCTGACCCTGTTGGCAGAGGACGACTGGGCACAGCCCCCTCCCCAGAGCCCCCAGCCCCTGCATGTACTCAAGCGCACAGCGTCTCCCCTGCTCTCCCCGCCCCCCCAATTTGGGACAGGGCCCCCTCCAGTCCGGGACACTTGCCCTCAGTGATGCTCCCTTGCATGGGGCACCTTGGGCAGGCCTCCACTGGGGAAAGATTCCTTTAGACAAAGTTTCTCAAAAATCGGAGACCAGTCTTCACTGACCTGGCAGGCTTGCCCAGGCCCAAGTTCTCCAAAGGAATAGACAGGCTATTTTTAGTGAGGAGACATAAATGGGGCTTTGTTTTCTCTCCACGGAGGCTGAAATAACGGAAGGGAAGGGGGAGGGCTGTTCTGAGGCGGTGGTCCCTCCCTCCTTCCCTCCCTCCCTCCCTCCCTCTTTCCCTCCCTCTTTCCCTCCCTCTCTCTTCCCCACTCTTGCTCAGAAGCTGAGACATGAGACCAGGATGAAAACCTGCTCCCGGTCAGTGATTCCCCTCTCAGGTTATTTTTAGCCCAGGACAATTTGGCCTCTAGCAAGAAACCAGAAAGAAATGCCTATGAGCCATTTCTCATCCTGAAGTAATAGGTTTGTGGTGTTCCCTCAGACTGTAAAACTTCTTTTTCTCTACCTGGGGCTGAAACCTCAGGCCTCCTCGCCTTGGGCGATAGTGAGAAGCAGCTAAAATTCTTCTCTGTTCTCAGACCCTTTCCAGCCACAGCCCTCCTGTCCCCAGAGGGTTGGGATCCACACCATCTCTGGTTTGATCTGACCCTCAGGAAACATCACGACTCTTAACTTCTTTTTTTTAATTTTTCCGTCCCCATGAAAATGCACGTGTGTGGGACCCCGATGAACTGATGAGTGCTCCAGGCTGGAAGTATTTGAATCCCTTACATTTGTCTAGTACTTCCCAGTTCATCACCTGACTTTCCATCCATTATCCCGCTGGCCGTTCCTAACAGCTCTGTGACATAGGCAGGGCAGGTGACAATATCAAGCTTATTTTAAAGGGAGAAACTGGAGGCTCCTGTGGCTGAGGGCCATGCCCAAGGTCACATTATGAAGTGGTAGGTCTGGGGGTTTTCATCCTTCTAACCTTTCTTTCATTGTGTTCTCAACTCCACTCATGCTTATGACAGAGGGTAATTTTGTTCTTCTCCCCCAGATGACATTAGGCAAAGTATGGAAACCTTTTGGGTTGTCACAACTTGGGGTCAAGATGATACTGGCATCTAGTGGGAAGCGGCTAGGCGTGATACTAAACATTCTCCAATACACAGGATCCCACCCCCCACAACAAAGAATAATGCAGCCTCAAATATCAAGAGTTCTGAGGGTGAGAGATTAAAGAACTAGTCTATGCCAGATACTAAAGCTACTCAAATATATTCCATTCCTAAGGGAACACTGAGCCCTGCCTAGAGGACCCAGGGAGGTAGTCAGGGAAGGCTTCATGTAAGAGCTGACACTTAGAGGATGCTTGACTTCCAGAGTGGGATTGCCTCTGCCAGCCCACACTATGGGACATTTGCCATTTAACAGGCTCCTTCTGTGTCTCGGGGCAGGACAGAGAGGAGACTTCTTGAGGGAAGGAAGCACTGTGGTCTGTGTTTTTCTCCTGGGGAAACCCCATCCCTCACCCCGTCTTCGTCTGACCTTTCCCATTGACTGTCTCCTAGAATCGATAAGAAAATGTCGGATGCTCAAGGCAGCTACAAACTGGACGAAGCTCAGGCCGTCTTGAGAGAAACAAAAGCCATCAAAAAGGCCATCACCTGTGGAGAAAAGGAAAAGCAAGATCTCATTAAGGTATGAACGTTCCCTTGATGTGGACCCCATCTCCATTTCTCCTGCACACTTTTCTGGGCCAGGACTCATGCAGGCTATTGCCACTTGCTATACAGATCACTGAGTTCTCCTCACTAGTCACCTTGAGCTTTCAGTCTCATCTTACAGGGGAGGAAATGGTGGTTCAGAAGCACTGAGTGACTAGCCTACGGTCACACAGCTAGTGGCAGTGGCCGAGCTGGACCAGGATCCCTTGAGTCCAAAGCCCATGACCTTGCCACTAGGTCGGGGCACTTGGATTCCTTTTCAAGGAACCAAATGGAGGGAGGTGTTTCAGCATCGTTAACCTTGACATCAAAATGGAGCATCTTGATAAGCATTCCGTTGCGTGTTCTGACTCTATGCTGGGGACTGAACGAACGATAATAGATGTGATTTAACGTGCCAGGCAGTTGTGCCAAGCACTTTGCTGTGCCTTGCTTATTCCTCACCTCAACCCTACTTTATCCCCAGGATCCAGGTAAAGACTGTACGGCTCAGAGAGCACATGGTAGAGCCAGGTTGCAAACCCATGAACACCCGACTCAGAAGCCCCTTCTCTCCACCCTGTGCCTCTCCCTGCCTCTCCCAGGAGCCGCCCTCACCTCTGAGATATGATTGTTCTGGTCAGCGGAGTAGGAGCCTGAGGCCCAGAGATGCTATAAATGACTTGCTGCAGGAAGCTTTATGCTCAGTCCCAAACAGAATAATTTCGAATCTCCGGCTCAGGGAGAGCATTCAGATGAGGCAATGGCGGACAGTGAGGCATGTTCCTGTCGTGATGAGTACTTCAGAGCACCGAGTCTCAGGCCAGATAGACCAGGACCAAATCCCGCCCTGTCAAGTGCCAGCTTCTCCATGTCACAACTCCCTCATGGGTAAAATGGGGATAATCGTGTCATTCCTGGCAGGACAGACTTGCATAAGACAGTGGCAAAGCTGACAGTTACCGAGTATTGGCTGTACTAGCTCTTTCCATTGGTTATCTCGTTTAAGCGGAATGGTAGCCATGTGAGGTCGGACCTGTGATTATTCCCATTTTGCAGGAGAGGAAACTGAGGCACAGAGAGGTGAATCAACTAGCTCAGATCACACAGCTGGGAAACAGCAGAGCAGGGGTGCCTTTCATACAGTGTGACTCCCAAGCCAATGTCCACCCCATGTAAGTCGCTCCCATGTAAGGGCCTGGCACCTACTAAGTATCCACTCACTGCCAACTCTGTACAAGATGAGCAGAATGGATGAGCATGGGTTCCTACTAAATTACGAAAGGTAGAGAGAAAGGCACATGGAGTGTGACAGGCCTAGCGCCCCTCCCAGGATGGGTGTGTCCCTAACCCTGCCCTCCCCGCCTCAGAGCCTTGCCATGCTGAAGGACGGCTTCCGCACCGACAGAGGGTCTCACTCTGACCTGTGGTCCAGCAGTAACTCTCTGGAGAGTTCGGGTTTCCCACTGCCGAAACAGTATCTGGACGTGAGCTCCCAGACAGACATCTCGGGAAGTGTGAGTATGCAGTGCACACCGCTGGGGGCCAGCCTGGGGGAAGCTGCCGTGACGGACGGTCACCTTCTCCTTACTCACCTGAGGCGTGGGTTGGTGGCTCTCTGTGGGGCTGGCTACTAACTCAGCCTTTGGAAGCTCTGTCCTCCTGCAGCCCTCCTGGCCCCAGCGTGACAGTAGATAAACCAGCCCTGACTCCATTTCCACAGGGTTGCCTGGCCATGTGCTTGTGTCTCTAGGTACTGCACGGAAACTGTTCTTGAAGGACCAAGGGTCTTTCTCTGGTGTCCTTCGTACCATTTGGCAGCAGCATTCTGTTTTTCTTTCAGTAGCTGGAAAACAGAAGATATTTTCCTCCTTTTCGTCCCGAAACAATGCTGCAGCTTTCAGACAGCTGCCTAACCCCCAGTTCCAAAGCTCAGTCGCGCCATAAAATTAAATAGGGCAAGTCTGTCCAGACGTAGCTCAAGGAAGCAAGCGTAGGACTGCCCTGTGGCAAGCCATTATTTTTAGAGAGCTTTTGTTTCCTAGAGCAGGTGACATTGAACAAACTCTCCTCCCAGCCTCCGTGGCTAAAATGCTACTCCTATCTGATTTCTATAGTTGTGTTCCCACTTGGGAAGAGAAGCTATATCGACGTCTGATGGGGTGAGCCTTGCAGCTTCTTGCTGCTCTTGTCAGATTGGCCTGGCCCACAGGGCTGCCCCCTCCGCTCCCACGCCACCCATGTGTCTGTCTCTAAGCCACCTGTGGGCCAACGTATTTGTGAAGGAACTGTGTGCCTCCTTCCAATTCTAGGACCTGTCCCTCGCTCACCCAGTGTTTTGCTCCTGACTGCAGCCTCCTGAGTTTTCAGTTGAGCCTCCCCAGTGCCCACAGAATGGCTTTCTTGTATATTGGCTGTCCCGATTTCCTCCTGACCAGCTGTCCTCCATGCTTCTGTGGTTTGAATGGGCTCCACGCCATTTGTGGCTGCAAGATGATATTCTGGGCCCTCAGCTTTTCTTCTAGATGGGATCGAAGTCTGCATTTGGGGCTCTTCCCACGGCCTGAAAGAAGGAGAATTTTTGCCTCACAAGCTTCCTTGCGATCCTCACAGCCAGCTCAGTAATTGGGGGCTGTTCTTAGCTACTTCCCACGCAAGCTGTCGAGTCTCTCCTGAGTTCCTGAAATCCCACTGAGCCCTGGCCACACCAGCCATATAATTCCTGACTTTGTTCTTTCCTCCAGTTTGGCAGCAGCAGCAACAATCAGTTGGCAGAGAAGGTTAGATTGCGCCTGCGATATGAAGAGGCTAAGAGAAGGTAATGAAAGGCTGGGGGCTGGGGAGGGGGGTTCCAATAGTAATGATAATAGTAATAATAGTAACTGTTGTAGAGGGTCTGCTCTGTGCTTGGCTTTTTACATGCCTCATCTTATTTAGTCCTACAAAGGTTATGAAGATAGATCGTATAATCTTCATGTTTTAATCCTCTCTGAAACTCGGGAGAGGAAATGACTGACCCAGGAACACTTGGATAAAGGGTAGAGCTATGCTTTGAAGCCAGATCTGATAAACCTCAAAGCCTAGTTAATTATCTTTCCCTTTGTGGCCTCAGTTTCTATAATCAGGGTTTTCCAATGATCCTATATGCAGTTCAGTTTGAAGGAACATAACTGGGGTTTTAGCAACAGGCTAAAAAACTATGGATCCTACCCACTCCAGTGTTTCCTGCCCAGCTGGGAGCAAGCTGTGCTTTTCAACTGTGTGGAGACCCCAGTGACTTTACGTGTTCTGTGGCTTCACAGAATCCTGAGCAGTTGCATTCCATTGCCACAAATAAAATTAAAATAATAATCAAAGCCGACGTATTTAGAGCGTCTGTTATGGGCCAGGCATTGTACTGAAACATTTGTATGTGCATTGTCTCATGTCATTTTAAAAGCAGCCATGTAACATAGCTTATATATCATGTTATCTTGATGTGAGAGAGGAGAAAGTTGAGATCAAAATGTTTCATGACTTTTTAAGGTGGTGGAATCCGAATTTGAACCTGGTTGATCTGGCTTCAAGTTCATGATCTTGCTATACACTGAGCCAGCCTTCCTGGGAAAAGCCCTACAGGGCAACACGTTCGTGAATGAACTCAGGCATGTTGCTTCCATTCCTCCTTAGGCTAGGTTGCCTGGCCCATCGATCTTTTAAGCCAGTTCCAGGTGGAGTGTGGCGGCGCCCAGCTCTCCCCCTCTCTCAGCTCTGTGTGAGCAGCAGAACCTTTTGCAGCAATGACAGAAATTCGATAGGAACTAGAGAAGCAAAAAAAGGACTTTCTTGGCTTCTTGAACTGCAAAGTACTGGGGTAAACTAGCTTCAGTCACAGCTGGATCCAGGGACTCACATGGTGTTACACAGACTCAGTCTCTCTCCCTTTCTCCGCTCTGCTTGCCGTTGTGTGGACAGATTTCCTGTCAAAGTGGCGAGATGACCCCTAGCAGTTCTCTGCTTACAGTTACTCTGCTACCAGGTTAGCAACCCCCAGCTGAAAGAATGCCTACCTTTCCCAACAGTTTTAACAAGTGTGGGGGCTGAGACTGACAGGCTTTTCGAAGTAAACCAATCATTGTTGCAGGATGGGGGGGGATTAGAATTATCTGCAGGTCCAGGCAGGGGTCACGTGCCCAACTCTGTGTAGAAGGGAGATTGAAGTCAGCTTTGTGGGAACCAAGTGACCTGAAAATACGGGAGGAGTGATTTCCCAAAGAAAACTTGGAATATTAACAACAGAAGGAAAAATTGGATACTTGTCAGGTAGAAAAAACATGTGCTGTGCACTATTTCAGCTCCCCCTAGAGGTACAGCAAAACAACAGGATTTCGGCGCTGGGACAGCCACTTCTTGTCCCCTCTGAAGGGGGCACTCTGAACCCTAGATTTGTTCCAGCCCGCAGTCGTGCCTGTCTTAGGTGATCAGTCTGGAGAGGCTAAAGGATTGGAATCTTCCCTCTGGGGTTGAGCCGTTATACTTCTCATCGCTGAGAGACATTGCATCACAACTTCTCATCTCCTCTCACCCTGGCTTATCTGCATTTACAGTTTTGTGTGCCCCACCCCCACCACCAAAGCTCGTGTAAGTGTAAGGGACAGAGCAGCCTGCTGAATGGGAAGGCAGAGTCTGCAGGACTTGATGGAGGGAGGGCAGATGGCTGTGATGCAAAGTCTGGTCACTGTATGCCAAGCTTTGTCACATATGCATTTCTAGGGAGGGAGTCTAGTGGTTTCCGTCAGATTTTCCAAAGGATATATGGCCCTGAGTTTAAGGAGCACTGGCATAGGGGAAGTGCCATTAGAAAGAACATCCAAGAAAGCATCAATCAGCCCTTCAATGTCCCACGCGTTGTGGAGCCACTGCCAGATCTGGCCATACCGCTCTATTCTCAAAGCAGCCGGAGAACAGCAGCTACGACGTTGTTCCAAAGCCAGTCTTGATGGATTGCTGTATATGTGAATATGGAATCTAAATTAATTAACTCTAAGAATCCCTGCTGAGACGCTTGGCTGGGGAATGAAAAACCTAGGTGTGTCTCTCTGTATGGAATTTTCACTACACAACCTGGAGATCTTGTCTCCGACAGTGTTTTCTTAAACTGAGAGTTGGGCCACGTTGTCCGCATATAGGATCAAACTGGGAGACCAGCGGCCTGGGCTCTCAACAACTATTGGGCATGCTGAAGACTTGCAGTCTTGACTGAGCCAGGTCCTTTCTGGACATCCGCCTGGAAGGGTTAACCACCAGGTCTTACCCACCCCTTGAGGGCAGGCTGAGGGTAGGACATGGTCAACGAAAGCACTTTGCAAAGACTGAATCCTAAAGGACCACATGATTGCTTTGAGATACTTGTGTTAGTACTCTTAATTATGCTATGACTCTTAATTTGGCCCAACCATACCCATACCTGATATCTAAAAGCACTTGGCAGTGTATAAAGAGCTCTTAATGGTAAGGTTCTCACTGGTCCTCATAACCGATCTCACAGGCACCGTTATTATCCCCACCTTACAGACGACGATATTGAGGGTCAAAGCATTTAAAGGATAGGGTTTCCAGCTCCCTCCTTTAACATCGTTTAAGTGCCTGCAGTGTACCAGGCACTGTACTAGGAGCCCATGATACCAAAATGATTTCTTAACCAAAGTTCCCTTTTGTCACGAAGGCCAGAGCCAGGACTCCAACTCAAGGCCTCTGGCCCCAAATCCACAGTGGTTCACTCTGCTGCCACCACTCTGAACTGGGGACACGTGGTTAGCATTTGTAGTGTGTGCTGTCATTGCAGTGGGCCCATGACTGCCACTGGTTTAGCAGCTGTTATGTGCCTGACAATGGTTCATTTTCACAATTCTGAAGCGTGAACAATTGTTTTCTTACCTATGAGGCTCATGGGTTTTGCCCGATGTTAATACCTGATAAATGGTCAAACCAGATGATAACAGCAGAGGCAGTAGAAACATTTATTGCGTGCTTACTATGTGCCAAGTACTGTGCTTTGAGCACTTGCGGATTTTGTCATTAAGCCTTCACGCTCAACCCACGAGGAAAGAGCTTGTGTGACTCCCTTCAGAGAGATGGCATGACTTGACCAAGGTCACAGAGCGAGTGGGAAGAGGCTATTGCCTAGTGATGAATATTTCTATTCTGTCAGGCTCAGTGTCTCTCAGGGCAAGGGCATGGCCTGGTTTATGTGTCTCCCCTGTCTCTGCAGAGTGTACTCATTGTTGGCACATGGCAGGTACCACATGGGTTTGTTAGATAACAATACGTTCCTTGAGACGCCATGCTGATCCAAAGGAAATCAGTAACTGTCAGGTTACTCCGAGGCTGTCATGGCTCCTGGTCTCTCAGGATCTTGGCCATGCAGCCTGGTACCCTGCTCCTGCAGTGCCATGGGCACACCAGTCACCCTCACCTTCTTGGCCCACAGGATTGCCAACCTGAAGATCCAGCTGGCCAAGCTGGACAGTGAGGCCTGGCCTGGCGTGCTGGACTCGGAGAGGGATCGGCTGATCCTCATCAATGAGAAGGAGGAGCTGCTAAAGGAGATGCACTTTATCAGCCCCCGGAAGTGGTCCCAGGGGGAAGTGGAGCAGCTGGAGATGGCCCGGAAGCGGCTGGAGAAGGACCTGCAGGCCGCCCGCGACACCCAGAGCAAGGCGCTGACGGAAAGGTGGGGCTGGGCTGGACCCGGGAGGGAGCATGGGACCCATCCCTCACCGCCAGTCAGTCCTCCAGCCCCCAGCACGGAGAACGGAGGAGGGGCATCACCTGGGATGCTTGGGCTCCACCCTGGGAGGGCTCAGTTTAGAGATCTTGCAACTTTCCAAAGTGGCAAATCGGGGGACATGAGTCACCATGAGACTACCCCAGGGCTTCACAGAGGGCGTCTCACCTCCGAAAGGGTCCGCTCAGGTGCAGGTTTTCAGAAATTATCTTCTAACTGAGGTAAGCCACGTAACTATAGAATTTAGAGCAGTCGATTTCCTACTTTGTAACAGTGACTCAATTTATACAAAAGTTTCACAGAACAGTGCCTACTTTTCCCTTTGTGCGGTGGCCCTCTGATGTTTTCTCTCTCTCATTTTGCATTTATTTTATGCTGGTCATGAGCCACTAAATTGATTGCAGGCCACATGCTAAAGAGTTGCAATTTTTGGTTTGTAAAACACTTTTAGATTTGATGGAAGTTGTAAACTGAGATGCTTATTGGGTCAAGCAGATGACATAAATGCTAGAGGGCCACCTGGCCGTGGGCCAAGTCAGACTGGAGTGGGTACACCCCATTTGTCTAACATGGGCGCCTCCAGCGAGTGGGAGTACAGGGCCCAGGCTGCCAGAGGCCGTATCTCAAGGCAAACATTGTTTGGATTATTTTTTTTAAATATTGGCAACGAATCCAAATTTTTCTTTTAAATGCTATAAAAGTGAAGTCAGCTTCATCGGTGGGTTTGTTTTAACCTGAAAGCCACACTGGTTTCCATTCTCTGGTTTAGTCCTTATAACAGACTTTATTTCCCTCAGTGTCCCACCAACCTCAACACCCACATTACACAGAGCACAACCCCGTGTTCACAGGCGGTGGTGTAATCCTCAGCTTCTCATTGATTCATTCCTTCCTTCCTTCCTTCATTCACTCATTCCTTCATTCTGTCCATCAGCCCAATGTGGACTCACTCATTGAAGAAATGTTTTGTTGTATTTTCTGTGTGCAAGGCAATTCGGAGGATTCAGAAATGAATAAGTCATGATCCCTGCAGATCCCTGATGCTTTAAACTCTAGCTGTTTTCACTTTTCCTAGCAGCAGACTTTATGGAGCAGGACCCCTGCCCTTAAGGAACCTAGATTTGAAGACAGTGATTTTCAAGCGTACGTGCGCGTGTGTGTATGTTTGGGGGCAAGGGAATTCCTCTCCATGGTGAAGTCAGAGGTTGAAGCCCCGTTTATAAAGCAGTAAACTTGCCTGTGCCCCAGTGGAAGCAGGCCGGATGTGTCACCCCAGGATGGGTCCTAAGACACCTTCAGGGAGCCTATGAACTCTAAGGCACCCAGCTGGCAATCCCATTCTATCAACTGAGTAAGCGCCATTTGCACACAATGGGGTGCCCGAGATGGATCAAGCTGACCAACCCCTGCCTGGCCTCTTGTAAAACATCAAAGAGTCCATTGACCTGTCAATAGCAGGGGCTCTCTCCCCACCAAGCCCTTTGTGAGGATTGTTACTGGGGCCAGGTCGCTGTCCTCCTGTATCCTCCCCTGGGAGAGGTGGCTGATTCACACTGACCCACCACGAGGCAGGAGGAGGAGAAGGATAGGGCTTCATGACTGGTGTTTTGGAAGCAGTTGCTAGAAATCTCCTTCAGCTCTCAGACTCTCTGTCCTGCTTTCCCTCACACTGTGTGCCTTGGGGACAAGGCCCGTGTCTCTACACTCTCATGCCTTTAGTGTTAGTTGAAAGAATAAGTGGTGAATCGGCTTGGGCAGACCTTACCAGGTCTCTGCCTGCATATCCTGGTCTGTCTACAAGTCCTTTGGGTCCCTCCCTTGTTCCCAGAACTTACAGCTGCCACCAGGAAGCTGTTGATCATGCTTACAGCCAGCTGCGAAAGAGAATCAGACTCGTGGCAGCCTCACTCCTTGTTGGATCAAACGAGGTCTCCTGCCCACTGCTGACCTTCAGCAGGTCATTGACCTGTACGGACTTCAGTTGCCTGATAGGGAAAAGAAAAAAACAGGAAATTACACTGAATACCTATATAATCTGAAGGCAGGTGGTTGGATCAGATTATGAATTGAGGCTCTTCCCTGGTCATTGAAACTTCCCTGCCACCTTGAGGTTAATCTCCATTTTATAGATGAGGAAACTGAGGCTCACCCAACATCCCCACGTGGCAGGGCTGGGGTTAGAACGCAGGCTCCCTGGCTCTGGAGCCCGTGTTTGCTTTAGGCTGCTCGCTGCCCACTCCTCTCTTCTCTCTCTTTCTCTTGAGAGTGTTGTGCTCCTCGCCTGCACACACCGGCCTCTCTACTCAAGGTGCCTTTGAGAAGGACAGGCATGGACGCCTCCTGAAAGCCACATCACTGAGCGCGCCAGACCCCACGCACAAGCCAGTCAGTACAGTAGACACCCCGACACCTCTCATCCTCCCCTACTTCTCCTCCCTCCCTCCCCACCACTGCCGAGCGCTGCCCTGTAGTCATGCAGGTGCTTGTCGGAGCGTAGACTCCCTGGCTTCACCCTAGGGACCGGTTTCCCAGGCTCTTGCATTTTTAACCAGCACCCCAGGTGCTGAGCTAAGCTTGTGGGGAGTCCAGCCCCACCTTCTGGATCCTCTGCCTTCTACGCTTGATGTGTTTTTGGCTTCCCGGCATATGCCAGGCATCACACACAAATGCCACCTGGCCTGGGGAGGAGCCTCGGCTCCTGCCTGTTGCTGCTGGTGACCTCACCCCTTGCTCAGGAAGTCCAGGCCACCTGACTCCCAGAGCCCTCAGCATCCAGCGGGGGCTGCAGTGGGGACCTGCCTTTACACCTGGGACACGCCTCTGTGGTTTGCTCCCAGGGAAGAGGAAAAGGGAGGCAGTGGTGGTGAGCGCCAGAGCTCACACCGTCTCAGTGCTTTGCTCTTATGGAGGGTTGGGAGAGTCCATAGTCCTGTCCATTCCTTGGAGAGTCAAGGGTTTTGTTCACTGTGCGCTCCGCCTGCTGGTCTGCTCCCGTCCCGCCCCAGAGAGGACTCTGGCAGAACAGTCCCAGGGGCTGAGCTGGCCCAGGACCGTGCTCAGGCGGCTCTGCCCATGGCTCCGGTTGCCTTTTCCGGCACTTCACAAGTCTACTTGCCCAGGACCAGGGCCCGCCCGTCCCTCTCCACTTCTCAGTTGTTCTAGAGCCAGGTCTGGTCTTCACTGCAGGGCCTGTGGTTGCTGGAGGGAGGGTGTGGTTAGGCTTTTCTATGGAAATGAACTCTTTCTCCCAGGCCCTAGGCTGGGTTGGCTGTGCTTTGGGAGCACCGGGTCAGCCAGTCCCCTTCCAGCAGGATGGCATAGGGGGCCATCATCCAAGAGGCCGACCGTGGAACACATCTGTGCATGGGAGATTGGAGGTCCCGGTCTTTCAGCAGAGAAAACAAACTTGGCCTACTTCGACTGGGGAAAAGTCCTGCAGTTACTTGTTGAGCGGAGGTCCATGTGGTGGGCGCCTTGCTGGGGACTGGGGGGCGGGGGGGGGCACAGATCCTTGCAGTGCCCAGTCGGTGCAGCAGCTCCTAAAGCTCGTGTTCCTAAAACTCACCTGCCTCTTCCTCATTAACTCCCTTGCCCCCCTTGCGCTCTTTTGTCTCCTCCAATGTGGCCTCAGTCCACACCATCTGAATCACACAAATGCAGCCACCCTGTCATTAGCCCACAGCCTCCGGCCCGTTTTCTGCACCGTAGCCAGGACGACCTGAAAATGAAAGAGGCCTCTACTGAAATTCCCTGCTTGGAAGGTTCTTTCCACTGCACGTTTCCTGGCCGGCTCCTGTCCATTCTTTGTATCCGCTTAAAGTTTTTTACTAATCAGAGAAAGCCAACTGCTGTTAAGAAACAACCCCGCAAGTCTCTGTGGCCTAACCCAGTAGAAGTTTCTTTCTTCCCTGTGTATCCTCCAGGTGGATATTCCTGGCTGACAGGCAGCCTTCTGTGTGGTTGGTCATTCTAGGACCCAGACTCTTCTCGTCTTGCGGCCCCTCCCCTTTGGAGCCAAAAGCGTCCTCCAAGGGACAGTTGGAGAAGACCCAGCCACCTCTCGAAACCACACCAGCCTGAGACTCATGATGTCTCTCACATTCTATTGGCCAGAACTTGGTCACGTGCCCCACCCAGCCAGCTGCAAGGGAGGCTAGGAGGGTGGTCCAGCTGTGGGTCTCGGGAGCTGAGGAGAGCACACATCTGGGCCACACCCGCAGGCTCAACCACAGAGTCACGTGCTCAGAGAGGCGCACCTGCCCGTCGAAGGCAGGTCTCTCGGGACTCACGTTCTTTTCTGTCATTCTGTACTTTTCCCTCATGGACCTTGTCACACCGTATTTTAATGAGATATTAGATATTTGAGTATTTCTTAATATCTGTGCTCCCCCAACCCTCCCCAGGAGAAGGTAAGCTCCGTAAGAGCAGAGACAACTTCTGTCTTGCTCCCAGCTTTATCTCCAGTGCCACTATAAGATGGGCTTTCTACGAGTGGGTGGAGGGGTGGATAGATGGATGGAAGGTAGGGAGAAAAGGAGAGGGAAGAGGAGGGAGGGATGGTTGGGTGAAATCCTAATTCTGTCACTAAATCTGTAGCTTATTTAACTCTAAGAACCTCAATTTCCTTGTATGGAAAGTGGTAAAAACCATTCTGACCACGCAGGGTTATTGTACACGTGAACTGAGGCAATGTCATACATTTCTAAGCACAGCACCTGGTATATAGTAGGTGATGAATAATATAGGAGTTCTTATAGGATTCTATGTGGAGGACATATCTCCCCAAATATCAGAATAAAATGCTTCCAGAAAGTTCTTGTGTCTGTGGGTCTACCTGTAATTCCTCTTTCAGGGATATACAGGCTGGATGCCTTGGGGCTCCCACCTCATGACGTCTCTCCCTTTAGGTTGAAGTTAAACAGTAAGAGGAGTCAGCTGGTGAGAGAACTGGAGGAAGCTACTCGGCAGGTGGCAGCTCTACACTTCCAGTTGAAAAGGTGAGTGGTGGGCAGTGAGGGACCGCCGTCCTGGGGCTGGCCAGATGCAGGCGTCCCGAGGTGGCCCCCCCCAGGATCTGCCCTGTGTGTGTCCTCTGGGGCCCGTGTGCACTGGTTTAGAAGCACAGCAGGCGGGGGTTCGCCTAGCAGACTTGGGCTGGGCCTGACATGGCTGAGGACAGGGCACGTCACCTTTCCAGCCTACAGCCCCAGTCCTTCTGACAACACAGAGGACCAAGGCCCAGTCAGGTGCTCGTGTGTCTTATTCACGTCTCTAATACCTGCCAACCCACGTCCACAGCACACAGAGGAGGCCTTGGGCCTGGCCCTGGGCCTAGTGGGCACAGCGTGTCACTGGAATTTCATCCCATTTTGTTTCTGTCATATATTTGTAACAGTTGCCTTCTATCTGTAGTAAATGATACTGCTTTTCAAATTATGCTTGGGATAGAAAGTTTCCTTTTAAGATAAATGCATTAAAGCATAAAAAACTGAGTTGATTTGAAGAAAAATATTCAGAAGTATTATTTTGGACTGGATTCAACTATGGAGAACTATCATGAAAATGGAATGCAGCCAGTGGAGGTCTGGGAAACAGAGACCGAGAGGAAAATGGCTTTTTAAGGCAGTCGGCTTGGGTTTGAATCCCGTATGTGCCACTTTCTGATTATGTGGCCGTTTCAGGGTATCAGATTCCTCTTTAATGAAATGGGGGTGCATGGTCTCCCCGGGAGACTGTCAGGAGAGCCCAGTGAGGTGATGTGTTCTAAGTACCTGTGGCGCTTTGCAGAGCCAGGCGGGACGTTCCCGGTGGCCCCGCCACCCTGTGTGTCCTCAGCCTGCATTGTCCCCGTCCCCAGCCTCTCGAGCAGCATGCAGTCTCTGTCCTCGGGCAGTAGCCCCGGATCCCTCACCTCCAGCCGGGGCTCCCTGGCGGCCTCCAGCCTGGACTCCTCCACCTCGGCCAGCTTCACTGACCTCTACTATGACCCGTTCGAGCAGCTGGACTCGGAACTGCAGAGCAAGGTGGAGTTCCTACTCCTGGAAGGGGCCACGGGCTTCCGGCCCTCGGGCTGTATCACCACCATCCACGAGGACGAGGTGGCCAAGACTCAGAAGGCAGAGGGGGGCGGCCGCCTGCAGGCCCTGCGCTCCCTGTCCGGCACCCCAAAGTCCATGACCTCCCTGTCGCCCCGCTCCTCCCTGTCTTCCCCATCCCCGCCCTGCTCCCCTCTCACCGCTGACCCCCTCCTGGCTGGAGACGCCTTCCTGAGCCCGCTGGAGTTTGAGGACCCGGAGCTGAGTGCCGCTCTTTGCGAACTGAGCCTTGGTAGCAGTTCCCGGGAGAAGTACCAGCTGGAGGAGCCGGGGACAGAGGACAAGCCGTTGGGCCAAGGTAGAGAGCAGCCCCCTGAAGGGTAGGAACCCCGAGGAGGGCGGAAGGTGGGCTGTGCCCAGGCCTGAGCGCAGGGCCCTGGGATCCTTATGGCATTACTGACTGCTTTCTCTGTGCCAGAGCTAGACATGGTGTATTGCGTTGTTTATTCCTTCAGTGGGTATTTATTACGCGTTCACAGTGTTCCAGGTCCTGGGCAGAGGAAGGGTTTTCCGGTGGTGGATTCATTCAGATAATTCATATAGATAATTATTATTCCGTACCTACTTAAACTAAATGGCAGGTCCTGTGCTAATGGATGGACACGGTTCATTCATTCAGTCACCAAATAGGCCCTGTCCCAGGCACTAGTGTAGTCATCAGGACACAGTGCTGAGGACAGGTGCCTGTTCCCATGAAGCAAATGGAGGCACAGACAGTAACTGTCCAACCAGATCAATCAAAGCACTGGGAAGAAAATAGAACAGGATATGGTAGAGCCTTTCAGGTTAGGGTGGGCCTGCCCGTTCAGATTGGGTTGGGAAGGAAGGGGACATTTGAAGGGAGGCTTCAGCAGTGAGAAGGAGCCAGCCTTGGGAAAAGCAACAGCAAGGTCTCTGAGGTGGAGCAAGGGGCTGCAAGAGGAGCCAGAGGTAGGGGGTCGCCAACACGGCTGGAGACGCAGGCAGAGCCCGGGTCACATAAGGCCTGCGGTGAGGACTTTGGGTTCTATCCTACTGGCATGGGGACGCATGTGACTGTTTGAAGCCAGGGAATGATCTGACTCCCGTTCTGCATGGGGTCAGAAGGACCATTCTGATGTGGATTGAGATTGAAGAAGTAACCTTCCAAAAACATGACGATGCTGGTGGTGACCGCTGAGCCTTACTGAGAGGAAACTTCTCTTTCTTTAGCAGCAACCACATCCTAAATCCTACTAGTTAACATTTCCTGGGGCACATTACATGGTGAGCAGTGTGCTTTGGTTACGTCTGTTGTGCCCGTTTCACGGATGAGGAAACGGGGGTTCCCAAATGGGACGTCATTTGCCTTAGGTCCCCTAGCGAGCAAGTGGGAAAGCAAGGATTGGAGCCCCCCCCTCCCTTTTGTCGTCACTCACCACGCTCCTCTTAGAATGCTCAATAGCTCAGTGTGTTCGTACCTGAGACACTCTGGTTCTCGCTGGCCCCACCACGTCCATCTGACCCTGGGAGTGAAGGTTGGGACTGAGCAAGGTGCTCAATAAGCTCCCCTGGGGTTCCTGCGCCTTCCTGGCTGTGACTGACTGAGTACAAGTATACAAGACACACGTGCGTTTACTCATTTAAGCCTCATAACAACGCTTAGGTTGGTGCTGCTTCATCCCCATCTTACAGGTGAAAGAAGTGAGGCCCAGTGAGGTTAGATGATGTCCAAGGCTAGTGGCATAGCTCCAAAGCGGCCGAGTCAGGACTGGTAGCAGGGCTACCTGCCTAGAACCCTCATGAAGGCATGTACTGACTCCTGGTGATGAGCCAGCTAGAGGAAGCTGGACCCATCTCAGCCCTAAGGCTCCAGGAATGGGCAGGAGGCCGCCTCCGTGCCCAGAATCCACCATTCGTGTGCAAGGACCAGTGGCAGCAAGGGGGGAAGACGAGATTTCCTGGTTAGTGAAAGACTGCTGGGTGAGTGCCAGCCATTCCCTTAGTCGAGGAGCCGAGGGATCCCTGGGGCTCCCTCCTCAGGAAGAGAGTCATGCTGAGTGCTCTGAAACAAAAATAAAGGCAGGCTTCCTACTACAGCAGGTGGCAAACTTCAGAAAATTATTCTCTGGAGAGGAGGAGGTGCCGGTGGAATCTCTAACAGGGCTCAGGAAGAGTTCCCGATTCTACCCAAGGGAGTGTTAAACCCAGCGGGGGACCCGACCCTGGTGCCCGGGAGGGACCCTCCTTCCGTCCCCCACAGCATCCCTGGGGCTGGGGGCCAGAGACTCTGTGTCTCAGGATGGCGTTTCCTTCATGCCACCTCCAGAACCCTTCCCTCCGTGAGCGATGCCCGGCTGAGCGCAGACGCTAAGCAGGTTATGCGATTAGTGCTGCTGTTCAGTCAGCAGACAAATTAATCTCCTTAAGTGGTTTAGTGGAGGGTGGAGGTGTGGAGGTGTGGAGGCGGGAGGTCTCCGCAGGCTGCAGCAGGCGTGGGACACAGGCTGGGAAAGCTGCACCCGGATGGCTGCTTGCATCTCCCAGGCATGCTGCCACCATCCCTTTCCCCAGCCTGCCCACCCCAGTCTCTTCTCCAGCCTGTCCCCAGCACCTAGCAGGCAGCCGGTGCTCAGTAGCAATGGTTTTGAAGTTGAGGGACCTGAATTTGGCCTTTTGCCGTGTGGAGGGCAGGAATTGTCCTCTTCATCTTGGTAGCTCTGAACCGGGCAATGGGCCTGGCACACTGTCAGCACCCGTGATGGGGCAGGAAGGAATGTGTAGCGTTTGCCAAGTGGCTGGTCTGAGCTGTGGGTCCCAGACTTTTGAGGGCCTCCATCAAGGGCAGGGAGACAAATGGGGTAGGCCAAGGGGGAGAGCCTATGCTTCAATCCTTCCCTCCCCGTTCGTCCCCTTCCCCTTCCCCAGGGTGCAGGGGCTGTTCCTTTGCCCCAGTCTTGTAGGGATCCATCTAGAAGCCCTCGCCATAGTGAGAGGAATGACGGGCATGGTAAGCACATCGGTAATGGGTTTGATAGAGCTCTAGTCTCTGTGCTGTGGGCGTCCCTGTAATGTCCCATTGCATCCCCCCAACAGCCCTACAAGGGTAAGAATCATACTCTCTGTTTTACGCATGAGAAATTGGGGCTGAGAGGGGTTAAAGCAGTGTCCCAATATCATGAAGCAATAAGTGGTGGAGCTGAGGTCTGAACCCAAGCAGTCTGACTCCAGAGGCTGGAATGCCAGACGCAGCCTCTGATACTGCCCTTCGCTTCACCCTAACGCAAGGCAGGGCCCGGCTGTTGAGTTCAGGGGTCGTTGGAATTCGGCAGGACCATCTTAAAACAGAGGGTGAATAGATCAAAAGTTACAAAAATGGTACCTTGGTTTCTGAGCCCCATCTTGCCATCCTTCCTTTTCCCACTTCTTCCTCCAGCGGTGAATACAGCCCAGGGGTGCGGCCTCAAAGTGGCCTGTGTCTCAGCTGCCGTGTCAGATGAATCCGTGGCCGGGGACAGTGGTGTGTATGAGGCATCTGTACAGAGGTGGGTCCCTGAGTCCTGGATCTCTGGGAACTCTGACTCCACAGAGTTTGGGCCCCCAAGGTATGGGGGAGGGACCCACAGGAGGAGTTGCGTGGGTGACCCCACACCCCAGCCCCCCAGGCAGCCCTGTTTGGAGCAATGACAAAGATGCAGACGGCGCAGCTCCTCCTAGGGCTGGGGGCACTTCGAATTTGGGAGAAGACTAGTTCTACGATTGCCATTAAGGGTGCAAGGCTAGGGGGACAAGTACTGGAGAAAGGGCAGCCCCTTTGAAAGGGATCCAGAGCAATGGTGGGATGGAAGGGTCTGCAGGGAAGTTGAGCAGACCTCCTTAGGAGGAGGTCTCCTTAGGATCCAACTGTACCTTTCCAGACAGAACCCTGTTTCTGGAAAATGACTTTGACCCCAGGTCGCCCCAAGGATGTATGACCCTTTTTCTCTCCAATATTGCCTTCCAGACTGGGTGCTTCAGAAGCCGCTGCTTTTGACAGTGATGAATCAGAAGCAGTGGGTGCAACCCGGGTTCAGATTGCCCTGAAGTAAGTGACAGGGAGGGCAAGGGCAGAGGGGAGAGAGTGGTCTGTGCAGGGTCCCTTCCTCGAGGGCAGCATCCTACCAGCATTTACCTACCCGACTGCACAGAGAGGAAGGCAGCACCACTGGGACCTGCTGACAATTGTAGGCCCCTAGCTAAAGGGGACCCACCTCTTCCCCTGCCTCCCAGCTCCTCACTTTACAGAAGAGAAACGTGAGGTTTTTGAAGACCTTATAACCTGCCCTGACTCACTGAGCGGCCCAGTGAGCCTGTTTGGTCCTGGTCGCTGTGGCTGTTGTCTGACCATCCCATCGAGATTTCAGCCACCTGGACCCAAGTCGACCCCTGGGGTCTGCAGCCCAGACTTATTGTTGTTTTCTCTTGGTGGGGCAATGGCCTCAATATGTTTGTAATAGGAATTAATTGCCAACATTTAAATATCAGGACATGTCACACACACGTCTGGCTTCTCTTTTAAAATTGAGACCGATAGCGCCTACATTTCTGAATGGCAGCAAAACCCTGGGTCTGTGCTCTCGGGCTCACCGCAGTCCCCAGAGCAGCCAGCAGCCACCACGCCTGTGATGATGATGATGATGAGAGAGAGAGAGAGAGGGACCTTACTAACAGGTTCTCCATATGCCCCTTTCCGTTTCAGGTATGATGAGAAGAGTAAGCAATTTGCAATATTTATCGTCCAGCTGAGTAACCTTTCTGCTCTGTTGCTGCAACAGGACCAGAAAGTGTGAGTATGTAGCCCACGGAGTGTGGGGGGTGTATTATCCTCTCACCGCCTGCGGCCATCCCTAGGTCACTCTCTCGCGCTCTGTCCTGCTCAGACAATAGGCCCTGTAAACCCACTGGGGGTACTTCATGCCTATGGCATGATGCCACGTCAGCACTGCGAACGTCGACACAGGCGTGAGGGCAAACACGCTTCACAAACCCGTCCTGCACACCTACCATGTGTCAGCACGAAGAACAGTGCTGAGCAGGTCCCTGCCCTTGTGAACTTGAAGCCTCCTGGAGAAGAAGGTCACGGCCCCTAGTATCCGCTCTCACAAGTATTTCACGCAGAAAGACACCGGTCTTCCATTCTCAAGCGTCGGTGCCCCTTCACTGTACTTCTATTGGAGGTGATGGGTGTTCCCTTGAAATTGATAATTCGGCCAATTCCTTCACTGTCTGCCTGTTGGCTGTTCCCAGCGCAGACCGGGTGTGTTTCACTGCAGTTACCTGTCTCCATGTTCTCCTTTAACTACACCGTAGCCTCACAGCAGCAGTAGGAGCTTTGTATGTATCTGCGGTCTGCACCCAGCCAGCATCGGGGGTGCGACCTGTGGGAAGGAGAAAGAAAGGCAAGAGGAAAGCAGACCACACAGAAGGAAGATGAGATTGGACCCTGGGGTTGTTTTCAGTCTTTTGCTCGCACACACGGCGCCAGGGTGAATAACCGCCAGGTGTCATTGGCACTTGTGCAAGGGTTTCAATGCGAGGGTGCCTAGAAGCGAGCTGTCTGGGTCAAAAGGGTAAATGCATCTGAGATTTTGTTAGGACTGGCACATTCCCCTCCGCAGGGGTTGGCCGTCATGGTTTGCCCTCTCCCAGCAATTATATGAGGATTCCTGTGTGTGAACAAGCACCCTCACCATAGAAGTCCACACGCTGCTGGCCTCAAGCTCCTTATGCTGTGAGGTCCTAAGGATTTAGGGGGTTCAGGAGAAGGAAGAGCCATATATTATTATTCTTAGCCCTCACAAATACCTGCGTCACCTCTTGAGAGATAACAGGCCCTGGTCCACAGTTTTCTTCGTCATTTGCAGCAGCTGGTTAGCTCAACACAATCCCATACCTGCGCTGACCCAGGTTGCCCTGCGTTTGTCTCCCTGTAGGAACATCCGGCTGGCTGTCCTTCCCTGCTCTGAAAGCACCACCTGCCTGTTCCGGACCCGGCCCCTGGACGCCTCGGACACCCTCGTGTTCAACGAGGTGTTCTGGGTGTCCATGTCCTACCCGGCCCTTCACCAGAAGACCTTAAGAGTCGACGTCTGTACCACCGACCAGACCCTTCTGGAGGACTGCCTGGTGAGGGCTCTTTGTCTGTCTGTCTGTCTGTCTGTCCGGACTTCTGTCCTTCTGGGGGTTGGTCCACCTTGTACTTCATGATGAAGGCTTAGAGAAAACACAGATTGGTGTCAGCCAGGGTCATCTGGGGCTCTAGGCAGACTCTTCCACAGGTAAACAGCGTTCTCAGACTGACTGGGGGTGAGGAGAGCTCTTTTCACGGGAGGAAGAGTAACAGACCTGAAAATGTTTTCCTACACTATCAGAACCTGAAAGGAACCAGCCACATGCCATAGGTTTACCGTGCAGCATTAGAGGAAAACAAATAGACAGGAGCTCAGATCCCACCTTTACCTCTCATTATACAGCTGGGTGACTTTGGGTGAGTTACTTAACCTCTCTGATCCTCAGTTTTCTGATCCATAAAATGCAAATGATAATGCCTCCCTCATGCCCACTGGAAGAGTCATTATAAAGATTAAGTAAGAGAGTTCATGTAAAGTACCTACTCATGTGTCTGACACACAGTACATTCTCATTGGATGGGGCCACTGCTAGTCCCCTCCCTAGAGCAGAGCTCCTCCAATGTCCTCCTCCTCTTCCTCCTCCTCCCCTGCCGCCGCATTGGCAGGAGTCAGGATTGGAGAGGAAGTAGCCCTGGGTCCCTAGAGACAGGCAGACCCACATGCAGATGGATGTTCCTCGCTTTCTCATCTCTAAAATGGGGATTCGTAGCTAACACAGGGGCTTGATGTGGCGCCCAAATGATTTAAAAGAAGTGAAAGCTTTGTTACCCCTGTGCCATTTAGATTTCGGAGCATTTGAATGATAATATGGTATAAAGCCACCTTTGATGGCTACCCCTTAAACCAGTGAGGATAAATGAGGCATTGTGTCGAGGGCCCTGTTGGAGAAGGATGGCTTTAGATAACAGGAAACATGGGCACCTGCAAAGGAGACACAGGATGTGAATGCCTCTCGGAGCTTGTCCCGCCCCACCGTGTCTGGAAGCTGGGACAGTGGCAGTGGCAGCCCTGCCTCCTCATGGACAGGTGGGAGCCACACGCGACCCGCAACCTCCTTGCTCTCCATACTCGACGGACGTGCTTGTGCTATGAAACCTTTCTCTGCCACGGAATCGTGGGGCCACATGCCTTGGCCCTGAGGCTGAGTCACCAGCCCTGCCCTTCCCTGCCACGTCACCTAAGCCTCTTCCAATCTTAGTCTCAGTTTCTTCATCTGTAAAATACAGCTAACACTGCCTGTCTCACAGGTGGTTCTCTGGGGATTAAAGAGGCTTCAAAGCAGCACTTCCCAAACTTTCACCTCCCCTCCCCCCCACACACACACAAGTTCCCTCAGGCTCTGGTTACAATGCAGATTCTGATTCCGCATGTCTGGAATGAGGCCCGAGATTCTGCATTTCTAACCGGCTCCCAGGTCATGCTGGTGCTGCTGGTCCCTGGATCGCACCTTGGACAAGAAGGATGGAAAGCAGTGAGGAGTCTGCAGGATGCCAGTTCCCCTCCCTCTCCTCCTCAGCTGGGGTACATAACAGCTTTGTCGCCACTGCGCTGTGGTTATCACTGACAACAGTGCAATAGCTAGTGTCGATTGGGTGCAATTTATGTGGCAGGCACTGAGCTGAGCTCCTTACATGTATGATCTCTATTGAGCTTCAGTCGGTCTTATAAATAGGTCCTGTTATACCAGTGAAGAAACCGAGGCACAAAGAGGAGAAAGAACTTTCCCATGGACACACAGTCAGGAAGTGGCAGGAGCACAGTGAGAACCCACCTCTGAGGCCCCCCCATGTCAGATTCCCGGTGTTGTCTCTGTGCCAGCACAGTGCTCCCTGGAGCCCACAGGTGGGGATGGTAACCGGAGGGTGTGGCTAGCATGGTGGACGCTGAATGACAGGGCAGAACGCTTGTCCAAACCTGGTCTCCTCCAGTGAAACGTTGCCTCAGCCCTGGCCATTCCAAAAAGAGGAGCGACTCAATCCTGTTTTCTTCTCCTAATTGGATGCCTTTTATGCCTCATCCCTAATTGAAGTCTGGCCATTGCTGGTTGCCATGACAGCAGCCAAGCGCTCATCCCACAGTGGCTTTTCTCCATCCGTGGCCAATGGGAAACCTATTTCTCCGTATCCTGTGGGGACATGGAGTGTCAGGCTATCATGTTTTGGTGGCTGGAGGAGGAGAGGAAGTGAGCCACAAGGAGAAAGGGCTGTCTGCTCCCACGCAGAGTCTCTCTGCACTGCTGCGTTTGCAGAATCCCTGGTCTATTCAGAGCCATTGAATCAGCTAGGCCACAATAGTACGTGTCCTGAGTGGTGTCTGTGTGTCCAGTACTGGCCTAAGAACTGTGTGCAGTACCTCATTTAATCCTCACAACAGCCCTAGGAAGAAGCATTAGGATTGCCCCCATTTAACAGATAAGGGATCAAGGCCCAGAAAGGCTACGTAATCTGCCCAGCTTGTCCAGCACATAGGTTTAGAGGCCTGGATTTCAGCACAGA
This sequence comes from Rhinolophus hipposideros, assembly GCF_964194185.1. Taxonomy (NCBI): domain Eukaryota; kingdom Metazoa; phylum Chordata; class Mammalia; order Chiroptera; family Rhinolophidae; genus Rhinolophus; species Rhinolophus hipposideros. The sequence goes on from NC_138069.1 coordinate 36,382,118, forward strand.
TTCCAGCTTCCTTACGTGTAGCCATCAAACTCTCTGATCTGTCACGGGGTGACTTTAAGGGTCTCTCATGTCCTCGGACCTGGATTATGGTTTAGGAAGAATACGTGGCCTGCCTTTCCCAATACCACAGGCACCAGTTCTCCCCAAAGCTTTCGTGTGGCGTTAACAGGTCACAGACTTTCCAGCTGGGCCCTCGTTGCCCACCCCACCCCCCGCTGCTAAGCTCAGTGCCACTAAGCTCAGGGTCCATGGAGGCAGCCTTCTTCCCAGGCCCCACTCATGTCCCATAGTTAACAACAGTTAATTACACCATTTCCTTGGCCCCTTTCTCACTTTGCCATCCCCACTTGGCAAAATCCTGGCCCTGTCGAAGTGAACTCTCCACCTCCTTTCCACCTGTGCAACTGGACAAAAATACACACAGCCACACCAGATGGTGTCATTTTAAAGTCATGGTCACCAGGCTCCCATGAGCCCTAATGCTGCCCTAGTTACACGGCATCTCCATAGACTTATACGGCATCGCCACAGACTTACACGGCATCTCCGCACACTTACACGGCATCTCTTCAGACTTACACGGCATCTCTTCAGACTTACACGGCATCTCCTCAGACTTACACGGCATCTCCGCAGACTTACACGGCATCTCCGCAGACTTACACGCCATCTCCGCACACTTACACGCCATCTCCGCACACTTACACGGCATCTCCGCAGACTTACACGGCATCTCCGCACACTTACACGGCATCTCCGCAGACTTGACTCTCCGGCTTGTCCCAGTGGTGAACCCGTATCCTCCCCTACCCTGAAAGTTTCCGCAGCTGCCACCCATGTCCAGCTGTTCTTATAGCTTCTGCCATTTCTCCTGGCTCTAAGGATGGGCCCTCCCCACTCCCGTCCAAGGCCATTCTCTCTCAAGGGCATCACGCCAATAGTTACTCTCCTGCTCTCCTCTGTCTTCAGTTCTTCCTCTCCGCTGGATCTGACCTGTCAGTATCCCAACCTGCAGCTTTCCCCCCATGCTTAAAAATCAACCTTTTCTTTACCCCACTTCTGCCTCCAGCTACTGCATCGTTTCTTTCCTTTTCTTTATAGCAAAGCATGAAGGAGATGTTCGTGTTCTCTGTAACCCTCATCATCCTCTTTCCCGTCATCATTCCCCCGGAAATGTGTTCGGCGGGTCCTCGGGGACCTGCTTGTTGCTAAATCCAGCGGCCGGTTCTCCATCATCTCGTGGCCTGACCACTGCACGGGGCTCAGTTGTTCACTCCACCTTCCTCGGCAGCCTTTCCTGTGACATTTTGCTCCACTAGCATTTTCCCACCTCACTGGCTTCTCTCTGTGTCTCCTTGGCCAATTCTTCCTCGTTTCCCGGGTCCCTTTAGGTTGGAGGGACCCCGGGCTCAGGCCTTGCTCCTCTTCCTTTTCTATTTGCATTGATTCCCTTGGTGATATCCTGTCTTGGCTTCAAACACTGTCCCAATGTATGACTCCAGCCTGAGCCTCTCCGCTCATCTCTACCTTACATGTCGGCTGCCTATTCCACGTCTTCTCTTGCATGTCCAGTAGGCGTCTCAGATAACTTGCCCACGAGGACACCCTGATCATTCCTCCCGTGTCTTTACCGTCTCAGCTGATGGCGACGCCCGTCTTCCATTGCCCAGGCCAGAGACCACAAGGGCATCCTTGACCCTCTCTTCCTGTTGTGCCCCACACAGCCTTTCAGGAACTGCTGGGAGCTCCATCTTGAAAAGAGCCCCAGCCTCCAGCCACCTCTCAACACTGCCCCACACCGCCATCTGTCACGTGGCTTGTTGCAACGGTCTCCTTCTGGGTCTCCCCTGTGGGCCTCTGTCCTCTGTCCTCACCTCCCTTTGTGTCTTCAACACAGTAGCCAGAGTGATTCTATTAAAATTGCAAATCAGTACATGCCACTCCTGCTTGAAAGCTTCCCATGGCTTCTGCCTCCACCTAGAGTCCACGCCTGGCCCCTTTACCTGGCCTCTAAGGCCCTCCAGGATCTACTCCATGTTACCTCATAGATTTCATCCTCAAGACTCTTTTTCAGCCATTTTGTGCCCCTGAATACACCAGCATGCTCCCCACTCCAGACCTTTGTAGTTGCTGCTTCCTCTGGCTGGAATTCTCTGTTCCCAGATATCAAGGCACAAGGCTCGCGGTCTCGCCTCTGGGTTTGGCCCATGTGTCACCACCTATTGACAATCACATTCCCTCCACTCTCCCATCCCTTCCCACCCTGTTTCCCCGAAAAGAAGACCCAGCTGGACAATCAGCTCTAATGCATCTTTTGGAGCAAAAATTCATATAAGACCCAGTCTTATTTTAATATAAGACCAGGTCTTTAATATAATTATAATATAATAATATAATATAATACCAGGGAAACATAGTATCTGCTTTCCCTGTATTATTTTTCTCTACAACTTTTCATAACCTAATAACATTTCTCTATATCATAGATTTTAGGGTATGCGTTATTTTCACATTTTATCATCTCTGAAGTCAAGATGCAGTTTATACTAGATGGCAGGCAGTTCATTGTTTAATTGGCAACTATTTTTCTTTCTTCGTGGTGCATGAAATAATGTATGTATTCTTATCCCTCTCTCCGTTTCTTGTACAAAAAGTAGCACACTGTGTATCCTCTTCTGCACAATCCTATTTTTTCCATTAACGTATATCCTGGAGAGCTGTCTATATCAGTATCTATAGATGGACATTTAATCAACATTTTGCAAGTGAGTAAACTGATGAATGACTAAGTCAGTGAATGAGTGAGTTATTGGAAATGATTAACAACTAGCCCTTTCTTCCTCCAAGGAAGCTTCCATCTCACCTGGACAGGTATTGCCCGTACTTTTCCCAGGAGCCAAATTCCCCGGAACTCCTTTCCAGTCCTCGCTTATACTCTCCCTTTTCATATCCTCAACAGGGAGGTGCCCAGATCAGCCTGGCTGAGGTCTGCCAGTCTGGAGAGAGGTCGACTCGCTGGTACAACCTGCTGAGCTACAAATACTTGAAGAACCAGAGCAGGGAGTCCAAGCCAGGGGGAGCCTTGGCCCCCACCCCGGGGCCTGAGAGCACGGTGAGCTGAGCCTCAGGTTTGCGCCATCCTCTCAACCATGCAGCACCGGTATGCAAGGAAGGAAGAAGCTCTCCCAGAATGGGAGATGTCTGGGTATCTGAGGTGGAAGAAATGGAGCACAGGGGAGTGAGAGGAGAGGGAGAAGGGGCCCGGGTAGGAGAGATCTCTGTGAGGGGCCAGTCCCCCATCTGCAACTGTCCCCCTTCCCAATTGTGCTCTTCCTTCGGTATTCTGCTTGACCTAATTTGAAACCCTTAATTGATGATTTTTTTTAATTAAATGAAGAATAAAGGCGAAACCTGTGGAAGTCAGAAAATTCAGACCCTGCTACATGCAGAGTAGTCTGTAGTGGAGGCTTTCTGTAAGAGGCAGAGGAAGGTCACAGGAACGACCTTCAGAAGACTGACCCGGTGTTTCTTAGTTGGCTGATGGGGGTCAATACTGTACTTTCCCGCCCCTCCATTTCTTCATGTCGAATCTATTAAGTTTAAAAGGGTTGCTATGAAGTTTGGAAGAAGTACAAAGTTTTAAAGAGCACTTGGTAAGGGCTTGATCCATGCTATCTGTTTCATTATTTATTTCTTGAAAATCTTACCTTTGCCTATTTTGGGCTAAAGATATGTATTGTTTTCACTTTAGTGCAGTATACTTTAACCCATAAAAATATCGTTAAACTGTTTTCTGCACTTGGAAAGTCCACATCTGCTGGCCAGCTAGACTGGCCAGAACTCAACGGAGCAGTGAAATTGCCCTTGAACATGGTGCCACAGTGTATGGGATCCCAAATGGTCGGTTACTTGGGACATCACTGCCCAGAATTGCAATGGAGGGGACGGGCTGGGTCACACAGGGAGGGATAGGATAAGAATGAACTCTATTTGCTTCTCTGCCTCCTCCTCCTCCTTTTTTATCATCATCCTCATTTTCTGCACTTCTATGATGTCAGGCACTGTCCTGTTTGTTATGTGCATTTTACCCAGGCTCAGAACGGTTACCTAAGGACATACGTCTCCTAAGCAACCAAGCCCACTCCAAAAAGAGTCTGCGAAGGTCTGAAAAATAGACCCCTCTACTTTCTAGCACATTTTCGTGGATGAGGAACATCCAATTTAGCCATATTTGTTTCCTCATTCCCATTTCTCAAGGGACTAATCATAATCTCTCCCTATCGGGATGGTTGTAAAGATTCGATAAAATGCTGTATCTGTCAGTGCCTGGCATATACCAGGCCTTCAACTGATTTTCAGTTTCCTCTTTCCTTCCCCAAAGAAAATTTCAGGAATTATCCAGACTTTGGCTTAGGGTTTTTGCAAATTAACCGTTTTCTCAGGAAACTACGAGATCAGTTTCACTTTGCTACTAGCTGCCATTTACTGAGAGCCAATTATGTGCTAGGTACTCTTCTGCACACCTTATGTATATATTCTCAATTCAACTTCATAACCACCCTTTGTGGTAGGTATTAGAGGAAACTGAGTCTCAGAGAGGGTAAAGCATTTCTTCAAGTCACACAGGCTTTTCCACTCTAAACAACATTCAGTATAGACCTTCTTCTTCCAGGAAGCCTTCCCTGACTGCAACCCCCCCCAAGCTGGCTTTGCCATTGTTCCTCTATTCCCAAACATCCACACTTACCTCTCTCACAGTGCTTCTCACGTTGTTTGGTTATTGATGGTTCATGTGATAGTCTCCCTGACTACATTGTGATCTCCTTACAGCCGAAGACCTCTAATTCTGTCTCACTCAACTACTGAGTTTGGCTGTCTTCCAACATTGTCCACATAGAATGGGGTTCTTCTCAAGAGAACTGCTAGTTAGGAGAACTAAGCACTGTATTTCTAATGTAGAAGTGACCCTAGGGCAAGACACTTACCCTCTGGTCTTCAGTTTTACCCTCCGTTCCCTGGGAGGCTCACGCTCTGAGAAGCTCTGAGTCTTGCCAGGAGGAGCGGCGTCCGTGGTGTGCAGATGAGCCCATGAGCCTTTGTCTCCACAGGACGCCGTGTCTGCTCTGTTGGAACAGACGGCAGTGGAGCTGGAGAAGAGGCAGGAAGGAAGGAGCAGCACCCAGACCCTGCAAGACAGCTGGTAAGTGAACATTCCCTGGAGCCTCAGGAACGGGTCTGGCTTGGACCTGGGCCTAGGACAGAGATCCCCAAACACCAGGGCAACCAAGAGACGTGATCCCCTGGGGAAACTGAGACACTCCCTCTCCTCATGGCTTCTCCACAGGCAACGGTGAAGTACAACAGCCTGGTATAGTGGTTCCCCAAATCCCTTCCCAATTGTTATTTTGTGTTCTAGGAAACAGTCATGCTAGTTCACCTCTAATGTTAGTTTCTCTTGATGCACTTACATTTGTTTTGGTAAAAAAAGAGGAAAAAAAATCTTAAAGTCATTTTATATTATTATAAATGGGAAATAAATGTAATTTGCCATAAAGCGAAGATTCCTCCTTAAGGAATGGCATTTGACTGCTAAGAACAGAGAGCAGAAGATAGAAATTTATTTCTTTGTGACTTAGAAAGAGGAATGGGAGAAGGCAATCCAAGGCTCATCTGTCAGCTCCAAGATGTGACTGGGAACCCCGACTCCTCTCACTCTGCTTTGTGTCCTTACTGTGTGTCCTCCACCATCGAGACAGCGCTATAGCCCCAAATGGCTGCTGGGTCACCAGCCATCGCACACATCAGGAACGAGGAAAGTCAAGCGTGTGTCTATGTGCCTTTTAACCAAGGAGCATTCCCAAAAGTCCCACCCAGCATTTTCTACTTGCTTCTCATTGGCTGAGCATAGCCAGTTGGCCTATCTAACTGCAAGGGAGGCTGGGAAATGAGGTCTGTTAAGTTGAATACAAAACTCAGCATTCTATTACTAAGGAGGAAAGTGGAACTGGATATTGGATGGACTGGGAGCCAAGTCTGCCTCAGAAGGTAACCAGGGACAATTGAATGTAATGCAAATAAAACAAGAGTATTGTTAGATATCTCGCTTGCTATGGAAAGGACTGAACGAGTAGCTATTAATGAAGATTTAAAAGCTCACAGTAGACACGCAACAGATGGCAAAAATTATTATTAAGAAAGCAAGAAGGTTGGGCAGCCAGTTGGTTCGGTGGTTAGAGCACAGTGCTGGTAACACCAAAGTTGCTGGTTTGAGTCCCACCTGAACCAGTGAGCTGCGCCCTCCACAACTAGATTGAAAACAACAACTTGACATGGAGCTGATGGGTCCTGGAAAAACACACTGTTCCCCAATATTCCCCAATAAAAACTGGGAAAAAAAGAAAGAAAACAAGAAGGAACACGGCTAACTGCGAGCTCAAAAGGAAGAAGGCAGATTCCGTCTAGAAGGTGATCATAGCCTATGAGTCTTGTCCTTGGGAGGAAGGACGGTTGGGCTGCTTCCTGTGGGAGCCCAGGTCTGGCTGAGGCCTGGGCACCGTACATTTTAAAAGCCCCCCTGGGTGATTCTAATGTGTAACCTGGGCTGAGAACCATGGCTCGAAGCCTCCTTTTGCTCGTCTGTGAAATACAAATTTTAGGAAAGCCACCACCCATGGGTATTTTGGAGACTCAATAAGATGATACATAATAAGCTCAACCCAGACCCTGACCCACAGGAAGCACTCAGTAACTCTTCTGTTTTATTCTGTTCCAGCCCGAAATTGTACATGTGGTCTCAGGAGGAATCTTTCCTTAATCTCTTTTACTCCAGGGGTCAGCACATGTTTGCTGGAAAGGCCCAGAGAGTACCTGTCTGCTTTATGGGCCCCACAGATTCTGTTGCATCTCCTCACGCTGCTGTTTTGGGTGTGAAAACAGCCAAATGCACACCAACCACTGTCACTGCCCCTGTCACTGAAACTTTGATCCAAAACAGGTAGTGGGCTGGATTTGGCCCTTGGGCTGACCTCTCTTTTACACATCTTTACTATCCCTCCATGTGATGAAGGGTATGGCAGCCTTCCTTAATTTTTATATGTTCCTTTTTTTTTTTTTTTTAGGATTCTCTCTAAATTGTCTCAATTCCTCCCTCCCTTACTCTCCCTCCCTCCCTGCCCCCCCTTCTCTCTCTCTTCTCTCCCTCTCCCCCACTCCCCTTTCCCCCTTCCTTTCTGCCTCCCTTTATCTCTTTCCCTCTCTCTAGCACACTGCTGGGCTGGACTGGGGTTCATACAGGCAAAGGTCTGATGCCGGAAATAGGCTCAGGACTGTCTTCCAAAACCTTGGCACAATATCAGTGCTTTCTCCAAATTCCAAGCTTGTGTTGAGACTTTTCACACCATTGCCTAGCAACCGCCTTCTGTTCTCTCTCCCTTTGTGGCCCCTTCTCTCCCCACCCTTTGCCATTCAAACTCCCCTAGACACTGACTTGCAAAGAGGGCTGGGAATCCCAGAGCTGCTCTACTGGGGTAAATCCATCTGCAGCCCCTCCCCCAGGCGGCAGGCTTCTTTGGGCCCTGGAATGTTAACTAGCCTTGCTGTGCCTGCCCAGCTCAGGAGTCATGTGCAGAGGCCTCCAAAAGAGCAGCCCTCTCTCCTCATTTACTCTCCTTCTCCCCCAGTACCCAAGGCCCAGGGTGCCCTCGTCTTTCCCTCCTTTGATTTGGTTAGGTTTCTTCAGCGCATATACTCAGAAGACTGGATTTTTGATTTTTTTTTTTTAAGATTCACAAGCAAAGCAAAACTCTAAAAGTGTTAGACAATAGAGGAGAATATAATCACAAACAATGCTAGAGTGGAAATCCCTGTGTTGGCCTCCTTGGGAACTTGTGTTGGTCTAGGGCAGATGTTGAGAAGTGGCCTTGTGGAACAGTTCTCACATAAGATGGTGCTAGGAAATGCTCCCGCCAGCAGTGATTACGAGTACCCCCAAACCTGCTGCCTCTCCACCACTCAGTATAATCCAACTACATAGACTCTGTCCATGCTTTATTCTGGCAGATTCTGGCAGATTCTGCCAAGTTGACTTCAGAGTGTCAACCGGCTGCTCTAATTTACACTCCCCACAGGGATACGCCTGTTACCCCCACCTTCACCAGCCCTCGAGATTATCAGATATTTCTTTTCATGCTGCTCCAAAGGGTACAAAGGTGTTGTCTATTTTAATTATTTTTCTTTTTACAATTGAGGTGTTTGTTTTCTTTTCTTTCTGAAAATATTTAAATCAGATTCATAATCAAAGGAGATTTCCATATGGTTGAGCGCTTAGAGGATTTGAACAAACCTGGGTTGGAAACCTGGCTCCACCACTTAGCAGCCCGTGAACGGGACAAGGCCTGTCAACTGTCTGATCCTCAGCTTGTGAACCTATAAAATGGAGGCAGTAATCACTCGCTGCAGTGCCACAAGGCCTTAGCATAGCACCTGGAGCTTATTAAGTCCTCAGTAAATGCTGGTTAATGTGGCGTCTGCAGAATTCCGGAGGAGGTACTTTTTGCATGTTCCCATGTTTAATGGTTCTTTTATAAGGAGACAGAGAGGCTGCGGGTGCCGTGGAAGGGCGAGCAAAGCCCCGCCGTATCCAAGCCCCCATCTAAGTGCAGAAGAGGTTTTAATGGTGGGGCTGGGGGTAGAGAACCAAGATCTCCCCACTGCGAAAATCCTAAGGGAGATTTTAGGTTTACCCACAGTCTCACTGAGCCAGCTAACTAGATGTCAAATTTTCTGCTTTTGGCTGGAATTCCTTCAGCTCAGTGTGGTAATGCTGTCTCATGCTGATCAGAAGCCTGGCGGTTATTATGTATGTCTTTGAGAAGGAAAAGATGGGAATAGAGATAGATTACTAATTAACAAATGCAGTCCATTTGTCACACCAACCGCTTCCAACCGTGAAGTCCATGAAGAAAGACTAATTATGAAGAATATCACCAAAAGTAAAGCCTCTTCAACAAAGGATTCTGGAACAAGTGAATATCCATAGAGAAAAAATAAATAAACTTTGAGCATCATGTACAAAAATTAATCTGAAATGGAGCATAGAGCTATACATAAAAGCTGAAAACTATAAAACTCCTACAAGAAAATACAGGAGAAATTCTTTGCAACTTTGGGGTAGGCAAAGATTTCTTAGGTAGGACATAAAAAGCATAAGCCATTTTTAAAAATTGATAAATTGGATTTTATCACAATCAAAAGCCTCTGCTCTTTGGGAGATCCCATTTGGAAAATGAAAAGTTAAGCCACAGACTTGGGGAAAATATTTACAAAGGATTTATATCCAAAATGTGCAATGAACTCTTACAACTCAATAATAAAAAAGCAACCCAGTATTTAAATGGGCTAAAGATTGTAAAAGACACTTTGCAGAAGAAAATATAGGGATGGCTAATAAATGCATGAAAAGATTGTCAGTGGGAAAGTGCAAATTAAAACCACTATGAGACGTGAGTACACACCCTGTAGAATGACTAAATTTAAAGACTGGCAATACCAAGTCTAGATGAGGAACTGGAATTCTCATAGCATTGCTGGTGGGAATGTAAAGTGGCATAACCACGTTGGAGAACCAGTTTGTCGGTTTCTTAAAAGTATAAACTTAGACTTACTGTATGACCCAGCAATTCTATCCCTAGGTATGTATCTGTTATGTTCTGAATTATGTCCCCTGCAAAACTCATATATTGAAGCTAGGACCCCAGGACCTCAGAATGTGACTGCGTTTGAAGATAGGGCTTTAAAAGGTGATTAACTTAACATGAGGTTGTTAAAGTTACAATGGGCCCTAATCCAATATAACTGGTATCTTTGTAAGAAGAGGAAATTTTGGCACACAGAGAAATACCAATGACGGGAAAACCATCAGAGGATACAGCAAGAAGGTGGCGGTCTGCAAGCCACAGAGACAGACCTCAGAGGAAACCAAACCTGCCCACACCTTGGTCTTGGACTTTTAGAGCTACGAGAAATAAATATCTGTCATGTTAAGCCATCTACTCCGTGGTATTATGTTATGGCACCACTAGCAAACTAACACAATATCCAGGAGATGGGAAAACCTGTATCTACACAGATCTGTCGGTGAATGTCTATAGAAGCTTTGTTCACGATTGCTAAGAAATGGAAACAATCCAAATGTTGATCACCTGATGAATAGCTAAACAAACTGTGGTCCACCCATCCGATGGAATATTACTCAGCCACAAAAAGGAGTGAACTATTGATACAATCACCAACATGGGTGAATCTCAGAAACATTCTGCTGAGAGAATGAAGCCAGAGACAAAGGAGCACGTACTCTCTGGTTCCCATATATACGAAATGCTGGAAAAAATCAGATTTCATCGATAGTGACAGAAAGCTGACCAGTGCTGGGCTGGGGGTGGAGGGAAATTAATTAATTAACTGAGAAAGGACATAAGGGAAGCTTTCGGGGTAATGGAATGGTCTATATCTTGGTGGTATTGGTCACAGAGGAATACATGGGTCAAAACTTGTCACACTGGACACTGAAAAGGCATTTTGCCGTATGTAAATTATATCTCACTAAAATGGATTTTTTTTTTCTTCAAAACTACGTCTTAGAACATCCTGGAAGCCCTCCCCTGGGCACATTTAAAGGCAGATGAGCAGATCAGGGGGGGTCTCTGGGTGGGTAACCAGAGTTCTGTGTCATCACAGGAGGTTCGAGGAGGAGACCAGCGAAAACGAGGCAGCAGCAGAGGAGGAAGACGGAGAGGAGGACATTTTCAGTGAGAAATCCTCCCCAGAAATGGATGAGTGCCCAGCGGTAAAGGTAGGGAGGGCCGGGGAGATGGGAAGGGCTGTCTTAGGGAAATTACCTTCAACCTTTGAGCCCGGGCAGTTAGAAAAGGCTCAGAGCTAAACTAAGTAAGTTTTGTCCTCCAGCTTCAGGAGACAGGCCTTTGGAATGGGTTGACCGGCAGAAGGTGTAAGGTAGTGTCGTTGCTTATACTCAGGCTCATTTCGGTGATGGTAAACCAGGAGAGGCGGACTTACCCCCTCCTCTCTCCCACCGTGTGCAGTTCCCCTGTTTTTCTGGACAGACCTCTACCTAGCTTTGCAGTCAGAGGGGTCTGGGTTCAAATGCTGACTCTGCGACTCCCTAGCTGCGTCATCTTCTGCAGGTGACTCCATCCCCCTCAAGCCTTCATTGCCTCATCTCTAAACTGGACAGAGTAATGCTCACCGTTCAGACAGGTTCTGGAATGCAAGTCTTCATTTGGGTCGGCCCAAAGTGCACCAGCAGAAGCAGGGAGTCTAGTCAGGTTCCTCTCACCCCCAGCTTCACTGCTGCACTAAGGTGACGTGTTACGACAGGACTCACTCTCCACAGAGATCTCGGCACTCTTTTCACCTGCAGGACTCGTGGAAATAGAGCCCCTCCACTGTGTTTGTGCAGGGCTCCTGGAGGCAGAGCTGCAGGCCTTGCACAAAGGTGCCTGGCCAAGGGGGACCGGAGAAAAATCCAGGGTCGCCTTCTAACCGCTCCACACCAAAGGGAAACCATTTCGCAGTTTCTCCAGCCAAAGGGGGTGCCGTTTTCAAAATTACCCAAAAGCAGTGTTAAGGCTAACGAAGGCCCCGCATTTAGGTGTTTTTGTTTGCTTATCTTTTACTGGTGACTAACCGTGAAAGGGCGGTAGAAAACCGAATCACCTAGTGTAAGAAACGAGATTTGTAGCTTGCCTCCGTAATTCCAAGAAAACATCAGCAGTTCTCGGCTGGGGCAGTGGAGACCTTGGGTGTGACTTTGTCAAAATGCGTCTGGCATGTAAGGCTTGAGGATGTGAAGTCCAGGATATGCGTGTTTGAGGTGTGTCTGCTACTCACGCGAGCTAGCTTGGGGACTGAATATGCTCCCCTTGGCCCCAAGGAATAGCGGCCGGCACTTGGGACCTTGGGCTCTGTCCTGGCTGAGCAGGGCTGGGGCCAAGGAAGCCCCCAGCTGTGTCTGTGGGACAAAGGTGAGGTGACAGGAGTGGGGAGTCGCTGGAGAGTCTTCCCCGTGGGTCTCGGGTTGGGTGGCTGAGACCCTGTGGTTATTGGGGTCCTCACAGCCGTGGCTTCTCCCTCAGGTGGACAAAGAGACCAACACAGAGACCCCAGCCCCCTCGCCCACAGTGGTGCGGCCCAAGGACCGGCGGGTGGGCACGCCATCTCCAGGGCCATTTCTTCGAGGAAGCACCATCATCCGCTCCAAAACCTTCTCCCCCGGACCCCAAAGTCAATACGTGTGCCGGGTAAGCAAATACTATGTTGTTCTTTCCTCCTCCCAGAGGGCCTGCTTCCCACAGGGTAGCCGAGAGCCTTCAGCCTCACACAGTTCTGGGTGCAAATCCCCATTGCTCTCCCATTGTAAGTCACCTCAGGCAAGGTAACGCCTCTGAGCCTCAGTTTCCTCACATGGAGTTAATGGGCCGACTTTATAGGGTTGTTTGAAGGATTGACTTTGATAAAGTATGGGAACGGCTCGGTAACTCGTACATGGCCAATATTATTATAATTCCAACCGACTCTCCCCTCTTGCTTGTTCACACTCTGCCCTTCCACTCAGCTACTTGCTGTGATCACACTGACCCCTCTCGGTCCCTGAACGGGCATTTCTTCTTCACCTCCTGAGCATCGATCCCAGGGTGCAGGTTCCAAAATGGCCACAGACTTAGGAAACTTAGGAAAACTTAGGAAAGGCTATTAAACATAGAAGAAACATGGAGCAATTTCACTCAATGTCAGTTTCTCTTGAAGAAAGGGATAGTCTGGCACCACGAGCCACACATTCTCTCCCAGCAACCACTGGCTGGAGCCGAGAAGTTGGGGTAACCGCCCTTGGGTGATTGGAGGGGAGGGGGTTTTCCGGTTCGCTCTGGCCCCCTGGCTCTCCTTACCTATTGGGTTGCCAACCTGTCTGGCAGGCCCTGCTGGCATGCAGAAGCCCTGCTCCCCGGATAGCCCTCCCCTTTCCTAGACCAGCCCACTCTTTTTAGTCTTATTGTGAATGAGGATTTGAGCACGTGCGTGGTGGTTGCTGGGGTTAGAGAGCAAGACCTGTTCCTGACCTTCCTCCGAGGATGGCACAGATGTGACACCTGTACATCTTACCTGAGTCCTGGGTTCAAGTGAGGTGTCAATATCCATTTCTCGCTGCCACCATACAGAACCAGTGAACAGTAACTGGATGTGCAAGCAGAGCTTTCCTGCCTAATGTTCCAATAAATCATCCCGGACAGAGAGGCCCGTGGAACCTGTCCTGTATCTTCAACCTGCCACCTACCTATCTACTGTTATTTGCGAGGGGCAGGGCATATTGAGGGGGGTTCTCGATATCAGGTATTCAGGATCCAAGGCCTACAAGTATGAGATTGAGTAGAGGACCTAAAGTCTTCAATATATGAAAATTCCACTAATTTACTGGCTACTTATCAAACTAATCCCCCCAGAAATATTCCCTGCAGTGCCTCCCAGAAATACCATAAACCCATCCCTTCTGTGTCAAGTCTCAAAAGAGCTAATTGTTTGAGCTTGTAAGCCTTTGAATGAACAGTGTAAGCGCAGCGCACGTTAGCTGCCTGTATTGCAAAAGGTACAGGGGTTTCCTGACGTCACTGCATGTGACCTGGACACTGGGGATTCCTGAATCACAGTCGAAGAATCCTGCAGTCAAGCCAGCTCACAAGGCGGGTCAGAATGAGACCTGCCTCCTGCAGTCCCCAGGGAACAAGAACTCTGGTTGTTTGCGCAGGAGAGCAAAGACTGGTCTGAGTGGGGGCAAAACACCACCCTTCTGGCCCCCACCTGCCTTCCCAATGCATTTGGACCTTAACTTCCATGACTTTTTCCCTTGTAGCTGAATCGGAGTGATAGTGACAGCTCCACACTGTCCAAGAAGCCACCTTTTGTGCGGAACTCCTTGGAGCGGCGCAGTGTCCGGGTGAAGCGGGTAAGACCGTCCGCTCAAAGCCATTTGAACATGTGCTCTGCCCTTGTTTCCCCAAGCACATCCCCTGACTTCTGACTGTTTCTCCTCAGCCACTGGATTTAAGAAAGCCATTCTTGCAATTGTGATGGTGCTTGAGAATGGACGTTTGTGAACTATAAGGCCTGTGTAGGCCCCGGGGAAGGTGCCAGAGGGTAAATGTAACATTATCATCATAACGAATACGTTAGATCAGGAATGTGAATTTTCTGGGTAGAAATCCATGTTGCTAAGAACTAACTAACCCAAGACGTCATGGTCACTGATGGGAGCCTGCCTCCCACAACACTGCTCAGTGTGGCGTCCAGCTGCTTGAGTGGTTAAAGGTTCTGACAGTCCTCCTTGACGGCATAGACGCCAGGCACTTCCAGCACCAAGCAGGGAGGCATGAGTGGGCTTCTCTCAGTGCAGCTGGAAATGCCCGGAAGAGGCACAGCTGTCCCTGGAGGGAAATCTCACCTTTCCTTATGGAGACTTGGCTGAAGGATGCAGGTGGGATGGCGTTAGGCAAAGGACTGACTCCTGATCGGGACTTTTAGCAGCCATGCTACTGGAGAGGCAGAGTGGCCCTCCCCTCTTTGTGCTTGGAACACAGACTTTACAGCACTTTTGGTGAGTTTGCTGAACTAGAAGAAACCAAAAGCCAGAATGTCAGAAAGAAGTAGATAAAGGGAAAGGGAAAGGAGAGCGTGCTGATGGCCCCGAGCAGGGAAAGGCTGCGTGTCTCCTGCAGACCTGCGTGTCTGCTGCTGATGGCCAGAATCAGGAGTTGGTCCTTTGTCGATCACCACCTGTCCCACAAATCTCCAAAAAGAAGTAGAGTGAGCAGGAGAAAGCAGTGCAGACGAGGGTGCTGGCTGTGGGAGAATGTGGACAGACGTCAGGTGACGGGGATGGCCGACTGCCCACCCTGGGTCTCCTACCCCTCCCCTGTCTCCTGTGGCTGCCCGGTGCTGCACAGTCTCCCGGGGAGCTTTGGATGATGCACTCTCCAAGGCCACATTCCAAGACCGTTGAATTCAGCAGCTGGGGTGGGGCCCTGGAAACTGCATTTTTAACAAGGTCCTCAGAGGATTCTGGATCCATTCCGGGAGAAATGCCACTGCAGAAGTTCCCCCTTCCTCACCTCCTCTTCCTCGTAGCCAAGAGGACAACTTCCTCAGGAGCCTTTGGTGGTGGGTCTGAGCCCACATTTCCGGGGGGCCAAACTACACCCTGGGGAACAGGAGAGTCCAGAGGCTGGGCCAGGGCCCCGGACGCTGCCCTGAGCTGCGCCTCCGCCTGCTGTGGGCAGATTTCTAAGACTGGACATCCGTCAGTGCGAAGCAAAAGAATCTTCACTTCTTCTTGCTCTGAGAACTGGAGCCACGTAGATCCTCAGCAGGGTTTCCTGACCCTGTTCATTTATGAGCACAGACCAGACAATGGCCACCCAACGAGCTTTCTAGCAGTTCTGCACTGAGCTGTTTCCTGTTCCCAAAAGTATACAGGTCAGCCTTAAGTGAGGAAGTCTCAGAGGAACATTTTATGTACCATGTCACAAATCCCTTCACTGGTCATTGTATTTGTTTTCTGTTGCTGCGTCACAAGCTACCATCAGCTTAGCTTAAAATCATACAAATTCATTATCTCACAGTGTCCAGGGGTCAGGAGTTCAGGCACAGGTTAGCTGGAGCCTCCGCTCAGGATCTCACGAGACTGAAATCTAAGAATCGACTGACTGCATCCTCATCTGGAATTTTAGATTCCCTTCCCGGCTCCCTCAAGGCCTTGGCAGGATTCATTTCCTTGTGTTTTCTTGCTAGCTGCAGGACTGGGGCTATTCACAACTCCTACAGGTCCTGGCCGTGTGGCCCTCCCCACAACGTACATTGCGCCAAGGCCGGCAGGAGATCTCTCTCCAGGAACAGCCCAGTTCATCTTTTAAGGGGTCACCTGATTAGGTCAGGCCCACCTGGGACAATCTCCATTTTTATTAACTCAGAGTCACCTGATTAGTTACCTAATCATGGGAGTGATATCCCATCGTATTCATAGGTCCCACCCACACTGAAGGGGAGAGCATTATACAGGTGTGTGGGTTAGGGGGTGGGAATCCTAGGGGCCGGCTTAGAATTCAGTCTCCCACTGTCACTTAGCTGTTCTTTTTTAATCATGACTGGGTTTTGGTAGGAGAAGGAGAGTTAATGGTTCTATTACTCAGGACCTTTACATACAGATAACGGAAGAACTCAAACACAGCTTGAAAGTGAAAGGGAGACTTCATTGGCCCATTTAATGGAAAACTCCAGGATGTTGGACTAGTTTCACGCATGGATTGATCCAGGATTTGAAAGAATGTCCTCAAGCTTCAGTCCTCCTCCCATGGCGCTGCTCCCTCCAGATAGCTTACTTCTTAAACAAAGTCACCCCGTGTGATGATAAAGGTTTATATATTGCCAGCTTAACAACCTCTGTGTAAAGATATTGCCTTTTGTTCCAAGTAGCTCAGCAAAAGTCCCAGAACTGAGTATTATTGGCTGGCTTTCAATAACATACTCACCCCCAAAGCAGTCACTGCAGTTCTGATTGGCCACGTTCGGGTGGCATTCCCATCCCACATGGGTTGAGCATGGAGGAGGAGTGGATCCCCAAGGGAAGATAAGGGTGCTTTACTGTAGGACTGGGGAAGTAGAGGCTGGACAAGCAGAAACAATAGATGTCCATTACAGGAATACCACGTCAGGAAGACTAGGCTTCTACTCTCAAAGGGAAGCGGATCTGCATTGAGGAAACAGTTGGAAAGCAGGATAGACACAGGAATGCACCGACTGAGTGTGAATGTTGAGAGCACTGAGAGTGAGGAACCGGGCATGTGTGGGAAGTGAGTGGATAGGGTCTGGAGCCAGTTGCCTGGACTGGACTCTCAGCTTTCCCACTGATGAGCTGTGTGACTTAGCCTCTGGGAGCCTCCTCTGTGCAATGATAACAGAGGAGCCCTCACAGGGTGGAGAAAAGGACCCGAGGCAGTGGGAGTAAAGCACCTAGCACGGTGCCCGGGACCTAAAAATGCTCAAAACACATGAGCTGTAGAAGTGGGAAAAATCAAGACAAGGTCGCGGGAGGCGTGGAGGTGGGTATTTGAGGTTCAAAGATGAATGGAGGCAGGTAGTTGAGGTCCAGAGGAGGGGGTCATGTGGCCTCAGTAGTCGCGGCCCAGAACTGAGCAGTCAAAGCCATCTCCGCCCCGCAGCCTTCATCCTTCAGATCACTGCGCAACGAGCACCTGATGCGCACGTCGCTGGACCTCGAGTTAGACCTGCAGGCCAGCAGGAGCTGGCACAGCCAGCTGACTCAGGAGATCTCGGTGCTGAAGGAGCTCAAGGAGCAGCTCGAGCAAGCCAAGAGCCACGGGGAGAAAGAGCTGCCGCAGTGGGTGCGGGAGGATGAGCGCTTCCGCCTGCTGCTGAGGACGCTAGAGAAGCGGGTAAGTGCCGCACACCCAAGGCGGGGAGGGGTGGGGGGGGGCCCGGCTGCAAAGGAGACAAGTCCGAGCTTTGAGTGGGTCCCACAGTCCTGAGCCCCACGGAGAGTGTGGGTCCCTCCCCCATCAGCAAAGGGATTCTTTGGCTGACCCATTCCTGGAGGCCCTAAGGAATCTCCACAACCTCCTGGCTTTGCCGACTTTGCCCTACAGATGGACCAAGCAGAGCACAAGGGTGAGCTTCAGACAGACAAGATGATGAGGGCAGCCGCCAAGGACGTGCACAGGCTCCGAGGCCAGAGCTGTAAGGAGCCCCCAGAAGTGCAGTCTTTCCGGTAAGCGAGAGGGCGGCCAGCTGCCCGCCAGCCCTCCTTTCCCTTTCACACCAGCCTCCCCAGCCGCCGTCTTCTTTCTCCGTCTCACTGCTCTCTTCTCTAGCAGAGCAGCAGCACTGTCTGTATCCGCTGTCCGTCCTCTGCCAAGGGGTCCCTGGTGGTGTGTGCGCTCTGCAGTGCTTCTCCTCGGCTGTCTTGCTCAGTCCCCGCACAACTCGAGCTAATTTGTCAGATCCTCTTGTTTAATGAACGAGCCACCTGCTCTGGCCTCTCCTCGTAGCATTTCATCACCAGTAATTGTGGAGGATTGGCTGAATGATAAATGAGCTGGAGGCGATGGATGCCTGCCGGGCCCCCTGGCTCTGCCTGCTTCCTGCCAGGATCTCAGGGAGGCACATTCTTGCTGTGCTGGACCCAGGCGTCTCACAGCAGAGCACCCAGCACCAGTGATCCGGGCCTCCCATCCACAGAGGGCCTTGTGTTTAGACTCGCGATGTCCTCTCAGATAAGACTAACAAACATTCCTCTGTGGTACATAAACATTTCAAATATACTGTAATTTATATAACCATATTTGGACATCTTCTAATTTTCAGCCAGTTAGGAATCTAAAACAAACAAACACGACAAGTAGCCCAAAGGTCCTTTTAAACTCACAGAGGTCCCTGATTTGAACTAAAAGTCACTGACCCTGCTAATGCCCCCTAAAGCACTGGTTTTAAACCATGGATGATGTGGGCCCCCCCCCAAGGACATTTGGCAGTGTCTGGGGACATTGTTGGTTGTCACAGCTAGAAGAAAGGGTGGGGAAGCTGCAACTGGCATGAAGAGAGCAGAGGCCGGGGCTGCTGCGTATCCTACAATGCACAGGACAGCCTGCACTGCAACGAATGGTCCTGCCCATGCTAGCGACCAGGTGATGTTAGAAACTCCTGCTCTAAAGGGATGGCCTCTTTCACAGGGAGAAGATGGCGTTTTTCACCCGGCCTCGCATGAATATCCCAAGCCTCTCTGCAGATGACGTCTAATCGCCAGAAAAGTATTTCCTTTGTTCTCATGACCACGCTGTGAACATAGACTGTGGCTAAAGTTATTTATGTGGTGTTATATGAAGGTATTGAGTCACAAGTCCTCTAGCGCTCCTGTTGGTTGGAAGATGAACAGATTTTTTAGTTTGGGTTCTATTACTATGAAAAAAAAACACAAAAACAAAAAACCAGCATTAAAACGACAAGATTGTATAGTTTGTATATTTAGGAATGTATTTTTGAGAAAGAAAATTTAAATGAACTAAAGCAGTGTTAAGTCGCTGCTCTTCTTAAAGTTGTTTAGAGTTTTTGTTTTTTTTTTTTTTTTTTTTTTTTTTTTTTTTTTTGTACAGCTCTACCTTCTAGAGGTTTCACTGCAATAAGTAAGTAATGTTTTGGGGACGGTAATCCTAAAAGGACGTCCTCCAGGCATCACAGCACAGCTGACCTTTCCTACTTAACATATTTTGTACAATATTTTAAAAATGCACAGGAACTGTTTGGGGGATTCTGGGGTGCACCGTGAGTCTTCTTTGAGCTGTGATGTGTTTTTCTGTGGCCGCCTGATGTGGAGTGGGCAGCGCGGAGCTGGCAACGGGCCTGCCCACACCGGTCTCAGATGCCCCGTGAAGCCACTGAAGTGAATGAGGGAGGGCTGCGGAGAATTCCTTTCCGTTTTATCTCCATCAATAAAGTGGCCTTTCTGAACAAATTTCCTCTCTCTTTTTCTCCCCGACCCCTCCCGTCATCTGTTTCTCTGATTGTTGACTCCTCCCCTTCGCAAGCCTTTCCTTCCCACCCATCCCCAACCCAGTCCAGACGACGTTTTGTTTGGTTTTGTTTGGTTTTCGGGTTTTGCCCACCCTTCCACTCATTAAATGAAAATGGCTGCTCAGCTGGGACTATTGCAGACAATTGGAAGCCCACCTTTAACAAACAAGTGGCAAAATCTCTTCCTCCTTCCTTTCTCTGACATTGTCCCGTTCAACTTTCCTCGAAGTCTGTTGCCCCACCTGCCACATCAGAATCACTTGGGGCAGCTTGTTAAAAATACAGACGCCTGGACCCTCCCCCGACCAGGATGGGCCCAGAGACCTGCTTTTATCCATGCTCCCACTGTCAGTCTTATGTGCACTGCAGTTTTTGAGGGACCAACTAGTATAATGTGAATGAAACCCAGACAGAGACGGAAGCGTGCTATTAGAGAGTCACACAGGGGACACTAACATGCTGGCACTGAAGGCCACTGGGGGAGGCCTGGGGGAGGAGCTTCCTTCACTTGGCTGTGGAGACTGTCCCCAACCTCCCCACTACATTGCTTACCTGGCTGTTTCTCCTCATGTAGTAGGAGCCTACAATGGCGTTGAATCCACCATTATTCCCCACATGGCTTCCAGGGCTTTCAATAGCCAAGCCTCCCTCCAACTCTCCAGTCCAATTTGTCACCACCAGCTGAGACTTCCTCTTTCCCCAGGGTGTCACTTCTCTGAACACACTGGTGTCCAGTGCACTCTCTCTTCTTTGTGAAATTCCATCCCACACGTAGAGGATTGGCTTTGCATTCTCTTCAAATGAATGTCAGTGTCCCCAATCAATTGCAGCATGCCCAAGAGCTCAAGTATTGTGTCTTGTGCTGCTCTTTTTTGTGCACCCTAATACCTGCACAGCTCAGAGCTTTGAGATACCTGCTGTCCTTGCCCTTCTGTTAAGGGCACTGGCAGCAGCGATGGAGCAGATGACCCATACTGGGCAGTCAGAGTGACCCATCCCATTGGCTACCAAGGATAGACGTGGGATCCCAGCTGGGCCAGTCAGAGCCGTTCCCCTGCATTTTCTACCTGAAGATTAAAGACTGGATTTTCTCTTCCAAAAGCCACCTGGAGCCATGGTTCCAGCTTCTGGGGCCAACCCAGCAGAGAGAAGCATATAAGTAGTGGGCAAAGAAGGGGTGACCTTGGGGTCAGCTGCATCCTCGCTCTATTTATAAAATGGGGTGAACCATGTTGAGTGCTCAACAAAACTGGAAGTTCATGCGATGGGATTTTTTCACTCAGTCACACCTTTATCTGTATTCAGCTTTCCCAGCAAGGGTCAGCCCCTCACAACTTCGGAGCAGCAGCTTCTGTGAAGGAGAGCTCTAAATGGCCTCCTTGTATATGGGAAAGGCTACATAGAGCAAATCCTCCTGCCTGAGAAATGTGTTTCGGTGTCAGAGCATTTGAGGGGAGAGCCAGACCCCCTCTTCAGAAGAAGAGGGCCCTCTGTCTACCATGGCATTGAATTCTCTAGAAACAGTCACTGGCCAACTAACAGAGCATCCATTGTTGTTTGCCTGGCAAGAAATTCAAGAATAAATAAAATGCCACTCATAAGCATGTACACGTGTTCTCCAGAATCTTCAGGAAACAGGAACTTAGAAATGTGAAATGACCTGCCCAAGGTCACTCAGATAATAAATGGTCAGAGCTAGAATGCGCCTCCTGTCTTCAGACTCCAAAGTCTGTATTACCTTTCAGCTCTAGTTTCTGTTTCACAGCAATGTGGTCACATGAGGTCCTACTTGAAGGGACTTTGAACATGTGGTTTTCAGGAATGAAGTCTGAAGTCCTCTGGTTTCTCTGCATGGACGTATAAAGTAAGGGGGAGAAAAGACACTCAGGAAACCTCACTGTGTCTGATGGTCCTGTTCATAAAACCCATGGTTGCCTTTTGACTACACATCTTTTGCGATACGTACACTGGCTATCATTTTGCTTCCTGCCTCTAAGAAGGCTAACAAGGGAGGTTTGTCCAGTTAACTGCTAATCAGACTCCAGCCATGCTCATTTTTTTCTTCTTCCTTCCCACCACAGAGCCTTTGCAATTCTCGTTCCTTCTGCCTGGCATGCTCTTCCACTGTGTCTTCATCCCGTCTTCATATATCCCTCTTTATCACGATTCAGATCTCAGCTCAAGCCTCACCTGCTTGGAGAGCCCTTTTGACCCTGACATTAGGCATGTCCATGCCCTTACCCTCCCACAGGTCGCTCTGGCCCAGCAACCTGATTTATTGGCTTCAGAGCACTGTGCCCTAGTCTGTCTCTTCCCTCTACAATGTAAGACCTTACAGAGCGAACTTGTTTGCCTTGTTTTCTGTTGGACTTGACAAAGAATGGGTACTTAATAAATATTTGTGGGATGGATGAATGAGATTAAATGTTTGCCCCAGAGATGAGTTTAGTCCCTTCTCCTTTGTAATTACCAATCAGGGAAAGGGTTCTGGGTGGGATGGGAATACCGAAGGCTTCACCTTTTTGCCCGTCTCTTCACCACTGCCCATACCCAATACCCCTCCTGTTTTCAAATAAATTTAGTTCCTGCCTCATGCAATTTTCATTTGCCACCTCTCTGCCTAGAAGCCTTCTATTCTTTCATTTAAGAAATAGTTTTTTGAGTAATGCGCTGTGACAAGCTCCATTCTAGAAGGGTCTTCCAACCCAAGCTATAAGCACCCTGGCATAGAGGAAGACATTTTAAGGGGTCTGTGGGCCTGGAAACATTAGGGGAATCCATTTCCTGTTCCTGAATTTTTGTATGTCCGTACTCTTTCCTAAAATTGACTAGCCTGCAAACTCAGTCATCCAGTTCTCTTTATACATATCCCCTTCTACAGGGAAAGGCATACCACCCTTCCTATTGCCTTAAGTGTAAATTAACAGGACCTGAACAAGGCACTCCAAGAATGTCTCTCTCCTGAGGGTGACTCCTTGAGCACCAAGCAAAGGGAGCTTAGTAAGAAGACGGCCTTTACTTTCTGCTTTATCTTGAAGGTGGAGACGTATCTGTCCATCAATTTGTCCATTCACCAACTCATCCATCCCTCCCTCCATCCTGCTTGGAATTAAGGAATGAGAAGGTGTCACGGGGACATAATATTAGCACTTTTATTTGGTTTAAAAATTAAAAATAAAGGCAAATAGCTTTTAAATTTAAAAAAGTAAGTATGATTTAGATTATTTGATTAACTTTGCCAATTAATATGGTGGATACTTCCCATAAATCGGATGAGCTAAATTTACAGCTCCACAGTTTTCATGAAAATACACAAGAGCACTTACACAAGAAGCAACATGCCAGAAAACAGTCCATTGCTATAATACTCGTTAAAGTTGTGGCAAGAGTTTTCAGATGTCAACTTTTACAAATCTACCTGGAGTATGAATTTTAAAAATTCTTTCATGGGGCAGAGCAACAAAAAAGTGTAGAGACCGCTGCTTTAAAGTACTGGGGCTACAGGGGAGAGTGGACCAGATGGTCAAGGCACCTGTCTTCTCAAAACTTACACCCCAGGGTAGCTGTTTAAAACGTTAACTCACATGTTGCACAGAGAGGGGGCTTCCCTGACCCAAGTCAGTCGACCACATTATTTTCCTGGCAAATAAAACCATGAGATGGATAGCTACTATTTTTGTCCTGTAGATATCTTCACTCTAAAATGTAACCTCCATAAGAGCGGGGACTTTGTCTGACTTGTTCCAGCTTGTGTTCCAGCGCCTGGACTAGGGTCTGGCGTATTAATGTGCCCAATAAATTCTTGATGAATAAACAAATTCTGTTCTGTACCCATTTCACAGAGGGGCAAACTGACGCCCTTGAGAGCCATTAGCTGTAGGTAAGGGCCTCTGTCCAAGTCAGTCCACGCACAGGTCCGATTCCCCTGAAATCCTCTGCGGTCGCCCCAGCAACGGAGTCTAAGGGCGCGTCCTGCCCGCCTTTCCCGTGGATTCTCCCCACAGTGCCTCCTGGATTCCGCCAGGGGGCAGCAGAGGCGGAGGCACCCAATCAGCCTCCAGACCGCGGGAGGGAGGGTTTCCGCTTCCGGGCAGGGCGGGCCGCTTCCGCTTCCGGCCACTTGTTGCGGGAGGTGCTGGCAGGAGGATGGAAGCGCTGGTGGCTCGGTGCTCCGCACGGCTGCAGCAGCAGGTAGGACCGCGTGGGGCCCGTGGGAAGGCTTGGACGGGAGGGACCCGGCGGCGTGGAGGCGGCGGCGGCAGCAGCGAGGCGGAGACCGCGCGGCCAGCCGGAGGGGTCGGCGGGCACCACGCGCGTTCTCGGTCGGTGGGGCGGTGCGATGAGCGCCCGTGCCCCGGGCGGGGAGCATCACGGAGATCGTGTCTCCGGAGTGTTGGGCTCAGTGCCCAGAGCAGCACGGACGCGTCCTTAGGCCGCCCGGTGTTTCGGCCGGAGTCCTGTCCTGGCAAACACTCTGAGATTTCCGTGCGGCCTCTGCCTCGTCACGCGGTTAAGTGGGAAGCGTGGCCGCCGTCAGCCACGCTGTATCCTTTGCGTTAGGTGTTAAAGAGCCTGGTCCAGGGCGTGAGACACGGGACGCAAAGAAGAAAAGCGTGGGAAAGTGGTTTCGTCCCCGAAAGGGCGAAAGGCAGGCGGCGGAGCCGAGGGAAACAGGCAGGGATGTGAGGCTTGTCGCACGTGTGCGCGTCGCCCTGCTCTGCCTCCTCCCCGGCACGTGCGCTTGGTCTGTTCACGTTACGGGGACGGTGCTGACGTCGCGGAAGACCTTGAGGAAGGAAAGGCACCGTTCATCACAGACACAGTCGGTCGTTCTGTTACCCGCGCCGTTACGCCGTGCAGGTGGGTCCTCCATCATGCTGGACCAAACACCGTGCCTGTTCTTTCCTAGGAAAGAGAGATTAAGTCTCTGACTGCTGAAGTTGAACGGCTGAAAACCCGTGGCTGTGCAGAAGCTTCTCCAGGCTTGGAGCAGTTGCGGGAGGAAAATTTAAAATTAAAGTATCGACTGAATATCCTTCGAAAGGTGAGTACTCGGTCCTGGTTTCATCCCACCAGCGGTGTGTGCCTGTGCTTTTAAAAAAACATTTTGTTTTTGAATTTTAAGTGATTGCTTCAATCAAAGGGAAGTGTTTTAAAATCCACGTACAGTCCTTCACTGCCTTAAGTTGGTTTTTTTTACAGTTTATTTTTGTATTTTGCATAAAGTGTCGTAGTGGCTGGGTATTTTTTTTTTTTGTTCCACTTAAAATTTCAGAACTTTGTTTTCCATAAAGCTTGTGCTGTGTGTGTTATTTAATGACCTCATACTCGAACAGTGTTTATCCGTTTTGTCAAAAAATTGAGCTTGCTTCATTTGGGGTTTAATTTTTCAGCCTGCCTTTTGGGTCTGCCGATGACGCACCCTAAAGGGTGACCTCACTTCCATAATTGTCCTCGTGTGTGTGTGTGTGAACTACCGCCAGCCAGGCTGCACTGCCGCTGGGTCTGGGTTGTGCATCTTAGACTCTGCCTGACCCACGTCCGCGAAGTCTCTCTTATCACCTACGTGCGGTCTGTTCTGCGTCAATAGCTTTGTCTTAGCCTTCTAAAATCACAAAGTGCCTTTTCCATGGAATCTTCCCAGAAATATCTCACTCTTCTGATGACCTCATTCATTCCACACTTAGTTATTATACTTATTTCTCTATTTATTTCAATTCAAAAGTGTTATTAAATGCCTAATATTTGCTGGTGACTATGATGGACAAGATACAAAAGGAAGTGCGTATGGTGTATTATCTACCCTTGTTTTCCTTAAGTCAGCCACTTCAACTCTTTTTATCCCTCTATCTTTTTATAACATAAAGTCTCATATTTAATTAGTACTTACTAAGAATTACAGACATCTTTTTAACAGTGATGAGTTTAAGATTGCTGTTGTAATAGTGCCCTTGTTACAAAAGCAATGATTATGAGTAATCTGCTTCTGTTGCTGATTTCCTCATAAACTGTTATTTTTAGGATGTCATTTTTTTGTATATTGTCAGGTGTTTCAGAAAGCTTATGTTGAGTTATAGCAGAGATGTTCGTACCTTATGTAATATTTCTTAACCTCTTGGAGCTTACTATTTTTAAGGAGAAAAGACTTGCACAAATCTTTGGGAAAAAGTATAAAATATAATGAAATATGAAATTGCATGGTGCAGAAATCAAGTACAGCGGATTCATATATGTGTGTTTACATATATACACGCAGAAACCTACGTGTATGCATCTATACTGGTACCCCTATCCTTTAAAAATACAAAGATAGAGATGTATTTATAGTAGGTTTTGGGTCTTAGGATCATATCTTAAAAGCTTCAGTGTTTGCTGTTGGAAATCTTTAGATTGTGAAAAGCATATCTTCCCCTTTTTGAGTGTCACCACAGAGGGGCATCAATTAGTGATCAATTGAAAACTTAAATCAGTGTTTTAGTAAACGTAAGAATATAATTTTTTCCATATGCTAAAGGGGGTGCTGAGGATGCATAGAACTTGGCTTCTTTGCGCCGTAGAACTGAGCTGGAGTCCTGACTTTGCCACTTAACTTTGTTACCTTGGCAAGTTGCTCAACCTCTAGCCCACATGGAAAGGTGATACGAGTGACAAACTCAGTTTTGTTGTGTGGTTGAAGTAAGATGATGCGTATAAATACAGCACGTGGCTCAGTTCGTGCCACAGTACTACTCGAATAGTAACTTTATTGTTGTTGTTAATACTGCACATCACTGACATTTTGATTAACATAAAATTGTGACTAGTGTGCAGGCAGTATTTCATTTGTACCCCGTTAAAAGCCTATGTGTTCCCTCACCATTTCTTGACCTGCTCCATGGCAGGTACAGTGCTAGGTGCCGGGGATATAGCCATGAATAAGAAGTCTGGTGGTTCAGGCATCTAATTTTGTGGAGGTATGATAAGTGCAGTAATAGAGGGTGACTATACACCCTCTTAAGTAAATATATTCGACTCCAAAGAAAATGAGAAATGGGTAGTTATCCAACATGGGATTATTTAATATTAAGACGAAACAACCTATGTTTCTGATATATTGCTGTTATCTATCAATACAATGTTCCATTTCATTTCGTGCCTGGAAGAGGTTAACATTTTAATGAAGAGAATATATGAATGCATTTTTTTACTTGTTTTTGTCCATAGAGTTTTCACTATCATTAGACATATATATATCAAATTTTATACTATTTTCTCAGAACTTGAGAGAAGCTGAGATTTAGTCAGCCCTTTATGCTCCCTACTCCCTACTCAGTTTCTGTTCTGATAAAATGACTGTAGAAGGAGAACTGAGAGCATTTCCCATGTCTGCCTCAGGTGCTGTGGGATAGACTTGTTCTGTTACCTTTCTCGGCATATCCCAGATAGGAGAGCGTGGCGCTATGAGTGTACGTTACCTTTTGATTCTTCGGCTGATATTTGAAGGTTTCTCAAAATATTTGGATATATTTTATATGATAGCGTTTTGTTTTATTGACATATTTTTCATTCTTGTCTTAACAGAGTCTTCAAGCAGAAAGGAAGAGACCAACTAAAACTAAAAATATGATTAACATCAATAGCCGCCTACAAGAGGTCTTTGGTTGTGCCATTAAGGCTGCATATCCAGATTTGGAAAATCCTCCTCTAATAGTGACACCAAGTCAACAGCCCAAGTTTGGGGACTATCAGTGTAACAGTGCTATGGGTATCTCTCAGGTGACTGTATTATTACAAAGCACTCTTGGTGATTTCATTTTGTTAAGCATTATCGTCATCGTCTACCATCTATATAAATAATAGTGAATTCTTGTATCCTGAACGAAAACATTTTCCACAATTCTGAAAAACTTGAGAAAGGGAGATACATGTTTTTCTTTTTCAAAAAGCACAGATTTGAATATTCAGTTAAATTTTTGTATGCTCAATATTGAAGGGCGATAGTAGTGAACGTTATGTTTTGTTTGTTCCTTCCTATGTGTCCAAGATTGCTGTGTTATTGGTGAGTGTCGGAAGGGGAGGAATTAAAAGTTAGCCACTTACCAGCAACATTTCCATCAAATGCTTGGTATGGCTGTGGGCTGATATATTTCATTTCCAGTCAGAAGAATTCCCTATTTTCAATAGCTACATTGTCTCATGTGTTTATGGCTCATTGTGCCTGGTTTGGGACTTTTTGCTTTCCTTTCTTTGTTGAATAGAAAGGGTTAATCTAAAGAGTCCAGATTATTCTTCCAGATAATTTCTGTGTGTCTGTGTTAGGGTTGAGTTTATAAGGGTGCTATTTATTTCCCAGCTCTGCATGTTGCACGCTTCTGTGATTGGAGTATTAGAAATGTAAATATCTTGGAAACAGGCATAATAACTAAAGACTCTGTTATGTCTTCATTGAAAAGTTATAGATGTTTGTGGCAACTCGTTTTGAAATGGAGATCACGTGGTTTTGGCACTTTTGTATTCCTCTTAAGACTATTGATGCTTGAATCTGTCCATTTACAAGGTCATTGGACTTCTCTGCTTCTGCCTTTTGATCGGTCTTAATGTCAGATGCTTCTAATGCTTTGTCAGTTGTGCATTTCAGAGTAACTTGCTGAAACGTCTGTGTAATGAATCATTTTATATTGTGTTATAGATGCTCAAAACCAAGGAACAGAAAGTTAATCCAAGAGAAATTGCCGAAAACATTACCAAACACCTCCCAGGCAATGAATGTATTGAAAAAGTTGAAATTGCTGGTCCTGGTATGACAATGTTACCATTCTTAAGTAGTTGTATTGATGCTGAGTCTTTTTGAAATAAAAAAATGAAAACCACTTTTAAATATAAATGTAGGATTAAGACTTGTATACTGAATAAGGTGATGAAAGCACCTCGGATTAAGAGGTAGGAAATTGAGGTTTAGTCTAGACTTAGCTGCCCAATCTTGGATGAGTTACTTTACCTCGTGATTCAGTTTTTGATCAGCAAAAAGGACATAGATAATGGCAGGTAAATCTGTGGCAAAAGGGCTATTTTCTGTTAAGAGGTGAACAGATCATTTGCTGAGTGTGAGGGGCCCTGGATCAAGTAAGAAGCTGTCAGGAGAGTGGTGGTGTTTGAAACAGGTGCTGAAACTAGGAGCTGATAACAGAGCTTACGTCAAGGCCCCAGGTGGTATTGGGATCCAGAAGCCTTTTTCCAGAGCCACATCAGCGCTCTAGAGCCAGCACCAGTGAGATTGAGAAAGCCTTTGGGTGTGTGCAATCCTTCAAGACAGGAAGCTATCTGATTTTTTTTTTCTCTCCTCTGCTGTTCTTTAGGTTTTATTAATATCCACTTAAGAAAGGACTTTGTATCAGAACAGTTGACCAGTCTCCTGGTGAATGGCGTTCAGCTACCTGCCCTTGGAGAGCATAAAAAGGTATATGTACAGTTTTCAGTTGATACTAGTCGATACCTTAGAACTGTTTGAAAAGTTCTGTAACTGGGAATGCTTTCATTTATATTGAAATTTAGTCATTAATATTTGAGATTATGAACATAACTGATGTAGCCTTTCTCCTGGGTCTTGCTTGTTTTGTGATTTTTCTTTTCACTTCATTCCACAAGGTTCAGCTGATAACTTTTGAGCTGTCGCTGAAATAGAGAATGATAATTTGTATAAATGAGTTTGACTCTTTTTTTAGTTAATGGTGAACAAGTAGATTCATCAGAAAACCTAACACAGTTGCATTACAAGCCAAGCTACTGTTTAAATCTCACTTCACTGTTAAATATGTTATTTATGAATGTGTTAGCAGAATATAATGTTTATACCCCTTTTTAAAAAAATCTCTTTTTTATTGAATATATTTGACATATGACATTGTGTAAATTTAAGGTGTCACGTGTTATTTGATTCAGTTATATATTGTAATATGATTGCCTTTGTAGCTGTATTTGTCACATTACATAATAGTAGTACAATATTGTTGTTTAAAAAAAAAAATCCCTCTTTATTTTCTATCCCAGGTCGTAGTTGATTTTTCCTCTCCCAACATAGCTAAAGAGATGCACGTAGGCCATCTCAGGTCAACGATCATAGGAGAGAGCATGTGCCGCCTCTTTGAATTTGCAGGGTATGATGTGCTAAGGTACGTGCTCTTGCCTTTGGAGATTCCCATAGAAATAACACATGTCACTTGAGAAAGAATCTGTAACTCAATCAGTGATTCATAAGTGTGGTTCTGCTTCTGTTCACCCAGTAAGTAGGCCTTTAAAATCAGTTATGTCCTGGATCTCTCTGAACTAGTGACTTTAGATTCTGTGGGTGTAGAACAAGGAAAAGGTCCTCCCACCCCTCCTTCATTCCACAAATATTTCTAGAGTGCCTCCTACATACCAAGGGTTTCTATTCTAGTATGGGGAGACGTAGGTGGGGTACAGATTATGCTGGGCCTTGTAGGCCATGGTAGGAAATTGGGATTTTATTAACTGTAATGAGAAGCTATTGGACTCTTAATGTATAGGCAGACCTCAGAGATAGTGCAGGTTCAGGTCCAGACCACCTCGATAAAGCAAGTGTCACAATAAAGTGAGTCTAAATTTTTTTTGCTGGTGGAGGATCTTGCCTTTGATTTATTTTTTTTTTAAATGCAACATCTGTGAAGCACAAGCAGAGTGCAGTAAAATGAGGTGTGCCTGTAATCTAAGTAAAGATTACTCTGGCTTCTGTGAAGAAGCTAAGCAAAGAAGGGAGAAGTATGGTAATCACTTAGAAGGCTATTGTAATAATCCAGGCAAATCTGGTGGTTTGAGATTAGTTATAAGCAGTGAGGGATGGGAAGTGGTTGGATTGTCATATTTTGAAGAATTTTGTCCATTGACATTTGAGAACCACTGGTACATAAATTAACCCTAAGAAAATTGGTTGAAGTTAAATTTTCATGAAATTGTGGTACATGAGCTCAGCTTTCATTGTCCCAGTTAAGTACACAATAAACATTATATTCCATGGATAGAAACCTCAGTCATTTCGCAAATCCTGGAGGCCTGCAGTGTGCAGTCTCTGCTCCTGGGTATGCATTGCTAAACAGAACAGATGTTGTCTTTGCCTGTCCTGGAGCTTGCAGACCAGCTGAGGAAACAACTAAGTAAAGAAGATATTACTAAATGTGATGTACTGACATTTAAATGGTAGTGGTTCCTAATGGAATATAATTCCCCTAATTTAAATATATTTATCATTTAAAAATTGTTTTATGTTCTCTGATTGGTATTAGATTAAACCATGTAGGAGATTGGGGGACCCAGTTTGGCATGCTCATCGCTCACCTGCAAGATAAATTTCCGGATTATCTAACAGTTTCACCTCCTATTGGGGATCTGCAGGCCTTTTATAAGGTTTGATACCATTTATTGTTGTGTTATTGGTGTGTTTACCATTCAGCATAATTACTCATCTTCCTCAGGGAGTTCAGAATGGTATTTGAACCTTCCATGGGGTAAATGAAAGTTGCTAAACTCTCCACCCCTTAACATCTCATCTTTGCTTTTGTATTGGTGTCTGCTAAAAATTGAATTCTAGCACATTACCCATTGTTAAGTGGGTTGGGAGTTTGTTAATCCAAATTTTAGTGTTTAAAGTGTTTTTGATGCTCTTGTCTTCTTCACAATACTTTGAAAATGTCATTACGTATATGTAAGCGCAGTTTTATAAAAGACAAATTTACCATAAACCATAATTTCAGAGTCCAGAGTGCTAACCATTACACAATGGAACCCATAAACCATAATTTCAAATCAATCACTGTGGTCACCTTTTTTTGATTTTTGATCATCCATATACAAACATCAGTTTCATCATTTGTGATTGTATTGTAATTATTTAACATTTTATTATAAACTTTATTATGTTACTTTACGATATGACTGCACATTGTTTTGTTGGATTGATGTACAAAGTTTACGTTAATCTCTTGATTATTTTTCCCCCCATTTTGGGGAGACTCTTTGTTTAGTAAACAACTTTGTCCACATAGGTTTTCTTCGCTGTTTAAAATTATATTCTAATGATAGACAACTTCCCAACAATAGAATTGCTGCATTAAAAAGTAAACATTTTAAAGAAATAAAAGAATGAACCAGTGATTTTAGGTCTCGTAACTGAGGCTGTATAATGAGGTAGACATCTGAATTATAAATTTAGAGATTATGAATTCTAGTTCAGTGATGATGACATTGCTGGTTGTGCTGTAGGAAAGGGTGTGGTCCTGTTATGCCTCAGGGAAGTCGTTTATGATACAAACAGCATCTACTGGGGCTGTAAGAAATGAAAAGAAATAGTGCCATCAATTCATTTTTTTCTTTTTTTTAAGATTTTATTGGAGAAGGGGAACAGGACTTTATTGGGGAACAGTGTGTACTTCCAGGACTTTTTTCCAAGTCAAGTTGTTGTCCTTTCAGTCTTAGTTGTGGAGGGCTCCGCTCAGCTCCAGGTCCAGTTGCCGTTGCTAGTTGCAGGGGGTGCAGCCCACCATCCCTTGTGGGAGTCGAAACCTGCAACCTTGTCTTTGAGAGCCCATGCTCCAACTGAGCCATGCGAGAGGCAGCTCAGCTCAAGGTGTCGTGTTCAATCTTAGTTGCAGGGGGCGGAGCCCACCATCCCTTGAGGGACTCGAGGAATTGAACCGGCAACCTTGTAGTTGAGAGCCCACTGGCCCATGTGGGAATCGAACTGGCAGCCTTCGGAGTTAGGAGCACGGAGCTCTAACCGCCTGAGCCACCGGGCCAGCCCTAGTGCAATCAATTCTTGATTATTAAGGCATTACCTACTTTGAGGAATTTTCCTATAATTTTGTTTCATTTTCATTTAGTCTACACTACCCATGTTTTGAAAATTTTGCCATTTGTTATTGATTACATTGCAGTAGTTATTAATATAGAAGAATAGATTGTAAAAAAAAAAAGTAAACATTTGTGGGTTTTTTGTTGTTTGTCTTGGGGAGATTTCTTTTGTCTTGGTAAATATTTTCTAACGAAAAAATTGAAAACAACTGAAATGTTTACCGATACCAGACAGGTAAAATAACTAATGTTATAATCACCTTTTAGAATTCTGTACTCTGAATATAATGAGGCATATCTATGAGTGCAAGAAAATATTTATAATGCACTGCTAAATTTTAAAACCACAGTAAAAGAAAACCATATATTTCCAGTTTTTGTCAAAACACAGTGGTGTGTGTTTGCAAAGAAATGTCTAGAATTACACTCCAAAATGTTACTGGTTTGGAGTGGGATTAACTATATACATATATATGTATTTTTTTTTTTACAGTAAGCATGTATTACTTTCAAAATAGAAATAAAACTATGAAAGGATTTTTATTTTTATTTGCAAAAAAAATAATTACTCATCCAGGACCACAGGCAGAATGGAAAATTGAGCCCAGAAAATTCACTGTTACCTGTTAACTAATTTTTATGTGTACTCTACTGGAACACAGTAGCATTGGTGTGAGTAGGCTTGTGTGAATTAGAAAAGTGGAGGTAGCACTGTGATGAGAATTTTGTGTTTTCAGGAAAAATGATTTCAAATGAAATAATAGGATTCTTGGGAACATTAGTTTGTAAACATTAATAACGTTAACAATATTCTTGACTATTAAAATAGAACATATCTTTTGTTTTTGTTCTGGTATTCTAAATTTTCCCTTCCTAGCTTTTTTCTTGTGGGTTTTGTTTGTTTGTTTTTTGAAAAATGAATAAATTCTTCATACAGAAATGCAGGTTTGGCTCTTTTTTAGAAACCTTACTTTTTTTTTTTTAACACAGGAATCCAAGAAGAGATTTGATACTGAGGAGGAATTTAAAAAGCGAGCGTACCAAAGTGTAGTTCTGCTCCAGAGTAAAAATCCAGATATCATAAAAGCTTGGAAGCTTATTTGTGATGTCTCCCGCCAAGGTGAGTTTCTGGGCTTTTTTTCATTCATTCAACAAATACTTTTGCATGTAGTGTCCTTGAGAATTGACATTTGGGCCCTTCAGAATTGACCTTACGTGACGTGTTAAACTTTCAAGGACTAGCAAACAGATTTTTTTTCTTAAATATTTTCTGAAACTGAAACAACTAAGAGTGAACTGGAATAAACTAAGAAAGTTTATTAAGACAGGCAGATGCAAAATTTAACTTTCTCAGAAGTCAGCAAAAATTAGGAAAGAAAAAGAAAAGATCCTATTCACAGTAGCAACCAAAGCTATAAACACTTAGGAATACATTTATCCAGAAATGTATAGGACAAAATGAAGAGAAATACACAACAGATATAATAGAATGTCTGAATAGGGTATCATGCACAGTCCCCCAGTGCTCCAAATTCATTTATCATTTTAAGACAATTTCAAGTTTTCAAACTTGATAAAGTAATTTTAAGTCACTTTGAAGGATAAATGGACAAAAATAGCCAGTAGATCTTTGAAAAAGAAGGCTAATGGTGGCTGTTTTCAGTACTAGGTAGTAAAATGGTTTCTAATGCTGCCATAGGTAATCTTGTGTCACTGGTGCATGGCTAGACAGGTAAACGGTACAAATTAGGAAAAACTATAAGAAAATTTAGTAAATATTTAATCCACAAATAAGAAAGGCTTTTCTCTTTTTGTACTCATGTACATTTTTTAATTTTTTAAAAGTCACACAAGAAGTATGTGTTCTTTGCAGAAAAAAAGTAAATGTAGACAGGAGAAAAGAAAATAAAAATTATATAGTTCCACCCACTTTAATATTTTGAATGTGTCTTACCATATTCTTTCCACATTTTCAAAATGGCAGTATGTATATAATGTTCTGTATTGTGCATTTTTTAATATTAATTTTCTTCCATATATTTCAATAAATAAAAAATTTATTTTAATATAAGATGCATGTTTCCTGTTTGTTTATATTCTTAACCCTTCTGTTTTATTTTCCCCCTAGAGTTTAATAAAATCTACGATGCATTGGACATCTCTTTAATAGAAAGGGGGGAATCCTTCTATCAAGATAGGATGGATGATGTAGTAAAGGAATTTGAAGATAAAGGTAGGCACTCTTTAACTTTTATGAAAAATTTCAAACAAAGGCAAAAGTGGAGAGAATAT
The DNA here is from genome assembly GCF_964194185.1 of Rhinolophus hipposideros. Lineage (NCBI taxonomy): Eukaryota > Metazoa > Chordata > Mammalia > Chiroptera > Rhinolophidae > Rhinolophus > Rhinolophus hipposideros. Next base: position 36,416,897 of record NC_138069.1, read on the forward strand.
TATAGTACCCCCCTCCTTTATGTATTGTCACCCAACTTCAGCAATTGTAAAAACAGGCCAACCTTACATCTGTACATTGCTTCCATCATACAGTTTTGTCTATAACTATTTTGGCATGTGTCTTGAAAAGAACCAGGCCTTTCCTCCAACTCCAAAATCACGGTGTCACTGTCACTCCATGAAAATTCATAATGATTTTTTAATGTCATTAAGTAGCCAGTCAGAATTTAAATTTCCCAGATTGATTCGTAATCTTTTTTAATCAGGAGGGTGTTTTTTTCAGAGTCTGAACATTACATTTGTTTAATATGTATCTTAAGTTCTGTAAATCCATAGGTATCTCTTTCCCTCCCTTTTTAAAGAAACTGGGCCGTTTATTTGTTTTACAGAAATTCCCACACGGTGTTATTTAACCTAATTCCATTTTCTGTATTTTCTAAAGAGGTTTGATTAGATTGTGGTTTGTGTTGTCTTTTCTTCCTTATTTTGTCTTTTGTTTAGTTTTAGAATGCAGACAATGCCTGGTTGGCTCTTTTATGATGTTAAGATGGATTAGTGGGTTAAGGTGTTGTCAGCCCCATCTAGCCTTAAATTTCCCCATTAAACTTTCCTCTAGTGGTTGTAGCAGGTATTAATGATCATGACTTCAATCCATTACTTCATTAGAGGTTAGAAAGTGGTAGTATTGTGTCATTCTTTCTTTGTCTGTTACCTGGAATTCTCCTGTACAGAGCTTTGTCACATAATTTTTTTGGTTATCCTGAGGTACAGTTCACATAAGACCAGCAGTATAAATGCATGATTCTTTATTTTCTTTATCAATTTTCAGAATAATAAATTAGTTTCTTAGCATCTTCCAGAGAGGACAGCTGAGTTGTTTTTATCATTAATATGAATGAGGATGAGTATATTTTTATATTTCTCAGTCATTTGCCTTTATTCTTTTTAATGCTCAAATTATTCCATTTTTGGCTAATGGTAAGCTCTTCAAATTGTCTTTCCTTTTTTCTTTTCCTTGACCCCTATAATCTTTGATAGTTTACTTGCTTTCTGGTACATAATATTCAAGAATTATTTTGTACATTCCCTGCCTTATATCTGAAGTCAGTTAATCTGGTATCTCCAAGAAAGCCTGGTTCCTTGAATCGGAATTGGTATTTATTAGTCTGGGTCCAAGGGACTTTTAAGATAATAAAATTGTAAGGACTTTTTTTTTTAATGATGAGAAAAGAGGCAGAGAAGTTAGTAACTTCCCAAGGTCACAAAGCTGTTAAGTGACAAATCTGAGATTCAAACCTAAGCAGTCTAGCTTCAGAGCTTGTTTTTAACCATCCTTTTATACTGCCTTTACCAAGTATCAGTTTCCTAAACTGTAAAATAGCAATAATAGTATTTGACACATAGTAGCACTCATATATAACTGTTATTATCATCATGTTCTTTCAATACATTTTAAGAGGCAGTAATAGAAATTGCATCTTTCTCCCAGAAGAAGGCTATGGCTCCGGCTCAGCTTGAAAACAAAGCACGGAAAACAAATGTTCTGTACCTGCTGAGCAGGTGGACTCCAGTGAAGTTCTACAAAGAGTTTGGGAGCCAAGTGTAGTGTGGGTCCAGAAACTGTTCCCTGAAAACACCCTAGGTGCCCAGACAACCTTGACAGGAGCCATTTTCCAAGGTTCATAGTTGGTCATGGTGAGAAAAAACGTGATTTCTTGAGTTATCTAATAAATATCCTGTGATAGCTAAGCATTTATATTGATTGCTTCAGGGTTCTTTTAATGAAGTTTATTTTTTTAGGATTTGTGCAAATGGATGATGGCCGAAAGATTGTATTTGTCCCAGGATGTTCCGTACCATTAACCATAGTAAAATCAGATGGAGGTTATACCTATGATACATCTGACCTGGCTGCTATTAAACAAAGACTATTTGAGGAGAAAGCAAACGTGATTATCTATGTGGTGGACAGTGGACAAGTGAGTTTGTAGCTCTTCATATGTTCTTACATTGTCTGATTGGAGATGAGATGCTGTGGGGAGGTCTGTGGCATCTGGCACTTGCAGACATAAAGTTTCTCCCAGAACAGCACTGTAACTAACGTAGGTGAAAGAACAGGGTTTGGATTTGGCACTTCCCAGCTTTTCAGTTTGTCTCTGTAAACTGGAGACAGCGTTACTTCCCTGAACCTCAGTGACCATTCCTATCTGGAAAGGCAATTGTGAGACATGAAAGTTGATGAGATTAGTGCCCAGGAACCTGCCCTAAATTCAGTTGCTTTAAAACCCTTCGAATATAGAAAGTATTTTTAACAGTCCTGCTCTTACTGTTTCTCATACATAGGGAACGAAAAAGAGCTTTTATAATGATACTTGCCTAACAAATTTTGTGAGTGATTTGAATTTTCCATATCTTTATTCTTAAGTGCAAGAGCTTTAAGTCATTTTTTTACTATTAGAAAGTTTAGCAAGTCACTTCCTAATTCTGTTCTTTTGTAGTCTGTGCATTTACAGACAGTATTTGCTGCTGCTCAGATGATCGGTTGGTATGACCCGAAAGTAACTCGAGTGTCTCATGCTGGATTTGGTGTGGTGCTGGGGGAAGACAAGTAAGTCTGGACCATCCACAGGTGATAATGATATGCCTGAGCCCCAGATTTCTTTGGAAGAGGCTGCATTGCGTTTGATACCATATTAGAATTAAATTTAGTTCACAATTTTTTTTTAAGTCTACATATGTTCTAATGGTGAATCAGCTGAGCTGTTTTGTACCTATATCTTATCGCTGCGAGAAAATGTAGCCTTTTAGGGAGATTTGTACAAAGTTGAATGGAAGCCACACTATAGACTTAACAAATTACAAAGAGAGTTTCCGTTCCCACAGATCTAAATTGTAAAATCTATCGCAGTACCGCCTCAATTCGAACAAAATACTCATTAATGTATCTCAAACGTTTTGTAAATGTCTATTTCTTCCTTCACTGTTGAACACCTGGCCAACACACAGAAATTTTTTGAGATTCCAGTTGAGTTTTAAGGTTCCAAGCTTTCATTTTTATGCTCATCTCAAAAATATGTATGTTGAGACCTACATGTTAATATCCATATTTTTAGTTTTTCTATTTTCCAGTTCTTTTCTCAGTTCTCTGTGATAAACATTCTACCAATGTTTGTCAAATAAAAAGGTAAATACAAGCAAATATTTATGTATAATACTCACCAATTCAAAGACACAAAATTGTTAACAGTACCTTGGGATCACTTAACTTATCGACATGTCTTCAAAATCTGGCCTTTCAGATTTAGATGAGGTGACACAGCCCAAATAGTACCGTCGCACAAAGATGGTAACGCTTCTGGAAGCCACAGGAAGTAGCGCGGGCTGCTCCAGCCAATGTACAGAAGCCCCAGTTAAGCACATAAAAGGCAGGCTGGGAGTGTCAGGGTCTTCCTTCAGGTACAGGTTATATGGAGGTCATAGGCCTTGTTGGTGTCAGCAGCGGACGTTTGTGAAGTATAACATAAGACTGTCCTGTAGAGCTGCACTGTTTTGGAACCAGGAGACACTGGTCCTACTTAGCACGGTGTCCCTGATCCTGAGATGGTGCTGAGCTAACCAATGAGTTGAATATTGCTTATGGTATCTTAGTTTCTTAACTTGGGGTTTTGGACTATCATTTAGATGATTCTTCCTACAATTGGGTAAAATTATCAAATTTGCTTTTATTCCTGACATTTATCACCAATATTCGTATCTTACATTGAATTTGTTTATCATGTAATGGCTAAGGGATTTTTCCCCTTGATTATTTTTTCAGTGTTGTTTTTTATATTTCTACACTCTCAGCGTCATGTAATTATGGCATCCTAGGCCATGAAAAATGAAGAATAATTTCAATGATACTTAACCAGTGGCAGCCTGCCATATTTTAAATATTTCCATTAAAATGCTCCAAGGTTCTTCCACCTATTTTTCAATGAGATTTTTCTCTTTTAAGAGTTCTTACAATAAATAATTCCTCCTTTAATTAAAATTGTCTTCCTGATGTTTCATGGACAGCAGTCTTTTGAGCACCTGCTGTGCATGGTATTGGCTGGGTGCTACATGGTATACACACAAAGGTACGTAGAACGTGGCCTCTTCCCTGGCGGAGCCTGTCGCCTAGAGCAGGGCGGTGCTCTGGAGCCCTGGCCCCACCAGGGGTTACTGACTTACTAGGTCTAACGTGAGTGTTGGGCGTGTTTTTAAAGCTCTTCGGTATTCAGAAGTGCATCTCTCCACTGCTTAGAGGCGTAAACACACAAAACAATCACAAAAATTCAAGGCGCGCACGGGTAGGGAGTAACGAAAAAGACCAGTTATTGCAAAATAGAGACATTAAGGAAGGCTTTCCTTAGCACCCTGGCTAGGCTTTATGATGGATATCCTCTCATCAGACAGAAAATTTGGAAGCTGTTGGACACTCAAGAAGGAAAGGATGGCATAAGGAAAGCCATGAAGTATTTAATATATTTTGGGGATAATAAGAGTCTTAATTCTGTGATAAATGGATCTATGATAAAGAAGATCTTTCTAAGGCAACTCTGAAAATATAACGTTAGTAGGAAGTATCACAATTATTTTGATGGGCTTTGTGTTAGAAAAGTATGCTTCGTTTGTACCATTGTTGTGTTTGAAAGATTTTTAACTTGAAAGAAAAAGACAAATTATGTACTCGGTGTTGTGCAAACTTCTGTTTAATCGGTAAAAGCCAGTTGTCATGAAAAGCTTTTAATGATGCAGTTGCCTCTGGCAGTGCTTGCCAGTGCCTTTGCCCCATCCACAGACAATCGGGTTTTAGTTCAGTGTGAATGGCGTCCTGGCGTCCTTCTAAAGCTGTTTAGCTGATTCCAATATGCATCCAGGTTGGTTAGCACTGAGCAAGGGGAATCCTGTGCAGAGAAATGCGACTGAGATTCGAGTTAGGAATTTGCCTACTTCCCAAACAATTCTAGAAGCAAAGTGTATTTTATTAATAGTTTTTCTAAGGTAAAACAACGAAGCCAAACTTTGTGTTCAGGAAAATGAACAAAAGAACAAATGTCTCCTTTCTTTCCCTTTTAGGGAATGTATTAAAGCTGAACATGTAGGGAAAGCTGTTAGGAGCCTGACGCATAGAGTGCTTTGAGTTGAGGGCGATAGATGAAAGACACGTGAAAGTACCCATTCTCTTTCTTTTGTCACCCTCCCTGGTTGCCAGCTGGAACAGTGGGGTCAGACCTTCAATTACAAAGATTTCTAAGTTGGATGGTCTACTTCAAAATCTACTTAATGCGGACTTTCCTTGAATTTTTCAGGAAGAAGTTTAAAACACGTTCAGGTGAAACAGTGCGCCTCATAGACCTTTTGGAAGAAGGACTAAAACGATCCATGGACAAATTGAAGGAAAAAGAAAGAGACAAGGTAATGTAAGGCCTCATTTGCATATTGTGCACCTAGCATTCTATTGTGATTTTTTTCATTTTTGTTTCATTCAGAGAACTGAGAAGGATTATAAGGGGTCAGTCCACTTGGGACAGGCTTCTGTTACTCAGATTTTATTGCATAGTAGGTTTGTTTCATGAATTGCTACACATTTATTTTGAAAATATAGTTCTTGGCTTTTATACAAGGCCATGGCCTTTTTGCCTTTTGTTAGTGTGCATGTGGTCTCTGCCTTTTATTGGCAGTTCATCTGTCACTGCTTTGAGCCAGTGGTGGGAGAACCTTGCAGACCGAGATGGGGTGAGTGTCCGGCTTCGGGCAGAGTCGACCTCCGCTGAGCTCCTTTCTCCGGAGCTTTTGTAGAGCAGTGACAGCAGTCAGCATCGCCCAGCCCAGGCCGCTGCTGAGCCATCAGAGTAGGGAACATGAGAGGCTTTCATAGCGCCCTTAGGAAGGATTATGGTTGGATTTGTCTGCAGTTTGGAGGAATGACGTCACAATGAAGAAAATGCAATGAGAAAATTTTTTATGATGGGGTAACAGGTCAAGGATTGAGATTCAATGGGTCTTAGGTCTTTTACCCTCCAGCAAATCAGGTGGTACTTGAAATGAACATAACAACTGTAAATGCAAAGGTAAAATTACAGAAGGAGAAACAGTAGGATTAAATACAGACCTGAAAGAGCCAAACACGAGCAGAGGTCCTTTGAGGAGGCGTACCCTCAGAGATCCTGAAGGACCCAGAGAGTAGGAAGGCGGGCCCTGAGCCCATGTTCTCTCCACCTACTCCCTTAAAAACAGTTGCTAGCAAAATGAAATGTAAAATCATTTTGCTGTCTACTTCTAGTAGGTGGGTGTCCGGTGATCACAGCTAGTATCTCCAGAGTAGCTTGGCCTGTTAGTCCTGGCCTGGGCACATCTGGTGCAATCAAATGAAAAGTGGAAATTTAGTTATCTAATAATTTGTTTACTCTGCATGATGACAAAAACTACTTTGGCTGTTTTATGTGGCCAGTCCAGCAACAATTTTTTGAAGTTAATGTGTATGCAATAAAATATAAAGCTTCATGAATTGTTATACATCTATATTCCTGGTAACACCAGCCAATCAAGGTCCATTACCATCATCCCAGAAAGTTTTCTGTAACCATAGATCACTTTTGTTCATTCTAGGACTTCATATAAATGAAACCATAAAGTATGTGCTGTTTTCTGTGTATATCATTAGTTCATTTCTTTTTATTGCTGAGTAATAATATTCTGTTATACAAATATACCACATTTTGTTTATTCTTTCCTTTGTTGGTGGACATTACAGTTGTTTCCATTTGTTGGCTATTATGAATAAAAGTCTAATTTCAGTATTGTCATTCAAGCCCTCTTATGGGTACATGTACTTTTGCTCTACGCTACATATCTAGGAATAGCATTGCTGGGCTGTAAGGTGGGCTTATGCTTAACCTTATTAAAAATTTCCAAGGAGCTCGCACCATGAATATATGATTGTTCCAGTTGCCCCATATCTTCACCAGCACTTGATTTTGTCAGTGTTTTTAGCCTTTCTCATGAGTGTGTAATGGCCTCTCACTGTGGTTAAAATTTGCATTTTCCTGATGAGTAATGATGATGACTACCTTTTCTTATGCTTCTTGGCCATTTAGGTATCTTCTTTTTGAAGGGTCTGTTCAAGTCTTTTGTCCAGAGTTTGTTTGTTTCAAACTGTCAATGTTATATTTATCCACATATTTATTCTTCCTGTGCATTTTATTCTTTCCCAGAGTTTTTTACTTCTATCTGGGATTACTTTCCTTCATTCTCTTTTCGGTATTTTTTGGTAGTACAGGTCTGCTGGTGACAAATTCTATCAGCGTTTGTCTGACAACATCTTTATATTGCCTTCGGTTTGAACAATATTTTTATTGGTTATAGAATTCTGGTTTGGCAGCTGTTCTTTCAGTATTTTAAAGATGGCATTCCATTGTCTTCCAGTTTCCATGGTTTCTTTTGAATATCGCCGTTCTTGTTGCTCAATTAAAGATAATGTATCTTTTTCTCAGACTGTTTTTACTATGTTTCTTAGTCTTTGTTTTGGTACTTTGACTAAGAAGTGATTGGTTGTGGTTTGGGGTTGGGGGGAAGTTGTTTCTCTCCTTTGTACTTACCTGGAGCTTCCTAAATCTGTGGGTTGAGTTCTTTTATCAGTTTAGGAAAATTCTTAGTCATATCACTTCAAATACTGCATTTTTCCCGTATTCTGTTCTTTCTAGAATTCCAAGCACCTGTGTTAGAACTTTAATTGTGTCCTATATATGTCTCTCACATTGATTTTTTTCTTTCACTTTTTTTCTCTCTGTGCTTCCTTTTGAATATTTTCTACTTCAGGTATTATATTGTTCTACATTCCAAATATCTTGAAATTTTGCATCTTTTTATCTAATTTTGTCCCTCTAATTTTTTGAATACCTTAATCATAATTTTCTTTTAGCCTTTCATTTTGAAATAATTTTAGACATGCAAAATTTACAAAGTAGTTCAAAGAATTCCTTTCATAGCTTCCCTAAATATTAATATTTTACATAGCCATACTAGGATTGTCAAAATCAGGAAATTAACAGTGATACAATACTATTGCGTAATCGGTAGACTTTATTCAAGTTTCCCCGTTTGTCTCATGAATGTCCTTTCTCTAGGACAGGATCCAATCCAGGGTCACGTGTTGCATTTAGTCATCCCATCTCTTTAATCTTTTTTAACCTGAGCTGTTCCTTGCTTTCTTTGATTTTCATGACCTTGACACTTTCGAAGGGCATTGATCAGTTTTCTTGTAGAATTTCCCTTGGATGGATTTGTCTGATACTTCCTCATAATTAAATTCAAGTTATGCAGTCTTGGCAAGAGTTCTTACTTCATTTATTTCAGGAGGCACATGATGTTGATAAGTCTCATAAATAAACGTTAATGTTGATTTTGAGCACTTTGTTACGGAAATATGATTAGTTTTCTCCACTGTGTAGTTACAGTTTGTCGATAAAGGAGCACCATTAGATACTCATACCCTCGCCTTGTGCCTATGAGACACTAGGATAAAGGCAGCGGTCGGCAAGCTGTGAAGTACTTTGTTTGTTTTTCCAACAGGTCTTAACCACAGAGGAACTGAAGGCTGCCCAGACATCCGTTGCTTATGGCTGTATCAAATATGCCGATCTCTCCCATAACCGGTTGAATGACTACATCTTCTCCTTTGACAAAATGCTGGATGACAGAGGAAACACAGCTGCTTACCTGTTGTATGCCTTCACCAGAATCAGGTAATTGTGGGCACAACATTGTTTTATTTTGAATCACATAATGATAATTTCTCATTTCTATCAGTCACTTCATGTTACATGTTTTTGAGTGAATAAGAATGTGTTTGGCAAAGGGAATGAACGATGGCTATTGCCTGATTTTTCAGGTCTATTGCACGTCTGGCCAATATTGATGAAGAGATGCTCCAGAAAGCTGCTCGAGAGACCAAGATAATCCTGGACCATGAGAAAGAATGGAAATTAGGCCGGTGCATTTTACGGTTCCCTGAGATTCTGCAGAAGATTTTAGATGACTTATTTCTCCACACGCTCTGTGATTATATCTATGAGCTGGCAACTACTTTCACAGAATTCTACGATAGCTGCTACTGTGTGGAAAAAGATCGACAGACTGGTGAGTGCCTCATCCAGTGATCACACTGGGGATGGAGCACCTTTGGGGAAGGCATGTATTTGAATTGGGTCTGGGTGGTTTTCAGCTTGTTTTATTTATAGAAACCATCCCCACTTTTTTTCAGTTACACAAACAGTTACACAAACAGACAGTTACACAGTGAGCCATATTATATAACGGGCAAAATTAAACTAGCTCTAATAAAAGCCTGAGGGGAACTCATCCCATTCCCAAGCAGACTAATTTTTCCACACACAAGCACATGGCATGAAACCGTAAGCCTCCAAAGAAAACAATTGAAGACCATCCATTAGGGATAGGACATTTCCAACAGAGCAGTGTGACTGAGGGTCCCAGAATGAGTCTGTAGGGGTTCTTGATAATGCAAGCTACCCTTGGGGAAAAAATGATGAGTTTCCTTACCTTAGGCTTTCTGCTCTGTCATGTTCCATAGTTAAAGAAGTAGACTGAAGTCAGGTGTCACATGTGGGCAGGCGTCTCAGAGGGTCGTGCCTGTGAGCTGAGACCATTGGGAAAGCATCTCACCATTGTCATGGTGTTAAGGTTGATACTTATTTCAGACCCTAGGAAAGAACTCTACATTTTAAAAAGAAATATAAAATGTACAGTTCTAATCATTGCAAACCCTGTATCTCTTGTCCTCATTATCAGTTAAAAATACTTCTTGAACAGGAACACCTTTATTTCTTGGATTGTCTCTTTATAGTTTAAAGTAAAGTGATTCTAGTTTAAGCTCAAGACACATATGGGTTAGGCTGTTCACTTCTCAGTAAAATCTAGAAGTAACATAGATTTTTTTCGTAGTGATTTTCAAAGAGAAAAACGAATCACTGACTGTGCTATTCTCTCTGTCTTCTCAGGAAAAGTGTTGAAGGTGAACATGTGGCGTATGCTGCTGTGTGAGGCAGTGGCTGCGGTCATGGCCAAGGGCTTTGACATCCTGGGAATAAAACCCGTCCAAAGAATGTAATCCTTCTTAGGTTCGAACACTGTGTGTTTCTACCAAAGTGGCCATTAGCACTGTTTGCTTTTTTACAATCGTGGATACAAAAACAAGTAAAAGAAATTTGTCAACTATCTACATAACATGTGGTTCTTTATCTCTAACACCTAGGCTTCTGAAAAGAAAAAAAAAATTCTTTCACAAATATGCTTGTTTCTGCTGAGCATTACACCAGAATGACTTAGTGGGGGACATGGAGTAACAGGGTTTGTGTACCAGTGAGAGTGTTTATTGGCTGAGCAGAGATGTGGTTTCATTCATTTTAATTAGATAAGGAATCCCATTGATTGAGCCCCGATACAGGCCCATGAACTTTGCACACCTTCATTGTCCCATTTATTCCTTATTCCATCGTTCTATCGTAGATACTGTCCCTGTTTCACAAGTGACAAAACTGAGATTCCACAGAAATAAGTAGTTTGCCCTGGATTGCTCAGAAACAAAATTGCCATCCACGTATGTATCTAACTCTCAAATGTAAGCTCTTTCTATTTTAGCAAAATATGACACTGGCAATATAATAGCCCTGGATTCAAGGGAAGGAGCAAGAAAATTTAACAGATGGGAAATTTTCATGAAGTTCCAGATTAACTGTTAACACCTCATTGGTCATGCCGATCCCAGTTGCAGGGAAAGCTGGAAGAACTTGACTAAGCAAAGAACAGGATTGCCATGGTTTGCTCAGATCAGTCAAGATTCATCCCCTGAGCTTGGTAGCATTTCACTCCGTGAAATGGTTTTTCTAGCAAGATAGAAGGTGGAGATTTTTGATGACAGTGAGGGGGTCAGCGGAAGGGAAGTAAGAGTGGTGGTTGGCTCCGTTGTTGATGTAATCTGCTAACACAAAGCTGAAATGAGAATTCATGTAAAGAAGCTAACACAGTACCTAGAAAAACAAGCGCTTGATAAACCCGAACAGTATTGCTCCAGGCTGTATCCAAAGGTCTCCAAGTTCAAAGAAACCTTAGGGATGGTCATCATGAGTATAACAGTATCTGCCAGTTACCAACAAACTGGTATATAAAAGCTGAATGAGGCCGGCCTGGTGGCTCAGGTGGTTGGAGCGCCATGCTCCTAATGCCGAGGTCACCGGTTCAATTCCCACATGGGCCAGTAAGCTGCGCCTTCTACAGCTGAGATTGTGAACAACAGCTCTCCCTGGAGCTGGGCTGCCCTGAACATCCAGAAGTCGGCGTAAGCTGCCACACCGGTAGCCAGCATGAGTGGCCAGCAGCCATCATAGGCTGTCATGAATGGCCAATGGACAGCAGCCAGCGTGAGCTGCCAGCAACCGGCGAGAGCTGCCGTGAGCTGCTGTGAGCAGCCGACCAACGATTGGCGTCCGATCCTCTCAGCTGGATGGGAGCGCAAGGCTCATAATACCAGCATGGGCCAGGGAGCTGTGTCCTACACAACTAGACTGAGAAACAACGGCTTGAACCGGAGTGGGCCGGGCTGAAAGTGGAGGGAGGGAAAAGTTAGTTGGAAGGAAAAATAAAGTATGTTGTAAAAGAAAAAGTTGAATGTGTCCACATCAGATCACTGCTCTCCAGCAAACAAGGGAAGCTAAGCGGTGTCCCCCTATCCTGCGGACTGCAGAGACTGTCTACCTATACTACTGAGTCCGTGGGTCAGGAGAGCAGGGAAACTTTCTGGGTAAAAAGCAGCAATCAGTGAGGTGTAGAAGGAAATCGTGAAACCCCATGGGAGTATGTTACATTAACTGAAGGTCGTGATTAGTTCATATATTGACAAATGGGGACTCGGCTTCCTGCATCTGATTATTTCGTCTTTAAAACGTCTTACTAGAAATTATGGAAATGTGAAAGTAAGGTAACAGATGATATCACTTCCCTTAGGAAGTAGTAAACCTGATTAGCCAGTTTTTGATGTGCTAGACTTTAGGAGAAGTAAGACTGTCAGAAAAAGCTAGAATTCTCAGTGGGGGAGTGAGGTTGGGGGAGAGTGAATGCCACCAGACCAGACCTCTGGATGAGGGAAGGACTAGAGGCAGCCCTATGTCAGACAGAGCCCTGGGTTAGGAGTCCTGGCAGATAGACCTAGCTCCGCCCACGGCTCCTGTGTGACCTTTGGCCCTCGGCCTCGTAAAAGGGAGGAGCAGACTAGAACATTTCTACTGTCCTGCTTTACAACCCTGGCATCCAATGATTGTGACGTGCCCTTCAGTAACTGGCTGGCTACTGGATTCTAATCGTCTTTGTCAGTTCTGTTTTAATTCCATTATTGGAAAATATATACATTCCTAGTCTAAAATGCATTATCTCAATTCCATGAAATTGTTGAGATTTCCTTTACAGCCCAGCAGTTGTTCAGTTTTTATAAATGCTTCATGTGCACTTGAAAATATGTAATGTCTGCAGTTTTTTGGCTACACTATCTACATAGTTCTTTCAATCCCTTATACCCTGTGTCCTCAAAAATAAGACCTAGCCAGACAATCAACTCTGATGCGTCTTTTGGAGCAAAAATTAAAATCAGGTCTTACAGTAAAATGAGACTGGGTCCTGTATTAATTTTTGCTCCAAAAGATGTATTCCAGATGATTGTCTAGCTAGGTCTTATTTTTGGGAAAACACGGTATGTAAACTGCAGCAAAAATGGTGGAGTAAGGAACTTCAAAAGACTGCCCCTCCAAAAAAGGAATAAAAAAACTGGCAAAACCTGTCATAAAGTTTCCAGCATTCTGGAAACAAAGTTTGCAGTAACCAGGGCAACATAATCGACAAGAAATTGTTGAATCTTGGTAAGGAGGGAGAGCTTTGTGGCATTTTAACTTACCTGGTCTCATCTCCCTCTCCCCCAACTCAGCATTGGCTTTGAAGATAACAGCCACTTTCCCTGTCAGTGTACCAGTACTACAGCGAGTACAGCAGCACTAATTTGCAAAGAATTGGCTTTGTTTCTTTTGAACTGTCTGGTGGCTCCCTGGAGTACCAGCTCCAAGGCTTTGCCCCTGTCTTACCTAACTCATAACTCTTCCAGTACAAACATGGTTACCTAGAGAGTACGAAAACATTTACAGGTAAGTGTATTAGTGCTGTTGCCTGGGGGGAATGGATAACAATTGGGGAAAACAATAGACTAACCAAAGAGCTTGGGTAAAGAAAGGCTGGGGAATGAGATGCTTTGGGGAATAAGGACTTTTGAAAACTTCTGATAAACAGCTGGGTACTTAGAAATCCATGGCCATGCCCAGGGCTGTGCAAATCCTCTGGAAAGACCTGAAAAGGCCCTAAGCTCTTATCTTTAGCCGCTCTTAAGGCTTCGTGCAAGGTAAATACTAAGGCGGAGTTGGGAACTTCCTGGCTGAGTGTTGAAGGTTGCATGAACATGCACAGAGCACGTCTGCAAGACTGGGAGATATTTTGGAATTCCAGGCTTTTAAGGAAATGTCTCTCCAATCACTAGTGAACCACTAAAGTAATAGAACAGAGACTCCAGTGGCTACACATAACAAATAATACAGACTTCACAAAATTAGTTCAGAAAGTCATTAAACAAGCAATAACAATCCCTGGAAAAGGGGGAGAACCTGATTTCCAGAGTTGACACACTAAAATATTCAAAATGTTAGGTTTTCAAAAATGAAAAAAAAAAAAAATTACAAGGCGTGTAAAGAAACATACATAAGAAAAAAAATAATAGAAACAAGACGTGGAGAAAAGGGAACGCTTGTGCACCGTTGGTGGGCAGGTTAATTGGTACAGCCACTATAGAAAACAGTATGGCGGTTCCTCAAAAAATTAAAAATAGAACTATATGATCCAGCAATTCTACTCTGGATATGTACTAGAAGGAAATAGAATCACTGTGTCAAAGAGCTATCTGCAGCCCCATGTTCATTGGAGCATTATTTTCAATAGCCAAGGCTTGGGAATAACCTAAATGTCGATGAATGAATATAAAGAAAATGTGAGCTATAGATGTATCTATCACCACAGATCTATACATATAAAATGAAATATTCCGCCATAAAAAATATATCCTGCCATTTGTGACAACACGGATGAAACTTGAAGGCATGCTAAGTGAAATAAGTCAGACAGTGAAAGACAATACTGTATCGTCTTGGTATGTGTGGAATCTGAAAAGCCATACTCATAGAAATAGATTGATGGTTGCCAGAGGCAAGATGGTGTGGGGCATACGGAAAGTGGGTGAAGGTGGTGAAAGGGTACAAACTTCGAAATTTGCTAAGAGTAGATCTTAAAAGTTGTCACTACACACACAAGAAATGTTAACTATGTAAGGTGATGGATGTACTGGTGAGCACTTCACAATATATATACACATATCACGTCCACCTTAAATTTACACAATGTTAAATGTGGTTTATAGACAGCTCAGTAAAGCTGGGAAAAAATAAAAATAAACTGATTTTATTTTTATTGAAATCACTTTCAATCGTCTGACACCTGGGAGAACTTCATTGGCAACTGGAATCATCCAGAGGTCAGTGGTACAGGAGGGGTCGCCTTTATTCTCATTATTTCTTTCCGGAAACCTTTGATTTTCCCCATCTTCCTAGAAATTCCTAAAGGGCAGAGACGAGGTTATAAAGATGAGGTTAGGGTTAAGAAGGAGTCATGGGGTTATTTTAGAAAAAAGTTTTGTCAGGTTCTGAATTTGACCCCTCTGACAAAACGAAAAATTCCTAGAGGCCACAAACAGGTTGTTTAGAGTTCCTGGGGGTCAGAGAGGATCTGTGAGAGCAAGTGAAGCCCACATATGTTGTTTCCGTTTTTGTGCCTATGTTTGGGGGTTTCCTGTTGACCATCAAATTCATAGAAAGCAGAGCAAACTAATGGTACAAATGCATTCATAGAGAACTCATTTTGAATATTGGGGTAAATGAGTCATTTGGCAGCCTTGATTTTCCCCATTGAACAATTATTCTTACAGCGGACTTAAACTAGGGCATGAATTAGTATCAAGGAGAGATTACGCAAAGGTAATTTGCATCAACAACGTAATTTTAATTTTTCCAGTCAGTCTTTGACATTCCTTCTTGGCCAATGTCAGCCCCAAATGGCCAGCGTTAACTATCTTAGAAACTTGGTTAGATAATACTCAGTTGGGTCACAGAAACTTCATTGAGGTTAATGAAAGTCCATGGGGTAAGTGGAAGTAAAAAAAAAAAAAAAAAAGAATTGCTGTATTTTGTGTTTGGCATGCTTTGCATTTCCGTATTGGCCAACAATTTCATGACAAGTGTAGGCATTGCTTGCAAAAGATAAAATGTAACGGACTGAAGGAGAGCCCAATTAGGCTCACTATGTTTTTGTAGGGTTTTAGATTATTTGTAGCAACTTGTGGATGGTTTAAGGATTTGTGGTGTGGACAAGCCAGCTAGCCTCTGAATCACAATTTCTTATTCTGTGAAAAGAGAAATTACTGATGATTTCCAAGGTTTCTTCTAGAAAGAAGACCTTTGGAAAAGTAGCTCATTACTATAGACTTAATTGTGTCTCCCCAAAATTCATATGTTGAAGCCCTAACTCTCAGTGTCTGTATTTGGAGGAAGGCAGTCATTAAGGTTAAGTGAGGTCATATGGTGTGGCACTAATAGCTCACTCTCTCCCCACCTTAGAAGGACACAGTAGGAAGGCAGCCATCTCCAAGCCAGAAAGATAAAGGTCTCACCAGAAAGTGACCGTACTGGTCCCCTGATCTTGGACTGCCAGCCTCAAGAACTGAAAAAATAAACTTTTGTTTCTCCGGAGAACCCTGGCTGAAACACCCGTTTAAGCCTCGTGAGCATTTACTGAGTGCCAGTCGCTAGTTCTGTGGAGGGAAATAGAACGAGAGCCGGGGACAGTCCAGGGATGAAGTACCACAGCAGCAAGGTAATGGCCAAATGGTCTGGGATCCCAATTAAGGGACCTGAGCTGTTCTCCAAGGCCCAGAGACTAGAAAAGGAGAGACAGGTCTCTTTTTCTACTTCGTTCAACAAGACTATTAGCTATGACGGGATAGATTAGGACTCAATCATGTGGTAGTAAAAGGTATGCCTTTTTGTCTTCATAAATACATTTAAATATATGCACCTTAAACAGTAGGTTTTGTGTGTGATGTTCATGTTGGGTACACTGGTCCAGGCGTGCCAGCCTGACATCATGCAGGGGTATCTGGGGCAAGCACAGTTATTGTCCACCCATTATCCCACTCACATTTCCCAGCTGCCTTTCAGTGAGGGCGTGAGACTGGTTCTGGCCAGTGCGTTGAGAATAGAATTGACTGTGTCAAACCCAAGGCCAAAACAGAGAAAAAGAATGTGAGTTCTCCATGTGTTCTCTTCCCCCGTGGTAACAATGGAAGCCTTCTCGTTTCTCATGTTACAGCCACAAGATGTTAGCACCTGAGCCTTTGAGTGACCTGTGGAGCAAACTTCATACGGACATTCACTGGACATGAAACCTAAGCAAGTAATAAACACCGTTGTATTAATGCATTGAGATTTGGGGGTTATATGTTACTGCATCACGGCCCAGCTCATCATGACCAGATACAGCAGTGGCTGGCACTGGGAGGGGGGGTCGACATGCAAATGCCTTGAGTCACCTTTGGAAGTGAACTATGGCTTACAGAAAACAGATGGGAGAAGCCACTTGGCTCGTGAATGTTTAAGCACTCATGAACTGGTGTGGGGAGTCACAGCCGACAGCTATTCCAGTTTTACCTAAATCACGGCAGTCCCTCCTCAGGTGATTTTCTGGAATGGTGTAGGAGAGAAGTAGAGCAGATTCTCACGTGTCAAGTTTGTGCGTAGGACTGATGTACCCCACGTTCGCTGTCGGGTCCCAGCACAGATAGAATTGTGAACGTCAGTACACGCATGTCTTTCAGAATAAGAAGTCGATTGTACTGCGGACAAAGGTTGAAGTGGCCACCATCGTTCCTGTGGGCTGTCAAAAATGTCCGGATCAGAACATCAGTTTGTCCTTCTAGGAAGCGTCTTGAGTAGATGGGTCTCACCGCTAAAGAAGCTTTGGGAATGAGACAGATTTAATCTTGTCAGCGGCCCGAGATGAAAGTTTTAGTGTAACAGTGTTTTGACACCTCAGGCCCCTTATAATGCCAGTATTGGCGTGAGTCCCTGCCTTGCTGGCATTCCGGGGTCAGGACAGGTGGACCGTGTTCACCTGGGCTAAGAGTCATGCTGGCGGACATCCCAACGGACGGGCTGTAACAAACGGCTGTGCCAGGTGGGGTCAAAGCCAGGAGACAAAAGGTGTCCGTGAGTGTCATCACACACCGCCCTGAGAAATGATGCCTCTGGTCAGAAGCAAGATCTGAAAACTGTGGCTTGGGTCCCTTCCAAGACTGTCACCAGCAGTGAGGCAGTGAGGAAAGGCCTGAGTCAGCCTCCCTGGGCTTGCATACCTTGACGGAGTTGGGTTCTGGAACCCTTAGCAGATTATTAGCAATGACAGCAGTAACATGGTGACACTGATGGGTAGCCTGGGGCAGATGTGGGAAGATAACCTGGAGAAATTGTCACTGCTAGAGCGTAATGGAGGCTGCTTTAGTAGGAACTCTAGTGAGCAGGATGGAACACGAAAACCTAGGGGAACAGGTACCACCAGCCAGGTGGCCCATCCTCTTGGTGGTTTACAGTAGTTATTCCCCAAGAGCAACTCTAAATTCATGAACCTGTTGCTCATTCGATGGAGCGTTTGTAAGCACTAGCCACCCTCAGTACGTTTAGTGGCTCACAGAGGAATGCACGACACCCTTGAGAGTATGCATCAGTTCTGAAATTCACAGCAAGTGCACTGAAAAAGGCACCTCAGTCCATTTAAAACAGAGGCTATGGACGCAGGTCGGGGAGATACTTGTGGAGGTAAAGGAGAGTTAATGACAACATAACAAAGTGATAAGACAAAGGTCAGAATGTGTCAGGAGGTGTGCTCTCAAAGGCTTAAACCTGGAGGGGGAACAGAATTATCCAAAGCAATTCAGGTAAAATTTTGGCGGGTGTTAGGATTGCATCTTCAGTAGCCTGGGGGCACAGCAGGGAGGACTCATTGTGCGGGATTGGGCTTTATACTTTGAATAAAAGCCAAGAAGGAATGAGCTATCCGAATGTAACTGCAGACCTCTGTGATGCTGCGTACCACAGTGAAAAGTATTACTACTCATGGATGAGGACTCTGTACGAAGCTGAGTATCTGTATCACAGGTAATATTAGTACATTTATAGTAAGACTTTCTTTCCTGGTATAATGAGCTTTATGAGCCCTTGTCCATTTTCTGAGTTACAAGGTCCTGGTTATATCTGAGATGCAGGGGTCAAGTGCAGCAGGCGCTGTCGATGCCCTACCCAGTGTCACCTGGCCCACCTCCAAATTCACGTCAGGTGCCCACCTGTCTGCCTGAGAACTCTGCTGTTTCAGGGGAGTTGGCTGAGCCAGCCACAGGAGCACCGCAAAGGGCAAGGAAGGTGATGCCCTAGAAGCAGCTGACAGGAGGGAAGGAGAATGATGATTAGTGCCCCAGCCTCCCAGCCTGCCGGAGAACCATTCTCGGTTGCCGTCCAGTTTCTCACAGGGTGCTCAGAACAAGTGAGCCCTAATCACCCAATGTGTTAATCTGCTCGTTAATGCACCCTTTCTTACAGCCTTTCTACCTTCCCTGTCTCATTTTCCCCAACTCCAGAAGTGCTGCCTGGGATCACCTCCCAAAAAACCACCGGGACCCAAGTCCTGTGTCAGGGTCTGTATTAGTCATGGTTCTCCAGCGAACACAACCAGCAGGCTAGGTAGACTGAGCTACCTATATCTGTATCTACATCTGTATAGAGAGATTAGAAGGAAATAGTTCACATACCGTGTTCCCCTGGAAATAAGACCTAGCCAGACAATCGGCTCTAATGCGTCTTTTGGAGCAAAAATTAATATAAGACCCGGTATTTATTATATTATATTATGTTATGTTATGTTATGTTATGTTATGTTATATTATATTATATCATATTATATTATATTATAAATTATACCCAGTCTTATATAAGATCCAGTCTTATAGTAAAATAAGATCAGGTCTTATATTAATTTTTGCTCCAAAAGACATATTAGAGCTGATTGTCCAGCTAGGTCTTTTTTGGGGGGAAACATGGTAATTACGGAGGCTCAAAAGTCCAAAATCTGCAGAGCCAATGTTGCAGTTCAAGTCCAAAGGCAGACAACTCGCTATAGGTAGAACCAGGAAGAGTCAGTATGCCTGTTCCAAGGCCGTCAGGCAGGAGAATTATCTCTTACTTGGGGGAGGGTCAGCCTTTTTTAATTCAGACCTTTAAGTGATGGGATGAGGCCCACCCACATTAGGGAGAGCAAGCTGCTTTACTCAGTTTACCAATTTAAATGTTATTTTTATCCCAAAACACCCCCACAGGACCACTCAGAATAATGTTTGACCAAATATCTGGGCACCCTGTGGCCCAGTCAAGCTGACATATAAAATTAACCGTTACAGGGTCTAATTTGGGGGAACTTGAGTCCACAGCACCAGGCATAGCCCATCATTCTGGGGAGCACTCCTTAATTTGTAATGAGAGCAGAAGCCTCTAAGGAGAGTGTTTTTCGTGAACGATCCTCCTCAGGAATCATCCATTGCACTGTCTGACTTCCTTTCCACATTCCAACATGTGGACTTGTGGCCCCCATTCAGGAGGCACTTTTGTCCTCAGGGAAAACCAGACCTGGTGTTGCTGTCCATGAATTTGAGACAGGAAGCGTCCTGGTATGGGATGGAATGAAAGCTTTGCTGTGTGCACATTCAGCACCCTTTGCCTGATATTTTCCCTGATCTTCAGGTACATTTTGTCTCACATTGGAGCAGGCACTTAGTCCCACTAATATGGAGGTCTGCTAGTTCCTTACACCACCTACAGCACCTTCCCAAGCTATTGGGTGGGCCTCAAGCTAGCTCCAGTAGCAAAAAAAAAAATGGCCCCAATTGGTGTCGCTGTCCGTGGTACTGACCAAGCGCTCAAGCTTCTGCGTTGGCATGTTTGCTGTACTCTGTGCTTCCCAATGGTTTTGTTTTTTGGTTGTTTTTTTTTATTATTATTATTATTACTCAAGAAGATATTGCAGACAGAAAGAGCGGATTTTTGAAGCATAGACTAGAATTCAAGGATAAACATGAGATTTTGGCTCCTGCAGAGGTGTATTATAGGATTTAGGGCTCCGGCCTATGTATCCCCATTCACACTGAAGAACCAACAGTTTCTTGCTGCCCCGTGTTCCCAGAACAGATTCTGGGATTTAGCACGGTTGATGGAAGAGAACAGACTAAGTAGAAAGCAACCGTGGCTGCAGTTTGCAGGCTGTTAGCCACAGCAGAGAAGCAGGATACTTTGGCAACCCCTGGCTTGGAATTCTCCTCTTTCCGACTCCCTATATCCAGTCTATCAGAGAGCCCTGTGAATTCTATCTTCCGAGTATCTCTTGGATTGGTCTTCTTCCTCTCACCTCCACGACTACTTCCATGAGAACAATGGTCTTCACCAATGCTGCCATCACCGCCCTTGCTCTGGTAGTTCTAACTACTATCATTGGTCACTGCTGGGCTCCTCCCTTTAGGGTAAAAATTTCAAATTAGTTAACTAAGTCGAAGTTTAGGTACGTCGTTTAAGTGTTGTGTCAGAGTATGTGTACCAATCTGCATCCCCACTAACCCTGCATGAGTGCCAGAGCCACTCCCAGGTGGCAAACGCTCTAACAGGAATACATTTATTTAAAACAAAATGATACGTTCTTGTGTATGTAAACTATACCTCAGTAAAAAGATTGGCCAGAGGAAATACATTTTTAAAAAGAGCTAATGCTAACAGAGCACTCAGCATGTGCCACGGCCGGGTAGGTTGTGTTTTACAGATGGGACGATGAGACACAGATGGCTGAAGACACTTGCTCAGGGTCAAACAGGATCCTCCGAGAGGGGTCAGGCAAGCTTCCCGAGACCACACCGCAAGCGAGTGGCCGGCAGGTCCCAAGCCCATGCTTGTCTCCCCATCTCCTCCCCACGGGACGCCCCGTTCCCTGCGGCCCCGGAGAGGCGCCAGGGGTCCCCATAAAGCCGAGGGCGAGGGGGCGGGCAGAGGGAGCGTTCCGGGGCTGCATGTGCGCGCGGTCTGGGAAGGGGGGCTTCCGGGGCTACCGGGTCGCCGAAGCGGCTGTGATGCAATCACGCCCGTGTCTGCGTCAAAGGGCGGCTCCGAGGATGCGGGCGCTGCGTGCGGTGCAGCCGGGCCCGCCGCTGCCCACAGCGTCCCCGCCGCGCGGAGCCGCCGGTAACGCCTGGCAAGGGCCGCCGGGCACCCAGGGGGCGCCATGAAGTCCGCGGGCGGCTCGCGCGGGGGCGGGCCCGGGGGGCGCGGGGGCGGGGGCGGGGGCGGGGGCGGGGGCTGGGCGACGCGGCCGCGCGGCGCGGGCGGGGGCCGGGCGCGGGGGCGCGGGGGCGGCGGGCAGCGGCGCGGCGGGGCGGCCAAGCCCAGGAGCCGCCGCAGGAAGGGCGCGGGCGCCGTGTGCGTGGAGCCGCACCGGCACGAGGGCGTCTTCATCTACCGCGGCGCGGAGGACGCGCTGGTCACGCGGAACATGGTGCCGGGCCAGTCGGTGTACGGCGAGCGGCGGGTCACGGTGAGCGAGGGCGGCGCGAAGCGGGAGTACCGCGCGTGGAACCCCTTCCGCTCCAAGCTGGCCGCCGCCATCCTGGGCGGCGTGGACCAGATCCACATCAAGCCCAGGGCCAAAGTGCTGTACCTGGGCGCCGCGTCGGGGACCACGGTGTCGCACGTCTCCGACATCGTGGGCGCCGACGGCCTGGTCTACGCCGTCGAGTTCTCCCACCGCGCCGGCCGCGACCTGGTCAACGTGGCCAAGAAGCGAACCAACATCATCCCGATCCTGGAAGATGCCCGGCACCCGCTCAAGTACCGCATGCTCGTCGGGATGGTGGACGTCATCTTCGCCGACGTGGCGCAGCCGGACCAGTCCCGCATCGTGGCCCTCAACGCCCACACCTTCCTGCGCAACGGGGGCCACTTCCTCATCTCCATCAAGGCCAACTGCATCGACTCCACCGCGTCTGCCGAGGCCGTGTTTGCCTCCGAGGTGAAGAAGTTGCAGCAGGAGAACTTAAAGCCGCAAGAGCAGCTGACCCTGGAGCCCTACGAGAGGGACCACGCCGTGGTGGTCGGGGTCTACAGACCCCTCCCCAAGGGCGGCAGCAAGTAGCGCCCCCCCCCCAGGACTGCTGTGCTCAGCGTTACTGTGTGTTTTCTTTGTGTGTTGTTTTCCTTACTTTCGTTTTTCTATTAAATGGCATAAAAAACAGCGCCCAGGTGTATTGGTGACATCAGATTGGGTTTTGCTGCACTACCACTCCCCAAATCCCGCAAACAGCTGATGATAGCGGTCCATCGAGGAACAGCTTGGGAGCTGTGCTTACTCTAACCATTCAGGGCACTGACGCCCCAGCGCCCCTCTTCACAACGCTTCCCGTCCCAGGGCGAGCAGGGAGAGCTGGGGAATCGGTAATGTGCTTGTAAAGTCCCCCTTGGAGCTGAGGGGCACATTCCAAGTCACGTGAGCAAGTCTGATTCCAGGGAGTGACATTGCATCCTGAAGGACCATAATATAGTATAGTCCCACACACTCAGCCTGCCTGTCTCCAAACCAGGGTCCTGACCACCATAGATGTTTAGTACTTCACTCTTCAACTAAGCCCCTTTACATTCCCATAGTCCATAATCACCACCACAGCCTAAGAAGGCTCTGTTACCATTTCTCTTGTACCAGAGAAGCATCGCTGGCTTCTGAAGGCAAACTGGTGGCCCAAGTTTACACAGCCTGTAAGGAGGAGGGACTTCAATGCCAGTGTTTTGGTCTCGAATCCACTGCTATTTCCTCTACACCAGTGGGACCTTCCCTCTCCTCCAGGTGCCTCACACTGGACAGACGGCAAGTCTCAACACAGGAACACACAGCGTGGGCTCTCTGGCTGCACTGTTTTTTCTTCCACCTTCCTGTGCTACCCTTTTCTTAGATTTCAAAGTAGGACGTGGATCCACCTTGCAGAGTGTTCCACTGTAAGGCATGACATCACCACATGTCTGAGAAACCGCCGGAGAAGTGATTCTCAGAAAGTACCCGTCTCTGAAGGGCATTTCCTGCAGACCCTGAGTTGCTGGACTCAGCACATTCAATTCTGGTTCTCCAAACAAGCCCGAAGGGACTGGGAGAGTAGGCAATCCCAGGAGACCTGGGAGTGCGCCAAAACCAGGCCTTACTAAGGCCTCTCATTTACTCATTCATGCACACACTCAAAACATCCCCATTCCCAATTGGCAAGGTCGTGGACATGTATTCCGAAATGACGGCTCTCGGATGCATCTTTCGGAGAGTGGGTCTACCTTCCTAAAGATGTGCTTGGGCAGAGATCGCAGTGAGTCTGCATTTTTCGGAGGACATAGTTTTTGAACCCCAAAAGAAGAAAAATGAGATTTTTTAAAAAGGCAGCCACCATTCTACTCCTCCCCACTAGGCCCCCACCACACGCACACACACAAGCACCAATTCCAGGGGGAGAGCTACGGTTCAGATTTGTTGGCCCAACTGACTCAGGAAGAGAGGGTGAAGGGAGTAAATGTCTGTAAAAACCCAAAACAGACATTTCCATACAGAGTGTGAAATCTTCAGTACAGCTCTGCAAAGAAGGATTATTCCCATTTAAAAGGTGGGAAACTGCAGTTCAAAGAGATGACATGCATTGCTACAGATACCCCAGTGAGACTCACAGCCAGAAATCAAAGCCATAGGAGTCTGACTCCAAAATCTATGGCGTTTCCATAGAGGTCTATGCTGGCTCCTTTGCTTTGAAAAGCTGTCTCTCCAATCCTAGGCTAATTTGTTGCTGGGCTGAAACCCTGAGGCTGGAAATGGACTCCCAGGAAACATTACTTCCAGAATCTTACAGGATCCAGCCCTTCCTCAGAGCCAGCTCAGCCTCCATGAGAAGCTCTTGGTTCTTCCCTAGGGACAGAGCAGAGGAAACTTGGCCTCTTTCCCTGGCACGAGCATTCGCACATACACACACAAAGACAGTTCACAGCCCATGTCTGAAGCTTGAAATGAGAGCATCAGTGGAGAAATGGCATGAAAACAACCTCCTAAAGAATGCCTTTGAGTTTCAGGTGGGTTCCTGACCCAATAGAACGACATAGTCAGCACCAAGAGAAATGTGGGAATAAGCACTAAGAGAATATAGAAGGGTTTTGGAGAATCAGGGCAGAGGAAAGTATGGGGCTGTAGCTCCAGTGGGCAGGAAGGTCCAGGAAATAGACAGCAGTGACACTGGGCACCTGACCTTGAGCCCAGATCCGAGCCCAGAAAGCTTGGGTTCCCAGAAGGCTTTGAATTTGGGATCTCTAGGTGTCTTAGACTGCTCAGGCTGCCATAACCAAATACTACAGTCTGGGTGGCTTGAACAGCAGACGTTTATTTTCATACAGTTCTGGAGGCTGGAAACCTAAGTCAAGGTGCCAGCAGGTTTGGTTTCTGGTGGAGTTTTTCTCCCCGCTTTGTTGATGGCTGCCTTTTCCCTTTGTCTTCACATGGCCTTTTCTCTGTGTTCCTGAGGAAAGGGAGAGATTGAGAGAGAAGGGAGGGAGGGAGGGGTAGGGGAGAGAGGATATGGGAGGAAAGGAGAAGGGGAGAGAGGGAGGCGGGAGAGAGAAAAGAAGGGGAGGTGGAACGGAGGGGAGAGGAAGAGGAGAGAGAAGGATCTCTGGTGTCTCTCTTGTAAGAATACCAGTCCCATCAAATTAGGCTCCATCCTTATTATCTCATTTAACCTTAATTACCTTTATGGCCTCATCTCCAAATAGAGTCACACTGAGGGTTAGCACTTCAACATTTGAATTTGGGGGAACACAATTCAGTCCATAACACTAGGGCTGGATGGGAACTTTCAGCTAAAAATCCTGTTTTATTGGCTTGAGAGAATTGACTGAGGAAACCAGTGTGCAACGTGAAATGCCTGCACGGAGCTCTGCATCTTGTTCTTTCCTCCTTGTTTCCTGTTACTGTGATAACAAGGGAGCTGAGAGTTAGCCCGGAGGCCTGGGGTTGCATTGGTGTGTGGCTCTTAGTAGGGCTGCTAAGGGGTCTGGTTCATGCTGGGATGAACCAGATCCGGGTGGAACTTCACCCAGAGGGTCAGCAGCCTGACAGGAGCGGGTTGAGCCCGTCCCACACGTCCGTCTGTCTGTGAGTGGCCAGCTGCATTCACTTTCCGCAGCAGCAGCACTGAGCAGGGAGCCTGGTGCTCAAAGACCAGGAGTGATGGATCCTGGCGCCAGAGGAAGTCGGCAGGGGCCGGGAAGGAACACCCAGATCGGACCTCTCCCCCACCCTCTGTCAGCCTTCCCCTGCCCAGACACCTCCTGGGATGAAGGAAGAATGGGGAGGGAGAAGTTTTGAAGGAATGAACCTTTGTTTAGAAGGGACTATTTTAAACCAGAAGAAACCAACTTCCTTTAAATTGGCGGCTTCCCTCCCAGCTGCAATCCTGCTACCAAGCAACCACAGTGAGTACGTTTGGATTCTTCTATTCCTATTTATCAAGCACTTATGATGTCCCAGGCATATAGCTCAGCACTTATTTGTTTTTAAAATGTATTGTTTTAAAGCTAACAATGAGAAGAAACATACCAGAAAATACTGAAACGTCAATGTTCGGCGTAATGAATTGTTGTGAAATGAGCACTGATGTCGGAGTTTCCCCTAACATCTGAGTGGCCCAATGTGGCCTGTCCCCTGCTCTTTCCACCCTCATTTGTCCCAGATCCTCCAAGGCCTCGGGAGCCATGTCTGTAGAATCAAGCCCTCAAGGTGGAGCTGCACTGCCATGCCCTTCAAACAGCCTCTTTAAGCCACCCCTTGGGACTTAAGTTGCAAACTGGGAGCGTGGTCCCCTCTCAAGAGGACTGGCCTGGGGAAGGTGATGGAGGCAGGCTCAGGCTGTGCAGGCTGGTTCTGGTTCCGGGTGCTTGCTCTAGAAAGTGGGAATATGGGCTCCCGGGGTCATGGGAGTTGTTTCCTATGGACCCTTGCCCCGTGGGGCAAGGTGGGGACAGAGAAAGGCCACAGTGCAGTCCTCCAAAGTGCAGGGCCCAGGACAGGGGCCCTGGTGTAAGACTGGCCCCATGGCCTCCCCACCCACCCAGGTCTCAGCATTCCTCCTTAAGGACACAAGTCCAGCCCTTCCAAGTTGTCTTGCGAGCCCTTAGGCTGAAAGAAAGCTCCTCTTCTGAAAGCTCTAGATTCATGTTCTGATGACGACACCATTTACACATTATGCGTCAGGTGCTTCCAGACTCCTTGTTTCACTCCCATATCACAGAAGAGGAAACTGAGGCTCAAGAAAGTAGGAGACCTGGGATGTTCTGGAACGGGTTGGATCCCTTCTCTGTCAGTGGAATTAATATCAGAAGGTCAGGGGAAGCCATCGCTTCCGTGTGTGTTTATAAGTCCCCCGGTGATTCTAATGTGTGTGCAAGGCTTAC
This sequence comes from Rhinolophus hipposideros, assembly GCF_964194185.1. Classification (NCBI taxonomy): domain Eukaryota; kingdom Metazoa; phylum Chordata; class Mammalia; order Chiroptera; family Rhinolophidae; genus Rhinolophus; species Rhinolophus hipposideros. Next base: position 36,443,680 of record NC_138069.1, read on the forward strand.
ACCCACTAGTTAAAACCCCACACAATTCTCGTCATTGATGGGGAAAGGCCGGCTCTGGACAGGATGTTGAATGACAGCTGATCTTTTCTGCGGCACCTGTTGGTACCTGGGGCCTCTGCGACAGCACAGGTCGCCCCCAGACCCCAAACAGGAGGAGGGTTGAAGTCAGAGCCTGAAAACGCGGTGTTGAAGCGCTGCGTGCAGATGGCAGTTGGTCTGGAGCTCAGCTGAGCAGGGAGCGAGCGCTGAGCGGTCAGGTCTCAGAGCAGCTCGGAGAGCAAGGAGCGAAAAATGAAGGAGTTAAGTGTTTACAGGTGCAACTTAGGCTTTTTTCAACTTTACAGTGGTGCAGAAGGGATACATATTCAGTTCAGAAGCCACACTTCGAACTTTGAATTTCGCTCTTTTCCCTGGCTAGCAGCATGTGGGTGCGGTACTGTCTCTGCTACACTCCCCCTTGATGCTGGCAACACCCGTGAGCCCGGCTCCCAGGCAGCCCCACGATCACAGGGTCCACAGCCCATCCCCTCGCGGACTGTGTTTGTTGGATATTGTGATTCCCATCCCATCATGACTACAGAACGCCTGTCCCTGCGCCAGGGTGCCTTCAGCTGTGTCCGCTGATGACGAGTACCGCGTGACCCCCCTCTTTTCACTTTCAGTAGAGTCTTCAATAAATACACGAGACACTCACCACTTCGTTACACAGTAGGCTTTGCGTTAGATGACTTTTCCCAACTGCAGGCTGAGGTGCGTGTCCTGAGCACGGCTCAGGCAGGCTGGGCTAGCGATGGTGTTCCGTCAGTAGGTGTAGTACATGCGTTTTCAACTTGGATATTGTCAACTTACTACGGGTTTCTCAGGACACAACCCCATTGTAAGTCAAGGAGCATCTGCACTTACTGCCATGAAATCAGCAACAGGATGAAAGTGGAGAAATCACCGACTCCCCTGTTCCATTTCCCCATGGAATGGGGTGCTTTAGCCAAGGGGCAGGGTGATCAGAGCTACGTGGGGCCAGCTCATTGTTGAGGTCGCCCCAAATAAAAGGCTCTGGCAGCTTATAGCCCCTGAGGCGGGTGGTGCAGGAACGAGGGGGAAAGGTTAGGAGGGGGAGAGTTCTGAGTACTGAGTCTGAGAAGGGGAAAGAGGAGGAAAGAAAGGGAAAAGGGGGGAAAGCGTCTTCAAGTTCCTCCCTCCCCTCCAGGAGGCAGAGGTGCCAGAAGGAGACCTCCTGTCCAAGGCTTCAGATAAGGAGACCTAGAAAAGGAGGTGATGGATGGGAATGGAAAAGGGCTGCCAAGGGCCCTGAGCACTTGACTGTAACCCACTCCGACAGAGACCCCCGTGAGCAGGTTTTGCGCCATGCCTGGTGTGGACAGAACACCACCCCGGTGAGGTGTGCCGGGTAAAGCCTTTGTGGGCACCTGTGCCCAGGCCTGGAAAACTGCACGTTGGTTTTCAGTCAGCGTTTATCTCCACATCTAGGCTTTAAGTAGCGTTCCCAATACTTAGGTTGGTTTGGATGGGCTTTTCTGTCTCTGGAGCAAAAACATTTATGAATTTCTTTCCAAAATCTTGCCTTTTTTTTTTATTTATTTCTCCTGTTCGCCATTTCCACTTTCTGGTGGCCACCAAGCTCCACATGGGCACTGGCTCCAGGTCCCCTGTCCTTTAGACACCTCTTCACCCACTGCCTCCAGCTGAGCTGCCTGGAGAATTCAGGTTTCTGAAACGTCACGCAGGGATTCTGGCTGCGTGTAGTAGCCACTGCGCACAGAGAGTTCTATCTCTGCCACATGGGAAGAATTGCCCAGGAAGAAACCAGAGGCAGTATTTATGGAGAACACTGCCTTTCTCCACTCCTCCCACCCTAACCTCCTTCCTCCCCAGTTAGGTGTCCTTTGGTAACCCCAAATCCAACCCCAGGAGGCCTTCTCGCCCCTTGACACCATCTTTTCACCACCCCTCCACCTTCCCCGCCCACGTCTTCACTTCCCTCCTTACCTGGCTAAAATTTCATGGTCCAGTGATAGTCACTAGCTTAATCCCTTCTCCCTCTGTCTTCATGTCTGCTTGTAAACTGGCTAATTCTTTTCTGAACCCACCTGTTTCTTGGAGTAAGTTATTAAATGGAAACAAAGCTGCCAATATATGCTACTGACACTGTTTTCCCAAGACCATAAATTCTTTGGCACATTGCCTACCTTTCAAGTATCAAGTGACCAAAGTTTTTCTTCATCATAACGAGGTGACGGTCAACATCCTTCCATCCTTTGACCGAGGTGTCTGTGCCACCTGCTGCCAGCCCCCAGTCCAATGCCACATATCTTAGGTTTTTGTTCTTCAGCAGCATTCCATTTGTTTTCAACTTCTTATCAGTTGGAAATAGTATGTCAGATGGTTTATGCTGTGGTCACAAACTCCCATTGTCTGTGCCCAAATGACGAGTTTGTTTTCTTCCTCACACTACAGTGCCTTCCTTATTTTGTGGAGGGTCGAGGGAGCGGGGCTTCTGTTAATTTTAGTCACTTAAGAATCTGGACTAACAGAGTGGCCACCATCTTGAACGCTGCTGCCTGTGATTCTAGAGGGAAGACATGGTTCCGAAAGATCTCAAACAGGTGATTAAGTGCACTAGCCGAGAAGTAGTACACATCATTTCAGTCACAACTCACTCACTAGTTGGGCAGAACTAGTCGAATGAATCTGCTCAACTACACGGGAGCCAGAAATGCACTCCTACCTTGAAAGGTGGAATTCTGATCTCTGCTGAATATTAATGACCACAAGAAGGTACTATTATTAGCCTTATTGTGCGTGTGATGAAGAAATCAGGGTACCTGAGTCAACTCTTCCTAGAGAAAAATGAGCACATTGGGTTCTTTACTTCCAAAGAACATGCCTTTGTGGCTTTGGCAGTCTGTCTTACTATTTCCAGAAACTATAAAGTCTCTGCTTAAAGCCCTCACTGGAAATATGCACTTCTTTATATAAATGTCCAGTCAACTGCACTTCTGGCGTGTATGCTGACCTCTGAGAAAAGCAACATTAAAAAGTACCAGTTTTTATATAAAGGAAGAGGTAAAGTCCCAGAGATGAGTCAGGTTTGCCAAGTTTATCTTAGGAAAAAACAAAACTTAAACCCCCTCAAAACCCAAAAGCATAGGAGTATCTTAAAGGAGGAATTTATAAATCTTTTTGCATAGAAGTGATCAATAGACTTTAGATGCTGAAACAGTAACAATGTTTGCTCAATATACAATCCACTCAGTTGAGGAACCTGTAGATAGGAAAGACTTCATGCTTTCACAATTTATATACAATCCAATACAAACCCCTTTTCCCTCCTGGAGTAAGCTTATTTGGAATGAAGCTTACTCACTTAGGTGAGTAGCCTTGAACTGTTTGCGCTTCAGTACTTCTAGTTGGAGAGCTAACTACGCCTCAATCCAGTTATTTCCACACCAAACTCATTTCTACCTTAGTCACCATCTCATACTTTTTTCATCCTGCTGAATTTTTTAACAGAAAGGATTATGTACTTCACATGGTAGTCTTCACATTTTAAACCATTTCTGTATACATGAAGTCTAGACAATCATATGGTTTGAAAACACACAAGTTAGTTTTCCAACTGAATTCCTCATGTATTAAAAATCAATGCCTTTTTTTTTTATAAAGCAAATCTAAAAGGCATTGCTCACTATAAATAAATAAATGAAGTTTTGGTTTAAAGAAAACGTGTGAACTAACCCTCCCCCAACTGTGATACCAAAGCATCACAGTTCTGGCTTCTCTCCTGTGAAGCACAGCTAAGAGGGGGAGAAGCGATGTCCACATTTATTTCTGGTGTGGGATAACATGGCCGCATTTCAAGGAAAAGCAGAGCTTTTCACATGTTAACAAATGAAAGTCTTGCATTTGTGTTTTCTAATGTTGTGAAGAGGAAGGTGGTGAAAAACTGTAATTACTTTTATCTTACACAGACCAGACAGATAACACTTTTTCCATAATTAATTCACTCAACAAATATTTCCTGAATGCCTTCTCCGTGCCAAGTACTGGGGGGATCCAGAGGTGACCGAGACTGCAAAGTTCTTGCTCTCAGAGTTTACGTTCTGCTATAGCTCATTTCAGTGAAACCTCACATTTAACCAGAGTGGAAACGTGGGAGTACAATCTCTAAATAAGATAAAGAAATAATAAAAAGATACACATAGTAAACAACTTAGAGAATTTATTTATAAAGTAGGAAATAAAAAAGCATGATTTTACCATTTATTTAGAATATGAACAAAACTAGAAAGTTAAACTACAGAAAAGGCAGAGAGTACTGAAGTTGGCTTAAAGGCCATACAGTGTATTTACATACAAACCAGCCAAACCCGTTTCTTTCATGCAAGTAAGCGTTAAGGAAGAGTGTGGTAATGTTTATAGAACAGGTCACAACAAATATTTTAAAAATTTACAGAAGAAACTGTACACAAATGAAAAAATAAATTAGACAATTTACAAGAAATGTCTTATAGGTTATAATAGGCTATAGCTTAGTTTATTATGAATAAAATCTGTAGTACATCCAGCATACATTTTTACATTACAGATGCAGTGTTAGGAGAATTCCAACATGACAAACCTTAGACTTGACAAAAAGAATGCAATAGAGAGAATAAGGCAACTTAAACTGAAATGGCTTGTAGAAGTAAAATTAACACATAGAAAGACCTATGTATGATTTGGTCAATAACTGGGAAGAATTAAGACAACTTCAGTTACAAAGTCAAACGTTTCACTGTAGTTCAAATAAAAAGTGAAAGCACACAATGTATTTAAAAAATGATAAAACTATCTTATCATGACTTACATCCTAATTCCAATAGTTCTATTTGGAAAAGGAGACGAGGATACTGATGTCGGGCCTATAAAGTTATCTTCTGTTTCTTAATGTTGTAAACCAAAAAGAGTACCTCAGAAAAAAGTGGCAAATTTCAAAATGGCTTAATATCTGCGACAACTACTGACTGTGCTGGTATAATATCCATGTGATTCAGATGTAAGGCTAAAATAATCTCAGACTACCTCCGTTATTTGTGTAGACTTTACACATTCTGTAAAAGCAGCTCTGTCTCATTTGAAAGCTACTGGAACTGTTGAGCACTGCAGTGTAGGAAACATGTTAGTAACAAAAAATATATAGCACTAGCTTAGAATTGAAGTTTACTTGCATATTTATACAATTCAAAACCTTGAATTTTAACTTCATTTACTCCTTTGAAAAACACATTCCTCATTAGTTCTTTTGAACACAAAACTAGTGGCAGCTGCGGCAAAGACTGAAAATCTAAAAGAAAAATAACCTCTGACTACAGAAAGAGCCAGAGTGTAAAGATTTTCATTTTTTTCTTAAGGGGGGGAAAAACACCTGACTTCCCCCTTCTGCATTACTCAGCACTGACTCAGTATCTGAAGTCCCACTATCAGCTCACGGCTACATTCATTTTCAGTAGTACACTGGAAATGTCATACACAGGTCCAATCCGATTCTTCTCAGACATCCCTAAGGATAAAAGTGTTTCAGGTCTTCATTACATTTGAAGTAGACGACTATAATCCGTAATGAAATATTTCAACTAACTTGTAGGTAATTAAAATCGTGTTTTATAAATTTCGCTACAAATTGTTTGACAAAAGCAATAAGTAATTCCAGGAGGGGTTTATGACGTATCTATCCCCACTGAACATCCCCAATGTTCAGAAATAAACAGTTTGAAGAAAAGGTTACTAAAATCCTCCCCCAAAATACCTAATATTCAAATATCTATGGATTTAGTGGGATGTTTTTTTGTACAATGGAAAAGTTATAATAAGGCCCATATAATTTTGAAGTTAACACAATTAAAATTCCAGATACCTTTACAGATTAAAGTACACACACTTTTATGGACATACTCGTACATAAAACCCTTCAGATTACTTTAAGGTAAACCTATTTGGCCCTTACAGGCAGTAACATAACATTATGAGAGAATAACTAATACCATTCTGTTGGTTTGGTGACAATTCAAAATCTAGTACCTGTTCAACATATACAAATAATGCCAGTTATCTGAACAAGCTGTTTTAGTCATTCCAAATGCTGCCATGAATGAAGCAAAAAATCTCTTTCTCAGGATCCTGATGGTAATTGATGATCCCACTGTAACAAATCAAATCTCCTCATTTTACAAATAAAGAACATAACATTCAAAGAAGTTAGACCGGTAACCGATGTTGTTTGTAATATGGCACGAAATTATGATCCCACATCCACTGACCACTTAAGACAGATAATACAAAAAAAGGGATCGCATTAAGAAGATGTGAACTTTCTGGAAGTAGAAATTACTCAAAATTTAGATAAGGCTGCAAAGCTGGAATGACTTTTCATGCCATAATTTTTAACAGGCTATTAAAATACTCTAAAGGAAGAAAAAAATTACTTTTTTGGGTCTTTGATGATTTTTACCAGGCTCAGTAGAAAATATAAGACAATTACTGTCTCAAGTATTGAAAACAGGCGGTAGCATAAAGCACATTATTTTGTGAGATTATCTGATGATAGATAAAAGTTGGCTGAATTCCTCCGGTATTAGAATAAAACACTGTAATAAACTTACTGGGGAAAATAGGACATTAATGACATTTCATGGCAAATCATCTTAAATAGGTCAAAGAGTAGTATTACAAAAAGGCAATATATTCCTAGTTTTTTTGTTTATACGTACCACAAAATAGTAAGTTAAATGCAAAATAATGCACACTCACTTTCCTGGTGATTATTTTTTTTCACATGGCTTTAAAGGAGAGTTTCTAAACTACATTCTCAAATGCAATAGATTAAAAAGCATTACATGCTCAACCAGAAAAAAAAATGATAAAACATGAAAAATTTTGAACATAACAAAACAGCGGTTATGAAAGACATCTGGAAGCTATTGCCTCACTAAGCGTTCCACCCAAGAATGCAACCTGAGAAATCAAGGCAAGATGTGATGGACTGCTCTTAGAGGCAAGGCTTATCGCTAGACATACGGGAAAACCTTTTCCCTTTCAGCTGCATCCTTTGCTTACAGAAACGCAACTGTCAGGAAGCAGTACTTGTACAGCAATCACAGTGGCACACAAAGGCAAGACCTCAGGAATCTTTAAAGTCTAACATTTGGCAAATATTCTGACCCTCTTGAAGGACTGTCAGTTACCACGTATATATTACTGAGAATGGCACTGACTACCTACACTGAGAGTCCACCCATTTAGAGGAGCTGAGCGAGGAACTGCCCGTGTCGACAGGCAACCGAGTCAACTAATACTTTGTCTTTGAAGAAGTCAGGGTGCAGAACTGAAAGCCACGACTTGTGCAAGTCTCTGGTTATAAAAGGCAGTCTTTTTTGGGTGGTGGTGGAAAGTTCTAAACCTTGTTCTTTACCAAGCCCCAACACAAATTGATAGTCCTCCCTGTGTTTGCAATGTTATCGGAATTTTTAGGAATGAAAATTAAATCCGAAAGGTATAAAGAAGATTCTCTTGGGTGTACAAAACTCAAGGAAGAATTAAAAGGGCCTCTTTTTACTCCTTTACGATTGGCTTCTGACAGTTTAATTAGATAAAGTGGGGGGAAATGTAAGTCCCTAGAATCATCAAATTTGCTTCAGTGAAGGAAATGTGCATTTTGGAGACTGAGGGCAGTCAGAATGTGTCTTGGGGAACTCCATCAGTATCACTGGAAAACATGGTACACACTACGGTGAAATGGCAGGTGTTTTTGGAATGGTCAGAAATACAACTTGTCTGGGTAAAATAAACTTGCCCAAATGAGCTACTTCCTATCCCCCTTTATTTGAAAAACAAGCTTCCCATATTTTCCCCTCAAACATTCTATAAAAGCACATCTTCATGAAGTTTTAGTGGATACATCATAGTACTAGTTCTAAAACTGCATTCATACAGTAACCACTACCCAAATGTGGCTACCGAGAACCATGGCTACTGAAACGTGGTTAGTCTAAACGGAGATGCGCTGGAAATGCAAAACACAAACTGCCTTTGACGATTAAGTACAAAAAAGCCAGAACGTAAAATGTCTCCTAAATAACTTTTAATATTGATTACATGTTGAAATAACATAGAGAATATACTGTATTCAACAGAAATATATGAGAATGAATTTCATCTATTTCTTTTTACTTTTTAAATATGCCTACTTAGAAAATGTAAAAATTACACATGGCTCACATTTTATTTGTTAGCTCTTTTCAAGAACGCACATCTCGGAGGCATTATGTTGATTGGGACTAGAATCAAACCTATTCACCATTGTACAATTACAAGGAATTTGAAATCATAATAAAAAACTAGAAATCTTGGCAGCCTGCATCATAATTCTGTTATTATTCCAGTGATTCTAGGATACCCATGAGAAAAGTCAAGAGCAAGAGTGGTGGGGTGGTACTCCCCTTATATGCATTATAGCAGGTAACTTCAGTTACAAAGGACAAGAAGTATGAATCAGTTCCAAATTAACTGAAGTACTGATGAAATTAACTTACACAGACTTTGATCATTCCATTTCTTTCTTAAAGACTGCCCCAAACCCATAGCTGCTAATATACAGTTTGCCACAAGAATATAACTTGAAGTTATTGTCATTTAGAAATAAACACTTTTTGTACAGCCCAAATCACAGAATTTTAAAGTAGACTGGATAGATAGCTTTGATTGAAATGTCTAGTCATTACAATGGAAACATTAAAGGAAGAAACTTTTTGTCATTGTAGGTTTTCAAAATGACCACTAGTTGACATAAACTCAAAGTTCCCAAATATTCTAAATTCTAAAAATTACCTTGACATACTTTCCCCCTTACCCACTCTCTTCTGTTATTCACGTTAATGTCTTTAGGTAAAGCAAACTGGATTTTAAGTAATTGAGCACAAAATTTAAAAACTACAGAAATGTCTTTATCAAGCACCTCTTGATAGTCTAATGAAAATTATTCTCCAAGGAGCAAAACTGTGTGTTCTGTAAAAACACATCGTAATACTTCTTTCTGTAATGTAAACAATTTTTAAGCTCTTCGGAGCACATCCAGATTTCCTGGTAATTTCAGGAGGCAAACTTTTCCTCCAAGTCTCTCTACTTTGTAAACCATAAATAACAGTCTCAAACAACTTCACTCAACTACTGGACCTCCAAAATGTTACTGTCAAAGTGAAAATCTGAAAAAAATTATAACATTATAAAAAATCATTCAAAATAAAGAACAAATTCCAAGGCAAAAGGATTTACAAATTTTGGAACTATAATCCCATTATTACCAGAATGTATAAAACACTGATCCTTTTGTAATTCTGCAAATTATTGAAACTCAGAATCCCAGTTTCAAAACAACTCGTCTTTCAGATTTCTGTTAACATCCTTTTAGAATAAACGTGATTTTGTTGCTGTTCATAACAGAAGGAAATCTTTAGCTTTGATGGTTCAGAACTAATTAAACAGAACTGACTGAGTCTGGGCCTGAGATAAGTATGGGATAGGAAGCGCACGGAACTCTACCAATGCATGCAGACCATACTCCATTAGAATAGTCCTGGGACTGCATCGAATGGGCTTTCAAAGAAGTAATTAAGTCTCCAGTTAAAAAATATTAAACATTTTTAAATGTATTGATTAATAAAATACAGAAAATGCAATGTCACCATATATGTGCATTTTCTAGGATTCACTTAAAATTCAGGCTAATATTTAACAGTATTTCAATTAAATTATGGCATTTGAAAAAGGTACTTCTGGGAAAAGATCACATAAAAGTACTTTTTTGGAGGGGGGATATGTTAGGAAAACTACAATAATGAAAATTAATATTGCTTTAACATTTCTAAAATCACATAAAAATGATCATCTTTCATTGCCATTTTAATTAATTTTGATACAGGGAATGTTACTGCCTGATTACTAGTAACCAAAACACACATAGAACAGACTTGTAACAAATATTCAGAATCAATTATTTTCATGAGCTAAACATTTCTGAGATTTTTAAGATTTGTGTTTGAGCATACAGTACTGTAATGTTGGCTGCATAAAATAAATAGAAAATCTTTTTGAGAGAAAGCTCAATTATCAGAGGCTGTATTGCATTTAACACTGAATATATACAGAAGGGAAAGCACTTCAATTAGAAATACTTCACCTGTTACCGAGTTCTCTCTTTTAATATGGCAACATTTCGCGGCTTTCCATTTTGACATTTAAAAATCAACAGGAATAGTGCTCCTCTTTTATCCTTTGGTTCCCAGTGACAAACAATGCAGTAATAATGCCTCTGGTTTTCAGTTCCTCTTGGATGACATTTATTAGCAGAGAGAAACCTGATGCTTTAGCTGAAATTTGGCAGCCCAAGAAGTGCACCAACTGCTCCAAAGTATCCCTGTATAATGTGAAAACAATTATTAATGTAGAACAGCTTTTTAAATTAGCATACAGCATTAACTACTATTAAGAACACATATTTATATTATAATCTATTTAAGAACATCTATTCAGATATTAACAATGTCTGTGTTGTCAGCTATTATAAAGAGTTTTTTTTAACTGTATTCTCAATATATATATACCTTTGCAATACCTATTTAAGTGTGGCTTTTAGACACTAACGCTTCTAGGGCTATTATCGCAGTTCTGTGCTCCATCCCCTTCCCTCAGTAGTCTTCCCATGGCTCCCGCTGCCACTCTCACAGCATACCCCATGCCCCGCGGAGCTGCACAAGAGTTCATATACCATTCTGATCTGTCCAGTCAGAGCAGCAACAGTGAAAAAAGGGCACTTCTAAGAGAACAAATACTGACTCTGTGTTATTACATTTTCTATATATCCCTTTGACTGACCAGAAACAAAGTAATTCAAGCTAAGTTTACTTAATCCAAAACATTATGTGAATTAGTATTTGCTTAGATCAGAATTTAACTAGATGTAGTGAATAAATACCAAAGAAAAAAATAAATAAAAAACCTGGAAGGATAAACTCCAAAATGTTAACAGTGGTTACCTCCGGAAGTGGAGGTTAAGTTGTGGTGGGAAGATTAAGAACAATTTTCATTACTAAATTACACATTTTTGTATTGTTCACATTTAACATTTGTTACCTCATGGGAGGGGGAAAAAAAGGAAAACAATTTAACAAAGCAAGTCATCTACTAAGTACACAAGCAGCCCCAGCATGTAAGGAACTCACAGACTTGATATAACTCTCTTAGAAGGACTGTGCCGTTCTCGTGTTAATGGGGTGCCTGCCACGTTCCAGTAACCCCCCACCTCAAAATGAAGTGAGGGAATCAACGGACTACTCCGGTAAATCGTCGTTTTATAGTTTACTTATAACTACAGAGCAAGAAGCAATACATGGAACCTGCATGTAAAAGCATTATATTAAAATTCACAAAACATTCTTTCCTGTCCTACCTCATGTTCTAGAAACAGTGCTTTCAGTTGACCTTTTGACCAATAATCCAGTGCATATGCCAAAAGTTTCATTGAGAGAGTATTGACACGTAAAAAGTTTCCAACAAAGACAACTCTGTTTATTTTCTAAAAGAAAAGAACAAAGAAAATGACTTGAAAAAAGAGTTATGACGTAGATTTCACAATGCAGGTATCTTGACTTAATAACGTAAACTACCTTTTATTAGTGTCTACTAACTCCTGGTACATACCTCCATAATCCTGACTATTTAACAATTAGCTCTGGACATGTCACTGCACACTTGTCAAAACCCACAGGATATACACCCAGTGAACCCAAATGTAACCTACGGACGTGGGGTGAGAACGCTGTGTCAGTGCAGGCGCCCCGACTGCAACAGAGCAGCCGTGTGGTGCTGCGTGTGGATGGTAGGGGGCGCTGTGCCCGTGGGGCCAGGACTATATGGGAACTCTGTACTCGCCACTCATTTTTGCTGTGAACCTAAAACTGCTCTAAAAAACAGTCTATGTTAAAAAGGAAAAGTTCTGAAAAGACTGTAGTACATGGTTATAGATGAGACTGTTTTTGAAAATGGCCAAGAAATAATCTGTTTAACAAAGTCATTTGGAGAAACGTTACTGATGAGATTAAAGGAGACAAACCAAGGAAGAGTATTTTAAATGTGCTTGGGGGTAAACCAAGCTGTAAACTTGGCCAGCATGTTGCAGCGTATGCTCAACAATGTCGTGCAAGCCGTGGACTTTACCGGCAACACTGACTGGGGTGCCGCTTCCAGTACTCTCTGTCCCAGCCCAACCCATCAGGTCACTCTCTCTGCTAAGATTCCACTCACTAATGGTTCCTGAGGTATCCCTGGATTTAAACAGAATAATTCAGAGGATCAGTTTGGGTTTGTACAGTTATTCTCTGTGTTGGAGCCTCTTCCCCTGCCAAATATCTACATGTATGATTCTCTCACGAACTTCAGATCTTTGCCTAAAGGTCACAATTTCAAAAAAGCTTCCGTCAATCACCCAATTACTCAGCAATCTGTCCTCTGCCACTCTGGTCTATTCTCAATTCTCTTTGTCCTGTTTGATTTTCTCTTTTTGAAAAAGAGCATTTGTCACCTAATACAAACTAAACAATTTCCTTATTTACTACATCATTAGAATCAATGTGAGCTCCAGATCATCGTTTTCTTCACAAATGTACCCCAAGTGCCTAGAACAATCCCTGGCGCATGTTCTGTAAATATTTACTCGATAAATGAATGAATGAACAAATGAAGGGTTCCTTCAAAAAGCAAAATTCTCTATTCATTTAAAAGTGTTTGACATTTACAAAAATTCAGTGGAGAAATATATCTATCACACGCACGCAGAACTGTATAGCCTCCTTCAAATAAAAGCCACGCGCCTATGAGCTAGCTGGAAGAGTCAAAGCCGCAGATCTCGTGTGAAGACCAAGCCTCCGTGCCTTCATAGCCCTGTACAATGCTGCTTGATCCACATGCAACAAGGCAGCACTGTAAAGAAGCCGAGGGCAGTGAGCAAACTTCCAGGCACTCCACTCATCAAATGCCACATCAGCAGGAAAAGACACAACAAAAAAACCCACTTTTTTCCTTTTACATCCTCAAAGGATTTAGTTTGTATATAGTCATGTGCCACATGCCAACATTTTGGTCAACAACTGACCGCATATACGATGGTGTTCCCGGAAGATGATGGACCAGAGAAATTCCTATTGCCTAGTGATGTCACAGCCATTTTAACTGTTGTAGCACAACGCATTACGCACATTTGTGGCAAGGCTGGTGGAAACAAACCTACAGCACGGCCAGTCATATGAAAGTACAGCATGTACAATTGTGTACAGAACATAATACTTGATAATGATTAACAACTATGTTACTGGTTTATGTCTTTAGTATACTATATGTTTTATTGTTACTTTAGAGTGTACTCTTACTACTTATAAAAACAAAGCTCGTGGTAGAACAGCATGTCATATTATGCCAGCAGCAGCCTCGTGCACCTGTGTTTACTAGGTCTCTTGGTTGCGTCATTTTCCCTTGTGCTTGACTGAATCTTGTGTTGTTTTGTGTAACGTGCTGTACGGGCTCGTCGCCTAGGAGCAGGAGGCTGTCCCGTAGCCTCGGTGTGCAGCAGGCTGGACCCTCTAGGCTTCTGTAAGAGCGCTCTGTGATGTCTGCACAATGAAATTGCCTATCGCTAAGTGGCACGACATGCCCATAGCTATGTAGCACATGACTGCATTTCTTTTTGAAAAGGTGAAAGGTACATATCTGTTTGTCCTATTTCTGATTTGAGCAATCTACATTCTTTAAAGGTAATGTAACAACTGAGACTCAATGAGTCTTGGGATTTAATGGGTTAGGAGATCTCAACCCTATAGGCCTCCTTAAGGAACATGAAGAAGCCAGACTAGATGTACATCGACTCCAATTCACATTTTTCCTGTAATTATAAATGTTCTTACCTCATTAACAGCACACATTCGTGCCACAGAACCAATGTTATTGGTGATAGTTACTAAAGTAGCTCTTGCTAGATCTTCTTTACTAACAGATTCTCGCTTCTCCTTATAAATCATATTCCCAAAACTGCAGAGAAATGAGAAAACAAACAAAATCAAATCTGATCAAAAGCAACATTTCATACATTTTGGGAATTTAGCCTACAAATAAATCTACACGTACACAGGGTTACTCATTGATCTACAAAATGGACATAGCAAAATCCTGGAAATAAACATCATCAAACAATGAAATACCATGAAGCTGTTAAGAAGGGGAGGGAGGGAGAAAGGTAAGGGAAGAAAAGGGAGGGAGGCAGACAGACTACCATAGAATATACTGCTGTTGAAGTGTATATACAGTACACTTTTTAATGGTATATAAATGTTACCTTCTGTATAAAGGAGGGTAAGGATATGTATTTATTTGTATAGAGAAACATTGAAAGGATACTCAACAATTAATGAAAATACTTCCCTATAGGGTGCGCTCAGAAAGATTTTTAATATCTAACTTTCAAAATAAAGGAGTGTTAAAAATTTAATACCTAAACTGGGTAAGAGGAAGCCCTCTTACAACTTCCTTCAATTACAGTTGACAAATAATATTGTTAGTTTCAGGCGTGCAGCATAGTGATTAGACATTATATAACTTACAATGTGATACCTCCCTAAGTCTAACAGCCATTTGACAGTATACCTAGTTATTACACTATTATGCTGTACTTTATATCCCCACGACTGTTTTTATAACTGGCAATTTGTACATCTTAATCCTTTCCCCTTTTTCACCCATTCTCCCAACTCTCTTTCCATCTGGCCACCACCAATTTGTTCTCTGTATCTATGAGTTTCTGTTGTTTGTTCTGTGCTCACTTTGGCAGCACATATACTAAAACTGTTTTTTTTGTTCTTTAGATCCCACATATAAGTGAAATTATATGGTATATGCCTTTCTCTGTCTGATTTACATCACTTAGTATAATATCCTCAAGGTCTATCCATGTTGTCACAAATGGTAAGATTTCATTCTTTTTTATGGCTAATATCCCATTGTATACATGTACCCCATTTTCTTTATCCAGTCATCTATCAGTGGACACTTAGGTTGCTTCCATATCTTGGCTATTGCAAATGACACTACAGAGAACATAGGGCTGCGTGTGTCTTTTCAAATTAGTGTTTTGGATTTCTTCTGATAAATACCCAGAAGTGGAATTGCTGGGTCCTAAGGCAGTTCTATTTGTAATTTTTTGAGGAAACTCCAAACTGTTTGCCAGAGAAGCTGCAACAATTTGCAATCCCACCAACAGTGCATGAGGGTTCCCTTTCCTCCACAACCTCCCCAACATTTGTTATTTGTTGATTTATTGACGATAAGTGATATCTCATTGTGGTTTTAATTTGCATTTCTTGATGATTAGTGACGTTAAGCATCTTTTCATATGTCAGTTGGCCGTCTGTCTGTCTTCTTTGCAGAAATGTGTATTTAGGTCCTCTGCCCATTTTTCAATTAGATTTGTGTGTGTGTGTGTGTGTGTGTGTGTGTAAGTTGTATTGAGTTCCTTACATATTTTGGATATAAATAAGCAACTTCAATCACAACATAAATGTTAAACTTACCTAGATGCTACAGCCCAACCTGGCAGACCAAATCTTTCATAATCTCCTCCATAAATATCACGGACCAACTTGTCAGCTTGGGTGCTGTCACCTTTGGATGCCATTTCAAGAGCCTCTTCAAAACTTTCACAGCCAGTCAATAAACTGCATAAGCCCAGAAAAGTACCCCCTCCAAGGCTAAAGAAAGTAAAGAAACATGGTGAGCTGCATTTATACACTGTGTTCTTTCTTCAAAGTAAAAGGGTACAGCATTTATTTACTCAACAAACACACAGAAAGAATATAGTACTAATGCTAAATGCTGAAATGACAACATAATGAGGAAAGATGAACAATGCTTAGCAAAACCAAACTTGTCAGATCAAAGAATAAAGTGAAGGAATACATCACTTGCTGGAAATAGCATGAGGACAGGAAGAGATCTTTTTATCTTCCACTATCTTCAGTTGATACTTTATACGTTGTAATTGCTAAAAATAAATGTTTTTGTATGCATTAAAAAGGAATGTGTTAAAATCAGTACCATATTAAAAGGAGAAAACTTGTAATTCTAAATGGCTTCCTGGAAATGATTTTCTGAAAGGCCCATTTACTTGGCCTGACAAGGCTGAAATCAATTCAGCGTGATACGTTAACATTTCACATCACCTAGAAATGAACACAGTGAGGAAATTTACATCAGGCAGGTCATGATGTTAGTGATGGAAATTACCTGGTTCTGTTATTCTTTTGGCTATGCTCACAAAATGAAACCAAGTGCTCTCTAATTTCTAAAATCAAAACCTTTGCTTCCTAGTCTCACTTAAAGTTCTAACAGGGTCTATCCCTGAATAACTGTTGGAATTTAGTTAACAGGCTGAATTGCTGTCTTTTAGAATTAAGTAAGGTAATACGGTAGTCCCCTCTTACCTGCAGGGAATGAATTCCGAGACCTCTAGTATATGCCGGAAACTGTAGACAGCAACGAACCCTATGCTATTTGCTATATATACCTATGATCAAGTGTGATGTATAAATTAGGCCCAGTAAGAGACTGACAATCACTAATACTGAAACAGAACAATGATAACAACGCACTGTAAGAAAACATGTGACTGTCTATGGTCTCTCGTGTCAGGGGGTCCCTTGCTGAAGTCTTTCTGGTGCAACGTGTTGCCATCAATCAGAACCCGTTTTCTGTTCATATCTTCACCCGCAAATTTGATGCCTTTTCCATCGTAACTAAGCACTTACCACGCACTATGGCTGTAAGTTTTGCAGTTTGAGGCATGATAGCAAAACTAGCAGGCATTTTTTTTCCTTCTTCACAATTTCAAGCATAGAAAATTCGTTCTTACCATAGATCTTAGGAACCTCGGCACACTCTTTTTCTTCTTTCCTTATTAAGAACCTTCCCCTTTTCACTTAAAGAAGCACTTTAAGACTTCTTGGTATATCCGAATTGCCAGCATCACTACTCTTGTGCTTTGGGACCATTATTATTCAGTAAGAGTTACTTGAATACAAACACTGGGCTACTGAGAGTCAATCTGATAACCAAGTTGGCTACTAAGTGACGAACGGGCAGGGAGTGTGAACACGTGGCGACACTGGATGAAGCAAGACAGCTATTCAGAATGGTGTGCAATTTCTAGCTTATAAATTTTCTCAGGAAATTTTGATTTAATATTTTCGGACTGCAGTTGACCACAGGTAACTAAAACCGTGCAAAGCAAAATCGTGGATGGGGAAGGGGGAAACTACTGCACTTCCCTATAATTCTCTGGCATACGAATACAATGGAGGTAGATTTTTAGCCATTACAGAAATGAAATACTAATTAAACTTAAGTATCATTTAAGTAGGAGGACTATTTTAAAACTGAAATGAGTTTTTTCTACACACCAATCTAAAGTATCCCCGAATCTTTCTTCCTCAATTAAATATAGACGTCTCCACCCTCCTTAAAAGTTGATAAAATAGACATCAGAATCATAAAGAAAATTTAAAACTCTCATTTCACATTCATGTTTTAGGTAGTATAGAAAATTTGATAGGATATTAGGGACATTAATATTATCCCAGAAACAGCTCCTGTTAAATTAATCCTGTAAGAATTCACTATAGTGTTGCCCTGTACTGTGCATGAAATTAGCACGTAGCAAACGTTAGGCTGAAATACATCCATAAAAAAGTGAAAAATAAGGAAAGAAAAACGCTTTGGAAAATAGTTACTGGTATCATTCCAGACAAAACTTCACTCATGACATTATGGAAATTTTAATGCCAATTGATGCTAACCAAGCACAAATGTTTAACGATTTTAGTTTGAGTCGGTAACACACACTTGATACAATAGTATCATCAGCAACACTTTGACCTGTATTTGCACATCCACATTTTTGCTGTGGAACCAAATGCACGTTATTTTCCTGATGAAGCCAGTATTAATGTAATGATTTTACAACTTCTGTGTGCAAAGCAATATGGATGCTGCAAGAGAAAACGGTTACTAACCTTGTCCCAGTCACTCGTTTATAGTTGTCTTTGGAATGGACTGCTAAAATGCTGACTCCCGAGCCAATGTTCACTACCAGCAGTGGATAGGGGTCATCCAGGTTAAAAGGCATCTTTTGGCATCGCTCAGGTTCTGAGGCATTAGCAAAATAATAGCACTCTGCTTGTCCATTGAAACTGACAGAATCTATATACAGCAAGCCCTTTACAAGGCAGTCAAGTTCATCCAGTTTGTGCAGGTGGAGGTTTCCAATCTGTAAAATAATACCAAAGAAAAAAGGAAAAATGTTTTACAGAGTGAACGAAAAACAGCATTCAGAATACTGAGTCAATTATACTGTATAATTTTCAAAATCAGTTTCACTTGTCTTGTTTCGTGTCAGAATCTCTATGGGACTTCATCGAGTCCAGCGGTTCTCAATGATGGTGCTGGTACCTCTTGGAGGCATTCTGAAAATGTGTGGAGACATTTTAGTTTTTACAAAGATGCGGGAGAGGGGAGGACAGAAATAAAATCTAGAGGCGGGGACTTAGGATGCTAGACACCTGTAAAGGGTGGGGCAGTTGTGCAAAACCCAGAATTATCCCATTCCAGCATTATCTTGGTTTTGATGGACATTTTGTAGGTAGCAGAGGAAAATCTGTTTATAGTTACCATATCTGAGCCTATGTAAGCACAAACTATTTATCTATCTATCTGTGTGTATAAACATAGTCTTATTTACATGGTTGTAATATACACTAAATTGCTACGAATGCAACCACCAAATAAACTGAGGGAGTACTTCTTATTGCTTGAAATTTTACCAAGTGTGGTTTTAGCCTCTTATAAAGTTATATCTCAAAAGCAACAACATATATGTTATTAGATTCTTCAATAAAACATACCGTATCAAATCTAGGATTTGAGCTTTAGAGTTCACGGTGAATCTATGTATGTGCAGCATCTAACTACGTCATTATACCCTCTCCTGTGCTCCGACCAGAGGATCTACCTACTGACATACAGACCCTGTTTCCCTGAAAATAAGACCTAGTCAGACAGTCAGCTCTAATGCGTCTTTTGGAGCCAAAATTAATATAAGACCCAGTGTTATATTTTATTATATTAATGATGTTATATTATTTATATTATATTATATTTATTACATTAAAGACCTGGTCTTATATTAATTTTTGTTCCAAAAGATACGTTAGGGCTGATTGTCCGGCTAGGTCTTATTTTTGGGGAAACACAGTGTAGGTTTGTGTGTGTGTGTGTGTGTGTGTGTGTGTGCGTGTGTGTCTTAATTTCCTATCTTCATGTTACAGTTTGGGTACTAGTTTGAAATTATTAAATTCATTACAAATTCATTAGTAAAGAGTCTATTATAAAATATTTGTTATAAAAGACCTCAACTTAGATAACACTTCCTCTGGGAAGCTTTTCAATTCTCTAGGACTTATGTAGCACTCCTCTGGTGTTCCCATGGCACCTCTTTCCATAACAATAGTATTAATTATAAGGCATTGTATTCTTACTTGTAATTTACTTAATCTGTGTAGTCTAGAATACTGCACTTTGAGGGCTAAGTTTGTGTTACTCCCAGCAAAGTGTCTATCTAGCACAGTAACTGACACATATTAGATGCTCAAATATTATCTTAATGATTGAGCATCAATACTAACAAGTATTACAGAAACTCATCACTAGAAAAGAACTGATACTTTAAAAGAAAAAAATCAGAAGTCCACGTGTGGATGCCAGTTATTTTCACTGCTTTTGGCAAACATATCCAACCAAACTGGGCTCAGATTCCTGAAATTTATGTCCAAATAACTCAATACGTTGAATATAAGTCAGTATTATCCATCAAAGAAAAAAATCTTAATAAAAATTTAGACTTTTAAATTATCCCAAATTGTTAGGGGCTCACTCCTTGTAAGCCATGTAAGTGATCCCTTATGTTCTAGTAACAGACTTTTCTATGAATTGAGAAATTAAATGGTATACATGCATATTTTCAAGGAAAACAAATTTCAGTAGCCCCAAATACCAACTTTTTAATCTTTGTTCTAATGAAAAGGACTAGAAGCCTGGCAAACCCCGATTAGCATATACCTCAAATCAACACTTATACAGTCCTCTTGCCATATCCAAATGGCCGCCTTTGAGACAACATAAAACCAGGGGAAAAAGGGTTAACGAACTTTCCATCAGGTGTCTACTAATCAAAAGACACTGGCTTCAGTTGGGGTTTGGGAAGGAGATGGCCCTGGGAGAGATGACAGGCAAGCACAGCACACAGTAATAGTGAAAGTAACTGAAGCCCCATTTACATCTGGCTTTGTACACTGCCAAATTCACTGAAGTCCCTTTTATTGTAGCAGTCTCTAAAGTTAGCAGGTTTTACCAAATATTACATACAACAATGATCCCAAATCTGGGCAATTTTCACTAATCCTATAAAGGTATTTAAATGCCCCAAATCAAAGACTAGTCATAAATACGTACTTCCTCTGCGTCAGCAGGAAGAACTAATGTACGCAACAGGCCAGATGGAAACTTAGCCTCCTATTTTAAAAACTGAAGTGAGTGGGTATCAATGTTTGGCTCTGAGTAAAGATACCTACTGTACGAAAATCTTTTTCAAACTTGTAAGCACCACCTCCTGTAGCACATAGCACCGTGTGTAATGTTGAGAAGTTTTTATCTCTTCCCATTTGGATAAAAGTAGGCAGGTCCTGGGTTGGAAATCTGATGAAGTGCAGGTTCCCTCTTCGGCCAAAAAGTGTTAAATCCTTCAGCTCAAGGTGTACGTCCCGAATACCAGTGGATCCATATGCGACATTGGAAGTCAAATATTTCCGGATGCTTTTCAAGCTCTCCACTTCTTCTTGTTCCTCCTCTGCTGTGATGTCAATGGGTTCAAAATATGAAAGCTTTACCAGAGTTCCCCCAATGTCCATGCCAAACCATGGGAAAGCTGTGGATAAAAAAAAAAAAACAACAAAAAGAATGAAAGATAAAAAGATATTTTTGGAAATGCAAATTAGGAACTAGTTCATTAGCCACAAACTTCCTTTACTTGCAATCCTGCATTCAATTCAGTCCGTAATAGTTTGGGGTAAGACGTATCTTCTATGTGCAGCTCACTTTTTCCCCTTCAAAGTGTTGTGTATTTTTCTAAAGACTCCTAACATAGTATGCTGATATAGTTGGCCCAGAGCCTTTTAATTCCCAGTATGGTAGGCTTTCCTTTTCCTTTATGAAATCCTTACCATGTGAAAAATTTGGGCCAATTCTGTTTTAAATAAATAGCTCATCACCTAGGGCTTGAAAACATTTCTAAAAAGATTTTAATGTAATAAAATTGGCCAATAATCACTTCAGGTACACTCCAGGGATAAGTATTTCCTTAAAAAGAAATCTTGGACCGTCCAGGTGGCTCAGGTGGTAGGAGCGCCATGCTCCTAACGCCGAGGTCGCTGGTTTGATTCCCACATGGGCCAGGAAGCTGCGTCCTCTACAACTAAGACTGTGAACAATGGCTCTTCCTGGAGCTGGGCTGCCATGGGCTGCCGTTGGCTGCCAGGAGCAGCCAGCAGCCAGCATGTGCTGCCGTGGGCTACCACGTGCTGTCAGGAGCAGCAGGCAGTCATTGTGAGTGGCCGGCAGCTGGAGGGAGCACAAGCCTCATAACACCAACATGGGCCAGGGAGCTGTGTCCTACACAACTAGACTGAGAAACAACAGATTGAACCTAAGTGAGGGAAGGGGGTGGTGGAAGATGGGGAGAAAAAAACCAAAAAAATATTTTCTTTGCTTATTGAGCATATTAGGTTTCTTTAGTAACCTGGTTAATAAAATTAGCTATTAATAATATTGAAGGTAAGTGTACTTGGGGGCAAGCACATTTGGGGGGGCAAGCCATGTATTTGGGTTTGGACATGGGGCTTTCTCACTGAGTGGGCCATGTGACTTTGGAAACGCCAATAACCTCTGAATCTGTTTCCTCAATGTCTGTTTCTATTCTCTGGGATTTTTATTACTATGAGAGAGACTCAAAAATAATTTAAGACTTAAGATACGTAGATTACAAAATGCCTGATAAAATGTATTAATAATTTTTAATGTAAAAGTTGTAAAAGAAAACGACTTCCCTCTAAAATTCTACATTGTTTCTTAATTATTCCTATTTTATTTATTTGATACATGTGTACCATTAGAAAGTCAACATGATTCAATGAGAAAGCATTCTCTACATTTCTCTATTTCAGAATTTATATTTATTGAAATTAGTAAATGAAACTGAAGATGAGGGGGGAGTAATTCTCATTATCTTCTGGTGGAGAAATAGCTAGTTTATTTTTTGTATTTGAAACCCAAGTTGCAGATCCAGCTGTACTTACATTAAGGACAATCTTTAGAAATACATACATACATATATATACACACACACATATATATATGTATATATATATATACACATACACACGTATATATATACATATATATATGTAAAATGACTTTAGAACATCACTTGGGAAGCTAGGGCAGCAAGACCCTTTTTTATGTCACATGTAGATTTGTGTAAACAACTAAGATGCAGAAGAACCGGACTCAATTTTCTCAACTCTGTTGGGTGGCTAGCAACGGAGGCCATCTTAGATAATAATCTCTTGAAATGAACGACAGGCTATTTGAAATTTTAAAAAAAAGTAGAAACCATATGATAATATCTTTAGATAAAAAGAAATGTGGTATCACTACATTTTACTTTCACTTTACTCATGAAATCCAGAATTCCTGCTTTAAGAGATTCATCATGTAAAAGGTTACATATCACCTTTCTCCCCCAAATTCAAATTAAGTCACTAGTAGCAAGCAGCAATACTAGCAGCTAGAGGGGAAATTCACGGCAAGTGGTTGCTTAGACAAACATATTTAAAGAAAACAATATGGAATAGCTCTATTGATCCAATACACTAGAGATTCCTTCAGAATTTTCTTAATTTGTTGAACAGATGTGTAATTAGGACACTTTTCGTTGGGCATTAGATAAAATAGGGGTCCTTCTGCGGTTACATAACCAAAATGAATTCTCCCTATTTGATACTCGATTATTGCCTGCATGGGGAGGGGAGTGTGGAAATCACTACTGCCACATGAAGCACATTTTAGGATAGAAAAATTTCTATAAGGCGAGATTACTAAGTTAAAAACCTTTATTTTCCAAAATTCAAAACACATTAAAAATCATTTAACGTTTTTAGTTTTTCTTTCTGTTCCTTCATCAGTCTCAAACACACAGATGTCAAAGTATACACACAAATAAAAATGTTACTCAGAGAGCAAACTACAAAGCTGAAGCCTTACCAGGTTCAAAGTTCATGCCATTTTTATTTTCAGTCGAAAGCCTCTCTTTGCTCCTAGGTAATAAATACCTGAACTTCGAAGCAAAAATTCCCGTCAACCTATGTGAAGAACTTTGAATTCTTACATAAAACCATGAATTAAGTTTCAAAGAAACCTTACTGCCTAGGAAAACATTTCAAGTTTATAGTAAAATATTGGAGAGTGAGAAATTATCTGATTTTCTAAAGCTTATGCATGAGCACCAAGGTTTTTGACCCAAGATATATCAGCAGCCAATTCCAAAAGACATAACTCTGGGGTGGGCAGTAGAAAGACTCACTGAATGAAAACCTATTTTTAAAGTCTAGACTGCTGGAAAGTGTCGTTTGACTCTTTCCCCTAGAAAGAAAATGATTGTTTGGGTGTAACTATCATAAAATGATAAAGAAAATCCACAACCTACCACTGCTTCTTCTTTACAAGGCTTTTTGTTCATCTAGTTTCATGAAACAACCAAACTTGTCCTACCTCAAAAACACTACAGAGAAAGTAAAACACCTGTAAACGAAGCTATATTATTACAGTACATTGCATCTCTCATTTGTCTTAAATTACATTCAGTACTGAAGAAAATTATAAAATTTGTATATTGTACGTAAGGCACAAAGAATAACCATCACAACCAGGAACTCATGAAACAGAACAGAACATTACCACTCAATTTTAAACCGTTGTGGGACCCGCTCGTTTGTATGTATATTCCACTAGAGAAACAGGTTTTCTGAAGTAACTAAATTGGAAAATGATTACATTTCCTTAACGGGTATTGCCCACAGAGATAGGTTTTTTTTAAACCAACAATGCAAAAAGCCCAAGACTCATCTCACATCTAGTCTATTAGCTACGTCTGTCTTTTCTATCAGCGCTGTCCTTAAATGAAGGATAACTAGAGAGGCCAGCTAACAAATTTCTTAGTAACCATAATATGCAAACATTACATGTCCCTTCTATTTCTAGCAGATCTCAATTACCACAATTTTCTTACTATTTGGAAGGTAGGGACTGAAAGAGAACTCAGTATTGCCAATGGTTCCAAAAAAAAAAAAAAAAAAAGTTGGTAATAGCCATCTTTTGCATAGGGAGCCTTCCGACTCAGCAGATCTGGGATTCATTTCCTTAGGCCGCAGAAGCAGTCACCAAGAAAAAGTGTGGGGGAGGCTCCAAGAACAGGAAGACACAAATCTTAATTACGATCTATCCTGTCATTTAGCAATTGGTCTAATTAGGCACATTTACATTTTTCAGTGCATTAGGGAAAAAACAACAAAAGAAACACCTTTATGTTTGTCATGTTGTCACTAACCAAAATGAGAGGGGGAGAGGGCACGGAGCCCAAACATTATCTGCAAGGAAAGTATGAAAATATTAAGGTTATTAAGTACAACCACAGGTCCAGTAATAGTTCCATGAGGTAAGAAAAATGTCAGTTTCCTAAGACATCAGGCAAGGGTCTAACTTTGTGGCTGTAGCCAAGGGACAGGTTAATAGGTGACCAGTGCATAAGAAGCCTACTAACTGCACATAACCTAACATTTCCTATTCTTTTAAGAATAAAATTATCTACTGCCAAGGTGAAAAGTGAACCAAAATACACATTTAAAAAACAAAACAACACATTCCATAAATATAAATAAGTACTTTGATGATGGCAAATATACATTACCTTCTCGAAACTG
This sequence comes from Rhinolophus hipposideros, assembly GCF_964194185.1. Classification (NCBI taxonomy): domain Eukaryota; kingdom Metazoa; phylum Chordata; class Mammalia; order Chiroptera; family Rhinolophidae; genus Rhinolophus; species Rhinolophus hipposideros. The sequence goes on from NC_138069.1 coordinate 36,468,915, forward strand.
AGAATTTCCTAGAGTCTCTTATGATCTGTATATTCGGTCTTCAAAAAATAGTAGCTTCTATTGTTTCTGATTGGAGCCTACAACTAGTTCCCTGTATGTTGCAAAAATATCCAAAACTATCATAAGGATAGTGCTACCAAAAATTATGTTTCTTATCAGATAATGTATGCAAAATGTCCGATCATCTTTTTATTTTTTCCAAATAAGAAAAGCAGTTACAATTCAACTCAGCCGATCATGTTTTTAAATGACTAAACATCATTAGATATCTAGCCACAAGGGCAGACTGATAATTTCTTAAAAGCTTTGTTACAAAAGTTTGGTATCTTGCTAAGTATCAGTAAAGGGATGGCAGGAGAATCATTTAATTGTTATTGGCCCAATGCAGATTTAACCCAAAGGGATACTATGTCAAATTAGAATTTTTCTTTTGCTGAGAGAAACCAAATGCTGAGTATGTTCAAAACATTATTGGATTATTTTAAGGAACACAATTCTAAAATGGGCATGTATACTCGTAAATTCCAGATGTTTCAAGTTTTTGGATAAAAGAAATTTCACTCTTCCTAATAATCATTCCAAATAAAAATGTTGGTGATTTGAAACAGACTGAAAAAAAAAACATCTTCACACACTGTAATTCCTTACATCTTAACATATTATAATTCCTTAGAAGAGCTCCAAGTAATCCCTCACCCCCTACCTTTGGTAAATTAGTTATATCCATGGTGTTATCAAAAACTATCATATCCAATTGCACCTTATTATCTACTAGAAATGGTAATTCCTTTTTTAAAATTAAATTGGAGTAACATTGGTTAATAACATGTAAGTTTCAGGTGTACAGTTCTAATACCTCATCTGTATAATGCATTGTCTGCTCACCTCCAAAGTCTAGACGCCAACCGTCACCTTATATTTGACCCCTTTAACCTTCTTCCTCCTCCCCCCACCCCCTTAACCACCATATTGCGGTCTGAGTTTGTCGCTTTGTTTTTACGTCCTACATGAATGAAATGATATGGTTCTTGTCCTTTTCCATCTAACTTCTTTCACTTAGCATGATACTCTCAAGACCCATCCATGCTGTCGCAAATGGCAATATTTCATCTTTTTTATGGCTTAAATAGATTCCATGATACGAGTATATATGTACCATATCTTCTTTATCCAATCATCTGTCAAAAGACACTTGTTTCCATGTGTTGGCTATAGAGAATAAAGGTGCAAGGAAACAGGGGTGCATATATCTTTATAAGTGTTGTCAAAGGGACTGCGAGGTCATATGCTAGCGCTATAATTAATTTTTTGAGGAACCCCGTACTGTTTTCCATAGTGGCTACACCAGTTTACATTCCCACCAGCAGTATACGAGGGTTCCCTTTTCTCTGCATCACTTTTTTCTTCCCTCATTGATAACAGCCTTCTAACGGGTGTGAGAGTATCTCATAATGGTTTTGTTTTGCATTTCCCTTATACCTAGTTCCACTGAGCATCTTTTCAGATCTCTGTTAGCCATGTGTATGTGTTCTTGGGAAAAGAGTCTGTTCAGATCCTCTGCCCATTTTTTAATTGGATTTCTTGTTGTTTAGTTGTATGAGTTCTTTACATATTTTGGGTATTAGCTCCTTACCAGAGCCATCATTTGTAAATATCTTCTCACATTCAGTTGGTTGCCTTTTGTTTTGATGATAGTTTCTTTTGCTGTACAGAAGCTTTTTAGTTTGATACAGTCCCATTCATTTATTTTTGCTTTCATTTCCCCTGCTTTCAGGGTCAAGTTCACAAAACCTCCTCTGAGACCACGGTCTGTAAGTTTAATACCTACCTATGATTTCTGGAAGTGATAATTCTCAAGTAATGATTCCATTTACAAACAGGGCAACCAAATTATACAGATGCTCACTACAAACATGTTAAATACTTCTCTCTGGTTTTGACAAAAACTTCAGGTACTTTATTGCTTGGGTTAGCAAAGCCAGATGCAAAAACTGTATCATATCCAATTTTTAAACATATATATACTGTATGTATTTTACTATCACCTTGCTAATCACGTCACATGCTGTATGGGTAAACAAAAGTTTTGCTTAAAAAATTATGTCAGTTAAGGTACAGAGGAACACATGATTGTTCAGATTTTTAATATCTTTAATATCTAATATTTAAGCAGTATGAAAAACACAAGTAAAGTCAAAGCAAACAAACATTGCCATTATTTTGGTTCTCATATTTTAACTAGCCAAAATTTTTCATTAGGTTGATGTTTGATTTCATCCTTACCCTGGAGTTGAATTAACACACAATTCCAAATGCTAAGTTTTTAGTTATACAACCTAGAGGATGAAACCAATTCCTTTTTTTTAAATTTTCTAGTTAAACACACACATTTATTTTATAACCTGGTAATATATTAGAGATATAGCGAAAAGCAAATGTTTTCTAACACTTAGGGGAATAATGTAAGAAAGTGTGTGAATCCATAGTTGTTTGTTCAACCAATATGAGATAAAGCTAGTTACTGGTGCTGTTGTACAGGCTAAATGAGGTACAATACATATAAATAGTGCCTTACACATACTAAGGGCTCACTAAATTTATAATTATTGGGGAAAAAAACCTAGACAAGTACTCAAAAAACAAAACAAATATCTTTAGCTAATTCAAGTGGTTTAAAAAATTAGAAACACTTTCCAGTTATAGACGGTACCAAAAAAATGTATACACATTTTAAGAAAGGAAAAAACTATATGAAAAGTACATGGATGGTAACCACTTTGAGCCCCTCTTGTAATTACAGAAGTCAAACGTGACTTGTAGTCATCTTTTGTTATTGGTATGTATTGATTAATACAGTTTTCCTTTCTTAAAATGTGTCTACACTTTTTTGGCACCCTCTGTATTTCCAGGGCAGTTCATACTTCCTTTAACATACACACAAAGATATTCTTTATTTTTACATAAAGAACTGAGTAAGCAGTAAAATCACCTTTTACATATAAGGAACTGAAAATGATATTTTAAACTACATCAAATTAACTGACTAGGTTTTCAGCACGACCCTATCTTAACATTAATGGTCTCACAATGTAATAGATAAGTTACTTTTGAACAATAGGTGTCCTTTTATTTCTCTAACTAATGTTTATTTTATAAACTTTTAATCTTTTCCAAAAACCTTTGACAGAGGTGGTTTTCACACCTTATTATAAGTTTGCCCAAATCTAAGTAACCAAATCACTATCACGGCAAGAAAAAATTACAACAAAAAAACCCCTAAGAGTCAGAATCTGAGCGTGTCATTGTCAAACTCATTATACTAAATGGAAATTCCAAGACAAGCAGAGAAAAATGTATGTGTTGAGGGAAGACGCCCAAGTGTATCACATACTGCATCTGTTCAAGATTAGTTTAATTCAGCACATGTAAATTGGAAGCGTTTCTATTTACTTTGTCATTTAAGCCCTCACATCACTATTTTATACTCTTTGAACAAAACTCTTTAGTTATCATGAGAAATCCCCATTGATGTCTTTAAACTAGCAACTATAACTACCAGATCAGAAAGGTCCGTGTTTCTCAGGGTACTCAGACTATGCCCTATGGGCGCAGAAGTAAGAACACTACTAGACTACGAGTCAGCTGACTTCAGGCCCTGAACTTCATTAGCACAGAGTTGGTCGGCTTAGCCTTGGAAGTTACTCCAGGACTGAGTAAGTTCAACTTACTCAACCGTAAAATTCAGAACAAATCATCTCACATTTAAGTACCAATTAGCAGTTTTCAGAGTGCTCTGGTATGTGTCCTGTCCTTTGAGGGTTACACGAACCTTGACGGGTGGGAAAAGATGGTGCTTCCCTGGTACAGAGTTCTTAGGACTGTTGGAAAGATCACATGGGACACTCTGAACACTGCAAAGCATCACCCCCGCTCTGAGACACAAGCACGCGTCCTCGCATTCCTGGTTGCTGTTAGAAGGGACTCAAAGGACGGCAGTCACAACGGGCTGAGGGATCAAACAAACCATTTAGAGGCAAAAGGTTTTAGAAGGCTAAAACCACAAGGAAGCCAAGGAAAGCTGACCTGTCCTCTGAAAACATGGAAAGAACGTCTTCAAACAGTACATACATGTGCAGGCATACGAAAAAAAAAACCTTAGTATCCACCGAAATACCTAATAATGGTTTCACAGTCGTTAACCGCTCACAGAGGTTAGCTCCGACTGGTGGAAACATCGCGGGTTTTCTTTGTGTTCCTGGTTGTTTTTAAAAAAACAAGCAGCAACTCCTTATTCTGCTAAACAACAACAAAAAACCGCTAGCAGGTTGCAAGCGTGTATGTTTAAAAGCTGCAATTCTAACTCCAGTGACAGCTCCCGGGAACCCATGCGGATCTCAAGGACACGCGCAGGAAGCCCAGAAATCCCTAAGAACGGGTGGTACCTGCCCCTGCGCCATGTGACAGCCGTGACCACCCGTTTCACCCCGGCTGCACGGGCAGCACAGAGGGGGCACTGGTGCGGCCGCTCGAGCCAAACATCCCCTCCGGCACCTCCCAGAGCGCGAGGGGGAAGTGGAGAGAAGGGCCGGGGGCCGCGGGCGGCGGTCGCACAAGCGCGGGGGACGGGGAGGGCGCCGGGAACCCAGGCCGAAGCGGCCCCTCCACCCCGACCCCCGCCAGGCGCCCGCGAGCGGCGGGTCTGGAAGCAGGCCGCTCCGCCGGGGGCTTCCAGCCGGGCCCACGGTGCTCTCCCGACCCAGAGGGCCCAAGTCCCCGTCTTACAAGGTTTCTTGGCATCCTTGATCTTCATGGCGACGGCCTGGCGGACGAGGGGCAGCCGCGGGTTCAGCGCACCGAGGGCAGTGGCGGCGACTCCGGAGGTGGCTGGGCAGCGCCGAGGCCCGGCGGGTCCCTCCCCTTGGGCCGGGCAGGCGGGGCGGGCCTAGGGCGGGGCAGCGGGCCGCGGTGCGGCCCAGCCTGGGGGCGGCCCCCCACCCCTGCGAGGGGCGGCGGACCGAGGGAGCTGGGGAAGGCCGCGGGCCTCGCCGCGCCGGGGCCCCCCCTCCTGCAGCCGCTCCAAACAAAAGGCCCGGGTCCCCGAGCCACCGCCGCCGCACTGAGAAATAGCCCGCCCAGGCGGGGCGCCCACGTGACGCTAGCCCCCCTTCACCCCGCTCTCTGTCAGGCTGCTGGGAACTGTAGTTCTCCGCGTCGGGAGACCCAAGTCTCCGGCTGCAACTGTGCGTGTGGACTACGAAGCCCAGCATGCATCGCGGGCGCCCCTCCGCGGCCCCGCCGCTTCCTAAGATCTCCTCAGAGTGGTCCCAGGGAGAAGGGGGCGGGGTCTCAATCACGCCAGTGACGAGGCGACCAATGGTGACATATGGGTGGGTTGAAAAGTCTAGGGTTCTGGCCAAGCCCCGCCGCCCAAAGAAGGGGAAGGGAAGTCTGCGGGGACTGTCATGGCTGTGGTACGAGTCGCAGGCTTTCCCTGGAGGCAAGAAACCTAGTCATCGTGCCACGGAAAGCGCCGAACACGGGGCGCTGGAGGCACCCTGTAGACAGACCGTTGAATGCATTTGTAAATTAAAGTCATGCACAAGGGAATCCCCTGGTTTTCGTAGAGACATGTCACATACTGGGTTGGAAGTGACGATGATGGTGATGATGAGGGCAAAGGTAGTAATAGGTAACGTCGATTAAATGCTTACCGTGTCCAAGGCATGCTGCTAGGTACTCTGTGCGAATTACTTGATTTAATTTAGCAACCGTGCGAACTACTTACAATCATTATTCGTTTTATTACTCATTTTAAAGATGGGGCAGGACATGAGAAGTCATTTGCAGAGCACATGCTCTTTGTCACCATTCCGTGCTCCCCTTGGGAGCTCTGCAGCCCAGCTCCCTCCTCCCAAAGGGGAAATTGATTCCCAGGGGAGACAATTAGATGCTCTAGTTCTCCTAGCAAAGCCAGGCCACCCGTTTCCCTCTGCCTCCTAGACTGTGAGTCCTCTAGCTGTAAAAGGAAGGGCTGGCATTGGGAATCTTCTCCTGGCCTCCCCTCCACATCTGTCCGCCACTTAGCTGACCCAGGACTCAGGTCACAAATGGTTTGAGAATTGGCAATGGAGGATTGAGCCTTCTTGCCTTCTTGCCCCTTCCTTGTCCAGGATAAACCAAGGGTTGTGAATAAGGACAGGGAAGGACACAAACTACCACGTAGGGAACATGTTCTAAGACCTGGCACTATGCAAGGTGATTTACTTCTAAAATTTTAATTTAAACTTAATCGTCATCACCACCCTTTGAAATATTATGATAATTCAAACTTGGAGCGGCCGGTTATCTCAGTCAGAGCGCAGTGCCCTTAACAACAAGGTCGCCGGTTTGATCCCCACATGGGCCACTGTGAGCTGCACCCTCCACAACTAGAGTGAAACAACTACAACTAGATTGAAACAACTACTTGACTTGGAGCTGATGGGTCCTGGAAAAATACACTTAAAAATATATTTTTTAAAACAGTTAAAAAAACAACAACCTCAAACTTGCATTTACATGTTGGACCTACAACTTGGTGATAAATTTGGGCAAACTATTTCATCTCTCTGGTTCTCATTGGAAATAATGATGCTAGTCACATTTCAAGGGATTGAGATGGGGATTAGATGAAAGAAAGCATATAGAGTGCTTAAGGCATGGCCTGGCATGTAGGTAATGATAAGTAAGTGATTTAGTAAGTCTACATTTATTATTGTATTACAGTTGTTATCCTTATCTTAAAAATAAGAAAGAAAGTTTAAGTATCTATACTGCCCAAGGTAATTATTTAGGATTGGACCCCAAGTCTGATTTGTTACCTTTTGTAATTTTGATCCCAGGTTCCACATTTATTATTTAGAAATATATTTTTCATCTAGATTGTTTTACAGAAACATTCTTCCAGGCTCCAAGATATGTGACCTGGTAACTTAGAACCCTGAGTGGTAGAGGTAACTTTCTTCTCCTCTTGTTTTTCCCCTTTTGTCATTTCATCCCACAGAGAACCCCACATACTCTTTAATGGTCTTGTTTTCTCAGTTTTATTGGGTGAGAGTTATGATTTCTGATTTGACATAACTTCAAAGAGTGTTCATTATCTAATATGATTCACCTGCTGGTTGTGTAACTCTTGTATGCACTCCCTGTTATCTACCAGCATGTATCTTTTGGTTGGTTCCTGCCTTGTTTTGATAGCATCAGCTTGGAAGTCAAAGGAGAAGTGACACACATACCTTATGATAGGCTGGCCATAGTCCAAGAGGAAGGAGAGCTAGAAATGAGAAGCCATAGGAATTTGGGTGATTTTTTGCCATAGATTCTTGTTAGTCGTCGTGGCCACAGAGATGAGAGTACACATAGATGTCTTAGCTTAATGTAGCTTAAAAGTTGGGTTTACAACAGTGATGTTATAGGCTAGGAAACCAGTGAACTTTAAATAGTAAGAATTCTTAATATATGGTGATGGAAAGAGAACTGACTCTGGGTGGTGAACACACAATGTGAAATATAGATAATGCATTACAGAATTGTACACCTGAAATCTATGTAACTTTACTAACAATTGTCACCCCCCAAAAAAACTTTAAAACAAACAAAAAAGAATTCTAGTCTTAGATCAGCCCCCAAATTTCTTTGTGACTTTGAGAAAGTCCTTTTTCCTCTCTGGGCTTCAACTTACCCATCTGTAAAACAAAATGCTTGTGTGAGATTTCTTCCATCTCTGCTTTTTGAGGTTCACAAAACTATGTCTCTTTCAGGAGCAATATGAGACGTGTCCAACTATGTTTGCCTTTAAGTTTCCCTGCCCCCAGCCCCATGTTACTGAAATTGACAGGTCATTCTGCTTCATTTTTTGGCAAGAGTCTTTCTTCTGCAGCCCCTGCTGACTGTCAGCCCCAATCGTCACCTCCAGTACTGTCTGGTTACCTGCATTTTCTCTTTGCTCTAGCATGTCTTCAAAATCCTTCCCAGGAGAGTGGGTGTGAGAGCTGGGAAGAGCATCTAAAGGGGCAAAGGGACTGTCTTCCTGTCTCAATATTTATTGTCTACCAAACACAATAAATCCACCCTATGTTGCAAAGTGACAGAGGACATCTGACACATCCTCATTTTGCTTTTACTGAGTGGGTATCCATGGAGACAGGCGGTAAATTATACCTAAGGAGGACTCTGAGGTCCCCTGGCATGAATTAAACACACACACACACACACACACACATACACACACACACACGCACTAGCTTCAAAGCCCAGCCCACACTTGTAACAATGGATTCTTTTTCTAATTAGATGGTCAAGAACATGCTATAGTCAGTCCTGGGATCCACAAACTCAAACCGGCATCTCACGGTGGGAAAGCATCATCGTCTGAGATTCATCGTCATCGTCATCATCATCATCACTGCCATCGTGACAGTGGGAGCACAATGTCATCCAAAAAATATTAATTGAGCTTTAACTATGTTCCGGGCACTGGCGTACATGATGTGGGGAAGAGAGGTAAAAAAGAGAGAGCAACAAAACTCAGGGTAACAAGTCTGTAAACAAGAGTCGGCTGGGATAAGTGATGTGAAGGAAACGATCAGGTTGATGGGCTGGAGGGTATCTGGAGTTGCAGGAGAGGAGGAGGCTCTAGTTTAGTTTGGATGGTCAGAGAAGGCTTCTGGGCCGAGGTGGAGGAGGTGGCCTAGGAGCTGGGATCCACGCAGGTTGCTGGGGAAGACAGAGGTGTGGCTGGTCCTGGAGGTAGGTTTGGTTTGAAGAACAAAAGCCAAGGATGGAGAGTAGGGAGCAAGGAGTGAAGTGAATGGAGGTGAAGCTGGAGAAGTGGGCATGCGAGGCCTTGAGGGTCACGGGAAGAGTGTAAGCAGGGGAGTGACATGATGGTTGATTTTAGAGAGCTACTCTGGCTGCTTTGTGGAGAATGGGTGTATTGGAGAATTGCCATGACTTGGAAATGGAAAGACTAGTCACCTCAGGCCCCTCCCTCGCCCTCCTGGCCCCCAAGCAGTCAGTCACCAAGTCTGGGGGGCTCCAGGAGTTGTGCGGGGGCTTAAATCAGTGTAGTGACAGCAGAGATGAGAGAAGTGCTTGAATCAAGAGCTCCATTGAACAGATGCTTATTGAGCTCCTTGTTCTAGGGATTAGGGATACGGAGAGGAACAGGACAAGCCCCTGCCCTCCTGGAGCTTGCATTCCAGAGGGAATAGGCAGGAAACAAGTGGACAGATGTATACGATTATTTTAGATAGTATAAAGCAGATAGATAGTAATATTTAGATAACGTAAATGCTGTGAAGAGAAAGAAGGAAAGGGGCGTCAAGAGTGAGCAGGCTGTTTAAGATAGAGTGGCGATGGATGAATTAGATGAGGTGGGCGGGGGAAGGGAAGGGAAGCATGAGGGGAGGTTTTAGGGTTTGGGCTTGTGCTTTGGGGGTGCATGGTACTGACACCAAGAAGAGGGACCGTGGGGAGTAAATAAGTGGGACATTAGGGTTCTGCCTTGGCCTTGCTGCTCCTCCAGGGCCATCCGGTCCTCAGCTTGGGGATGGAATCCATGTCCTGTCACTTGTTTTAGCCATTGATGATTAACAGCTTAGAGACCCCCAGCCTGGTTGTCACATACTTCCGTCCTGCCTGGGACTGAGTCCTCCCAGACATTTGCTTATGGGAACAGGGTCGAGCCTCTCTCTGGAGCTGTGCTCTGCCTGCTGATCCCTACCTCCTGGCACTTTCCCTGAAGCCCAGACTCGAATCGCCACCCGCCCAGCTCTCTTCTCTTGCCTGCTCACTTTCCTAAAGGCCCTGCCTCAGCTGGTGCTGCCAGCACCCACCAACTCACCTGCCATAAAAGTCGAGAGTCATCCTGGACTCTCTCGCCCCTCACAGCCCACATCCAACGAGTCACCCAGTTCTTTCACTGCTCTCCATGTGTGTCCTTCCTGTCCAGCCTCCCTGCGCTGGCCTGACCATCAGCCTCCTCACCTCACAGTTTTATACTCACAAAGGCCCTTCTTGCCTCTTGGCTGGCTTTTTCCTACCCACCCTCCTTATTGATGCCAGAGTGAGTTTTCTCAAAAGCAAAGCAGACTGTATTATTTCCAGGGCTTAGAAACATGCCTCTCCTCTACCTTGTCTTCAGGATAAAAACCCCAGCCTTTTAGTTTAAGATATAAGACCCGTCATGATTGGCTGCTGTGAACCTCTTTAGCTGCATGACTTTCATCTGTATACCCTTCATTATATGCTCCAATAGAACCAAAACTCTTTCTAGTAAACTGAGTACATGCAACGGCTGATGCTTTCACCCTTTTTGCATGTGTCAAGCTCTCTTCTTGAGTTCCTGTTGAACACCTATTCATACCTTACAACCCAACCCAGAAATCCCCTCCTCCTTCTGTTGTCTGTGCTACTTTCCGTCCTTACATATGCTTTTATCTTTGCCACTCATTGCATAGTAACATAGTGAGCCATTTACTTGCCTGTTCCCTTCAATACTAGAAGAGCTCTTTGAAGACTAAGGTTGTGATTCATTCTACTTGGAGCTCCCAAACCTATCATAGGATCTGGCCCAGAATGGTGGCTCACAAATAATTAAATTGGATGAGTTTGGACCTAAGTCCTTCACAAGTAACCTAGAAGCTCTCATCCTTCTAGAAGCTTACAGCAACCAATAATTATTTACAACAAAGGCAGTTTAGGGGTGTGAAACATACTTTATGGGCATAATGCTGAAGAGAGTATGACCTGGGAATCATCATGTACTTCCTAACGCCTTGTTTAATCAGGGGCAGTCCTAATTGCAGCTGGCCTCTGCCTGAGCCTCGGATGCCTAGGAAAATGTATTCATCGGGGCTTTGACAAGGTTAGAGTAGAGTGAAATAGTTGTAAACTAGGCAGCACAATCAGGCAAAATTAGGTTCTGATGTCTGATTGGTTGTGCAACTTTGGAGTGGTACCTGCCTCTGCCTTGGTTTCCTCATCTGTAGAATGGGGATAAAAATGGCTTCCCTGCCATTCAGGCTTTGTGAAGATGAAGTGACTTCCTGCATGTAAAGTGCTTAACACAGTATCTGGCACATGGGAGCAAAAAGGTGGCGTTGATAGTGACTATTAGAGAATAAAGCATTCATGCTGATATTTGAGCATTGATTTATGTCTTTCTGCCTCACTAGTGTACACATCTAGCAGACTAGATTAGGGTGCCTGTCTGACCTTCTAAAACTTTGGTACTTTTTTTAATTGGGGGAAGGGGAACAGGACTTTATTGGGGAACAGTGTGTACTCCCAGGACTTTTTTCCGAGTCAAGTTGTTGTCCTTTCAATCTTAGTTGTGGAGGGTGCTGTTCAGCTTCAAGTTATCTTTTCAGTCTTAGTTGTGGAGGGCAGCTCAGCTCCAGGTCCAGTTGCCGTTACTAGTTGCAGGGGGCACAGCCTGCCATCCCTTGGGGGAGTCGAACCCGCAACCTTGTGGTTGAGAGGAGTCGAACCTGCAACCTTGTGGTTGAGAGGACTCCCTCCAATCAACTGAGCCATCCGGGAGGAAGCTCAACTCAAGGTGCCGTGTTCAATCTTAGTTGCAGGGGGTGGAGCCCACCATCCCGTGCAGGAGTCGAGGAATCAAACTGGCAACCTTGTGGTTGAGAGCCCACTGGCCCATGTGGGAATCGAACCGGCAGCCTTCGGAATTAGGAGCACGGAGCTCCAACAGACTGAGCCACCGGGTCGGCCCCAAACTTTGGTACTTTTGTTCATAGCATTCCTCACGGTACTATTTCAATTACATTTGGTCTAACTTCCTCTCTAGGCTCAGAAAACTCTTAGAGAACAAGGGCCCTGTCCTTTAATCCTCAACTCTTAACACAGTTTCTGGCACATAGAAAGTTCTCACTGAATGTTTGAATGAATGACCAAACTTTACCTACTGGCTGCTATCACTACAGATCTCGGCATAGGGTGTGTGTGTATGTGTGTATGTGTGTGTGTGCGTGAGTGTGTGTGTGTGTGTGTGTGTGTGTGCAGGGTGGCTATCTGGTGAGGTCAGAGGTGAAAACTGTGGTAGACAACCCATGGTGATGGCGAATGGTGGCAGACAGCTTAGGAGCTCAGCACCAGTGTACCAGGAGACTAAGAGCACATAAGGACAGGCGCCTGGCATTTTTAAGGCTGTCACTGCCTCGGGCTGTGAGGCCAGTATGGACAAGAATAGTTGCTTAGTTCTACGCTGGAAAGCGGGGCTTTGAGCGTGTAGCCAACTAGCCAGCAAGAATAGCTTTCTGGAGCTTAGAGCCTCATGAAAATTCCAAACCTGAGGATAGTTTAAAAAAAGGTTTTCTTGCTGGCTTTGAAAAGCAGGGTTTAAAAAAAAACAAAAAAAAGTCTCAAAATTCTCTTCATCTACGATACAAATTAACTGACAATTCTGTGTGTAGGCCCACAGATGAGAGGAAGGAGCCAGGAATCAACCAGGAGCTTCATCTGAAGTCACCGGCTAAGGGACAAAGAAGAGTCAGGAATATAGGTGGTGGCCAGACCAGACGAACGCTCCTGACAGTGCACTGCACGGGGGGTGCTGGCTCCCCCGAAGTTGCCAGCTCCCAGTGAGACACAGAGCTCACAGCAGAATGTAAATCAAGTACCTCAGCGAGCCCATGGGTTTTAGCTCGGCTGAAAATTTTTTCATAGCAACTTATGCTCCATGAAGGTAGATTTGAGTAGTTGTCTATTTTGGCGCCATCTGTCCCTGCCTTGAGCTTGGGCCAGTAGCGGAGAGTTCACTGAGTAGCTCCTGGGACCAGCACTGGTCTAGAGCCTGGACCTTGAAATCAGTCAGACGTGGCTCTACCACTTAACAACGTCCTCCATGCTCGCCGAGCTTTGGATTCCAAATCTGGGACATGGAGATGTAACAAACACTTTGAGCACGTACTACACGCTAGGCACTGTTCCACAAGTTGGAGATATAGCAGTGGCCTTGGCTGATAGGATTCCTACAGATAAAGGGAGATAATTATAGCTTGTGATAAATGCTGTTAAGAAAAGTCAACTCTTTGATGCTATGTAACAGATTGGATGATTAGGGAGGGGTTGACTTGAGAAGTTTAAGAAGCAGCCAGCTATGCAAAGATCTCAGGGATGAGTGCCCTGAGCAAGCAAAGGCTCTGAGGCATATTGGGAAAACAAGAAGGTCAAGGGTGGAGTGAGCCTGATAAGGTGGGGGAACTGGGGGGAGCGGTGAAGTCAGAGAGGATCCAGTTTCCCCAGGGCCCAGCAGGACACCAAGAGTTTGGATTCCATTCTAAAAGGGATGAGAAACCATTGGAGGGTTTTAAGCAGACCTTAAAGTTTCTTGTGAACCATGTTAAAGAATTTGGACTTTGTCCAAAGAACCACAGGGACCCGCCAAAGACTTCAAAGCAGGGGAGTGTCAGGATTAGAACCACATTTTTGGAAGTTTACTTGGTCTGGGGTAAAGATAACAGCCGAGGCAAAGAAACTTGCTAGAGAAAGACATCGAGGTAGTGGAATGAGTGAATAAATGTAAGAGTGATTGAATTAACATCTTAACTAGATCACAAGCCTCCTTTTGGCAGGAACCTCCACTTCTGCAGCACCAGTTTGAGGGCAAGTCAACTTTTAATTAACACCCACCTAGCTGAACTGACTAACACAAAATCAGACTGCACCCCCCACCCCCTCTACAGAGGTCGAGTCCGTGCACAGTGCAGGCCTTGCCCGTGGTACAGAAATCGGTCTCCTTTCCCTTATTTGCTTTTCACCTGTTTACCTTCATACCCACCAATGCTCAAAGTCAGAAGGTGAGTCCATTCCCAGTAGGAACTGAACTGGAACAGTTTCCATCTGGAACCAACCAAAGGCCCAAGCCCCATGTGACATGTCTGCTTCCAGAGTCATCCAGCCCCAGAGCCTTCTGCACAGGGCAAACAGGCACGTGACCGGCCTGCTTAATAGAATTCTTAGTGCTTGTACATGGGAGAAGGACTGTCTGTTATCGAGGCCTTGCCAGCCAACATTAACTCAACCAATATCCAGTAACAATAATGAAATATTTATCAAGCAGCTACTATGTGTCAAACACTGGGCTAGAGGATTTACATGTATTCTCTGATTTTAAAGCTCGCAATCTATGTAATGGGTGTTCTTAATTCTATTCTAAAGAGAAACTGAGAATCAGAGACGCTAAGTAGTTTATCTAATGTCATGCAACTGTTATGAGGCAATGGAGAATCAAAGGTAGCATGCTGATTAATATGCAAGCAGGGTTTATTAGTGATAGGTCCTCTGGGAAGTAAACAAGACTATGGACGTGGGAGAGAGGCCTCTGACCAGTCCCCTTGTCCTGAGGACTTATATAGTTTGCCAGGTGGGGTGAGGGAATTACACATTGATTTGCTGGGAAAAGGTGGTACAAGCTCTTCCATGGGAGGGTGTGAGCTCCTAAGAAGGTTGGAGGTCTGTTAACTCAGATCCTTATCTTGTTCTAGACTACCTCTTGTCCTCTGTGGCTATAAAAACAGATACGTGGCTGGAGGCAGTTAATCAAAGCTATTTAGAGCTTTCTCTGTAGGTACTAGTACGGACACCCTCTTACCCCTCCTCCTCCTCCTCTTACATTTTCTAACTTTTACCTAAAACAGCTAACAGGATGCCGAATAGGATTTGAACCTAGTTCTCTCTGATTCCAAAATCTTCTGTCATTTTAATAGTAAAGTTAAATTTATTATTTCTTTTAGTTTTGTGACTCCTTATCATTATTAAAGTTATTTATGCTTATTGTCACACATTCACACTACTTAAGATTATATAAACTACTGAAAGTACGTGTACTGGTTATCGACCGCTGTGTAACAAATCACTCCAAAGCTTAGTGGCTTTAAGAAAACCCCAAACACAGTCTTTTAGTTATTATCTCGCATGGTTCTGGGGCTTCACTGGTACCAGCTAGTTGTGTCACTGATTTCTATATGGTTATAAGTAGATATCTGCTGGGGCTGGAATCTTGGTCAAGCTTTCTTACTATCATGTCTGGCACCTGATGCTGGCTCTACACTGGGACCTCAGTGAAGTTTTTGACTGGAACACATACACTTGGCTTCTCTCCCTGTGGCCTGGACTTCACAGCATGATGGGTGGGATCCAACAGCCAGCATCCCAAGAAAGAGATAGAAAGTATGTACACCTCTCTTAATACCTGGGCCGGAAACTGGCACAGTGCCACTCTGCTGTCTTCTTTCGATCAAGCAGTTACAGAGTCAGCAGTGTAGGGAAGACACATAGACACTGCTCTTGAACGTCAAAGAAGTTGGAGGTCAGATTTCATAACTACCACAGTCTAGCTCTGACCACAAATTATTTACATTCTTCCTTCACACAAAATGCAGTTGTTCCATCTGGCGACTGTTCCAAACATCTTTTTTTTTATTTTTATTTATTGGGGTGACAATTGTTAGTGAAATTACATAATTTACATCATCTATAAATCCCATTGTGTGTTCACCACCCAGAGTCAGTTCTCCTTCTATCACCATATGTTTGATTCCCCCTTACCCTCATCTACCACCCCCCTCCCTCCTTATCCTCTGGTAACCACTAAACTGTTGTCTGTGTCTATGAGTTGACTGTTCCAAACATCTTAAAGAACAAAATTCAACGAGTGGATTTGAAGATATAATTGGCTTTGTTAAGCAATTCATGAACCACACCTCATCCCACCCAGCAAATAGAAGGGAACCCCTAGAGGTTGTACAAAAATAGAAGGTTTTTATAGAAAGAAGGGTGAGGGCAAGGGAGCCATTAACCAAAGAAAAGAAAGGATTATTTTTAGACCCACTGAAGGGGACATCTTTGGGGGTGGGGAATGGGGATGGCAAGGGTTTTTATCATGCAGATTGCCTTTTCTTTCCTGGGAGGATGGGGAGGGCGGGCGCAAGTGACAGATTATTTCATTGGTGTTGACCAGAAAATTCCAGACTGGTTAATTAATATGTTTCTTGGAGGGGCTGAAACAGCAGTCGGGTCAGATATTAAATCTAGGTTTGCCATATGGGCTTTAGCACAAGTGACGCCATTTTGGGCCTGTGGTTTTTCTCTTTACCAATCTCATGCCAGCAGTTTCAGGATCCAGGATCTCATTGTCTGTATTACTTCCCAGTGTGGATGAGGTGCCTGGAGTGTGGTTCCTTAGTTATAGCTCTTCAAGAATGATTCTTCGTGATCTGATTACCTGTGACCTAAAAAGACAAGTTTTCTGTCTTCCACACCCAACACATATTGGTGGGATAGGCATCAGAAAACTGCAGTAAACACATTACAGATTCCTTGATGAGGGGCCAGTTCTATTCAGGATTCTCTGCAGCTCTGCTTTCTGAATTCTTGGTTCCCCTTTGTGGATTTAACCTTCTTTTGCCATGAAATGTAACCTATATTTGCCCCGAGTACTTTCTGAGCCTACTTCCTGCCCGTTAGAAGTTCTGGAATCCAGAGCCCTCTTTTCACCCTGTACTATTTCTTCTTTCAGTTCAAGCCAATTCTAAAAAAAACTTTGAGGATTTTTTTATGATGCTTACTGGAGTTCTTTCCACTGAGAAAAAGAACCACAATCACACATCTCTTTGGTTCATGTAAGTCCTTTTCTACCATTTCCCCAAAAATAAGACCTAGCTGGACAGTCAGCTCTAATGCTTCTTTTGGAGCAAAAAATAATATAAGACCCAGTGTTATATTATGTTATGTTGTGTTATATTATATTATACCTGGTATTATATTATACCTGGTATTATATTATATTATATTATATTATATTATATTATATTATAATTTATTATATTATAAAGACCCAGTCTTATATTATAGTAAAATAAGACCGGGTCTTCTATTAACTTTTGCTCCAAAAGACACATTAGAGCTGATTAGAGCTGGCTAGGTCTTATTTTCTGGGAAACACGGTATCTTGGGTGCCTTTTCAGGCTACTGTGGGACAATGCTCTTAAGAGTCTTAAAAATCTTGTTTAATAAAGAGAGACAGTGAGGCATACCCGTAAGCTCTTTAGAAGATTTTTCTCTATTTGAAAGGGTTAATGAAGTGCCTTCCTCAACCTTTCTGAGCTCCTAACAAGAGATGTTATGGCCAACCTTTGCTGGAAGGGCATTTTAATGGAGAATAGTTTTCCCTCTGGTGAGGCGTGAGAAGTAGATTTATTTCCAAATCCAGAAAACTCTGGCTCTTTTACATACCCTCTAAATTTTGCCCTAAACCAAAAAAGTTCCTTTTTTTAGCTGCACTCTCTCTTTCACATTTTTATAATAGGCAGATGGGCCAGATCATCATGTTCATTATGAAATATTTCCTACTTTTCACATGACAGCAGAAAACAGTGTCACCAAACCTTCCAGCACCCACAAAGGTTCCCTTTCCTCCAGCTTCCAGTAGATTTTCTTCACTTTCCTTTAAGTCACAATCAAGGCCCTTAGACAGACTTTCACTAACATGCTCTTGGAGACCCCGCCAGCTTCTGTCTGCTGGTCAACACACAGGATGATTATGATATTGTGACTTATAATAGAAACATGTATTTGGTCTTTGGACTTTGAACTAGGGAGCAGAATTGTAACGATGCCACATGTTTAGGTTTCTGCGATAGCAACAATCCACTTTTGATACCAAAATCTCTTTTATTGATCTATTGCTGTGTAATACTAAACAAACAAACAAACAAACAAACAAGCAAAAGAAACAAGCCAAAATGGAGTCACTTTTGCTAAGCCACCACATCAAACCAAAACTTGATAACTAACCTACTTACAGTTTCAGCCTCTCCCAGGAGTGGAATTTTAAACCAATCCGTCAGGAACTTCCTGATCCATACTAGTGTGACAAAACTCCTGCCATTCCCTTCCCCTCAAAAGAAGATGGCCTGGCCTAAAAATAGTCCTTTCATTTCTCTCTCTCTCTTTCTCTCTTTCTCTCTCTCTCTACTTATGTATTTAGTTTTGCTAACAACTCCCCTGCTGTACCCTTCTGCCTGTAAAAACCTTCCATTCTGTGAAACTTCAAGCAGAGGCCAAATGAATCCCGGGCTCATGCTGCCTGCACCTTTCAGCCAATAGACAGACACCGGGACTGGGTCATAGAATAAACATTTATTATCAGCTCACTGGTGGTCTGAGAAGGCAGTTGGTTAACACCCCCAAAAACAGCTCTACATTCTCAGACCGGTGGGGGGTATTTAAGGGAAAATCAGGGCACTCTCCCAGAGTCTGCATGATGTCCCGGAGGTCTGTTCTCCTTTCATGATGCTCCCCTCTGTCATTGTAGCTCTTGTGGCACCAGTGGTCCAGGAACGTTGGGGGAATAACCTGGGAAAATGCTAAGCGATAGAGTTTGTAATTAGCAAGCATCTACAAGGTGGTCTTCTAAGATAAAGAGCCCGAGCTGGAACCGGGACAGGGCATCCCGGAGGCATTCTGAGTACAGGGGGCCCAGCTGCTCCCTGCTTCATAACCTCTTAGAGCATCCTTCTAGTAAATGAGATCATCCTGTCCAATTCATGAATCACTTCAGCCACTTAGATCTTCACATTTACTTGGTTGAATTTTGTGCCTTGATGGTAAAGTGTCACCCCAAACATAGTTGCTTAAAAGAATATTTTTGTTGCTCATGGTCCTTAGGCTGGACGAGGCTCATTTGGCCCGTTCTCATTCAGAGTGTCTCGTGCAATTGCAGTTGTCTGGCCGAGGCAGAGTCATTTTGAAGGTTAGCTGAGGCTATACAATCTAATTCCTCCTCCAGGAGGTATAATTAGGATATTAACAGACTAAACTAGTTAACGAAAAGCCAAGCTGAGAGGCCATTGAGACTTTCAGAGTCAACGTGGAGCTGAGACTGGTATATTGAGCCATAGGCAAGATGGTTAAACAAAGCTAATCATGTTGGGGGAGCAAACTAAGATGCAGAGATAACAGCATGGGACATTCTGATTCCTGGTGGCTTGCTAAGTTCAAAGTCCTGACTGTGCTTTGTTTCCCAAATACCTCTGCATTCTCACCATCGACTTCCATTTTGACTTGAGTTGGCCGGGGGAGGTTTCTATTCTTGGGCATCTGCAACATGTTGCCCTGACCAAAAACCTGAATGAATCTTTAATTATTCTCAGAAAGTGGTGGGATGAAATGTGCATGTACTTCAGGGCCATGGACTCGTGCATTTATTGCTAATTAATTCAAGTAAGTCTCTATTGAACTTCTGTTAGGTACAACTTTTGCTAGGCACTGGGGATAAGACCTAATGAGAATTACCCAGAGCCAAGTTCAAATTGCTCCTTTGCTAGTAATTGGGGATTTTCTCATCTGGGAAATGGGCACACTTTGTGAAGATTAAATGGTGTGTGTGTGTGTGTGTGTGTGTGTGTGTGTATTATATGGCACATGAAAAGCCCTTAAATATTTCAGTCTCTTTTTTCCTTTGTTGTCCTCTTAAATCAGAGTTGACATTTGAGGCTGGGTAGTTCTTTGTTGTGGGGGATTCTCTTGTGCATTGCTTAACAACATCCCTGGCCTCTACCCACAAGCTGGTAGTAGCACTCCCCGAACCCCAAGCTGTGATAACCCAAAATGTTTCCATACATTGCCAAATGGGTCCCTGGGGTGGAGATAGGGGCCGGGCAGAATTGCTCCCAGCTGCAAGCCATCTCTTTAGATAAAAGGTGAAGACATTTATGCCTAACGCTGCAGACCCCACTACCCACCTCTGTCTGCATTTGGCCTCCTAATCCATCTGACTCCCTTTCACTGGGGTTTTGCCTCCAAAACTAAATGGCATTAGGAGGAAAGTAGATACCAATGCAGATTTTGTAGTGCTTGCACTGCAGAAAGGAAAGGTTGCATAGCAGTCTCGCTCCTTCCTTCTCTGAGGCCAAGCCCAGTCCTGCCTGTTTAATTACCTCCAGTGGTTTCAGCATTAACCAGGGCTGTTGATCCACCCTGGCACTGGCATGAAAAACAACAGGCTTGGCCAAATCTGATACTGCAGAGAAATTGGAGCCTTTCCCTAGCACTGTTCACATGGGCCCCAGCTGGGGGTTGAAGGTCATGGCTTTGGGGCCTCATAGCTGGAACATACTTGTCATTGCCTGAGGGAGATAAAAGGGGTTCTGTTTCCAGCGGTTGCTCCTCGAGCACAGCAATCTGATTTGTGCAGAAACTGAAATTGCATGGCAAGCATACGATTTATCCCACAGACGGTGGTATAACACTGTGAAAAATACCTTAGTTTTCTAAAAAGGCCTTTGTTTACATGTTGCATAAGTTTGAGAAAAAGTCAATTCTTTGTGTTAATTATGATGGCGATAATGATAGTGATTTCATTTGGCGTGGGGGCTTTTTCTTGACGTTCTACCCTCAGAGCCTGTGGTTATGGCTTAGGACTGGCCTTGCTCTCTAACCCTTTGTTTTACCACATTCTCCCTTGCTCCTCTACTGGTTTCCTGCTGTTCTGAGAACACCAAGTTCCTTCAGGGTCTTGGCACTTTATATTCCCTTTACCTAGAATATATTCTATCTTAGTCAAGTTGGGCTACCCTAACAAAATACCACAGACTGGGTGGCCTAAACAACAGAAATGTTTATCTCACAGTTTGGAGGCTGGAAGTCCAAGATGAAGGTGCTGGCAAAGGAGGTTTCATTCTTAGGCCTCCTCTCTTGGCTTGTAGGTGGCCTCCAGCTCTCTGTGTGCTCACATGGCCTGTCCTAGGTGCCTGTGCCCAGGGGGGTGCGGAGAGCAAGATCTCTGATGTCTCTTCTTTTTTTTTTTTTTTTAAGTTATTGGGGAAGGGGAACAGGACTTTATTGGGGAACAGTGTGTACTTCCAGGACTTTTTTTTTTTTCCCAAGTCAAGTTATCCTTTCAATCTTAGTGGTGGAGGGTGCAGCTCAGCTCCAGGTCCAGTTGCCGTTGCTAGTTGCAAGGGCCACAGCCCACCATCCCTTGCGGGAGTCGAACCCGCAACCTTGTGGTTGAGAAGACGCGCTCCAACCAACTGAGCCATCCGGGAGCTCAGCGGCAGCTCAGCTCAAGGTACGTGTTCAATCTTAGTTGCAGGGGGCGGAGCCCACCATCCCTTGCGGGACTCGAGGAGTTCAACTGGCAACCTTGTGGTTGAGAGCCCACTGGCCCATGTGGGAATCGAACCGGCAGCCTTGGAGTTAGGAGCACGGAGCTCCAACCGCCTGAGCCACCTGGCCGGCCCCTGATGTCTCTTCTTATGAGGACACTAATCCTATTGGGTCAGAGCCCACCCTTATTACCTCATTTCACCTTAGTTGCTTCCTTAGAGGTCCCATCTCCAAATGCAGCCATACTGGAGGACAAAGCCTCAATATATGACTTTTGGAAGGGCACAAACATTCAGCATAACAGTTCCCTGTCAGACCTACACTTGGCTTTCTCCTTAACATGAGTTAGCTCTTGGCTCTCTACATCACATCCTCTTCCACTTTTTTCCTGTTATGCTCTGTCCTTTGCTTTTCTTCCTAGCACTTAATGCTACTGAAAATTATTTTACTATCTGTCCCCACTTCATAGATTTGTTAAGGATTAAATGAGCTCCTTGAATAAAGCATTCATTTAACACATGTTTATTGAGTGTCTACAATACACACGCCATTGAACGACGGTCTAGGGTTGCATTGGTGACAAAGGCACACATACTCCCTGCCCTCATGGAGCTTACAGCCTGGCATGAATATTTATTGAACATTTTCTGTACACCAGGTGTGGTGCTGAGACTTATACTTATATGATTTTGTTTGAACTTCATTAAAATCCTATGACACGGGATTTTACTTTACTTACTGTTGCTAAGTTTGTGGAAGGGATAACTAAGGCCCCAAAAGGATCAGCCATGTGTTCAAAGTCATTTCAAAGCTAGTGGTTGGATCTGGGTCTTGCCGTGTGGTGGTGAAGCTGGTGCTCTTGACCGCTATGCTAAACTCTTCCTGGAAGGCTCGGCAGAGCAAAAAGCATGGCCGAGGGGGTGAGCAAAGTCACAGATGGCTATAATCTCAATGTCGAAAAGTTTTAAATACTGGTTATCCCCATTAACCACGAGAATCATCCAGTTACGCTTCACTATAAACAAGCTTGGATATAAAAACCTACATGCTCATAATTGATACTCTGAGGCATTATCAATAACGTGATAAAAGTCATTGCTTTGGGAGTCCTTTTCTTTAGAGTGTGTGATAAAAAACACAGTGTCGGCTTGGGAGGCCGACAGACCTGGGTTCAAATCCTTGCTGGCACTTAACAGCCCTTGGAACCTTGGGCAGGTTCGGAGACTCGGTTTTCTAATCTGTGGAATGGAGATAATACCTGCTCTATAGAGTTTTAAAATAGCCCTGTGAATAGAGGATACTTAATAAATGATAGCTAGTTTTCATTATTGTCCTCACAGTGCATTTAAACTACAATTTGATGTTTAAAAAAATTATTAACCTGTACAGAAGCATCTGTACTACGTAAAGTAAGGCCAACCTGGGAGTGAGTTGTGTAAACTGGTCACTTAGAAGCAGTTCCTTCTCCATTAGTTCTTTTGAAGGCCTCAGAATAACCCCATCAATCCCCACTTCCCTTTCTCCTGAAAGGAATGTCTTTGGGATTGGCAGCCTGTCAAGGTTCTGGGAGGTCCAAGGAATCCAGGTTCCTTGGCCTCACATGTGTCTCCTTTTTCTTCGCTTCCTCGACAGGAGAGCGTCTGGATAGCGTTTGTGGGTTGGGTAAGGAAGACGTGAGAAGAGGAAAGAAGGAAACATTCGAACTTGAATGCAAGTCATATCCAGTTCTCCCTGGAGCCCCAGAAACCACCTTCCTCTTTTGGGCAGGGCAGAAAGAATTAGAATCTCACCATCACTGGGCTTGTCAGACCATATGGTACCACGCTTTTGGCTGTGCGTGTTTGGAAGGCATCTGTGGATTCTGCCTGTCCAATCTCCATTCTCACTTCTAAAAGTAACGACTTTATTTTTTTCTTTGGGAAACCAACCTTTTCCTGCTCTCCATCCCTATTCCAGGTCAGCCTGTACCCAGGCCTGGCGATCAGCATGTTCCATTCCTCTGGCCAAATGATTGGTTCAAGGATGGTAATACAATCCAAAACTGGACCAACGAGGCTTAATTTTGGTACTTTTATTGGCCTCCTTTCCCCCCAGGGATGTGAAACTCTGCGGGTGTAAGCCTGCTTCTTCTGCTTCAACCCTCTAGAGAGAATTGACAGCAGAGGGAAGACAAGGAGACAACGTCCTCATGCTCGTATTTGCATTCCTCCCTCTTGTCAGGCTTGGGTTTTCGGTTCCTTGAGCCAAAGAACCCAGTTCCTCCGTTCTTTCTTTTCTTCAGTTAAGTTGATTTTGGTTTGGGGCCCTTGGAATCAAGAGAGTCCTGAGTAATAGATCTGACTTTGTGGAACTGGAGTGAGGGGAGGAGGGAGCCAGGAGGTGAGAGGCCGAGAAGCCATGCCCTCGCGGAAACTCTTAGGGAGACCTGCAGTGTTCATCCCTGTCAGGAGGTTATGTTGCTGGGGAGCTTGTCCTGTCTGGTCTGCTTAGCTGTGTTCTCGGGACAGAACTAGACCATAGAGGGGGTTATAGAGGAACACATGGTAAGGATGTTATTTCCAATAGTAACTGCTGGAGAAAAGAGGTGGAAATTCCTAGTATGGGAGTGAGAGCCCGTCATTGGGCTGAACGGACACTGCCAGGAATGGAAGGTGCGAATTTAGATTGACTTTGAGCTTCCTTTATATTTCGAGAGTTTGTGATTGAATGCAACATTTTTGAAAATATCATTTACCTGGACTATGTATAAATAAGCCAATAGTTCACTAATAAAAGGTGTCTGTGTGGGCTGGCCCGGTGGCTCAGGTGGTTGGAGCGCCATGCTCCTAACGCCGAGGTCGTCGGCTTGATTCCCATATGGGCCAGTGAGCTGCACCCTCTATATTGTGAACAACAGCTCTCCCTGGAGCTGGGCTGCCGTGAGCAACCAGAGATTGGCGTGTGCTGCGGCGGGCTGCTGTGTGCCGGCCAGCGTGAGTGGCTGGCAGCCAGTGTGAGTGGCTGTCTGCTGGCAAGCGCTGCCATGAGCCGCTGTGAGTGGCCAACTGATGACTGGCGACCAAGTGCCTCAGCCGACAACTGGTGATCGACTGCCTCAGCCGGGAGAAGCGCAAGGCTCATAATACCAGCTGAGCCAGGGAGCTGTGTCCTACACAACACAACTGAGAAGCAACGGCTTGAATGGGGGGGAGGGAGGCGGAAGAAAGGAGGAAAACAATACCTATTAGTCTGTCTTTTGAGCAATGAGTTTACTTTCATCGAAACTAAAATTAGTACTATATATGGGGTCTTGAAATCTTATTTTATGTTTACTAAACTTTATTTTTTATTCTCTTTTTCCTTTCCGGCATTCCCATTAAAGTGAATTTTGTTCTGTTGGTTTGAAATATATGCATTCTATTTTTTAGCTAATCAAGACAAATATTTGTAGATAGATTCCCGAATAATTTCTTAAACGTATTAATATCACTGTCTTCCTGTTGAAGATATCATCAGGGATGTATCTTCTGGATTGTAAGGTATGTGTATTTCAGTGTTAGTCAATACTGCTGTACAGATGTGTGTCAGTTTACCCCCCCTCACCAGTGTATGAGAGTTCCAGTTGCTCCACATTCTCACCCACACGTGATATTGTTCTATCTTTTTAATTCAGCCTTTCTGGTTCCGATGGGTTTGTATTACATTGTGTTTTCGTTTGCACTTTCCTAATGACTAGCAAAATAAGTGCTTTTTCATATGTTTATTAGATGTTCGGTTATCTTCTTTTACAAAGAGATCTTTTGTATCTTTTTCTATTGCGTTGTTGATCTCTTTCCAGTTTATTAAGGTGGAAGCTTAGGCTATTGATTGAAGCCTTTCTTCTTTTCTGACATAGATATTTGAAGATATGCATTTTCCTCTAAGGATTGTGTTAGCTACATCCCATCAATTTTGATATGTTAGGTTTTTGTTTTCATTCATTCGAGATGTTTTCGAATTTCTCTTGTGATTTCTTCTTTGACCTATGGGTTATTTAGAGATATGTTGTTTAATTTCTAGGTATTTGATGAATTCTAAGATTTCTGTTACTGATTTCAAATTTAATTCTATTAGAAGTTGGAGAACACACTTTGTATGACTTCAGTCCTGTTACATTTATTAAGACTCATTTAATGACATTTTTAAAATGTGAGTTTTTTGTGATTTATCTAGCTTTTAACAGTTGTTATTAGTAGCAATGTTGGCCTGTTTCAGCCTAACACAATGTGGAAGCTCTTTGTCCTATTTTAGGTAACAATGTCCTTGGCTATGCTGTTTACTCACCTTCATTTCACAGATGGCTTGCAGCATTCCTATGGATTTCTGTGTTTGCTGGAATACTACCTACAAAAGTATTTTCAGGGGGTCGGCCCGGTGGCTCAGGAGGTTAGAGCTCGGTGCTCCTAACTCCGAAGGCTGCCGGTTCGATTCCCACATGGGCCAATGGGTTCTCAACCACAAGGTTACCGGTTCAACTCCTCGAGTCCCACAAGGGATGGTGGGCTCCACCCCCTGCAACTAAGATTGAACACGGCACCTTGAGCTGAGCTGCCGCTGAGCTCCCGGATGGCTCAGTTGGTTGGAGCGTGTCCTCTCAACCACAAGGTTGCGGGTTCGACTCCCGCAAGGGATGGTGGGCTGTGGCCCTTAAAACTAGCAACGGCAACTGGACCTGGAGCTGAGCTGCACCCTCCACAACTAAGATTGAAAGGACAACAACTTGACTTGGAAAAAAGTCCTGGAAGTACACACTGTTCCCCAAAAAAGTCCTGTTCCCCTTCCCCAATAAAATCTTTTTTAAAAGAAAGTATTTTCAAAGAGGATCTTTGAATGTTAAAACTGAGATGTTTTATATAGATTAAAATTCTGGTTATGGTGTTCTTTTCCTTTAAAACTTTTGAAAATATTCTCTTCATAGTGGTATTCCTAATGGTTCCAAGTTGGAAACAACCTAAATGTCCATCAACAGCAGAACAGATAAATAACCTGATCTGTTCGTATAATGGAAGACTATACAGCAGTGGTTCTAACTAGAGGCGATGTTGCCTCCCAGGAGATGTTTGGCAATGTTGGGTGATATTTTTCAGTTGTCATAATTGTTGGGGTTGGAGGGAGAGGATTGCTACTGGTATCTAGTGGGTAGAGACTGGGGATGCTTTTAGGCCTCCTGCAATGCATGGGACAGACTCCCCATACCAATGAATTACCTGGCCCAAAATATCAATAGAAGTCGAGAAACTGCTCTGTATTTCAATGTAAATAAAGGAATGATTGCTACATGGGTGCCACCACATGGAGAATCCCACAGACGTGATGTTGAACAAGAAGCCAGATAGAAAGGGGTAGAACAGTGTGCTTCTATTTACAAAATTTAAAAACAGAAAAAACTAGCTCTGGTGTTACTCGTCAAGATAGTGTTGTCTTCGGGAGCAAATGTTGACTGGTGAGGACCAAGAAGACTTGTTGGGCAGTGCTAATGTTCTCTTTTTCTTATATGGGAGTTAGTTATACGAATGTGTTCATGTATGAAAATCAAGCAGTGCTTTATAATTGGTGCTCTCTCTATATAAATCATATATTTATTCAATATATATATATATATATTAATTGAATAAATGTTTTCAAAACTCCATTATCTGATTTAACAGATGATCTGTTCTTCTTTGGAAGCATTTGCATTTTCTCCTTGATTTTGATATTCTGAACTATTCATATCTATCACTTCATAAAATCTTTTTTTCTCATGTTTCTCTCACTGTCTCTTTGATCAGGCTTTTATTGAAAATTAGCTGTCCATAGTGATTTAACCTTTGCAGAATGAACAAATTTAAGTTTATGCCACAGGCTTCTTTTCTTCCGTGGTGGGTTTCTTTTCTGCGGGCTTCTTCTCAGCTGCTGGTTTCTCGGTCGCTGCAGCCTTTCGTCCTACCAAAGGCTTCTTCTGCTTCGTAACACCAACAGCCCTTTTACCTTTCTTCCCTATTGCTGGCTTCTTGCCTGGAACCCCCTTCTCATCTGATTTGGCTTCTAGCGCTGCTGCGGTTGCTTTATCCCCTGAAGCTGGTGGTTCTTGGCCTGGCGAAGAATGGGGTTCTAGCACATGATCTTTGCATGTGGGTTTAGCTTCAACCCAAATGATTCTCAGGTTTTTCAGTGGGTTCTTCTTCAGGACTCTGTGATGAATCTTCTAGCGTGATGCTCGGAAGGCTCTTTGAATCTCTGGACTTTTCAAGATTCTGCTCAGGTCTGTGTTGAGCATCTTGTACATGGGAAGGCTGTAGTTAGTTACTCTTGAGGGAGGCAGCTTTACGCCAAGTGCCATCCAGACCACCCAACTTGCAGAAAGCACTCTGAGTCCCAAGGCACAAATGGCCCACCTCCCCACCGGGAGCAAGTTGCATTAAGCAGCGTAATGCCAGGGATGTTTCTGAAGGCTCTGATGATGTCATTGTCCTCACTAAAAATGATGCAAGGTGCTGGATGAGATGATGGTTTCTCATTTTGCCCTGGCCATTTCTCATTCCTGAGAGGCACAGATCTTTTTTGATATAATTTCAGGCCTTAAGCTTCTTAAGAGGCAAAAGAGCCTCTTTGGTCTTCTTGTAGCCTTCAACTTTATCTTCAGCCATCAAAGGTAGTTCAGGAACTTCCTCAGTATGATGCCCTTTAGACATGACCAGCACTGGGATGGCCGAGGCAGCCGGGGCAGAGCAGATGGGCATGTCCTTCTGTGTTGCAGTGCCAACAATGCCAGGTTTTGTTTGTGCAACCGTGCAGGCCCCACCACACATATTGCCAAAGACACCCTGATCAGGACAATGAGTCCCCACTGCCCGAGTTTTTCTGCTATTTGAATTGTTGTCTGTTCTGGCCCATCAGTTTTGCTTTATCTGATATCCACGGTCCATCCTTTTGACCTTTCTCCATGGTGTTTTCTCCTCAGTTATTTACCTTGCGAGCTCATACACAATGACCTTCCCTTGGGGGGCTCTCCGTCTTGGCTGAAAAAGTGTGTCTAGGGCAAGTGCTGAAAGGCCTGGCCCTGGCTTGTGTTCTGAGCAGTTTGAGATGTGAGTATGTGTGGAGGTGCACACCTCAGTGTGTGTGCTCCGGCCTTACAATCTGGAACCCAGCACTGCTTATCTCCCTGTCCTTGAAGGGCCTGGCTCTCCCTAACCCTTGGGCCCTTTCCAAGAGCCGTCTTCTTTTTCCGAAATCCCCTCATCCTCAGGATATGGAGCAGGGAGGAGTGTCCTGAGCCAGTCTGTCTGCACCTGCTGTTCTCTCTGTCCTCACACTGCTGTTCTGCCCCAAAGTGCTGGCTGGCAGGCGTTTCTACCCCTGGCTCCATGGAGATGTGAGGAAGAGAAAAGAGGGGCTCTCGGATTCCTTCAGAATCTGTCACCTGGTTGGCACTTGGCTGCCTCTTCTTTCCTAGGCTACGACTTCCCACCTTCATTGGGACTGGCTGTCTTCTGGCTTTCCAGGGGGATTCCTCACAGTTTGGGTATGATTTCCTCAGATTTATTAACTTCCTTATGACCCTCATATTTTCTCCAGGATCAGATTTGGGGGAGGGAGCCAGCAGCTCTTGTTAGTGTATCATCTTGCTGGACCAGAAGTGGTAATGAGGGTGGACTTTAAAAACAGCCTTTTGCTATCCATGCGACTGTGGGTTCGCACAGCGATGAAATATGGCTGGTAATGGTACCTGTTTCAGAGCACTTGTGGACTGCCGCAGCGCTGGCACGTAGCGTCTGTTAGAAAATAGTTGTTGTTATTGTTGTGACATGGTTTGGGCAGTCATCAGTGGGGGCTGACAGTGGGGGCTGGAATTGTAGATTTGAATGTCATGTCTCTGGGGGAGTGAGCAGAGTAAGGAATGAAGGAGGCTTAGGAAGTGGCCCTGCCACTTAAGGGTTAATGTCGGGGGGAAAAGCAAAGGAGATGGAGAAGGGGCATGCATCTGAACCAAAGGTAGGGTCACAGAGGCCAGGGAAAAGGAGAGGCTCAAGCAGAGGATGATGGGGTCATTTTCATGGGAAACAATTTTTTTTTTTTCAGTCTCTTAGATTTTGCAATTAGATATTCCCTCAGGAACTTAGATCAGCTTTAGTGGAGAGGAGGGTACAGAAGGCATATTGCAGC
Organism: Rhinolophus hipposideros; assembly: GCF_964194185.1. Lineage (NCBI taxonomy): Eukaryota > Metazoa > Chordata > Mammalia > Chiroptera > Rhinolophidae > Rhinolophus > Rhinolophus hipposideros. The sequence goes on from NC_138069.1 coordinate 36,498,252, forward strand.
CAGTTGAGAAATAAATAGGAGGTGAAGAAGTAGAGACAAATATAGACGTTTTCCCCAAAATGTCTGGCTGTGAAGAGGAGATTAAAGCACTAGCTGGCAGAGTGTCGAGTCAGAAGAAGTGCAAGTGGGTTTATTTCTTGTGGGGAAAGAGCCCATCTCTCCCACCTCTTTCCCCGCTTCCTTCCTTGTTTCTTTTCCTTCTTTCTTTGCCTCTTCCCTCCTTCTATTTTCCATCTACAGGTTTAACTTTGCATCATTCTAAAAAATGAGCCGTAGGTGACTGGGTAGATCCAGAAGAGAAAGAGACAGAAGCTACTAGTTGAGAGGGAATAAATGGTAGATGGGTTTTCCCGGGCCAGTGAGGAGGGGGTGGGGTCCAGAGCCCAGGAGGGAGGACAGGAATCAATGGGTGTCAGTATAGGTAAGTTTGCAGCGGGGGGAAAATGGGGAAAGGGAGTAATGTAATTAGGGTTACGTCCATTGTTTTCAGTTTGGTTTATTAAGAACATCAGCAGGCTTGAAATGAGCATTTCAGCTTTCCCAGAGGCTGATAATATTCTCTTGTCGCAGAGGTCTGCACGAGAGTGAGATAAAGTGGGGTGTGTGGAAGGGCTTTGTGAACCGTGAGCCATGCATTGCAGACAAGGGAGAGGCATCCATTGAGAATATCCAGTCTGGCCTGGTTATTGGCTCAGATGATGCCAACACTCAATGACATGGCTTTGACCCAGTGATGACCCTTAGGGGGTCCCCAGGCACAGGGGTCATGGCCCGACACTCCTTTTGGAATGATTTTACTGGGGGAGTATAATGAGGTGTCCCTAGGAGATTAGAAATGAAGGAATCAGACTGCCCCCCCACAGTAAAGTGAACACCTACCGTGTTTTCCCGAAAATAAGACTTAGCTCGACAAGCAGCTCTAATGCGTCTTTTGGAGCAAAAATTAATATAAGACCAGATATTATATTATATTATGTCATGTCATATCATATCATATCATATCATATCAATTATATTATATCTTATTACATCACATCACATCATATTATATTATATAAGACTGGGTCTTCTATTAAAGTAATACTGGGTCTTATATTAATTTTTGCTCCAAAAGACGCATTAGAGCTAATTGTCTGGCTCGGTCTTATTTTTGGGGAAACTAGGTATAGTACAACTAGCAGGGAGCCGAATGGACTCCAGGCCTGCAAAACTTCACCGTGTGTGGGCCAAATGTTTGAAAAGGGTGACTGGTGACAGGATATTTTGGGTCCAGATGATATTTGTGGAGATAGCACCTCTACTACCCAGGCCTCTTACACTCTGTTTTCAGCTACGTGTGTGTGTGTGTGTGTGTGTGTGTGTGTACAATGTGTGCAAATGGTGGACTTTATCCACTATATGCAGATTTGTGAAGGAAGGAAGGAAGGAAGGAAGGAAGGAAGGAAGGAAGGAAGGAAAGAACGAAGGAAGGAACGAAGGAAGGAACGAAGGAAGGAAGGGAGATAGAGCGAGGGGTGAAGATGAGGGTTGTATAGCATTCTTGACTTTCTAATATTCTGTTTATCTTGCTCATAAGGACCTGCAGAGCTGAGAGCGCAGGGCTGTTAAGAGCCCCCATTTCTAAAGGGAGGTGCTAGATCAGCCATGCAGAACATGCTAAATGGGGATCCAAACACCTGGTCCCCTTGCAGCTTTGAGAGTATAAAAGAGGCAGGTAGGTGAGGAAGAGGGCAAAACCTAGAGCAGGAATTTCATTGACAGGTGCTGTGTATTTTCTTCCCCTGCCCGCACATATGTGAGGAGGTTCCCTGAGAACCACTGCGAGAACGTGACAAGTGTCATTTGGAGGTCAGGGGTCAATCCGGAGCAGATGCTTTGTCCTTTCTAACATTGCAGTCGAGAGGTGGGGTAGAGCCTCCCTGAGTAGACGAGGCTACCCCGGAGCAAGCTGGGCTCCCACCAAGCCAGTAAGTGAGGGACCCAAAGGAAGCTGCCCTTGGGATTGGGCCTCTCGGGGCACAGAACAGTGTGTCGATGGTGGTGATTGCGTTGGCCGACGTGGGTGAATTGGGAGTCTGTCCTCAGTGGGCTGCTGAGAGAGCCTCATTCATCTCAGCGACTCCTTCAGACAGCTCCAGGTTGCAATGGCCTCAGGGCTTCCCATTGGAGTCCTCTTCAGCCTCCAGAATTCTCTGGGGTGATTAAAAGGAAATATGGTGCCTAGAGCCAAGGCATTTCAGCAGCTTCTCCTCATCTTGCAACACTCGTGTAGAAATACAGGGATGGTTGTGGGGCCAGTCTGGGCCTGGTATCCAGGGACATGACCCTTCCCAACCTCCACCGTCCTCGAGCCCCCGGACTCCTTGTTACCCACCACCGGTTCTCTAATCTGTGACCCCTGCCCGGAGAGGTGAGGTAACCGAGCATCTGCCCACATTACCCAGTGCTGGGTGCTGGAGCTGGGAGGTCAGCTCTAGTCAGAACCGCTGACTAAGTGAAACAAGGGTTAAAGAAGTGGGGAAAAGTCAGGAGTTACCACACTTCAAACACAGTGTGTGACATGGCAGCACCCCCCAGAGAGCAGCTGCTTAGTTGAGGTCTCTGCTCTCTCTCGGAAGATTTCACAGAGCCCATGGGCATTAGCATGGGGCATGAATCAGGCCTGCCTTCTCTCGTCAGCATCTCAAATCAAGACGGGACGCAGTCACACGATGAAGCCTTTTGTTCAGAAGGAGTTTGGAACTCTGTCAGCAGACCTAGGTGCTAAGCCTGGCTTTATCACGTACCAGTTGCAGGACTTGGGTGTGTGTGTCACTTTCCCTTCCTGAGCCTCACTTTCTTGCCCTTGGAGATATCAGGTTGGCACAAACATAACTGCAGTGTAAAGGGTTAAAAATAAATGCAAAAGCCACAATTACTTGTGCACCAACCTAATATCTCTTCTCAAGGATTGTTGTAGGAATGGGATGAGATGACACACACAGAGTGCCTGGCACAATGTCGGGAAGGAAAAGAACAGGGACATACAAGTTGCTTTCTTTCCTTGTCATCTTTTACCCATACCCCAATCTCTGATCATATCCATGGGGTGACCACTGCTTGTTGGGAAGAGAGAGAGAGGGTAGGTTTCTGCCCCACACCCTTGTAATGCTGCTTTGATGGTAGAAGGAGTGGGTCTGGGTCCTCTTAGTCATTCCCAAGGGAATATCCTGCACTGCAGAATGGGTGGGGTGGACTCCCTGTGGGGGGCTAGGTGCCAGGGAAAGTACAAGGCGAGAGGTCCGTGCACAGGCCTGATGGGGCGGATAAAGACCCACAACTTGAAAGAAAGACCTAGCTCCAGGCCATCCCTGCTGGGGCCCACCCCCAAACCTGCTGGCCTCCTTACCTGATCCCTGGGCCCCAGCCTCACACCTTGAGTCCATTTCCATGCTGCTCCCCGGGGAGCTTTCTCAAACACTAGCCTGTTCCCTTCACTCCTCTTCTGAAAACCCTCAGTGGCTTCCTGTTATTTAGAACTGCATTTTTCAAATAATGCCAAACTATTTGGCAATTTTAATAAAGTTATCATACATCTACCCTGTGACCCCCAAATTTCGCTCCTGTTAGGATGGCCAAAAGAAATGAGTGGATATGTCCAGAAGAAGACATGCACAAGAATATTCACAAGAATGTTCACTGTAGCCAAACACTGGAAACCACCCAAATGTCCATCCACGGGAGAAATGGATAATTAAATTGTGGGGTGTTCGTCCAATGCAATACAACAAAGAAAAGGGACACACTATAGCTCATGCAGTATCGGAAATGTTTCTCACAGACACGATATTGAGCTAAAGAAGCCAAAATCCCCAACAGTGGACATTCTTTGCATTTAGTTCAAGGACAGGCGAAACGAATTGATAATTCTAGCAGTAAGAATACTGATTATCTCTTGGGCCTGGGGGGTGGAGAGGTTTGACAGGGAAGCAGCAGGAGAGAGTCTCTGGGGTGCCAGGTATGTTTTATATCTTGATCTTGATGGCAGTTATTATTAAATGAGTGCATGCATGTATCGTGTTTCCCCGAAAATAAGACCTAGCCGAACCATCAGATCTAATGCGTCTTTTGGAGCATTGTATAAGACCCGGTCTTATATAATATAATATAACATCAGACAGGGTCGTATATTAATTAACCGGGTTGTATATCAGACCAGTCTGATATTATATTATTATATTATATTATTATATTATATTATATTATATTATATTATATTATATTATATTATATTGACCAGGTCTTAAGTTTTGCTCCAAAAGACGCATTAGAGCTGATGGTCCAGCTAGGTCTTCTTTTCGGGGAAATAGGGTGTAAGAATTTGTCCAGCTGCACACTTAAGGCTGTGCACTTTACTGCATATGTGTCATATTTCAATACAACATTGTTACAAATTATAAATGTCAGAACTATCCTAATAACATGTCAAATATGGGAGGCTCAAATTCCCACTAAGGAACATACTTACATTTAAAACGACCTAAAATAAATGTCTCACAAAACAATACTAGTATGTGATTGACGCTGGCATTTAGTCTATTCAATTTTTTTCTTTTTTTTATGAGTTTCAGGCATACAGAACAACATGGTGATCAAACATCAATTTCTTTTAAAATGCTGGTTACAACTCACAAAATTGATTTCATGATCCACGGAAGGGCATATGAGTTCTGACAACTAAGTTCGTGAACTTGTTGCAACGCTGTTGCTAACGATTTTTTTGATATCAGAGGGATTATTCATTATGAATTTGTACCAACTGGACAAACAGTTAACCAAGTTTGTATTTGGAAGTGCTGAAAAGGCTGCATGAAAAAGTTAGACGACCTGAACTTTTCGCCAACAATTCATGGCTCTTGCATCATGACAAAGCACCAGCTCACACGGCACTGTCCGTGAGGGAGTTTTGAGCCAGTAAACAAATAACTATTGGAACACTCTCCCTACTCACTTGATCTGGCCCCCAATGACTTCTTTCTCTACCCAAAGATAAAAGCAATATTAAAAGGAAGACATTTTGATGGCATTCAAAACATGAAGGGTAATATGACAACAGCTCTGACGGCCAGAAAAAGAGTTCCAAAATTGCTCTGAAGTGTGGACTAAGAGCGGGTGTTGGTGCATAACTTCTTAAGGGGAGTACTTCAAAGGTGACCGTAGTGATATTCAGCAATGAGGCATGTAGCACCTTATCTAGGATGAGTTCACGAATTTAATTGTCAAACCTCATATACTAGGCACTGTGCTTAGTGTTTTCCATTTCCAATCGCATGTCAGTTTCACGGCCCTAAGAGGTGAAGGTTCACTCATGCACCTTGTAATGATGTCTTGGTTTTAGGTTGCAATCTCACTCCTGCCCCTATCAGCTGTATGAGCTTATACAAGATGTTAGGCTGATTGGGGCCCTGTATTCTTATTCTTTGCAAAATGGGACTGATAATACCATTTTCATAATTTCTTTTTATTTAGGGGGGGTGGGGTGGGGTGGGGTGGGTGTTGAGGATTAAGGAACTGCTTAGCACCCGATCTGATGACGCATAACAAGGCTTTAACCAAAGGTAGTCACAATGGTTATTAGAGAGCGATTTGTTTTCGTGGAGGCCTGAAAGGAGCAGGAACACCGCTAGAAGAATCTCTTTTCCAGACAGCAGGTGGGTGCCCTGTGTTGGGACTATGGGCACTGTAGACATACATCTGTGTACCCACCGTCGACATTCACAGTTGTTTGGAAATAAGCAAAGTTCTAACCTCAGAGTTGCCTTATGTTCTAGGTAAGGCTTATCATGGCCTAGAGGGTCTGAACCAGACCCTTCAAGAATTTTAAAGCTAAGGGACAAAGATGATGGAGTTAAAAAGATGCTGTCTGCAGGTGTCTATCCAGGGCCATATCTAGGAGATGCCCCCTTCCCCCAAACCCTGCTCCAATTGGGTCCCTTCCCTGAGCTCGCCAACCAGTTACAAAGTGGTCTTAATCACCAAACGCAAGCATGTCTGGGATTTTTTTTTTAGTTGAGGTGAATTCATGTAATAGAAAATTCCCATTTAAGCCATTTTAATGTGGATGATTCAGTGACTTACAGTAAATTCACGATGTTGTACAACCATTATGACTATCTAATACCTGAACATTTTCATGGCTCCCCCAAAAAACTCCATACCCATTAAATAGTCACTCCCCATTCCCCCCTCCTCCCAGCCCCTGCCAACTACTAATCTACTTTCTGTCTCTCTGAATTTGCCTATTCTGGGCATTTCATATAAATGGTGTGGGCGGAAAAGGGGCCACAGGCGAAACTAAAGCCGTAGGCCAAACGAGTCTAGGGATCGTGCTGCCTGCCCCGCTCAGCCAAGAGGCCGACCCAGGGTCATAGAATAAGCGTTTATTATCAGAACACCGGTGGTCTGAGAAGACAGCAGGTTAACACCTCCAAAAACCGCCTTGACATTCTCAGACCGGCCTGGGATATTTAAGGAAAAATCTGGACATTCCTCCAGAGGCCTCATGATGTGCCAGGGTTTGCATGGAGTCTTCCCTCAGGCAACGTGGCTCCAACGTGGTCATTAACCCAGGAGCGGTGATGACAGTAACATGGAAAGAATGCTGGGCCATAGAGATTGTGATCAGTGGGCAAAGGGTATTGTGATCATAAGCAAGCACAAGTTTCAGGGTAATTCTCTAAAGCAGGAAACTGGGACAGGGGATATTGCAAGGCCTCTTTTGTGGGGGGGGGGTCCCTGTTTCAAAACCTAACAAGCTCAGGAGACTGAAAATAGCCACATAAGATAGTTTGAACATAAAAATTCCTAATTAAAAGCAAGTCGTGGCCAGTAGTCATGTCCTTGGCCTGTGGCTTCCTTGACAAAGATCAATCTTTACCTTAAGTAAGCCTGTCTGTTGTCTTTTTGCATCTAAGATAACATACCCTTGGAATGTCAGAGGAATCCCTTTTTCCAGACCCCCTAAGGGGCACAACCCACCATGTCAGAGCAGGAAACTACAGAATTCCTCCTTGTTATCTTGTTCCCCAAATACCATCTCTATGTGCTGTAAAATGCTATTAACGATCCTGTACCCACCAATGTAAAACATTTTATGTTTTATCCAATCCCAGAGATTTCCCCACTTTGCTTTCTCACACCCTCTTAATCTACAATCAATGGATTTCATGTAACCCTCCTTCTTTGATTCTGATGTATAAAATAAGCTGTAAAATCGCCATTTTCCAGAGCATTTTTCTCAGTCCATTGAGACTTTGCTTCCCAGTGAAGTAGAAATATTTCTCTGTGACGTAGGGGACTTTTGAGTGCATTAGCTCTGGGATTGTGTCTCGTGAGAACTTAGAATGGAAACACCGACCAAGGAGAGGCCGAGTTTTAAAAAGAGGATAATTTATTGAAAGCAAAGGATCAAAGCTCCTGAGCGGGATGGGGTCCAAAGTAGGGTGCCCAGTGACTGAGGCAAAAGCTCTTACTTTTATACCTTCCCTTGCCTGTTTGGGGAAGGGGAGCTGGTACCTTCTAATGAAATATGTCTACCAGGTTTATTCTGCTTGCCATCTTGAAGGAATTAGCAAAATAACCCACTGTTATCTATCAGATCTGCTCCTTTTGTCATGCCAAAATGAATTTTGTGATTAACCTCAAGGCATTGTTACATTTTGTCCTGGAGTGAAGGAGTGATTTCAAAACCTGGAGTTTTAGGATATGGCTGTCTTTGTTTATTCCAGTGGGGACCTCCCTGTCTACCTAAATACATGCTAACTAACCTGTCTCACCGGCAACTGTCAGTTTGGCTCAAATAAATTCTTACAAGCTGTGTTTCTGCTCGCTCACGGGCTATGCAAGAATTCAAGAGTGAGATACAAATACAGAAGATTTATTAAAGTAAGAGGAGGGTCGGCTGGGCAGAGTCTGCTGGAAACTACTGCAAACTACTGCAGCTGAGTCTTGCTGGTCTCAAGTTTTATGTTTTCCTGTAGTTGGGAGTGGGAGAAGATGCAATAAAGCTGGTTATCGCAACTTTTGCATATGTCATGTAGATTTAAGTTGGAGCCAGGAGAGTGGATCCTACACAGTTGCAAAACCTCTCCCAAGTTACAGGGCCAGCACTGGGCCAAGTAAATAGAAACACTGAAACTGCATGGTAAACGTATAGGAAGCAGAATCATTAAGAGGCAAAGAAAAGAAAGCTTTCAAAAATTCCCAAGCTAAATTAATTACACTTTTTAATTTGAATTATACCAGAGATCCAAATCTCAAAAATAGAAGATTTAGTGCCATCATTACAATCCCTTGTCTTAACACAAGCTTTTTCTTAGGCTGGATGATTTTTGGTCGACAATGGAATCCTACAATATGTGGCTTTTTATGTTTGGCTTCTTTCACTTGGCATACTGTTTTCAAGGTTTGTCTATTGCCTAGACTGTTTTAGATACTCATTTTTGTATAAGCTCCTTTGTCTTTTTGACTTTGAGAGTTTCCGGTAGGAGACAAGGAACGTTGAAGAAGTGAGGATGGAGGGGACGCTGGGTACAGAGCAGGTACACTTCCGTTTTCGGTTTCTGCACTCCGTTGGCAGTACTCTTGAGGCTCTTCTGTTAGGCATGGTGTCATGCAGGGTGGCATGCGGGGTCTCTGGTCCCACTATCCATATAAGAACGCAGGATATGGTGAGGCCAAAAAGGAACACCCACAGAGCCATAGATAGGAGAGTCATACCACTGTATTCTTGCTGGAGGCTGGGTTGGACACACAGGAAGCAGGAGCCCCACTATCTGCAAACTGCCATCCACTTCTCTCTGCCAATCAACCTCATTTGCTAGCTGCAACTGCCGAGCTAACTGCAATCTGCCTGCTAGCTCAGCCACCATCGTCTTGTTAGCCCCCCATTTCCTGCTAGCGTAGCCACAGCTGTTATATTAGTGGCCAATGGCTCACTGGTTACAGCTGACGGCCAACCAGCCACAGCTGCTGGCCATCCAATCACAGTTGATGGCCATTTACTACCTGAGCCAGCACCTTTCCACGTGAGGCCAACAGCCTGGAAACGGCACTCCTGGCTCTGTCCCCACACATGGCGGGAGGAGAGTGCCGGGAGATCAAAATTGGTCTATTAGAATTTATTTGGTGTGTTTGAGCTGCGGGAGGTCAGGTTAGAATGGACTTCCCCGAGTAAGAGGGGTTTTATAGGGGGAGTTTTTTAGGGGGAGGTGAACAAGCTGTTTCTCTTCAATGCACCACAAGCAAGTAGGGAGCAGGACAAGATGGCGTCTAACACAAGATGGTTTCATTCAGTGCATTCCTGCCGGTTTCTCCAGGCCCAAGGTAGTTTCTGCTCCTGGTCTAATAGTATATTTTCCAACCAGGATGTTAGAAAATCTCTTGGGCCTGTAGTGGAATTTTCTATTGACTTCGGCTTTGTCCGTTGGGCTGGGGGAAAGTGCAGTTAAGCTACCACCTTTGCTTATGTTACATAGATTTAAGTTGGAGCCAGAGTGGATCCCACACAGATGCAAAATCTCTCCCAAGTCACAGGGCCAGCACTGGGCCACGTAAATAGAAACATTGAAAGTGGTCTGCATAGTAAATATATAGCAAGCAGAGTCATTAAGAGGCAAAGAAAGAAAACTTTCACAAAGTCCCAAGCTAAATTACATTTGTTCAATCAAATTATACCAGAGATCCAAATCTTAAAATAGAAGATGTAGTGCCACCATCACAATCCAGTCTTAACATCTGTAGGAGTGTTTCAGTTCTTCTACCTGAAAGGTCTCTCACCCCAGCTGCCGTCAGAGTGATGTCTTTCTCAAGCACCCAATTGCATGCAATGAGGTCAGGTTCGTTTAGGAGGAAGTGCCCATGTTTTAGAGTCAGATATGGATTTGCATCTCACTTCAGAGACTGCATATAGGTCTGGGGAATCCCGGGGTAGAAGAGACCTGTACCCATTTTGCAGGCAGAACCTGGGAAGGGGACACAAACCCAGAGATGTCCCTGTGCCATGTGTGGCATCTGGGGAGAGTAGGAATAGCTGATGCGTGCTGTTGGTATCCGATCCTGACATGTTCCAGGGATCGTGACCTCGCAGTTGCCGAAGATTGGGAACCCGAATCGGAGAGGCAACGTTTAATTGTAATGCACAGGAAAACAGCTCTCCTAAGAGAGGGGGGGATCTGAAAGTGGAATGTCCCTCGAGCTGGGCTACGCTGGGAACTATTGCTGTCTCTGAGTCAGAGCTGATTGGTCTCCTGTACCCAGGCAGTTAATCTTGGCGGGCTCTGCAGTTTGAATTTGTTTGCTAGCTATTTTAAAGTCAATTTCTTTGGCTTTTGGTATGTTCTCGGCCTTAATCCCCTCCACCGTGGTCCTGTCCCTGACTGCCGATGGTTTTTCTATCTCACTGTGGGGGAGGAAGAAACTGTTTCCTTTTAGGTCCTGCCGGCTGGTTTTAACACTTACATCTACGTGAGATAGAATAACAAGAGAAAATAAATAGTTCATTACGTTATATACCTATCGGAACCCCACCTGCAGGATAGAGTCAGAGAGAAAGGGAAAATGAGGTGTCTGTGCCGTTCAGAGCTAAGGGTGAGCTTGGGTACCTGGGGGTTTCAGAGCGAGATAGGCCCCTCGGAAGAGCCCATGGTTAGTAAATAGATAGGTCATAAAACGTCATTTCTGGTGGTAACTTGTACTATGGGCAAGGCCCCTAATTTAAATTCTTTAAGAGAGAGGTAAAAGTTTCTCACGAGGCCACAGGGTCTCAGCTGCCTGCAGCTCAAAATAATCCCCCTGTCCAAGTGACCCATCTTGGGGCCACGTGTTTTGCACCCCTTCCATGCCCTGAGTCAGCCGTGAAGAGTTCCCAATGCCCTGTGTAGGAGCTGGGGGAGCAACAGAATGAGTTTTCGGTGTGTCTGAGAGTAGTAAGCAAGTGGGTGAACAGCCTCAGCTATACCTCGTTTCTTATGGTCCCCGTGATGCAGGGAGTGTTTCTCTGTGAGCCCCCAAATGACATAGAGACTTTCGAATGAGTGAGTGAGGGCCGGGATCCTGTCTCGTGAGACCAAAGAATGGAAATATGGACCCAGGAGAGGCAGAGTTTTAAAAAGAGGATAGTGTAATGAAACAAAGGGTCATAGCTCCCAAGCAGGAGGGGGTCCCGAATCGAGGTGCCCAGTGACTGAGGCAAAAGTTTTTTTATACCTTCCCTTGTCCTCTTGGGGAAGGAGGCTGGAGCCTTCTAATGGAATTCATCTACCAGGTTTGTCCTGTTTGTCCATCCTGAAGGGATTCACGAAATAACTCATTCCTATCTATCAGATCTGCTCCTTTGTTTGGCCAAAAGGGATTCAAGATAATTTATTAACCTCAGGGCGCATTCTCATATCTTTGTCCTGGAGTGAAGGAGACATTCCAAAACCTGGAATTTCAGGGTATGGCTGCCTTTTGTTTATTCCACCAGGGACCTTCCTGTCTACCTAACAACATGCTAACGTGTCACCAGCATGGCATAACTGCCATGGAGTGTGCCTAGACATCCATGGGGAGCAGAGAAATGGCATAAAAAACCTGCATACCTGGAGAAGACCTGCTGGATAGATAGACAGGGCAAATTAGCCAAGACAGACGTCCAGAGGTCCAGACGAGTAGCATGCCATCTCGGCAGCTCCCAGGAATACTTGCAGACAGAAAGGGGTGGGCACCTTTCTAGGACAGGAGACACCTAGAATTTAGGTTCCATTCTGGAGGAAGGGAGTGGCAGACGCGGAACTGATTGAGATTGAGTTTTTCGCTGCAGCAGGATTGGGGCTCAACACAGGAGCTCAGTTCAATTTCTAAAAGGCAATGTACATTTTTAGCACTTCTGAATAGGTAAATTGAGAATCCTAAATTAAAAAATAATTTGTCCCCCCATTTTGCTTTTTTCCCCACTTCATTTCATTTTAAGCTCCTGAAATAGGCAGGGACTCTCTTCAAAAACATGATCAGAGAAAAGAGCCCATGATTGAGCTGAGGCATTGAAGAGGCAGAACTTTCTAGCTCCGGGGGACCAACCAGCTGGCTCAGGGCTTAGCTCCTGGGGAAACTGCTACTGGCACTCAGCCTGAGGCTTTGTGCTGTGTGTGTGTGTGTGTGTGCACTTAGCTCCTGTACTGTCCTTGCAGCTGGCTCTTGTGAAAGCTCCACTTCAGCTGCCGGGCTTCCTTCCTCATCCCACTCACCCCTTTTGTTCCTTCCCTCTTTTAATGTTTTGTTGTTCTTTTTCTTTAATTGAGGTGGAAGTCACATGACATAAAGTTAACCACTTTAAAGTATACAATTTAGTATCCCTTAGTACATTCCCTTGTGTAACCACCATCTCCACCTCGTTCCAAAACATTTTCATCACCTTCAACAGAGACTTCCCAGTCCTTCCCCAAAACCCTGGCAACCACCAGTCTGGGCTCCTGTCTCCATGTGTTTACCTTCTCTGCACATTTCCTATAAGTGCAATCATACAGTATGTGATCTTTACGTCTGGCTTCTTTCCTCATCCCTTTTGTGCTTTTTACTTGTCTCTTCTCTGTGAAGTTTTGGGGCCCACCCAAGGAGTCCCCCAGGCGTTTCCAAAGCCCATTTTCCGGGAATTAGGCCAGAGAGAGAAAGGAAAGAAGGTCAGAGAGCAGGGGTTTGGGGTAGGGAGGTGTACGTGTGTGTGTGTGTGTGTGTGTGTGTGCGCGGGGGGTGCAGGGTGTAAGGGGAGGTGGGAACTAAATCAGTTTAAGTAAAAAGAAACCCAGCAGTTTCTGATCAGCTAAATTTGGTTTTGTCGACGTAAGAAACATCTAAACCTGTAGAGAATTTTTATAAGAGTTTATTTGAGCCAAAACTGACAACGTATGCCAGAGACTTGCTCTCAAATGCTTTGGAGAATATAATCTTTTAAGCATTTGAAATTAAGGAGGGGACATAAGGAACTCTACGTGAAGGTGGGACAAAGCAAGGTGGAGATTGGATTACAGGATTGGGTAAGATTGTGTGTTCTCCTGAGGGTGGTTGTACCTTAAAAGGAGGGTCTAAAAAGGCCGTTCACACATTAGGAGGGGTCTGAAAGAGAGGCATTTCAGAGGTGTGTTAACCCAGATGCACAGAAACAATGGGCAGGGCTGGTTTAAGGCAAAGATAAGCCTTTCAGTAAAGAAGTTACTACGTGTCTGGGGCCTGACCACCCACCGTGGGACCTGCCCAGTTAGGAATCTGTGATCAATCACCCTGTGGGTTTACTTTCTCACCAGCTCGGAGGGCAATCATTTCAGCCACTAGGTTTTAAGTGCCACGGCTGGGGCTTCTGAGCCCTGTCCTTTGGAAGACGGGCTTGTCCTGGCTGCTGACTTATAACAGATGCTCTATGTCCAATAAGGAAAGTTGAGTTTTGGGGGAAAATGCAGCCCGATTGAGGCTGTGGTGTGGCTGGATTTTTACAAAGCTGTATTTATAAAGGGGCAGAAAAGCAGGGGAAACAGGCCCAGGATCAGGTTGTCGCTTACTGTCCAAGTGTGTACACCTCCCGTGAGAACCGGCAGTGCTGCGGAGACACATCTTGAACTTGTGGGCCAGGCTAGCATTTTTCTGGTTAATACTGTGGCAGAGTGTTGAAACTAAGTGGAGGAAGTTGTCCCAGGAGGGAACTGGAGGTGGTGGCTTCGCTCTGACTTGCTGTAATCTGGTTAAAGAGCTGGCTGATGACACACAGCTGCCTCTGGTTTCTCTCTCTGGTTTCTGTGGAACAAAATGCCTACCTTCTGTTCTCCGGGTCAGAATTATAGAACCTGTTTTGGGCAGACTCGCTCTGGGCTTTCTTCATACAGGATGGGCTTTTTAATCTTGATCGATGAAGAGGCGTCCACCAATGCATGGTCTCTGAGAATTAATGGTGGTGCCTATGACCTCTCTTCCCTCTAACATCCTTTTCATACATGAAACTGTATGAGCTTGGGTTAAGTCATTTCCCTTTTAAATGTGTCAGCTTCCGCAGCTCTAAATGAAGACATTAGTTCCTGTAGTGGGTTGAATAGTGTCTCCCCCCAAAACTCATGTCCGCTAAAGCCGGTGCCCCCTCCCCATGCCTGGCTCTGTGCGTCTCTTCTTTGTGGCTGATCTGGGTTATATCCTTTCCTAATAAACCAGTAAGCTAGTAAGTGAACTGTCTCTGAGTTCTGGGAGTTGCTCTGGCAAATTACTGGAACCCAAGGGGGGGCTTGTTAGAATCTCTAGTGTAGCCTGCCTGTCAGATGTACGTACAGGTAAAAACCTGGACTTGCGATTGGCTTGTGGAATGGATGGGGAGGAGGCAGTCTTGGAAAACTGAACCTTTAACCTGTGGAATCTGGTGCCGTCTTCTGGTCGATAGTGTCAGGATTGAGTTAAATTGTGGGACACCCAGCTGGTGTCCAAGGATTGCTTGGTTGTTTGTGGGGATGGGGAGCCAGCCCCCTCCCCTATTGGAAATTGGGTTAATGCTGGCCCTTTTAACCAGGTAACTTTTCTGGGCTGCAGGTAGATTTTATCCAGCCCTGCAGATGCTCAGAGAAATGACGTATTTACCCAGGTGATACAGCACCTGGTGGTGCCCCTAGCACTCTGGTTCACGTGCTTTTCTCTAGTGCAGGAAGCGGTAGAGGATTTTGGTGATGATACTGAAGTGGCTCCTGGCAGCTGAAAAGTTTTGCGTCTCCTCGAGGCTGTGTCTGGACGACGACCCTCAGCGCACGCGCTGAGGGCTGGTTGGGGAAGTGCCAGCTCACCAGCCACAGCTGGGTGATCGCAGCGAAGGCCTGCCAGTGCGGCTCCGGCCTCAGCTTCCTGCACCACGACTTCCTCCTACCATCAGAAACCCTTCCTGCAGTCCCTCCCCCCGTCCATGGAAAATTATTCTGCAGACCAAAGGTGGGCTTGCATGGCGGAGTGGAAAAGTGGGCAGTGTTTGCCTTAGGACCAGGTCTGAATCCCGGCCCTGCAGTTTACTAGCTACCCGTGGAACCCCGGGGAACGACCTCGCTTCTCTAACGTTCGGGTTCCTCAGCTCTAATATGGACATAGCAATCCCTACCTTGCAGACTCTTTGTGAGGGTTGGGATAAATGTGCAAAACCTCTGGTCCACAGCAGCCATTCCACAGAAGAGCTCTTCCATTATGTTCCCCAATAGTTGCATTGGCTTTACTCCAATGCTTACTACAAGGTCCGGTTTCACTCTTCCAATTAATTAACTTAACAGCTTTCCTCAATCCCATGAGCTCCAGTATCTTGCACAACATACCCTGTATGTGGGAAGATGTCCAACAAGGGACATTTACTAAGGGCTTCTGCAAATCGTGACGTTGTCGTGGAAAGTACATGGGTGTTGTTCTGAGTCAAACGTGGCTCAAATCCCCCCTCTGGCATTTCTTAGCTGTGGGCTTCAAGTCTTTCTTGTTCACTGGGTAAATGGGGGTGAACAGAGCCTGCTGGCAGCATTGCTTTGGTCTGACACATAGGGTTGTGTATAAACATGTGATAAAGAGCGCCTGCTCCACGAATGTCAGCTTTTCCACCATCTCATTCTGGGAATTCACCTTTTCACCCTGTGACTAGCCAATCTCCCGCCTCCCCAAATGCTGCTTTTATATCCTATCAGCTGCCATCAGAAGGAGATTGGAGATGAAATCAGTTTTAAAACAAGGTCACTGGAGAAGAGGTCACCCTGAGAATCCCTCTTCAACTAAATTATATTTTATTTTAGGATTCAGAGCAGGGTTTAGCAGGTATTCTCTCTCTCTTGCCCATTTAGGTACAGAGATATATATTTTAGGCTGCATTTTAAAATTTAATTTTTCATGTCAAATGAAAATAGCACCTTGAGTTCAATGAAGAAAGTTTTATAGACTTTCATGAATGTTAATAAGGCATTAGGTGTTATTTTTTAGCGGCCGAATGTTGCCGTCTGCACTTGTCGATTAAGTTTACTTGATGCGCTGGCATGCACGCAATGCATTCCTAGACTTAACTCATCATGTTAAGTCTGTCTCGTATTTTTGAGGTATAATTGACATATAACCTTATGTAAGTTTCCGATGTACAAATAATGATTTGATATTTGTATATGTTGCAATGTGAGCCTAGTTAATCGCAATAAGCCTAGTTAACATCCATCACTACCCATAGTTATACATTTATTCCTGTGATGAGAACTCTTAGCAACTTTCAAATATGTAATATCGTATAGCTAATTTCCATTTAAAATACACCATGCAGTCCCATGGTCTGTGTTGTATTGCCAGACATTTATTTTATAACTGGAAGTGTATATCTTTTGACCACCTTCATCCATTTTGCCCATCTCCCACCCCCCCACCTAGGGCAACCACCAATCTCTTCTCTGTATCTATGAATTCAGGTTTTTTGTTTTTTTTTTTTGTAAGATTCCACATATAAACAAGATTCATATGGTGTCGGAAGCCATAGAAATCCCCAGGCCCTGCCTAGGCAGAACTTCCTGGTCACAAAACCCAAAGCCCGCGCGCGCCAAACCCAGAGCCCGCGCGCGCCAAACCCAGAGCCCGCGCGCGCCAAACCCAGAGCCTGCCCATTTCCTTGTACTTCATATGGCATCGCCCTGTCCTAGCCTATCAGCCCGCGACAAGTACCTCGCCACCCTATGACATAGCATATCCCACCCCCATCTGACATAGCTATATATATAACCCGCCATCGTAATAAAATTTTGAGGCTTGATCAGATCCCTGTCTTGCCTCCATTCTTCGCGTCTCCTGTCTCCCCTTTTTTTCATCCTCAACAGGTTTCTTCCCCTCGTCCCACGTTGCATTGTCCTGCCGGTCGGGACATTTTGGCGCCCAACGTGGGGCCCGAGGTACGAAGATTCTATGAGGACACCTACTCTGGAAACCGCCGCGGCCCCCCCCCCCATCCCTGAGCCTCCACGGGCTGGCTTCTTTCGAGCCCACGCAGCTTTCACTCGTGGGACAAGACTCGAGGGCCTCCCCGGCGCGAGTGTGGCTTGTTTCGAGCCCGTAAGGGACAAGACTCGACAGCCCCCTCGGCAGTAAAAAGGCTCGTTTGGAGTTCACGAGGTATTCACCCGCAAGAAAAGACTCCAAGTTTGCCCGACGTTGGAGTAGCCGCCCAGCGAAGGACGAGAGATTGGTGAGTAGGTGATTGACATGGGACAGGAGTTGAGTTCACATGAACTCTTCCTTAAGGGTATTAAGGAATCTCTCAAGATGCGGAGAGTTAAGGCTAAAAAAAAAAAGATTTACGTGAGTTTTTCAGTTTTGTCTCTGATATCTGCCCCTGGTTCCCCCAAGAAGGAACGATTGATCAAAAATATTGGAAGAGAGTTGGAGACTGTTTTAATGATTACTATCGGGTTTTTGGACCCAACAAGGTCCCTGTATCGGCATTCTCATATTGGAATCTGATTAATGATATCCTAAAAATACATTCCTCAGACCCAGATGTTAGAGAGATCTTACAGACAGGGGAAACAGTCCTAAAAGAGAGTTCCTGCCCTCCTTCTGTCTGCCAATCTGTTTCAATAGACATGCCAGAGGAACCTAAAAAACAAGCTGATAATCAGGAAGCCTCTGCCTTAGAGAATCACCCATTAAAAGACCCCCCTAAAATCTACCCTTCCCTTTTGGCCTTTAATAATCAGGACCAGCTCTCCCCAAGAGACCAGATAGATTTAGAGGAACAAGCTGCCCGCTATAATAAAAAAGAAGATCCCTGGGGCCTCGCCGCGCCAACCTTGCGCGCCCCTTCACAAAAAATACATACCCCTCCCCCTTATGTCCCCCCTCAGGAACTCCCAACATTCTATAACCCAGTCTTAAACCCAAACCCACCCCTATTCCCTCAAGACACCCTAGTTCAAAACACCCCATCCTTAACCGATCCCATTAGGCAGGCAAAAATATCTTTAACCCAAGAAATTTCTTCTCTTAGAGAGACACTCCAACAAAAACGCGAACATATGCAACTCCTAAAGGAGCTGCATGCCCTTGAAAAAGAACTTAAAACCTTAATGCCTAACCAAAACCCTGAAAAACCTCAAAAAGGCCCAATACTTAATAAAAAGACCCTAATGACCTTTCCAGTTACCCGCAGCCAAAACCGTGGCCCACCCTCTCAAGAGGATACAATGGAAGAGACTGACAATGAACCCCCCGACTCTCATAATCCCCCCTCGGCCGATGAGGCCTCTGACACAGAAGACCCAGAAGATAACACTCCCAACTCCAATGATCCCACTGGCCAAAAATATCACCGGCTAGGCATCAAACATATTAAAGATTTAAAAGGTGCAGTAAGCTCTTATGGCCCGACAGCGCCCTACACCTTGGCAATTCTTGAAGGTCTCAGTGACCGTTGGCTCACACCCAATGATTGGTTTAAATTAGCTCGTGCCACCCTTTCTGGGGGGGACCACGTCCTCTGGCACACAGAGTTTAAAGAAAACTGCCGAGAGATAGCACAGCGCAATAGTGAAAATAGAACAACAAGATCATGGACTCGGGATAAATTACTAGGAGAAAAACCCTATCATACCAATGAAATCCAGGCAACTTTTCCCCCGGGGCTGTTAGCTCAAATTCAGAACGCTGGTCTCAAGGCGTGGCGCCGCCTACCTCTAAGAGGCTCCGCTACCACCTCCCTGGCAAAGATTCGTCAGGGCCCCGAGGAGCCATATTGTGAGTTTATCAGCAGACTCACCGACGCCGCCGAACGGTTGGTCGGAGAAGGCGAGAACGACAGCGCCTTTGTTAAACATTTAGCCTATGAAAATGCTAACCCCACTTGCCAGGCAACCATTCGCCCCCACCGTGGAGGCAACCTTGCTGACTACATTAAACTATGCTCAGGGGTTGGAGCCTCCCATACCTTGGGACTCGCTATCGGAGCCGCCCTCCGAGACTTTGCCTCAAACAAGCCTCCTAATCAACAATCTAGATTATGTTTCTCCTGTAAACAACCTGGACACTTTAGTCGAGATTGCCCAATTTCGGACTAGGAATAGATGAAACACAATGGACCTGTACCAATAAGCCCCGCATTATTCCCCCCATTGCAGGACTACCACCGCCCTGCCCCAGCGAATGCAGCTATTTTGATCAAATGCATTCTTCCTGCTACACAACCACCCAAATTTGTACTGGCTCAGACAACCAAACTTATCTCACAGCCATGTTATTGAGACGTAGGTCCGCCACATTCGGAGGCGATTGGGACTCCACCTCCCTCTCTGACAATAACAAATATAGTCAGGCGGGCTGCAGTGGTACAATTGGAAATAAAGTCTGTTGGCCAACTAAAATGCCTGTCCACATTTCAGATGGCGGAGGGCCAAATGACATATTAAAAGAGACTCTTGTCACTGAGCACATTCAAAAAATACTCCACCACCTATTCCCCCCTTTAACTTACCACCCCTTGGCTCTCCCAAAATCCCGGGATATGGATTTAGACACACAAACCAACAACATTCTCGAATCCACCTTCTGGGCCTTAAATCATTCCAACCCTTCTCTTGCCCAGGACTGCTGGCTTTGCATGACTATGGGAACTCCCATACCTACTGCAATCCCCTCCAATATCACAGTAAACACACAAATCTCTAACTGTTCCCGTCTCTCCCTTCCTCTTAGAGTTCAACCTGTAGGATTTAATACCTCCCCCTGCTATCAGGGACGATTTCAAAACAACACTTTTGATGTAGATCTAGGGTTTGTCACTTTTACTAACTGTTCTGACATCATTCAAGTTAACGGAACCTTGTGTTCTAGCCCTGGACAAGTTTTCATATGTGGGAACAGCCTCGCTTACACCACGTTACCCACCAACTGGACTGGACTTTGTGTCTCAGCTAGTCTCCTCCCTGATATCTCTATTATCCCAGGAGACACACCTGTCCCTCTCCCCAGCCTAGAATTTGCCACCGGGCGCCACAAGCGTGCTATTACAGCCATTCCCTTACTCGTAGGGCTAGGAATTACTGCTGGAATAGCCTCGGGTACCGCGGGAGTAGGTGTTGCAGTCCAGTCCTACAATAAACTATCACGCCAGCTGATAGATGATGTCCAAACACTTTCTGGGACCATCAATGATCTCCAAGATCAGATTGACTCTTTAGCTGAAGTAGTCTTACAAAACCGTCGAGGCCTAGATCTTCTCACTGCAGAACAGGGAGGTATCTGCTTAGCTTTACAGGAACGCTGCTGCTTCTATGCTAACAAGTCTGGGATCGTCCGAGACAAGATCAAAAAACTACAAGAGGACCTAGTAAAAAGACGCAAAGAACTCTTCGAAAACCCACTCTGGACGGGTCTCAACGGACTTCTCCCCTACCTGCTCCCCACCCTTGGCCCCCTCCTATGCATCCTTCTCTTAATAGCCTTCGGGCCATGGGCTTTTAGGCGCATTACTGACCTCATTAAAAACCAAATCGATGCCGTTTTGGCCAAACCAATCCAAATCCATTATCAGCGGCTAGCAACAGGGGACGGCCTCGAAGAAGGCTATCTTGGCTTCCTCCCCACGGGGACGGCATAATACTAAGGGTATGTCTACTCCCCCCACGAGTTGGGGAGGGGTATGGGCACCGAGGTGAGTGCAAAGCAAAGCATTTGCAAGGAAAGGGCTCGACTCACAACGGTCGGCTCCCTTTAACTTTCCTGAGAACATACCTGGTTTGCATAGAGGTTGGTATCAAAAAATCTCTACCTCTCCTCCACAAAAGATACCCAAAACCATCCAATAACGAGCTCTGCTCGTTGGAGGAACCAGGCCTCTGTTCCCTCACTCGGTCAAGGCCCACCTCCTTAAAACAAACAAAAAGGGAGGAGATGTCGGAAGCCATAGAAATCCCCAGGCCTTGCCTAGGCAGAACTTCCTGGTCACAAAACCCAGAGCCCGCGCGCGCCAAACCCAAAGCCCGCGCGCGCCAAACCCAGAGCCCGCGCGCGCCAAACCCAGAGCCCGCGCGCGCCAAACCCAGAGCCTGCCCATTTCCTTGTACTTCATATGGCATCGCCCTGTCCTAGCCTATCAGCCCGCGACAAGTACCTCGCCACCCTATGACATAGCATATCCCACCCCCATCTGACATAGCTATATATATAACCCGCCATCGTAATAAAATTTTGAGGCTTGATCAGATCCCTGTCTTGCCTCCATTCTTCGCGTCTCCTGTCTCCCCTTTTTTTCATCCTCAACAGGTTTCTTCCCCTCGTCCCACGTTGCATTGTCCTGCCGGTCGGGACAATATGGTATTTGTATTTCTCTGTCTGACTAATTTCACTTAGCATCATGCCCTCAAGGTCCATCTATATTGTCAAAAATGGTAAGATTTCCTTCTTTTTGAAGGCTAAAAAATATTTATATATACATTTATGCCACATTTTCTGTACCTATTCACCCATCAGTGGACACTTAGGTTGTTTCCCTGCCTGGGCTATTGGGAATGATGCTGTGAGAAACATGGAAGGGAAGGTCTCTTTTGACACAGTGCGTTCATGTCCTTTGGAAATAGTCCAAGAAGTGTAATTGCTGGATCGTAGTTTTAATACTTTGAGGAACCTCCGTATAGTTGTTTTATGGTGGCTGTACCAGTTTACAATCCCACCAAGAGTTAGGTATGTTCAGTTGGAAAGATAAAGCAGAGCGCTCCATAGAATATTACAGAATGTATTATAGGGTAGTTTACTTACAGGCAGGCTGGGCGGGCGTGGACAGATGGCCCAGCAGTTTTGTGCAAATTATTCCGTTACTAGATCCCTGTTACAGTCCTTTCTTAGTAGTAAAACTCAGGTACTAACGACTGACAAGACAGAGGGACAAAGAACGCAGTGGCATCACAGACCATACCTACTGGTGCTCTTGTGACGGATGATTGCTTATAATTGATACTCTTACCAGTTTGATATTTATCTCAGTTGTCATATCCTTCTGGCTGTTGCCACCAAAAATATTTATGGCTACATTTTGCAGAACACAGATAATAATCATCAACTAGGAAGCTTTGATATGCTTGTGAAGGACAGTAAAGTTGGTCGAAGGTCACAGCATGAAACTAAAAAATGAAATGAAATCCAGGATACAGAGATGGAGTTTGTTTTCTTCACATCTATGTCTTTACAGTGTGTTATGTGCATTTGGGGTAATGTGTCATTGGAGGCCAATATTTTCTTATTTTCTCTCCCAGGGATCTATCCATTGATGAAAGTGGGGCATTAAAGTTCCCTACTAATTAGTGTATTGCTGTCTATCTCTCTCTAGGTCTGTTAATATTTACTTTATATACTTAGATGCTGCTTTGTTGGGTGCAGAAATATTTACAAATGGTTTATCTTCTTGTTGGATTTACCTTTTGTCATTATATAATGACCTTCTTTGTCTCTTGTGACAGTCTCTATCTTAAGGTCTAATTTTTCTGGTATCAGTGTAGCTACCCCAGTTTTCTTTACTTGCCTTGGAATATTTTTTTCCACCCCTGCACTTTCAGTCTGTGTGTGTCTTTAGATCTGAATGAGTCTCTTATAGGCAGCATATAGGTGGATCTTGTAATTTTTTTTTCCAATTCATTTAGCCACTTTGTCTTTTGATGAGTGAATGTGGTCCATTTACATTTAAAGTAATTATATGAATGTATTTTTTGCTATTTTGTTAATAGTTTTCTGTCTGTTTTGTAATTTCTTTATGTCTTCTCTTTGTGATTTGATGATTTTCTGTAGTATTATGCTTAGATTTCTGGGTCTACTATAGGTTTTTGCTTTGTGGTTACCATGAGGCTTACATAAGACAACTCATATTTATAACAGTTTATTTTATGTTGACAACTTAAGTTCAAAAACATTCAAAATCTCTACATTTTTAGTACCTCCTGCATGTTTTATGTTTTTGTTTTTAATTTTTTTGGGGGAATACTGGGGAACAGTGTATTTTTCCAGGACCCATCAGCTCCAAGTCAAGTCGTTGTTTCAATCTATTTGTGTAGGGCGCAGCTCACAGAGGCCGGTATGGGGATTGAACCAGCAACCTTGTTGTAAGAGTACTGTGCTCTAACCAATGGAACTAACTGGCTTCCCTGTAACATTTCTTGTAAAGCCAGTTTAGTGGTGATGAATTCCTTTAGCTTTTGCGTGTCTGGAAATCATCTCTCCTTCAGTTCGTAAGGACAACTTTGCTGGTAGAACATTCTTGGTTGGGATTTTTCTTTTAGCACTTTGCATGTATTGTGCCACTCACTGTGGTCTGCAAAGATTCTGCTGAAAAATCCAATAGTCTTATGGGGGTAACTTTGTATGTAACACGTTTTTTTTCTTTCTGCTTTAAGATGATCCCCGTGTCTTTAACTTTTGACACTTTACAATGTGTCTTGATGTGGGATCTCTGTATGCTCATCTTTTTTAAATCTCTGGGCTTCCTGGATCCGAATGTCTGTGTCCTTTTGAAGGTTAAGACAGTTTTTAGCCATTATATCTTCAAGTAAGTTTTCTGCCTCTTTTTTCCTTTTTCTCTCTGAGGCCCCTATAATGTGTGTGTCGGCCCACTTGATTCTGTCCCAGAATTTCTCTTAGCTGTCTGTATTCATTATTTTTCATTGTTTTCTTTTTGCTGCTCTTATTGGGTGGGTGTCACTGCCTTGTATTTGAGTTCACGGATTCTTTCTTCCACCCATCTAGTCTGTTGTTGAACCCTTCTCTTGTATTTTTCAACGCAGTTATTATTATTATATTCTTTAGCTCTGTTATTTCTATTTGGTACTTTTTTCTATTTTCTGTGTCTTTATTGAAATTCTTACTTTGCTTATACATTGTTCTCCTGAGCTTGGTGAGCATGTTTATGGCTATTATTTTGAATTCTATTACATAAATCACATATTCACAATTTGATTAAGGTTTCTTTTTTTTAAATGCGGTTTTAGCTTGATCTTTCATTTAGAATATATTCCTTTATTTCTTCTTCTTCTTTTTTTTTTTTGACTCTCTGTGTTGGTTTCTACAATTAGGTAAAGCAGCCACGTCTCCCAGTATTCAAACAGTGGTCTCGTGTAGAAGATAAACTTTATCATTTACCCTTACCCTAGCTCTTGGTTGTCCCTCAAACCTTTGTCCAAGCAACCTACCACTTAATTAAAAAAAAAGTGGTTTCTCCACAATTTTAAATATTGTCACAGTTTAAAAAAATACTGTGCAAGCCAATGAAACCATACTTATAGACCAATCTGTCTGTGGACTCCTTGTTTGCAAATTCTAAGGCTCATGACTGTGAAGTTCTGACTGACATTTGATTCATAATGTGTGTGCTGCTGATAGTCTATATGATAATTCTTCAGCTCAACTATAGCATGTATCCACCTGAAGGTGGTACTAGTCACACACCTCACATACAACAGACTACCATCATTTAATGCCTAGTGTCTGACAAGTGCTTTACAAACACTATTTCACTTAATCCTCACAACAACCCTGCAAGAGAGCACTACTCTTAGTAAATCCCAGTAGTTGAGGGAGTGCTAAGACACTTTGTGTCTTAAAAGTGTGGCTCTCAGTCAACTGATTGGAAGCCAGACTCTCAGGCAGTAGCTTTTTTGCCCCGTTTTTTTTGCCTGTCCCCTCCCTAATCCCCCCATTCAAGCCGTTGTTTGTCAGTCTAGTTGTGTAGGACACAGCTCCCCGGCCCATGCTGGTATTATGAGCCTTGCGCTCCCCCCAGCTGAGGCAGTCGGTTGCCAGTCGTCTGTCGGCTGCTCACAGCGGCTCATGGCAACTCTCGCCAGCTGCCTGCTGCTCACACTGGTTGCCGGCCACTCATACTGGCTACTGGCCGGCCGCTCATGCTGGCTGCCGGCCACTCATGGCAGCGCACTCTGGCTGCTGGCCACTCACACTGGCTGGCACACAGTAGCCCACAGCAGCCCGTCGCAGCACACGCCAAGCTCTGGCTGCTCACGGCAGCCCAGCTCCAGGGAGAGCTGTTGTTCACAATCTTAGCTGTAGAGGGTACAGCTCACTGGCCCATGTGGGAATCGAACAAGTGACCTGGGTATTAGGAGCATAGCACTCCAACCACCTGAGCCACTGGGCCAGCCCACAATAGCTTTTAAAGTATGCAAATACATCTCTTTCAGGGGAAGACTAGGAGACAGGTGTTTCTGTCTGCGCCCTGTGTGCTGAGCCATGGGTGATAGCCAGGGAAGAAGTGTTTCCTATTTTGCTTCTGTGTCACTGAACCCATGAACACAAGCCCCGCTGGTCACCAGAGCCAAGTGATCCAGGGGTGTCCAGGGTGGCAGCCACAAAACTCAGGACACCAGATGTGTGCACAAGCTCCCTTCCAGGAAATACTGGCGATCTGAAGCACAACAGAGGGAGAGTGCCAAGATGGCACCCGCTGACCTTTGTCTATGGAGAGTATTTTAATAGGCTCCTAGACGTGTGTTAAATTAGATGCCTGCCCCTCTGGCTGGTGCTTTAAGATAAGCAAATAGGGCTCTTACACAGAAAGACTGGTCGCTTTCCAGTTGGCTGTGTCTGTGCTGGGCCTTGGGGTTGGTGAGTCCAGTTGTACGATCCCTTTGAGAACTATTTCTCAATTCACCACAACTTTGAGGGGCTCGTGGACGTGAGCCCTGGTGGTTTTCAAAGCTAGATGTTTTGGGAGCTTGTCTCTCAGGTGCAGGACTTAAAAGTTGGAGGTGCCTGATGTGGGGCTTTGTTTATTTGCTGATTGACTCTCAGAGGGTAAACTCTTGGGGAACAGGGACTTCGTCTTGATCATCCTGGGGGTCTCAATGCATACACCCGTACCTGACATGTAGTAGGTGTTCAAAAAATGCTGATGGAAGGAGTGAATAAAGGAGGGAATTTAATTAGGCACTGAAGTTCCCAGGAGGAATCTTCCTTCACGTTTTACATAGCATTCGCCTCCTCGGAACTGGAGTGACTTCCTCCTCTGTGACCCTTGGCACCCAGTCTGTGCCCATGCAAACCACACGCCCTGCAGACTCTACGCCGTGTGTTGGATCTTCTCTCCCATGTCTCTGGGGAGCTCTGGAAGCCAGCCAGTTTTCCCACTTCATGGTCCAAAAATCCATTTGCCCCCCCCCCCACCCCCAACTCTACACCAGACTTGCCCAAACTCTGTAAATGCAGTAATCTTTTCCCCAGAGAGTGTGAAGGTCAGGAATAAAAAGAAAACACACCACAGAGCAGGGCTGAGCTTATGGTATTCACAAGAGCATCTGAGAGCTCTCCTGCAACTCATCCATTTATTTTAATGACATCAGAATATTACAGTCTGTTGAAAAAAAAATGCACATTATTTATCCCATACTAGGGAAGTGGCACTATAACATTGTTTTTAAAAACATCTTAATATTTTTCTTCTTAGAACCTATTGTGGAGTTAGAGAAATAAGCTTTGCCAAATGCTCAATTCCGTCTTTGCTGGTCCTGGCTAGCTGACATCTCTCAACTTTCCCCAAATGTGTCCTTTGGCATTGTTTAACCCAGAGCGGAAAACATGGATAAGTGCCGCCAAACCAGACAGTGCCCCAGCTTCCCAGCCATCTGAGTGCACTGGGAGATGGCTGTGGAGGAAGGCGCGGGATACTTTCCTGGCCACCTAGCAGGTGTTGGAAGGTCTATCTCAGGCTTCACGCCACCTGGGTGCCCACTGTGGAAGGAACTGTGGACTGGGTAGACTAGACACTGGGATCTATTCCTGCTTCTGGTGATTTGCTGGATGACCTTGGTCTGTGATTCTCAGTTTTGCCACTTACAAGGGCCCCCCTCAGTTGCTTCAGCTCTGAAATCTGGGACACTGAGTCTTTCAGGGGCAGGTCCATTTACACTACGGGCTCCTGCTCTCAGCAAAGGCAGTGGGTGACTGCTTGGCCTTAGGGTTCATCTGGTGATAGATTTGTGTGTGATGAAGGGCAAGGTTAGCTCAACCCCCATCTTAGGCATTCCTGGGTTCCCAAGGGTCATGCTGGGTGATTTTCTCCTCTTTCTCTGGCCCTGGGAGATCCGTTCCTTGCCCCTTTCCTTGTCTTCCTGTTTGCCATCTTTCTGAAGTGTTAGACTTGGGTTCTTTCCTCTGACATTAGGAAGGCAAAGCCGTCTTCTACAAAGGACTTTTGGGCATGTCAATAACAGCAACAACAACAGTAATAATAACAACAGCATCTTACATGTAAGGTTTTTAGTTTACACTTTACAAGAGCTTTTAAATACATCATCTCATCAGACATTTGAGGGTCCCTTTGTTGAGTCAGAAAAGGACCCTCCCTCCCCCTTTCCCTGAATCCTGTTCAGGGGGAAACCGAGCCCAGGCTCCCTTTTCTGAACATGTGCATGTTTCCCACACAAATACTGACCCATTAAACATGAAAATTACCTAACCGAACTCTTCCCACCCCGTGGGACGTTGTTTCTAGAATTTTGCTGCTCAAGTAAA
Organism: Rhinolophus hipposideros; assembly: GCF_964194185.1. NCBI lineage: Eukaryota > Metazoa > Chordata > Mammalia > Chiroptera > Rhinolophidae > Rhinolophus > Rhinolophus hipposideros. The sequence continues at coordinate 36,525,786 of NC_138069.1, forward strand.
AGAATTTTAATCTCCGTTTGTTGGAGAAACTTCATTTTAGGGAGCATTTTTTTAATGGTCTTGCATTTGGCCCTTCGTAAAGTCAGGGCTTCCAAAACTGAGGGAAGGCTCACAACCACCCACAAACCACACGAGGGGGAGGAACCTGGTCCTTTTGGCTGCCTTGGTGGACGGTGGCTGGGCTCGGGGTCAGGCCCAGGGGGTGAATGGCAGAGAGAGGGCTTGAATACTTTGAGGAGGCAGAGGGAAAGCTGCAGCCTGGCAAGTCCTTCCAGAAAGCCAGCGACCCTGGGTGGGGCTGTCAAGGTGGCAGGCTGAGTGGGCTGTGGGCCAGGTGGGCAGAGGCTATTGAGGAGTGCTGGTGGTGGAATAAGGCTCAGCTCCACCTGCCTGGGCGGGGTGGGTGGCGGAGCATGGGGGTGGGAGAGGTGTTGGGCAGCTCCCAGGACACCTCTTGCAGGGCAGGACTTCTGAGCTAACCCAGAGATTGTTGTGACCCAGCTGGAAATCAGCATTGTCAAGCCACAACAACCGGGAGTCCCCAAAGTCATTTTGTGTGGCAGAGCCCTGTCTCCTCTTCCAGGCCTTTCTCTACTTTGCCACCGGTTCTCTTTCTAAAGCAGAGCTTGTCTTGCTATTCCCCCACTCCACACCCTGCTGGGCTCATGACCTAGCCTGCCCCGCATGGCTCTTTGCGGTCGAATCCCTGCCTTCACGTTCACCCCCTTCTCTCTACAGTGTGCATGCCGCACTCCTGCCACCCCAGACCTGTGACTGCTCTCCAAACATATCACTAAGCCTTTTCATACTTTGCTGCTTTTTAATAGGCCATCCCCTGGAAAGTTCAACTTCTTTTCTCATCTCCTGGCAAACTCCTATTCATTCTTGAAGACCCAGGGTTGGAAATTCTGTACTGTGGTCAGCCACTTTCCTGGTTTATACTCCCATTAGTAAACTCATATAATAAAGCAACTGTCCTTTCCCACGATTGTTTCTGCCCTGGACGGTAGGATCCTTGAAGGTTAGGACATGTTTCCTTCCCACGAGGAATGAGTTCTGAAGTCAGATAATCTGGGCCCAAATCCTAGCTCAACAATTAGACATCTGCTCTTGTGTAAGTTCCGTAACTTCTCCATGCCTCAATTTACCCAACTGTAAAATAGGTTAGTACGGTCTTTACTACAGAGTTGTTCTGAGAATTAAGTGGAACAAAAATTAGAATGGTATCTGATGTATAACGTAGTAAATACTAAGTAAGTCTAGCTGTTAACATTTGAAACGAGGTTCAGGACGTACCTGGAACGTCATGTATATTGTGTGTTGTTAAGTAAATTGCTCCATCTTGTCCTTCCCTCCCTCCTTCTCTTTATTCCCCTCGTCCCCCCTTTCTCCCTCCCTATCTGCCACTTGCCTTATACTCCTCCACCTTCCTTTTTCTTTTCTTCCTCCCTCTGGATCCTTGGAGCCTTGGGGTAACCACTGGTCCTCACAATCACTGGGCTCCTCTGTGGACCCTCAGTGCTGGAAGGTCTCTTCCCTGCCACTGGGGGAAGGAGAGGTGGGCGACTGGAAACAGGGAGTTGGTGCGAGCAGCTGAGCCTGAGCGGGGAAAGGGCAGGTCCCCTTCAGGAGGGCTGGCAGTTCTTGAAGTGGAGTTAGGGCTGCCTTTGCTCACATTCCCTGATACATGTGACCCTTTGTCTAGAATCTTTCTGGCTACTAGGGAGGCAGAACAAGACAGACCGATAGCAGGAAAAATAGGGAAAAACATCCACTTTCATTTTTGGTGGGCTCCCCTGATGAATATAAACTGCCCGAATTTCCCATGTTTACACCATTCTGGAGACAGAATCTAGAGTTTGAGTCTGGGCACCAGGCCTGGCTCTTCCATTTAGTAGATGTGAGGCTTAAGGCAAGTTACAGAGGTGAAGAGAGGCCTCAGTTTCCTTATCTGTGAAACAGGGCTATGCTGTTTTTCCCTTCCCAGGGGCAGCAGTTACACAAATAAAATAAAGGGCAGTGCCAACATGCATTGGAAAATGGCCAGATGGGCAAGCGGTCTGTCATTATGACACTAGCCTGGAAGAACAGGTTAAGGCCTATCTGTCCCATAGCAAGAGCCTCCAAGAACTTTCCAGAATCAGACTTCTACCAGGGCTGTGGGTCGGCTTGGCTCCCGGCCTTCTCACCCCAGCAGCCCTGGCGTCACAGTCCAGCGTGACACTGGCCAGAGGAAGGAGAGTGGGTCAGAACCGTCAGAGGAAGGGCCAGTGGCTGGGGCCGAAGGACACAGCACGACCCCTCTTGCTTCCCCAGGAGAACTGTGGTGTCCGGGGCGGGGCAGGAAAAGAGCAGCTATTCTAAAACTCGGCAGCACAGCCTCCGATTAAGCCTGTGTGTGAGCGCAGATAGTTTTGTCATGGAACCCAGGGCCAGTTGGGAGGGAGAAGAAGGGCCTGCAGGTGTCTGTCCCTGCAGAGGTCTGGGATAGACAGAGGCAGCGGTTTTTTTGAGGTCACAGCACAGGCCAGCGCCCAGCAGCTTTTCCTGGAAAAACTGGGCATCCTGGACACCAACAACCAGGATTTAAAAACTTCTTAGGGAAGAAAAAAAAGTTACTAAAAATAAGAAGAAACAAAGAAAAGTTTTTCCTTCCCTCTCTTCCTCTTATTCCTTTTCCTGAGCTCATAAGCAGGCGTTGGTTTCTGCTGACATGATAGCGTTTCATAAACGTAAAGACTCTTTTCTTCCTCAGACTGGCTATCACTTCTTTATTCTTATCCTTTTAAAACATTTTTATTACTTTTTTTCTTAAAATTTTTAAAAGCTGTTTATAAAAACACGACAAATACACAAAACAAAAACTCAGTAAAAATAACTCACTATATGGTACATATACTCAGATGGTGTGATATATTTATATAATAAAAGATGAAAATAGTCACTTTCCATAATAAAAATAAGTTCTATTTTTTTGTTTATTTTACAATATACTTAATATTCTCTTCTTTTCCTCTCCAGCTTCCACCGCTTGACTCGGAATCCCGAGGGGGTCCCACGTGGCTGTCCCCTGCCACCACGCTGGAGTCCGAGAGGCCAGGCCGGCGGGCGGCTTAGGAGCAGGCGCGGCAGCCGCACTCGAAGTGTCTCTCCACCTCTTCCACGAACGAGGAGCCGTCTGTGCACTGGAAGACGTATTTCCGCCGCTTGCTGCGGGTGGGCTGGCAGCACTGGGGCCCGCAGCCCCCCCGGCATTCCATCACGGGCACTTTGGCGGCTGTGGCACAGGACGCATAACCTTTCTGGCGGCGGATCGCCTCCCGGACGACCTCGCCCAGGCACGGATTCTCTGCGGAGGGCAGCAGGGGAAAGTCAGGGCCACGGCGGCCAAGGTGCTGGTGCTGGTGGTGGTGGTGGTGGCCGCGGGGCAGGGTCCGGGGCAGGGCCTGGGAAGGCTGTTCTCATGACCACACGTACTTCTTCATTCTCTCAGCCATCCCTCTCCCCACTACTCATCTGCCCACCCCAGTCTTGCACATACTCACCCCCCCCAGTCAATCTCCCCCACTCATCCTCGCACCCACTCACGCACCCATCTACCCACCCAATACCTAGCTTCCCTCCATCCACATACCCACCTACCAGGCGTGGTCACTTCCTTCAAGGAACTTAAAAGACCTGACTTTATGTAGCAAATATGGGACCATGGGCTAAATCTTGTCGCCAAACTTTGTGCCTCAAATGCTTAAAAACCCAATTGTTAAAAAGCAAAACCAGCCTAGGATATCTCTTTCACCTAATAATTGGGATTTCTGGCTTCTCTGCAAACCAGGAGGTCTGGCAAAGCCGAGCCTGATTGCAAGCGTGGGTGACTGCAGGAGCCCCGGTCCCCACTGTCAGAAGCCTGTGTCCGAGGTGGAGAATCTCGACACGAATGATACGATGATGTGAATGGCTGTGTTTTCTTTTTCTTTAAGTAGGGCGCAGCTCACAGTGGCCCATGCAGGGATCCAAGCAGCAACCTTGGTGGTATCAGCACCACGCCCTAAGCGACCACCCGGATGACTATGTTCGTAATGCTAAACGGATGGATGCAATGAAGGACCCTGCTCATACTAGAGCACGCAGCAAAGGCGCCTGATGGGGCCAAGGTACGTTTCTGGGAAGTGACGCTGGGGTTAGATCCGAATGAGGAACAGGAGTCAGTGAGCCAGAGAGGGCGGGGATGGCTTTTCCACGAGTCTTAGAAATAACTGGGGGGACGGGAAGGGGACCTTCTGGTTGGACTCTGGCCCAGCTCTTATCTCCACCCTCCACTCTCCTCACTGCATTGGGAGAGCGTCTGGAGCATGGCTCCGGGGAGGAGAGGAGAGGAATGGACTCAGAGCCAGGACGTGCCACACGGCCTCCGACCACTCACTGGTCACCCCTGGGCCTCAGGGGGACTGTGGATGAGAAAGAGCTTCATGCATTTTAAAGCTTGATACAACTGTTGTACATTACGTATGAGATTGTTACAAGGTTCAGGAGGAGCCTATGTATATGGGCAGGGAATAGCCGTGTGTGTGGTTCTGGCAAACTGGAAATTATTTCAAAACACAGAATGAAAGTGTTTAAAATGACAATTTGGTTAAGGATAGTATTTCAACTAGGTATGAAATGCAAAGCATCCTTTAGTGATGGGCGTCCTGCCCGGGAACGTGGTGGCAGGAGGAAGACTTCCGGTTCCCGTGTACTTTTCGACTTAAAGGGTCCGGCGCCTGGGAGTCTGCATCTCCAGTGAGCTCACAGGGGAGCCGGCAGGGCTGGTTAGAGGGCGACACTGTCTGGGGCTCGTGTGCGGATTAGGTGTGAAGGGTCCCCAGGTAAGGGGGGCAGGGATCACACGGCCTCCGAGTGGCTCCCTGTACACCCACCTTGTTCGCAGTGCTCTCCACTAAAGCTGGGCTGACACAGGCAATAGGGCTCCCCTCGATCTGAGATGTGGCACTGCCCGTGGTGACACTTGAAGGCAGAGCAGGCGTTGGCAGAGTCATTCTTGTGGTCACACAAAGCCCCTCCGTAGCCCTCTGCACACTTGCACATGTATGAGGTGCCAGTTGCCACACATTTCCCGTGGTTGCAGCTGTTGGCAGAGAAGGGGTGTCAGTGCTTCTGGAGGCCTCCCCCGCAGGGGACCCAGAGCTGGGGGACCGTCTCCATCCCGTGGGCTGCCCTCCGCCAACCCAGTGGCCTAGCATCATCCAACGTCACTGCTCGGGAGAATCTAAGTGTTCTCCAAGCATTTTAACTGCTCTACCATCTTAATAATAACACAACTATTACCATCACCACGAGCAGCTGCCACTTGCGAATGCCAGGCAGTGCACAAAGTGCTTCGCACCATCCCCACCACCTACAAATGCTGTTCCCCACATCTCCCGTGCAGTGGAGGGACTGAGACGCCATTATAATTACCCTGCAGCATGGTCTCTCCTGGGATGACACAAAGAGCTCGGGTTCACTGCCGGCCAACTCGTAATAGTTACACACATACTCTGGAGAGCTACTCAGGAAACTCAAACCCTTCATAGCGTCCCCCGTCCCAGCGTGGTCAGCCCACCAAATTACCCGTCGTGGCTCTGCTGCTATCTGGCTGATTCAGATTCTTTAGGCTAAGATGCTGAGTCTCTCCCAACAAGGCCAGGCACATAGTAGGCCCTGTCGGAGGCACGACGAATGAGTCAGCCATGACCTGTGATTTGGCTGTGCGCAGTTACACACGGCTGGTGCAGGGGACAGGCACCCCTGCGAGGGGCTGGGAAGGGGGCTGAAGTCCCCCTTCTCCCACGTGTAGGATGAATGCCCCCAGGGCTGCTCAAAGGCCCGCCTTTTTCTAACCCACAGGAGGGGAAGTGCTTTGGCTGGAGATGCTATTTGCACGGGTCATCTCGTGGCCTTTCCAGCAGTCACACCTAATCAGGTCCTGTCGACAGTCCGAACAGCTTCCTCAGGTGGGGCGGGGGCCTGAGGGGGGAGCCCACTCTCGGGACACTGACCTGTGGCCGAGGCAGGGGTCCCGGGCCTCCTGGTCGCACAGCGGGCCAGTCCAGCCCGGGTGGCACTCGCACACCACGCTGTCCTTCTCCACCGAGCGGCACAGGCCGTGTTTGCACACGCTGCAGGACTTGCAGCCGGGCGACACGCCCAGGGCCTGCGGCGGGAGCGCTTTGAAGTCCTGCAGCTCGTTGTTGATGCGCACCTCGTGTATGCAGCCGTGGAAGCCGCCCAGCGGCCGGTCGGCGCCCTGACGCAAGGCCGAGAGCCCGGTGGAGGTGGGGATGCCTGTGGGAGGGGCGCCAGGGCGTGGTCTGAGGACCGGCCCCGCCCACCCAGCCCTCGGCCCACACCCACCCGCGGCGCCCCGAAGCTCCTTACAGGTCCGGGTTAAGCGTTCACAGCCCTGGGCCTCTGCCGTTCAAACCGAGGGAATGCGCCCAGACCTGGGACCTTGTGCACACAAGGTCACGTGCCTTTTGTCCTGCACTGTGATTCTTTTAAAAAAAACCTGGGAATTTGTTGTCATTATTTAAATATAGAAAATATCCCTTAAAATTCCGTATTTCAGGCTTCCCTAGAAAAAAAAGATCTGGCCGCCCACAGCCACATGGCCACCCTGGCTGGAGCAGGGCCAGCACCTGTGTCCCTGTGGAGGAGTGGATGGTACAGCACATCCCTGCTGTCCCTACCCGGCCTCTGCTGGTGTCACATGCAACAGGAGAGCACAGCAAGCAGGATAGAGTTTGGGGTGGCAGCTTCGATCAGTGGAACTTTGGGGGGCTTCAGTGGGAGAGAAGCTGTGCTTCTTCTGGGACCGCTCCGGACCAAGGGCAGGTTCCTCAGCTATTCCAGCCCTCCAGAGGAGGCTCCTTGGGCGGAGGGAGTCTTGACTCTCCATGTGGAACAAGCAGCTCTGGTTCACATAACCCCCTGAGAATTACCAGCCCAGGGCTGCATTTCAGGCCAGGCTCTAGCAGACTGGGGGCTACTTCTCTTTCTGGCCATTGTAAGACCTAAATCTCAGTCTTCTAAATGCACCAACTGAGCCTCCCAGTATCTGAGCAGGTGGCAGAGCACAGGGAATATGATCCGAAGCCCGCTGATGGAAGGGCCTGGACGCTGCCTCCACCTCCTCCCTCCCCCCACCATCCTCCCTGAACCACTGGTAGTCCTCAGAAGGAGCCCTGCCCTCTCTCCTTCCCATGCCCTGGCTAACTATTCAGCCTTTAGTGATCAGCTTGGCTGCCACTTCCTCCAGAAAGCCTTCCCTGATTGGCTTTGCTAATGGTGCCTAGATGAGAACAGTGGAGCCCCAGCCAGGGGGGTCTGGGTGCAGGTGTCCAAGTGTAGAGGGCAGGTGTGATGTCAGGGGAGAGGGGCTTTACCTCCAAGGTAGAGGGGGCTGTTGATGCCCACTGCTGGCTGCTTCTGGAGTTTTCCCAGGCTCTTGGGGGCTCCTTTATCCACCACCAGGTTCAGGGTCTGGTTTAGCATCACCAGCTCCACGCTGTGAAACTGCCCATCATTCACTGTCTCCACGCTGGGCAGGAGAGAAGGGGAGAGCCAAAGGGATTGCTTTGTGCTTTCCATAGCTGGGCTCTGGGCCGTGCACTTGATTCATATTACTTGCGTTTCATTTCATTTGCAAATATAATAACTTCAAACTTACATAAGTTGTAAAAATATAAACAGTACAGAGAACACCTATTAGAGCTATAGATTCTCCTATTAGCCCATTGCTTCATCACTGACTCTATCTATCTGTCTATCTATCTATCTATCTATCTATCTATCTATCTATCTATCTATTTGTATCATCTATCTTCACACATGCATGTATATACATACACATCTGCACATACATACATAGCTTTCTGAACTCTTTAAAGGTAAGGTACAAAAACATAGTGGCCCTTTTCCCTAGATGCTGCAGTGTGACTCCCCTAAGATGGGGATTGTCTTACCTAAGCACAGTGGTTCTCAACTTCCGTGACTGTAACACTGACACCATACTCGGATCTAATCAATCTGTATTCTCATTTTCCAGTGGGCCCAATGATGTCTTTTATAACAGTTCCCCCTTCCAATACAAGCTCCAGTCTAGGGAATTGCATTTGGTTTTCATTTGTGCATTCTTTTCTAGCATTCCATAGAGTTGAGCCAATTCTATCCTTAGACACAATGTTTGATCTACTGCACATCACTGCGGCCACTATTTAGTTCACATAAAATAAGACCGGGTCTTATATTACTGTTTGCTCCAAAAGGTGCATTAGAGCTGATTGTCCGGTTAGGTCTTATTTTCGGGGAAACGTGGTAAAAGGACATCGTCCTAGGTGCTAGGAATCAGTGTCAAACAGGACAGTCAGGGTACCATCACTCACTCACAAAGCTCATATTTCCTTAGCCTTTCTTCTAAATCGAACATCCAACTTATCAATGTAAGGTCTGGTCTAGAGACAGGGTAGTGGCGGTGTGGGGTGGTGGCTAAGAGTCCACTGGGGGATCCAGCTTTGTGATGGGTCATAGGGCGTCATGTCCCTGTGGGGATGCGGAGAGCTTCTGAAGTTCCAAAGCTCTTCCGGCACCAGATTCAGAGCCTGTGTGTTTCAGCAGTTCTGTTTACTCCTGCAAGAATCCGCCCTGATGGGTATAGAGGAAAATACCTTAACATAACAAAGGCCATCTATGACAAGCCCTCAGCTAATCTCATAATTAATGGTGAAAAACTGAAACCCTTTGCTCTACGTTCAGGAACATGACAAGACTGTCCACTGTCACCTCTGCTTTTCAACATAGTGTTGGAAGTCCTTGCCAGAGCTATCAGGAAAGAGAAAGAAATTAAAGGCATCCAAATTGGGAATGAAGAAGTTAAATTGTCACTCTTTGCAGATGACATGATGCTGTGTATCGAAAACCTAAACACTCCACCAAAAAGCTATTAGAAACAATCAATGAATACAGTAAATTGCCGGCTACAAAATCAACGTACAAAAGTTCATTGCTTTCCTATATACTAACAATGAAATCTCAGAAAAAGAAATACAAACAACAATTCCTTTTGCAATTGCAGCAAAAAGAATAAAATACCTAGGAATAAACTTAACCAAGGATGTGAAAGATTTATATGCTGAAAACTATAAGACATTTTTAAAAGAAATTGAAGAAGACACAAAGAAATGGAAAGACATTCTGTACTGATGGATTGGATGAATCAACATAGTTAAAATGGCCATATTACCCAAAGCAATATACAGATTCAATGCAACCCATCAAAATCCCAATGGCATTTTTTAAAGAAATAGAACAAAAAATCATCAGATTTGTTTGGAACCACAAAAGACACCGAATAGCCAAAGCAATCTTAAGAAAAAAGAACAATACTGGAGGTATCACACTCCCCAACTTTAGCTTGTACTACAGGGCTACAATAATCAAAACAGCATGGAATTGGCAGAAAAACAGACACATAGACCAATGGAATAGAATTGAGAACCCAGAAATAAAACCACATAAATATGGACAGATAATTTTTGACAAAGGAGCTAAAAACATACAATGGAGGAAAGACAGCCTCTTCAATAAATGGTGCTAGGAGAATTGGATAGCCACGTGCAAAAGAATGAAACTGGACTGCTATCTGTCACCACGTACCAAAATTAATTAAAAATGGATCGAAGACCTAAGCATAAGACCTGAAAGAATAAACTGCATAGAAGAAAACATAGATACTAAACTTATGGACCCTGGGTTCAAAGAGAATTTTGTGAATTTGACTCCAAAGGGAAGTAAAAGCTAAAATAAATGAATGGGACTATATCAAACTTAAAAGCTTCTGCACAGCAAAAGAAACCATCGACAGAATAAAGAGGCAACCAACTGAATGGGAGAAGATTTTTGCAAACAGTACCTCCGATAAGGGGCCAATATCCAAAATATACAAGGAACTAATGCAACTCAACAACAAAAAAACAAACAACCCAATTGAAAAATGGGCAGACCACCTGAAGAGACATTTCTCCAAAGAAGACATACAAATGGCAAATAGACATATGAAAAAATGCTCAACATCTCTAATCATCAGAGAAATGCAAATAAAAACCACAATGAGATATCACCTCACCCCAGTCAGAATGGCTATCGTCAACAAGACAAATAGTAACAAGTGTTGGAGAGGCTGTGGAGAAAAAGGAACCCTCATACACTGTTGGTGGGAATGCAGACTGGTGCAGCCGCTATGAAAGGCAGTGTGGAAGTTCCTCAAAAAATTACAAATAGAATTACCGTATGACCCAGCAATCCCTCTCCTGGGTACCTACCCCAAAAAATCTGAAAACATTTATCCATAAAGACACGTGTGCTCCAATGTTCATTGCAGCTTTATTTACGGTAGCCAAGACATGGAAACAACCAAAATGTCCTTCGATAGATGAATGGATAAAGAAGTTGTGGTATATATACACAATGGAATACTATTCGGCATTAAGGAAAGATGATATAGGAACATTTGTGATAACATAGATGGATCTTGAGAGTATGATGCTAAGTGAAATAAGTCAGACAGAAAAAGCAGAGAACCCTATGATTTCACTGATACGTGGTATATAAACCAAAAACAACAAGAGAACAAGACAAACAAATGAGAAACAAAAACTCATAGACACAGACAATAGTTCAGCGGTTATCAGAGGGTAAGGGGGAGATGGGGGAAGAGGGAGATGAGGGTAAGGGGGATCAAATATATGGTGACGGAAGGAGAACTGACTCTGGGTGGTGAACACACAATGGGATTTATAGATGATGTAATACAGAATTGTACACCTGAAATCTATGTAACTTTACTAACAATTGTCACCCCAATAAACTTTAATTAAAAAAAAAGAAAAAAATGGGGGAAAAATACCCTGAGGAAAACAACCTGTTAACGCTAAAAGAAATGATCCTACTGTGGTTCCAGGCCCAGTAACTAGTTTGCTGGGGAGATACTCAGGGATTTCAGGGGAGAGAGGGGACTCTGAGAGTCTCCGTCCTTACCCCCTGGGCCGGAGGAGCCCGCACATCTGGATGCTTAGCTGTGACCACCAGGTGGCGACAGAGCATCACAGGAACAAAAGTGTTCCTGGGATTTCTGAGAGGCAGCCTGAGACCTCAGTGGGCATCGCAGAAACCCCCACTCCTGGACCAGGACAGCAGGGCCCTGCTCTCTCAGCCTCCCCCTTTGTGCCCAGCACGTGGCAGGGCGGGTTTGGGTGGGAGCCTGGGTTTGAATCCTAGCTCTGCCTACTCACTGGCTTGTGTGCCTTTGGGCCAAAGATCTCATCTGAGCATCAGGGTTCTCGAGCATAAAGTAGGAGTGATGATGCTTGTCTGGGCCTGTGGTGAGGATCAAATGAGACAAAAACCTTGGCAAAGGGTGGGACTGCGGTAATTAAGACTCAGGGAGAATGCACTGCAAGCCAAATAGGGCTATCTCGTGGTGTTTTAACGTGGCCGACATGTAACACTGAGGTATTTCACATAGAAACCCTGAATGTCTAGCTTCTCTTGAGAACCCGCATTCCCACATGGCAGCATGTGCAGGAGCTGAGGTCAGCTGTCCCTTTGGACGAGGCCTGTACCCTCTAGGCCACCACAGTCCCCACCACTCCCTACTGGACCCCAGCCCACTTCCTTACGTCTGTCATCTTAGACTGTGGGCCTTGCGTGTAGGAAATCATGCCTAAGCCCCTCTGACAAGTCTGAGGCCTGGTATCAGTGCAGACTTTCCCCATCCTGGGGCAGGAAGGGGTTGGGGTGGCTTTTCTGTGTACTTGCCCTGGAGCCTGGAATAGAACCTGAAGGTATCCTCCTTGCCACCTGTGACTACAGCCAGGCACCTGTGTGAAGGAAGCCATGAAATCTGGCTGCTCTGGGCCGACTGCTCATTTTCACTCTGGGGCCGGTCATCGGGGCCTCAGTGAGCGGAAGTCTGCAGGCTGCCAACTCCCCTGATAGGTCAGCTTTAGTTGGCGCCCTGAGACTGGCTCTGGCTGAGGAGGCCTTCCTGGGTGGCCAGAGGTCACCACAGTGACTGTGGCTGGGATGGCTTCCTTACCCTGTCAGTGGCTGGTCAGCCTGGCCTGTGCCCTCCACAAACCCCAACCCCTCCCAGCCCTGCAGGAAGCCCAGCTCCTTCTCTGCAAACTGACGGGGTCTCCCCCTGCCCAGGGCCTGTGCCAGCCATAGGTCAAACCTCAGCTTAAACATTCCCTCCTCTTCCAGACCGCCCTCTCTGATACACCCAGCAGGAATGTCCCCACAGCATGCACTGGTGTCTCGCTGAGACCTGTCTTATTTTGTCCGTGGGATGGTTGCTTATTTATATGCCCGTCTTGTTCCCTGGACAGTTTTAACTCTGTGGCCCCTACACCTTGCCCAGGACCTGGCCCACAAAACATACCTGAGCGATGTTTACCGAATCAGTGAAAAAGGGCACTACGGGTCCCAAACGAGGGCTGCCTCAGGAAAGAGTATCTGAAGCAAAACCATTTCTAACATGGTTTAATACTGGGCACTTGAGGAGTGTAAGCTAGCGGGCACTAAAGGCTTGGCCTGGGGCTCTAGGCACGGGCATCCTTCCCTGGGTTCCTCCCACGTGTAGGAGAAAGAGTGCTGGGTCTCCCCAAGGCCCCTGCTAAGCCTAACCTGACTCCCTGACACAAGGGCTGGAGGAGGCCAAATTCTCCCGGTTCCCATTTCATTCCTGTCGTCCTGATTTAGGCAACAGCAGAGGGTTCCAATGTCCTACGGGCAACATCACCCCTTCACCACCCCATGCAGAGCTCACTTGAGTGTGGGGAGGGCGGAGTTCTGCTGGGGGAGGTCCCCGAGCTCCGGACAGAGCCCAGTGGCTCCGGAAGCCTGGACGCCACCTTCTGTCCTTGACATGCCCATGTGCAGGCTCAATTTGCCAAGTGCTTTCTCAAACCAAAACCGTCAACAACAGCCCAGAGGTATATCTGATACTCTCCACGGTGCACAGGGGAGGAAACTGAGGCAAGAGGTTGAATACCGTGTTCAAGCCCAGATGTGGCTGACACCACAGGCCTGCCCTGGGTTCTCTGTCCCTTCCACTTGGCACATGACCAGCAGTTCCAGGAACCATGTTCGGAAGCCCTGACTTCAGGAAACTCTGAGACCACGGGATGTACTCCTTCTGGTGTTTATTGTACTCAGCTGTCCTAACTGGCTGGTCCTCCCGCACCCACCGCCCACCTTGGACCTTCAGCTCGGTCCTTTAGGCTTATCACTGCTGCTCTCCCTGCTCACACAAATTCTTCCCTTTCTTTAAGACCCTCTGCAAGTGGCTCCTTCCCCGGGAAGGTTCCCTTGTGAGCCAGCACTTCCCAGACTCCTGCGTCACCACCACCTGGGGGCTCCTTAACACACAGATGGCCCTGCTGACCCCAGAGCTTCCGTCAGCCAGCCTGGCGGTTGGGTCTGAAGGGCGTTTCTAACAAGTTCCCGGGGCCACTGCTCTGGGACCACACTTCGAGAACCACTGGTTTAACCAACGGTTTTCAACAGGGTTTGTTGGGGGTGTATTGGGGGTCATCGGGGAAGTCTGTGGAGGGGAGCTCTGCACCCTCCAGCAAGGTCTTGCTTCTGTGTAAGCGTTCTTGAGTTCGATATAAGTTTCAGTTGGAGAAAGGATTTAGTTATTGGGGAAAAAAGTCTGACAATGGCTGCTTTTGCCCCAATCTTTATCAAATGGACTCTGGCTTCAGAAGGGAAGGCCAGCGTCTGAATGCGGGTCTCAAAATGTGGGTCCTCCCACCAGCTGTTTTACCTGATTTTGGGTGTAACAGACTGACACCTCTCCTAACAGTCATCTTTGTAACTATTACAAAAATATGGATAAGTACAAGAATTTTTAACTTTAGTAATTCAGGATTACTTTTGCTGAAAAGTAGACCACAAGTCTAACATATCTAACGAGCAGATCTGTGATTGCACAGATGCCATTACTTAAGATGAAGCTAAATTTAAGAAGTGAGCAGATTTCAAGTCGATGTGAGGTAGCGTGGTAAGGAACAGCACAGCCGACAAACCGACACTGTAGAACTCAGGGTGACTGTTGGAAGGACCGAAGTTCAGGAACAACTGTCCTTCAGAACAGTTTGAAAATCACTTTAGGAACAGTTCTACCTCCCTCAGAGCCATGGAATGTCTTCCCCTTGAACTGCATGCTAATCTCCCTGTTTTCTTTCTTAAACTAATAAAAGATTAGGATGACATTTTGAAAAGGGCATCTCATTAAGCAGCCTTGTCCCCATTGGAGCTCAGGGGCTCCTGCAGTAATAGCCAGCTGGCCATTTATCTTATGGTACCGAGGTGTCACCTCCCCCGGGTCTGCCTTCCTCTCCTGCCTCTTCCTCCCACACCACCTTTCTCCCTCCCACCTGCCACACCCAGAAAGGAACAGTGTAGATGCTGAGGGCTCGGGAGAAGAGGCATCAGTTACCCAGCAGGGCTGGAAGCAGGTGTCAGACATGGCGACCATGCATTGGAGGGACCGCGGCTCTTACCTGTACACCGTGGTTGGCGGGGAACTCAGGCTGTCGTAGACAAGCCTCACGTGGCCTTGGTACAGCTCCAGTGCCAGGGGGTCGTTGTCCCCTTTGTAGAGAAGGATGCCGTTGTCCTTATCAGTGGCCACCTGGAGAGAGGCACGTGCGTTAGGGCTCCCCTGAGGCCGAACCTCTTCACCTGATCTCAGAGCCTCTTCAGGTGGCATCTTCTGAATGACCCCGGAATCCATGTCCCGATGTCCCCCTCCATCTAGACTGCGAATTCCCAGGAGTAAAGCCTGTACTTACACATACTCTGGCAAATGCTGACGGGGTCATTCAACTCAACAGACATTTATTGAGCACCCATCACGTTATGTTTCCCATCTGCCTGTCGGGAGCCCTGAGCTCTAACCTGGCCTCTTCCGCTGACAGGCAGCGTGATCCCACCCAAGTTCCTGCCCCTCTCGGGGGCTCAGTCTCTCTGTACAAAGTGTAATAATAATTATAAAAAAAATGCTGACAATTACCATTGAGTTCAGTGTTTACTACGAACTGGGCACTTTGCTAAGAGTCCTCTGGGGAACTGTTAAAAACCCCTGTGTCTGGGCTTCACCCCAAACCAATTACCCATGAGTCTCTCTCTGGGGGGCGGGGCCCAGGCAAAGACAATTTGAGAAGTTCTCCGGGTGATTCTAACGTACGGCCAAGGCCGAGAACCACTGCTTTCCGAAGTTGCTGCCCAGACGGTACCCGTTTGCCGGGCGTCCGGCTGCAGGGCTGGGTCCGCTGACTAGTCTGCCGCCACCTGGCACAGGTACAGCCTGAAGGAGTGGGCTGTGGAGCAGGTCGTCTGATAGGATGGAGTGTCTGGGCACTGGGTGCTGCTCTGGCTAGTTGGGACCCAGGGTGGGTGGGACGAAGGGAGGAAGGCAGGAGGGCGATGAGGACCCAGGAGGGGGTGACGGCAGCCAGAGCTTCCTTCTTGGTGGTGCCCAGGTCAGCCCTGCTCTCAGAGGCCTGCCCACTGGACTGTAGGCCCCACGAGGCAAATGAGGCAGCTTGTACTTCTTGCACATTTCTGTAGCCCCAGCGCCTAGAACGGTGCCTGGCATGGACAGCACCTAACAGGTCTTTGTTGAATGAGTATTTGCTCCGTAAGCTTAAGGCTGGGCTAGCATGGCCATAACAAAAAGGGGGGCAGGGCCCCGTTAGCACCACGTGGCGGAAATTACTAATCGGCCTACACCCTCTACCTGTATCTCCGGGGATCCCCCTCCCCAGCAAGCCCCTTTCTCTATCATACAGAACAGCATTTACTTCTCTCAGAAATGCAGTTTGGAATAAATGTGCTGAGGTCCACAGATGAGGAACCCGGAAGAAGTTAGTTGGAAAGCTTTGGGTTCATAGTAAATGGTTTTCCATTCCCTGCTTGTGTGCGCCTCTGGCCCTTTGCACACGCTCCTCTCAGTCTCTTCATTCTGCCCTGTCAGCCCCTCACCCTCTGACCCCTTTCCAGGAAAACTCCCATCCTCCTTCAGCTCCCAGCTTGGTTATCATTGCCTCTGGGGAGCCTTCCCTGATTCTTCCCAGCAGCGAGATCACTGCTCTGCCTCTGTGCTTCCATAACACCCCGGGCCGTCATCGTCCCTTTCCTTGTCGTCCTGCTCTAGGCACTGGGCTTGGCCTGCCTCGTCCACGATTGAATTCTCGTTGTCCAGCACAGCTGAATGAATATTTCCTATAGACATGAATGAATGAGGCTGAAAGTGGGGGCTACTGGTCGCCGTGAGAGCTGGTCAGGGGTTGTCTACAGAACCCTCTGGACACAGCCGGCCCAGATCCCAAAAGCTGCGGGGCAGGGGCAGGACCGCCCTGATCTGGGGTGCCCCTGCTGTTTTCAGAACAGTCAGAGCTTGGGGAGTGTGGGATGCGTCTGAAGGCTGGGTGGGCTCGTGCCTACCTGTAGGGAGATGTTGGCCTGGGGCCGGGCCTTGGCAGAGGCCAGTTCCACGTAGGAGTCCTTGCCCACAAAGTTCACAGTGATGAGCTTCTCACACCGCGGGCCGGCGAAGCCCGGGGGGCAGCGGCAGGTGGGCTCCTGCTGCACCACGATGCACTGGGCCCCGTTCTGGCACTCGTACTGGTCACAGGGGCTGGTCTGCAGCAGGACCATGGGAGGGGGGTGCTCGCAGAAGAGCCCGCTGGAAGGGGGTAGAGCAGAATGAGGGGAGAGGAGACCATCAGTTATTTTGGCCAGAGAGCCCCTGGCAGACAGGTGGGAGCAAGATGGGAGCCGGGACGAGGTCCAGGGTCTATTTCCAGCCCTGTTTCTAACTGGGGCAAGTCTTCCTTCTCCAAGCCCCAGCTCCCTGAGTTTTAAAATATTCGGATTGGATTAGAGCTCAGGTCCACAAATTTCAGTGTGATTAAGAATCACCTAGGATAAACTTGTTAAAAGTGCAGATTCTCATGCTTTCACAGGTGAATGGACAAATAAAATATGGCCTATACACAAAATGGATGATTACTGAGCCTCCAAAAGGGAGGGAATCTTGTCACACGCTACCGGCTGAAACTTGAGGACATTATGCTCAGAGAAATGAGCCAGTCACAGCAAGACAGATGCAATATGATTTCACTTATATGAGGTCCCTAGAGTGGTCACGTTTGTCGGGACAGTAAGTAGAATGGTGGTTGTCAGGGGCTGGGGGGGAGCAGAGAACAGGGTGCCAAAATTTAATGGGTACAGAGTTTCAGTTTTGCAAGATAAAAAAAAAAAGCTCTGGAGCGTGTACAGCAGCGTGAATGTACTTCATGTCACTGAACTGTACACTTAAAAATAACTAAGATGGTACGGTGTCTGTATATTTTGCCACAATTTAAAACTGTTATAAACAGTGCGGATTCCCAGCCCCTTTGCCTCACCTCCGAGTCCTAATTTAGCAGCTGTCGGGTGGGCTCACAGGCTTCTGAGCTCACAGGGCTCAGCCAGGCTTCGGAAGCACTGGCCTTGAGCACTCGGGTTTCTTCCAGGCTCTCCCTCCCAGCCTGCGACCAAGGCTCATTTGCATGGCTGGGTTACCATGGCTGGGTGTATGCCACCCAGTGGGTACTGATACAGGCAGCACTGTCGCCGGTCGGACCCCCCTTACATGCGGTCCCTGCCTTCCCTCAGTCATCCCCGTGCCCTTTCCTTCCCATCAGTGTGGGAGCTAGCGCTGGAACCCAGGCCCCTCCTTCCACTGACACCACAGACAGCTCCTGACCACCTGGCCAGTGCCTCCCATCTCCCCTTTCTCTCCTGGCATCACTGAGTCCAGTGACCCACCCCAAACCCTTCCATTCGCCTCCATTTTTCTGCCACAGGGCACCATATTATTTTTGTTCTGTAACCAAGAAAGAAGATCGCTGCCAGCGTGGCCATGTGGTTTCCCCCACCCACCTCCTGCAAGCTGGGCTCCAGGGGGGTGGCACGTCCCATTCCATGGAATCGGTGCCCAAGCGTGACATGATGGGAGCTGGCCCTCAAGTCCAGCTGGACCTCACCTTCCATGAGGAAGTGACCTGGGCAGCTCTCCTCTCCGTCTACAATTCGGAGTTAACAACACCTGCTCTGGGACTTAGGAGAGCTGAGGAAGGTGTGGGAGGGAATAAAAGTGACTCAGGGATGCAGGGCTGGGGCTGTGTGGCCCTCCGGTCGCCAGCCCATCGGCCCTGGCGTCTGGCCCAGATGGCACCTTGCTGAGGACCCTGCCACGTACCTGAAGCCCTGGGGGCAGACGCATGTGTAGCCATTGACCGCGTCCAGGCACTGGGCCCCATGGCGGCACCTGTGGGCCACGCAGTCATCACTGTCCACCTCACACAGCTTCCCACTGTAGCCAGGGACACACTCGCACCTGGAACACAGCAAAGCCGGGCTGCTCCAGGCCCGTCCAGGTGGCTGCTCCTCCCTCCTCTGCACCCAATAGCTCCCCCTCTACTGCCACAGGCTCCGAAAGCCTGTTCCCACAGTCACTGTCACTGGCTGTCCCCAGCCTCTGGTCCCTGCAAGTCCACTTTGCCTGCTTCCAGTGGGGCACCTTGTTTTCAGGAGCCAGGCTGAGGCACACAGGCCGGGACTCACTCAGGTTTGGGCTGGACCCACCACTTTCTAGAGAGCTAACAGCGCTCAGTCCTCGCTTGGTGCTGGGACTGTGCTAAGCACCCTCCTGAATGCCTCACAGAGGCCTCCCAGCATCCCGCAAGGGGTTCCTCCATGACGAGGGGGGACCAGGCTCCGAGAGAGTGGATGTTACGTACGTCCCCACAGTGCAGTGACGCCTCGTTTACACTGACTGTGGGACCCTGCTCTCAGTGTGTCAGCCACTCCTTATCTCTGCGCTTCACCTTCTTCCTCTTTAAATGTGACTGACAATGAATAATTTCACTTCTTAAGGTTGTTTTAAAAACTAAGTGAGGCACATTGCAGCGCATGAGGTGACACTGAGCACGTGATACGTAGACGGTGATGGCGATCATGGTGAAGAGGACGCTGTTCATATTCCCTTTGATGTTATCTTATCCTTTGCTCATTTTCCCCAGAGATTCGGGCTGGGATAAGAACTGTGAGCCCCCTGTCTTTAACAAACACCTCATGCTCCCAGGTGACAGCATGGGAGCTACTGCCCCAGCCCAGGGCCCTGCAATGTGTCACCAGGGCCACCTTGTCCTGTGGGCCCAGGTTAACAATGTCAGAGAAAGCTGCTGTGCTGTGACTTGGCGTCGCCAAGTGTGGGCCTGAAACAGGCATCACTGGGTTCCTTGTGTGGGGTAAGACTCTGCCGAAGTCCCAGTGAGAAACAGAAGGTACGGGACTCATGGGCTTAGGCACAGCCACAGGCACAAACATAAACGCTTCTTGCCTCTTCAGCCTCCTGAAGGGCCTGGAGCCTGCGTACCTCTCTTGGCCTACCAGCTGAATTCTACTGGGCAGAGTAAAAATAACCACAGCCTTCCCAAGTCAGACTAGGAAGGTGGTACCAACAGGGGGAGGTGCTACAAACAGGGGAAGGTGGTACAGGCAGGGGAAAGTGTATAGGCAGGGGAAGGAGGTACAGACAAGGGAAGGTGGTACAGGCAGGGGAAGAAGGTACAGGCAGGGGAAAGTGTACAGGCAGGGGAAGGAGGTACAGACAGGGGAAAGTGTACAGGCAGGGGAAGGAGGTACAGGCAGGGAAGGAAGTACAGGCAGGGGAAGGAGGTACAGGCAGGGGAAGGAGGTACAGGCAGGGGAAGGAGGTACAGGCAGGGAAGGAAGTACAGGCAGGGGAAGGAGGTACAGGCAGGGGAAGGAAGTACAGGCAGGGGAAGGAGGTACAGGCAGGGGAAGGTGGTACAGGCAGGGGAAGAAGGTACAGGCAGGGGAAAGTGTACAGGCAGGGGAAGGAGGTACAGACAGGGGAAAGTGTACAGGCAGGGGAAGGAGGTACAGGCAGGGAAGGAGGTACAGGCAGGGGAAGGAGGTACAGGCAGGGGAAGGAGGTACAGGCAGGGAAGGAGGTACAGGCAGGGGAAGGAGGTACAGGCAGGAAAGGAAGTACAGGCAGGGGAAGGAGGTACAGGCAGGGGAAGGAGGTACAGGCAGGGGAAGGAGGTACAGGCAGGGAAGGAAGTACAGGCAGGGGAAGGAGGTACAGGCAGGGGAAGGTGGTACAGGCAGGGGAAGAAGGTACAGGCAGGGGAAGGTGGTACAGGCAGGGGAAGGAGGTACAGGCAGGGGAAGGAGGTACAGACAAGGGAAGGTGGTACAGGCAGGGGAAGAAGGTACAGGCAGGGGAAAGTGTACAGGCAGGGGAAGGAGGTACAGACAGGGGAAAGTGTACAGGCAGGGGAAGGAGGTACAGGCAGGGAAGGAGGTACAGGCAGGGGAAGGAGGTACAGGCAGGGGAAGGAGGTACAGGCAGGGAAGGAGGTACAGGCAGGGGAAGGAGGTACAGGCAGGGAAGGAAGTACAGGCAGGGGAAGGAGGTACAGGCAGGGGAAGTGGCACAGGTGGCCAGGGTGGAGTGGAAAGCAAGACCTTGGAAGACATAAAGGAGCCTAATTGGGGAAGAAGCCCCAGGACAAAGGATGGTCCTCGCTCCTCCCCGCTTTAGGAGTGGACAGAAGTGGCTCGAGTCACAGGGGATCCTGGCATTGGTTTTGCAGAGCCTGGTGCCGGCTGTGGAAGCCTGGCTGGGTAAAGCACTCAGGGGCTGGGGTGTCCCTGGAAGGGGTCAAGTTCGACCACGGTGCAGTAGGCTAAGATCTGATTTGTTTGCCTTTGCTCATTTGACTGGCAGAGTTGTGGGCTCTCACCTCATAGCTCACACCCCCAGTGTTTTGAAGACACAGGTCGGGAGCGCCTTTGTGGGGCGCATGCTGAGTGCTGCCGTCCGGACCTCGGCTAGTGCCCGCACCACCTTCCCGTCTGTACCACCTTTCCCTTCCTCGTAGGCTTCCGGGTCTGTGTCTCCTGAGCTCTTAAGTGCCTGCAGAGCTACTCAAGCTGTGGGACCTTCTCCAAGGCATCAACAGCTGCTCAGTACTTACAGGGTCAAGTCCAGCTCTTTAGGCATGGAGTCCAAGGCTACTGATCGGGTCTTCATGGGGAATTAGGGAAGCCGTGCTTACTTGCAGACCATGCAGTGGAGGTCTCGAGGCACACGTGTTTACGTCCTTCTTTCCAATGCCACAGTACTCTCCACACCTGTGCTTCTCAAGCTTGGATGAGCACCCAAAACACCCAGGCAGCTCGTTAGTGCAATTTCCGCTTCAGGAAAGGCCGGGGCATTAGCATTCCAGACAAGTTCCCACGTGGTGCTCACGCTGCTATCACGGGCCTCACTTCCAATAGCGAGAATCTACACAACGTTTTATCCTCCGCGAAAGAGGAGCCTGTGCTGTGATAACCTGCGTTCCCTATTGTGTTCAAAGGTTTCTTTTAAAGTGTAAGGTTGATGAGATTTTCCTAGGTATTTGACCTACTGATTCTGGACGCGGGTGGGGTACCCAAGGGACAGCCTTGGTCCCAGGACACCAGGCATGTCCACGTGTCGCTGGGGACTCAGTCAGGCCTGGAGTGACTCACGGCTGCAGCGTTCTCCATGCAGCGTGCCCAGGCAGCTCGCTTCACCCACTCAGACAGCGGGTAACAAGCAGTCTCTACCTCCTAGGATTGCTGAGTGTGACGTGCCCGGTGCTGACACACGGTGAGTCCTCAGTGCATGCCGCTCACTGTCATCTTTACTTCCGTGATTATTTTCAGTGTTTGTGGGTCGTGTTCACAGTATTTTCAGTGCTTCGGCATGTTAGTATCTGAGTGTTCAGATTGCAGATAGGCATACAGTACCATCTGTCCTGTGGAGACCTCATCAGAACAGCACACAAGGAAATCTCCAAGGTTAAACCGCTTCAGACTTGGGGAAAGGTCTCTCGCTGACGTCCCTGCCGCCGGCCTTGTGATGTGAGTTGTTATGGTGATGGGAGTGGGGAGGGGGATACAATTATAAAATGTTGCACTGGGAGGAGGGATTTTTGACTTAAAAGAAAAAAAATCCCCATTATTGAGCTGGCAGTAGACCTCAGAATTCTCGATGTGGTGCATAAAAATACTGTCTCAAGGTTCTGAGAGCTAGACCGGTTTCTTTTTTTTTTGTATCATTCTAGAACTCAAGGGCCTTGGTTACAGTAGAGTGAGGTTTTGAGAGACAAGTACCAGAGGATCGTGGTCTCTGGCGCTGCTTACGTCTCTGGCCTTAACTCCCCAGCACCCGGACCCCAGACCTGCACCCTGGACACTTCTGACCAGTCTTCACGCTCACTGTGCTTTTCCAAGCCGGCATCCTGAGCCCGCTGTCCACTCGGCCTGGGGTGCTGCTGGCCTCCTCTGCACCTACGCACGTCCTGCCCACATCCCAGCCACCATCACTGCCTGCTGGGCACACCCAAAACACTCTGCATGCCCGTCCAGCCTGCTCTGTTTTGGGTTCAAGGTTATGGTCTAGGCATCTCTTCCCTCCCCTTTGCCTCTTCCTTCAGTTCTTCCTTCAGTTAAAGAGCAGCCCTGAACTGAAGTCTAATCCTGGGGCAGGAAAAGCAGGGGCAGGGGTCTTGGAAGGCAGCCCTCACCCTCACTCACACGCAGGTAACTGGATTGCCTGAGAGCCCACCTGCCACATCTCTGGGGAGCGGCGGCAAATAAGGCAGCTTTGAATGAGGGTACGTGCGTGGAAGCACTGAAGCCTCCTTTGCTTTCAGCCTAACCAGGGGCCCTAATGCACCTCTTGCACCTTCCCTGGTGATGAGCTCTAGGCTTGGGATATCAGGAGAAAGGAAACAAGAAGACACACCCATGCCCCCCTCAGCCTCATCTAGTCTAGACTCTTCTCCACCTGTGGGCCCTAAATCCTACCCATCCTTTGGTGTTCACATCCCGCCTCCTAAAGTAAGGAGGGGGCGTCCCCCTCTGCTCCAACAGGTCCTTCTCTCCCGTGCTGAGAACCCCAGCAGTACTCAGAGCCAGAATCAAGGACCCTAGAAATGTCTTCTTTTCTAGGGGGAGGGGGAGAGAGAGCCCCAGAGCCTCTGCCTCAAACCCAGACTGTGTGTGGAGCCCCCAGGACCCCGTGCTGGGGGCACGAAGCCAAGCCTTACCGGAACCCTTTGTCCAGGGAGATGCACTTGGCTTCATGCTGACACAGGTTCATCCCGGGTACACAGTGGTCAATCACCTCGTCACACAGCTCACCTGGTAGAGTGGGTAGAGAACTCAGGCAGCAGGGGGTCATGGATATAGGAGCCCCGCATTTGCTCTCTTGGCACATCCTTTCCCCTGTACCTCAGCCTCGGTTTCCCTAGCAGTGACAATGGGAAGATTCCAGGATCTCTCCTGGGCCCTGTCATACCTCCGCCATTTGGTTTTTTCGCTCCATCATTCAGAGGCTGCTGCAGTGAAACCACCGAGTGCCCGACCCTGACCTTGGGCTCTGCTTATTTGTTTTTTTCATTCCACACCTCTTTATTGAGCACCTCCTGGGTGGTAGGCACTGTGCCAGGTGCTGGGGACACAGCAGCGACCTGGTCCTGTTCCCTGTCCTCCCCATGGCCGTGTTGGGGAGACCTACAAATAAGCAGGCGATGACAACACAGAGATGGAAGCGGGAGGACGGGTGCCCTGAGGGAAGCCCAGAGGTTTCCTGGCGGTGCGGACATGGCTTAGCAGCACAGTTCACCTGTTACAGAGAAGTAAGCCCCTTGGATGTTCTCAGAGAAGAACTATGAAAGGCATTCGGAATTCTGGTCTCTGGAGACATTCCCTTTGAAGTCCACAGAGCCACGAAATGCCTAATGGGTCATAAATACCCAGGGAAGGCCCTGGCATATAAGCCCTGCAAAGCTCACACCCCCTGAAAGTGTTTTGGGAATGTGAGAGGTGACATAGGACGGCAGGGGTAAGGCGAATAGTAGGTGCACCTCTGAGCTTGGGATTTCGTCAAATTCCACCGGGTCACACCAGGTAGAGAGCGTTCGCGGAGAGGCAGACTAGTTGCGGCCGATCTCTCAGAGCTGGGTGTGTGGGTGTGGGTGTGGGTGAGAGAAGGCTGCCTACGGCTCCCAGGGAATAGCCAGAGGAAGAAGGGTCCAGAGGGTGGCTGGGGGGAGCGGGGGGGAGGGAGGGAAGAAGGCCAGACACAGCTCTGGAGTCTATTCTCCGCTGTGGTGAGACAAGCTGACCCCTGGCCTGTCCTCATTTTGCTGCCAGCCTTTCAAGACCACAGAGGGCTCTGAGCTCTTACGAGCCTCTTCTACCTTCTCTGTGCAGAGATCCAGAGAAGTGGACAGGTGTCTGTGAGAGACCCGGGACAGACAAAGCCAAGACATCCCATCCTCAGAACAAAGTGCATTATATCAGAAGTGCGCCTGGTCAGCTGCAGACACAGGCGGTGCTCGGTGGGGACAGAAGGCCACCTCCGAAGTGTCCCGTCAGCGCCTCCCACTGCCCATTTGCCCACTGTAAATTCAGTTCAAACCCTCTGCCCCAAAGCCGACTTTGAGCCCTCTGCCTTCTCTTTCTTTCTAGCTCTTGGGACGTTTACTCTCTCTCTTCTGGCCTTGAGCAGATTCTTCTGGACCAAGGATTTTAACTCTGATTCCTCTCGTTTTAGGTAGAAGATGTCCCAGAAGGCCCTTGTGGGCGGAGCTCAGGCTTCTCAGTAAATCTAGCAGTGAATTCAGTGCTCTATGTACAGTAGATGCACAATGAGTGTTCTTTGTTGCTAATTCAGCTTGGCTGTAATTACACTCTCGGAAGGTGGAAGAGGTATGCCACGAGGGAGGCTGACTCGGCAGGTTTGCCCTGCACCTTCTCCCAGCACTGAGCCTTCTCTGGGAGCCGGGAGGCCTAGATTAAGGAGGTGGTTTTCTGGTGGCCTCGGCACACGCCTGCAGTCCCCAGGGCTTGGCCGGGATACGTGGCTATTGGGTTGGAGGTCTGCATGAGGCAGCGGGGCCACTGGGTTTCCGTCTCTGCCGGCCTCAGGACGGCTTCTGTTCATCCTCCTCATCTCCCCCCTCCCACCTCATGCGTGACGCCTCAGCCAGCGCCCACCAGGCTAGGGTGGGCGAGACCCTGGGCTGCATCGTCCTAATCTTCATCCTGGCCTCAGGCAAGTATCCTGAGATACGTTTCTTGCAACACAGAGTGTCTGCGTGGGTAAGGGTGGTCGGGGGTAGGACAGGAGGGAAGCTCTGAGATCAAATAAGGTGACAACATTAAATGGCTTTCTTTAAAGCAGGAATTGTCAGCACGCCTAACATGCTAATTCGCATCGTGGGCTCCAAGAAGAGGGCTATTATTATACACAGTGCTTCCCAAACCCTTTTGCTCATGGAGCCTTTTTCTCAAAGCATTCATGGAATTCATGGAATCCCAGTTTACCACAGGCCACTGTAGGTTGATCCTATAACAAATTCGCATTTTGTTCACAATCTAATGGTATGTTTAACTATCCTCATTAGGGGCTGTTACTGTGTTTCCCCAGAAATAAGAGCTTGCTGGACAGTCAGCTCTAATGCGTCTTTTGGAACAAGACTTAATATAAGACCGGGTATCGTATCGTATCGTATCATAATCATAATCATATGACTGGGTCTTATATTAATTTTTGGTGCAAAAGACGCATTAGAACTGATTATCCAGCCAGGTCTTATTTTCCGGAAAAAGTACTATAGGAAATACAGGTGTTGTTTTGGGGGTGGGTGGGGAATAATCTCCCTTCATTCTCCACTGGTTTAGGCTTCTTCTCTGTGATCTCACGACAAATGAGAATAAGTGTCATGTTCTTTCTCATTCTATTGACCGGGGTTTCTCTCTATTTCCTGATGAGCTCCTTATGAGAAGGATCTCTGTCTTGCTCATTTTCGTATCCCCAGCTGCTAGCAGAGTGTCTGGAAAATGTAGATTTCCAGAGAAGGCTGACTAGACTGGAACAAAGCATAAACACAATGCCAATGTCTGTTACCCTCACACCCCTGGGCCTCCAGGTTCCCCAGGGAAGTCATGGCCATTAACTCAGTGAACAGACAGCTGAAAAGGTCCTGGGAACCTCTTTCAAAGTGGGAAGGGGCTCGTGCTTTGTGGGGATGGGTGTGGGAGGGGGCGGGCTGGGCCTCTGGGAGCCCCTCATGGGGTTTTGGGAATTCAAGGCTCTGTCCATGGCGGGGAGGGAAGGAGGTGGGGTCCCTGGAAGAAGCTAAGAGAATGGCTCCTGCCCTGCCATCACACACAGCCCCACTCGGTGCCGGGCCTCACCTGTGTAGTTAGGGGGGCAGACACACACGTAGGTGTTGATCCCGTCCACGCAGGTGGCGTTGTTCTCACAATCGTTGTCATCACAATCGTCCGGGTTGAGCTCACACCGTTGCCCCTCAAAGCCCAGAGGGCAAGAGCAGCTTTGGGGACGTGTGGGGTGGGGAGGAGGGGAGCCAGGGGTCAGGGAGGGGGTGGGTTGAGCGGCAGAAAAGAAGATTGGGGGGGAATAGAATTAGTCAGGTTTCTCTCCGGATGGAGGTCCAACGCAGCACTTTGCAGTCCCGACAGGAAGACCTTCCGGACTTCAGAGGCCATTTCATCTCGCCCCTGTCTCCGGGCATTATCGGCTCTCCCCTGGCCCTGGGGGCTGCCTTGCCCCTGGGGACGGTTCCCCATGGCAGTTCCTCCCTCACCATCCCCACAGCTGGAAGTGGCTTCCCAGCTCTCACTTAGCTCCAGCTGTTTTCCCCACCGCTCTTCCTTTGACTCTTCCATGGGTAGTGTCTCTTGTAGACAGAGAGAACCATAACAAACATCCCCCTTTGAGGGACTTTCTACTCGAGGGCCCCCTCTCTGTCCTGAGCTGGAGCAGGACGAGGTGGCCAAGATCCGGCTCTGCGTTCCTGCATCTATCTGGGAGCAAGTTCCAAGTCTGCCACTTCCTAGCTATTTGACATTGGGAAAATGACTTCAATTCCCTGTCTCAGTTTCCTCATCTGTTGACTGGGGCAATATTATTTACCCCCAGGGTGGTTGCAGGGATTAAATGACATCATACAAGTAAAATGCTTAGAAGGGTACATGGTGCATAGGAAATGCTCAGAACATGTGAGCTGGATATAGTTCTAGACAAAACCTTTCCCTAGGGGCGCCATTTCTCCGTCGTGTGTTCCTATTACTTCTGAGCCCCCTCCAGCTTCTGGCGGATAAGGGGAGGGGTTGGGAGGACCCTTTTCCTGCCAACACTGAGGCTTTCTGGGGAGCTAGGCTTTAAACACCACAGATCAGCACGGCACATTTCCTGAACTTGTCTGGAGTGTTAAATCTCTCGGATGAAAACCTCAGCTCACCGTCTTTGTCTAACCTTGGTCATATCCCCAGGATTAGACATGCAAAATAAGTCAGAACCGATGAAGATTGGGCAGATGAGACGGGGCGAGAGGGCATTTGGGGATCCAGGTGGGAGGTGAGTGTCTGAGTAAATGAGTACTACAGTGAATCGTACTTCCTGTGGCCGACCCATAGTCATGGATTTGTACCCCATCCATGCATGTGTATGCCAGCTGAAGACCTGGAATTCCAGGTCTGCTGAAACAGACTGCTTTGGTTTGGGTTTAGCTAAAAAAGTAAACTAATAGGAAGTGGATTTCCAGACTCCTACTCAACTTCCTTTCCTCTACAACCTGAAAACCACATCACATTTTCTATAAAAGGCCAGGGTGTCCTTGAGTCTGAGCTCTTAGGTGGAGACAAATGACTCATTCCTTTTTCCTGGATGTTCATGAGAAAGGCTATTTCTTCAGAGCCAGGAGAAAGAGGGGGTAGGTTTTCAAAGGTCTGACACCGTAGTGTTGCCTACTTTCCTGAAACCAGTTACTCTGGCTGTCCCCAGAGCCTTCAGAGTGCATGAAAGGGGGATATGGAGGGCTGGTCAAGGGAACGGCGGGGTGGGGGGGAGCCTAAAGTCTCCCCTGCCCTCACTGGAAACTTGGTGGGGGGATTGTCAAAGTTAGCTGTGAGGACGTAGGACAGGTCATGTCTCCCTGTCTTGGTCTCCTGTCCGGCCAGCTCGGCAGCCTTTGCTTTTTCCATGAGCAGACAGTGTATCAGGACTGAATAAGCATCTGTACGAAAAGGCACATGACGTTTCCAAAATTCCAACTCATAGAGGTGTCATGGGTTGAACTGTGTCCCCTCAAAACGAATTGTTGAAATCTTAACCCCAGTACCTCAGAATGTGACCTTATTTGTAAACAGGGTCATTGCATATGGAATTAGTTAATTCAAGATGAGGCTACACTGGAGTAACGTGGGCCCCTAATCCAATATGGCTGCTGTCCCTATAAGAAGATGGCCATGCGAAGACAGAGATACAGGGAGAATGCCACCTGAAGATAGAGACAGAGGTTGGAGGGAGGCAGCTGCAAGCCAAGGAACGTCAGAGACCGCCAGCCACCGCGAGTAGCTGAGAAAGACAAGGAAGGGTCCTTCCTTCAAGGTTTTATTGGGAGCACGGCCCTGCTCACACCTTGATTTTGGACTTCGGGCTTCCAAAGCTGTGACAGAATACATTTCTACTGTTCCAAGCCACCAGTCTGTGGTACTTCCTTGCAGCGGCCCTAGGAAATTGATGGCGTGGGAGAAGGAGCAAAGCTTTCCTGACAGGTGCCCTGCCTAGCAGGTGCTGACCTGATGAGAGAGAACTCTCCTGCCGTTGGGAAGCCCCCACCAGCCGTGCCATCCTCGCCATGGAGCCCCATGGCCTTCACTCTCCACGTGCTTTCCTTAATCCTGTAGATCTGGGCCCTTTTCCTTGAAAATTAAATTCTAAAAATATTTCTAGTTCATTTGAATTTCCTCAACAAGTGAGGGTGGAAATGGGATACATCTGCTCACCGCACCTACAGCTGAGAGGGGAGAAACCTCATGGCCCGTGGGGTACACTCCTCCCTGTTGCCAACCCCCATCCCTCCGCTGGGTGGGCAGAGCCAGGTTTCACCCTGGAGGTGTGTTTTCTGGCTGGGGCGCTGTGGTTTCTCCTCACTCTCGGTGAGAGGGTGAGGGTGGTTGGGCCCACCCCAGGCAGGAAAACAAATTCTGCCTTGAATTTCACTTTCCAAGAGTCAGTTTGTTGGGCCTGGCTTGGCAGGTGGACATGTGGGCAGGCTGGGTGCCCTGGGGAGAACAACAGAGCCCGGGACGCGATTTCTTTCACAGACCACACAGCAGCCCCCGGCCAGAGTGCCTTTGAAAATTAATGGTTTGCAACCTGAGCTCCAAGATGGCTGCGTACAGCTTGGCATTAGACACCCACTCCTTTACGGCCTAAGCCAGTGGCTCACTGGGTGGGCAAACAAGCCAGTTCCCACCAGTCTGCTGATGCCAAGGCCTTGGGCTGGGGAAACTGGGCATTGAAGCGCAGCTGGGAGGGTGAGAAGCAGGAAGGGGGCCCGAGGTTTGAGAGGGGTCTGGAAGGCCCACGCCTAGGACAGGGATGAGAAAAATGTGAATGACTTCTATTCTCTTTTCTTTCTTTTTTGTTTTTAAAGTGTGGTTGGCACACACTACATTCCTTTCATGTGGGATTTGACATTTACATCTCTTACGATGTGATTCCCACACTAAGCCTAGTAGCCGTCTGTCACTGGGCAGTTATCACAATGTCACTGACTATATCCCCCTTCGCCTTTCCACCCATCCCTCTCCTGCTTCCCCTCTGGCAACCATCACTTTATTCTTTGTTTCTATGAGTCTGTTTTTGTTTTGTTTGCTCATTTTTGATTCTTAAAAATTCCACATGTAAATGAAATTATACGGTATTTGTCTGACTTATTTCATTTAGCAGGACACTCTCTAGGTCTATCCATGTCATCCCAGATGGCAGGATTTCATTTTATTGCTCATATTCCATTGTATACGTACACATCTTCTTATTCCATTCATCTACCCTTTTCTTCCTGAGCTCTTAATGCAGGGTGGAAAGAGGTGGGCTGTAAGATTCAGGAATGAGTTTCAGGATATGTATCCTGAAGGAAATCAATCTCTGTGCCTCAGTTTCCTCATCTGTTAAATGGGGATAGTCCTACCTGTACTAGATAGGGTCACCGGGAGGATTTAAATGAGATCATACATGATGAGCTCACATAAACAGCATGTAATCTGTTTTTTACAACCCAGAAAAGAGTGGTGGCGTTGCCAGGTGAGCGGGTCTCTGAGCCATCATCCCCTCCTCTTTTGGATTTAGTCTGCAACTGCAGCCTCCAATGGAGTCCTCTTGGCTCTGAAGACAGACTACCTGCACTGAAATCCCTCTGCCAACGCTTACTAATGGTGCAGCCGCAGGCAAAGAAGTCATCCCTCTGCTGCCTCGGTCGCCTCATCTGTGCAATGCGGATAATCGTAGCCCCTTCCAGGAAGAGCTTGGAAATCATGCACAGAAAGGGCTCGGCGCAATCTGGGCACACAGCAGGCCCTCAGGGAGTGGCTGTGCTTCTTCACCTGCCCGTGAAGCCCCGGGAGAGGGAAGGCCCAAGGGTGAGCTGTTACCTGAACCCATCCTTGTGGCTCTCGCTTAGGTGGCAGGTGCCTCCGTGCTGGCAGGGGTTCTGGATGCAGGTGTTGATGGGCGTGGTGCAGTCTTTGCCCTGAGGAGCAGAAGAAGGAGAAGCGCCTAGTTAGGGAGGCTTTCCATGGCTGCCACGACCCAGGAAATTGCTGGGAGTTCCAGGCATCCTCTGGGATGAAGCTGGGGAGGTGACAGGGGGCCCTAGGACTCGCAGAAATCCAAAGGGAGGAATGTGGAGAATTCAGGAGTCCGGGTTCCAGTTCTACTGTGTCCCGGAATTCACACCCTTCTCTCTATGCCAAACCGCAGGCAGAGCTTGGGCTTTGGGACAGGAAGACCTGGCTTCCCAGTCTATCTTTATCTCTCCCTAGTCGGCTGACTTTGACCTTGTATGAGCCTTTTTACCTCTCGAAATCTAGCTCAGAGTTGTCATAAGAATTAAACCAGACCTTCCATATAAGGAAATGCTTAACATTACATAACACATTTAGCACATAGTAGGCTTTCTATAGCTGCTAATAGATATGATTAGCCTCACTGAGACCTAACTATAATCCACAAGTTGAGTAGGCTGTGGCCAACACCCTTGCCCTCTGAAGTGACAGCTCCCCAGAGATTCATCTTTGATAGGTCTGGACGTTGGCCCATGTGGGTATTTATGCTAAAGTTTTGCAGGTGATTCTAATGTTAGGCTAGCTGGAGAACCCCTGTGAGAGAGAGTTTTGGGTGGGGTGGGGTTCCTTCTGAGCAGGAAGGAGCCAACTCTGTGGTAGGTGGGGAGGAGCAAGCAGAGCTGAAGGAACAGAGAGGGCACAGGCACCCCCACTGAGGTGGGGGGCTAAGCAGTGCTGTGGGCATTAACCTCCGCACCCCAGGGAGCAGCCCCACGTTTGCCCCCCTGGCTCCAGCTTCTCTCCTGGGACCCATGGACCATGCTGCACCACAGTCTTTGCAAACAGTGCCTTGGAGAACCTCGGTGCTTGGGGAGGTGTCTGCTGCATTTGTTTCTGGGCTGTGGGCTCGGTGTGGGCACCATGCCAGGCAGGGGTGATCACGGGAGCCCTCCCATAGCCACACCACCTGCTTATCATCTGCCTGAGAAAGTCCCCTCCCCCTCGCTGCTTCCAGTGCTGATGATGGAGCGGGACTGGGCTTCCTGGCTGGCATGCTGCTGCCAAGTGGGTGCTGGGCTCTGGGGCACGGCCTGCTTGCGACTGTCTCCATCGCCTAAGCCTCAGGTCCCGTCTCCAGCAGCCAGGAGGCACAGCATGCGGTCTGCTTCTCTTCCTGCCCCATCACATGTAAAGGGCCAGAGATTTATTGGAGGGAGGAGAACACAGGTGGGGTTGGTCCTAAAGCAGAGCAGCATGGGAGCCCTTTGGGGAAGTCCGTGTGGGAATGGAAACGGCAATCCTCCTTCTCACTCAGGTTTTTTTTAGCACATTTTCCATTCCAGGCCTCATGTTAAGTGTTTTATACTCACAATACGCATATGGACGTTCACCACAACCATATGAGGTTGGTACGATTGTTATCACCCCCGTTTCTACAGACCGGGAAGGCTGACGAATTAGGTGAGGTAATGTGTCCGAGACCGCACAGCAGTAAGTGGAACAGGCAGCCCCGAGCCCAGACAGCCGGTTCAAAGCCAGCCCCGGAACCTCTGCTGGGCCTCTAATTCTTCCCCTCGCGAGCATGGGGTCTGGACTTAGGCAGCTAGGGCGCACCTTCCAGTCTGGCTGCTATGGGCCTTGAGGAAATTACTACCTCTGGGCCTCGTTTTCATCAAAATGGGCATAATAATACCCACCCTATGGAGTTAACGGGTGCTTAGAAATGACATATGCGTCATATAAGGCACCTGGCGTGTCATGGCAGCTCCACAAATAAGAGCCATTCTAATGATGATGAGGAGGACGATGACGAGTGAGTCAGAGGCAGGGCTGAATATGGTTGATGAAAAGACTTCCAGGTCTGTGGCTGGTGCTAAATAGAAGTGTGTGTGTGTGTGTGTGTGTGTGTGTGTGTGTGTGTGAGTTCGAGCGCGCGCGCGCGCGCACGCTGAATGAAAGGCAGGGCCATGAAAGGCAGGACAGGAGAACTTGAGAAGGTCAGGTAGGCCTTCCTAGCCCCTGCCTGGGCCAGCCTCTCTGCTCTGGGAACTTTCAAGTACCAAGGACTCTAAGTGGAATCCTCCCCTGGCGTGCGGGTGGTAGAGGAGTTCCTAGGGTTTCCTGCACACCCTTATGCCAAGCTCAGAAATCCAGGAGACAGAGTCTAGCACTTGATGATATGGTCATTGGGCCTGGAGGTGGGGATTTCTGTCGTACACATCATTGAGAAATAATCACCATTGTCAGTGCTTGGCTAATTAACTTTTTTCGGCATCATTTTGCTCAAATCCACCAGCTTTGCGATGCTCCCAGGTTGTCCTCCTCCTCCCCTACCTCCCCCTTGAGCATGTGCATGCGAGGGACATGGCTGGGCTCATGGCTGCCTTCAAAGGGCGTTGGGAACAGCCATTCCCACTGGAAAGCTCTTCCTGAGATGGGGGCAGGAAGGCTGCTCTGTGACCTTGCTCCTCAAAGTGTGGCCCTTGGACAAGCAGCAGGGGCGACCCCGAGAGCTGGTTGGAAATGCGCAACCTTGGGCCTGATCTCAGATGTAATGAACCCAGAAGGTGCGTTTTGTTAAGATCTCCAGGTGACTCTTGTGCACAGTGAAGTGTGAGAAGCACTGTTTTAAGACACTGAACATATGTGCATGCAGCTAAATGGCTGAAAAAGAATCAGCCAAAATATGTATTTTTATTTCCCCAAATTATAAAACAGTGGCAGAACATTCCCCTTTGTGAATTATTGGCTGAAGCCTGCATTGAGGCAGGCATAGTACATACATGGCCCCTCTGAATCCTTACAGGAGCTCTGCAGGGATGAGTATTCCCATTACAGGCAGGGAAACTGAGGCTTAGTGGGAGTTGGTACCAGGGCAGTGGCTGAGTACAGGTTTTCCCGCGAGAGAGCTGGGTTCTGAGGCCAGCACCTGTGCTCCCCAGGTGTGGGAGGCGGGGTAAGGTATTTGAACTTTTTAAACGTCAGGCTCCTCATCTATCAGAAAAGGAGCATACAACTTGTTTCGGAGGATGATTAAGAGCAATAATGAATGGCTTCACAAAGGCCTGGCATTAGGGTAGATTAACAGTAGCTTCAAGTGAACATGAAAACAGTGGTTGCTATCTTCTTCTTCTTCTTCTTCTTCTTTTTTTGTATTATTGTGGCTTCCCAAAGTCACCCAGCTATTGGATGGGAAAACTGAGATATCTGGACATAGCTAGATAAATGCCTGAACTTTGAGCTTGGTTTTGTGGGTGTGTGGTGACCATTGTCGCACCCACAACTACTACCTCAATTGTTCTATCTGGGTGGGTGCCAGCCCTAGAGGAAAGGGAGGCAGGGGAATAAACAGGACAGGGGCTGTGATGCAACCCACAATCAGAGGTCTCCTTCGGTTCTACCTGCTGCATTTTACAGTTGAGGAACCTGAGCTAGGAAACAGAGCAGGAGCTGTTCACGGTCGTGCTGTCAGGTAGGAATAGGACTGGTGTTCTCTCCAACCCACTCCCTGCTTTTCCCTGTTCTGGAGATTCAGACAGGTCCCAAATGGCCAGGGACCCTCGCCCTCAGCCCTGGTAATCATGGTGCTTGCCAATAGGCAGTGAATGTGCTGGTCAAGAGCGTGGGTTCTGGAATCAGTTGGCTCTGAGCTTTGAATTCCAACTCCCTCACCTACTATCCTCAGTTTTCTCAATTGGAAAATGAGGATCATTTTAGGACCTGCCTCCTAGGGTCCTGATGAAAAGTATACAAGACAATGCATGAATCTGATTTCATATGCTGTCAGTGCATAGGAGGCACTCAATAAATGCTGGCTGCTAATATTACTGTTGTTGTCATAGGCATCAGTCACCACCATCACCACCATCACATCATCACCACCATCACATCATCACCACCATCACGTCATCACCACCATCACGTCATCACCACCATCACGTCATCACCACCATCACGTCATCACCACCATCACGTCATCACCACCATCACCACCATCA
Source organism: Rhinolophus hipposideros (assembly GCF_964194185.1). Classification (NCBI taxonomy): domain Eukaryota; kingdom Metazoa; phylum Chordata; class Mammalia; order Chiroptera; family Rhinolophidae; genus Rhinolophus; species Rhinolophus hipposideros. The sequence continues at coordinate 36,560,606 of NC_138069.1, forward strand.
CGTCATCACCACCATCACGTCATCACCACCATCACCACCATCACGTCATCACCACCATCACGTCATCACCACCATCACCACCATCACGTCATCACCACCATCACGTCATCACCACCATCACGTCATCACCACCATCACCACCATCACGTCATCACCACCATCACGTCATCACCACCATCACCACCATCACGTCATCACCACCATCACGTCATCACCACCATCACGTCATCACCACCATCACCACCATCACGTCATCACCACCATCACGTCATCACCACCATCACCACCATCACGTCATCACCACCATCACGTCATCACCACCATCACCACCATCACGTCATCACCACCATCACCACCATCACGTCATCACCACCATCACGTCATCACCACCATCACCACCATCACGTCATCACCGTCATCACCACCATCACCACCATCACGTCATCACCACCATCACCACAATCACGTCATCACCACCATCACCACCATCACCACCATCACCACCATCACGTCATCACTACCATCATCACCATCACGTCATCACCACCATCACCACCATCACGTCATCACCACCATCACCACCATCACCACCATCACGTCATCACCACCATCACCACCATCACGTCATCACCACCATCACCACCATCACATCATCACCACCATCACCACCATCACGTCATCACCACCATCACCACCATCACCACCATCACATCATCACCACCATCACGTCATCACCACCATCACGTCATCACCACCATCACCACCATCACATCATCACCACCATCACGTCATCACCACCATCACGTCATCACCACCATCACGTCATCACCACCATCACGTCATCACCACCATCACGTCATCACCACCATCACCACCATCACGTCATCACCACCATCACGTCATCACCACCATCACGTCATCACCACCATCACGTCATCACCACCATCACCACGATCACCACCATCACGTCATCACCACCATCACGTCATCACCACCATCACGTCATCACCACCATCACGTCATCACCACCATCACGTCATCACCACCATCACGTCATCACCACCATCACGTCATCACCACCATCACCACCATCACATCATCACCACCATCACGTCATCACCACCATCACGTCATCACCACCATCACCACCATCACGTCATCACCACCATCACGTCATCACCACCATCACCACCATCACGTCATCACCACCATCACCACCATCACCACCATCACGTCATCACCACCATCACCACCATCACGTCATCACCACCATCACCACCATCACCACCATCACATCATCACCACCATCACGTCATCACCACCATCACGTCATCACCACCATCACCACCATCACGTCATCACCACCATCACCACCATCACGTCATCACCACCATCACCACCATCACCACCATCACATCATCACCACCATCACGTCATCACCACCATCACGTCATCACCACCATCACGTCATCACCACCATCACCACCATCACGTCATCACCACCATCACGTCATCACCACCATCACCACCATCACGTCATCACCACCATCACCACCATCACCACCATCACGTCATCACCACCATCACCACCATCACATCATCACCACCATCACGTCATCACCACCATCACGTCATCACCACCATCACGTCATCACCACCATCACCACCATCACGTCATCACCACCATCACGTCATCACCACCATCACCACCATCACCACCATCACGTCATCACCACCATCACCACCATCACATCATCACCACCATCACGTCATCACCGTCATCACCACCATCACCACCATCACCACCATCACGTCATCACCACCATCACGTCATCACCACCATCACCACCATCACCACCATCACCACCATCACGTCATCACCACCATCACGTCATCACCACCATCACGTCATCACCACCATCACGTCATCACCACCATCACGTCATCACCACCATCACGTCATCACCACCATCACGTCATCACCACCATCACGTCATCACCACCATCACGTCATCACCACCATCACGTCATCACCACCATCACGTCATCACCACCATCACCACCATCACCACCATCACCACCATCACGTCATCACCACCATCACGTCATCACCACCATCACGTCATCACCACCATCACCACCATCACGTCATCACCACCATCACGTCATCACCACCATCACCACCATCACCACCATCACGTCATCACCACTATCACCACCATCACATCATCACCACCATCACGTCATCACCACCATCACGTCATCACCACCATCACGTCATCACCACCATCACGTCATCACCACCATCACGTCATCACCACCATCACCACCATCACCACCATCACGTCATCACCACCATCACGTCATCACCACCATCACCACCATCACCACCATCACGTCATCACCACCATCACGTCATCACCACCATCACGTCATCACCACCATCACCACCATCACCACCATCACGTCATCACCACCATCACCACCATCACCACCATCACGTCATCACCACCATCACGTCATCACCACCATCACGTCATCACCACCATCACGTCATCACCACCATCACGTCATCACCACCATCACGTCATCACCACCATCACGTCATCACCACCATCACCACCATCACCACCATCACCACCATCACCACCATCACGTCATCACCACCATCACCACCATCACCACCATCACCACCATCACCACCATCACCACCATCACGTCATCACCACCATCACGTCATCACCACCATCACGTCATCACCACCATCACGTCATCACCACCATCACGTCATCACCACCATCACCACCATCACATCATCACCACCATCACCACCATCACATCATCACCACCATCACGTCATCACCACCATCACGTCATCACCACCATCACGTCATCACCACCATCACGTCATCACCACCATCACGTCATCATCACCATCACCACCATCACCACCATCACGTCATCACCACCATCACGTCATCACCACCATCACCACCATCACCACCATCACATCATCACCACCATCACCACCATCACATCATCACCACCATCACGTCATCACCACCATCACGTCATCACCACCATCACGTCATCACCACCATCACGTCATCACCACCATCACCACCATCACCACCATCACGTCATAACCACCATCACGTCATCACCACCATCACCACCATCACCACCATCACGTCATCACCACCATCACGTCATCACCACCATCACGTCATCACCACCATCACGTCATCACCACCATCACGTCATCACCACCATCACGTCATCACCACCATCACCACCATCACCACCATCACGTCATCACCACCATCACGTCATCACCACCATCACGTCATCACCACCATCACGTCATCACCACCATCACGTCATCACCACCATCACGTCATCACCACCATCACGTCATCACCACCATCACCACCATCACCACCATCACGTCATCACCACCATCACGTCATCACCACCATCACGTCATCACCACCATCACGTCATCACCACCATCACGTCATCACCACCATCACGTCATCACCACCATCACGTCATCACCACCATCACGTCATCACCACCATCACATCATCACCACCATCACCACCATCACATCATCACCACCATCACCACCATCACATCATCACCACCATCACCACCATCACATCATCACCACCATCACCACCATCACATCATCACCACATCACCACCATCACGTCATCACCACCATCACATCATCACCACCATCACGTCATCACCACCATCACGTCATCACCACCATCACGTCATCACCACCATCACGTCATCACCACCATCACATCATCACCACCATCACCACCATCACATCATCACCACCATCACCACCATCACGTCATCACCACCATCACCACCATCACGTCATCACCACCATCACGTCATCACCACCATCACGTCATCACCACCATCACGTCATCACCACCATCACGTCATCACCACCATCACCACCATTACCAACATCACCACCATCACCACCATCACATCATCACCACCATCACCACCATCACCACCATCACTATCACCATCACCATCAAAATATACCCCAGACCTGCCTGGGTCCAACAGATTCCTAAAGATCAAAAATTCTGTCCAAATTCATCTGAAATCTACAAGATGTTCAGAATCTTGTGAGCTAAGTCCAAACAAGTGACATCATCCTGTAGAAGCCCAGAGGACGCACTCTTTGCATGGACACTGATAGCCAGGCCAATTTCATGGTGTCGTCAAGTGTAGATGAAAGAAACCTGGGTCTTCAAACCCAACCCCACTGCTTTCAGACTGAGGCCAATTTTAAAAAGAAGGAAGTAAGATTCAAGATGTGAAGTGCTTTACCTTATCTTTCAAATGATGTAAAAATTAGAGGAGCGAGTACATGTATAAGGTTCAGTTGAGTGCCTAACCCATAGTGATGCTTAGCAAGGTAACTATAGGGCGGCTTGATGGCCCATTTGGTAAGAGCGCAAGCTCTCAACAACAAGGTTGCAGGTTCAATCCCCACATGGGATGGTGGGCTGCGCCCCTTGCAACTAAAGATTGAAAACGGGGATTGGACTTGGAGCTGAGCTGCGCCCTTCACAACTAGATTGAGGAACAATGACTTGGAGAAATACACTGTTCCCCAATATTCCCCAATTGAAAAAAAACAAACTATAAATATATGGAATTGGAATATTGTAAAGAGATGTCACCATTCTAGGGGAGCAACCGACAGTCTTTGGCACTTCACAGTGTCACAGACTGAGAACCCCCCACCCTATACCCTGGTCGTAGGGCCCAGAACAAGGGTGAAGGTAAACATAGCAAGGTGCCATCTACTGAGTGCTTCCTGAATGCCAGACATTTGATTCTCACAGCAAACCTGTGAGGCAGGTAGGTCCTAGTTTACAGATGGGAAGGCTGAGGTGAAGCCACTGGCCATTGTCACACACCTATTAACTGACAGAGCTGAAATCCACACCAGCCTTTGTGTAATTCCACAGTCTGAATTTTCTCCACTGAATTAATACAAGGGAGTTTGAGGAGCCAGGCCTCCTAAGTATGTCTGCTTAATGTCTATTCTCTCTCTATAACCGTGAGTGTGCGTGTGCATGTGCACGTGTGTGTGTGTGTGTGTGTGTGTGTGTGTGTGTGTGTGTGTGTAGGGGCATGAATCAGGCCCTGGGGGTGGACCTGGGCAGGAATGGCTGCCTGGAGGGCTTCAAAGGGAATCCTTTGGCTCTGTTGTCTCAGGCCCGTAGGTGGCACTCTGATACCGTCTGCTGGAGGCACAGCTGCAGCTGAGAATGCCACAAGGGCGCCGTATTCCCCAGTGAGTCTGTCTCTGGAGCTTGGCCCTACACACACAAATCCTCCTGGAGATTACAGCTCCCTCCCACTCAGCCTGTGCCAGGCGTGAGCATTAGACGGACCAGGGGACTTGTTGGGTGCCCAGGGAGGCTGGAACCTGGGAAGCTGGAGGGTCCTGAGGAAGAGGCTCAGTCACAGCTTTGCGGACACCAGGAGGCAGACTGAGGGGCTCAGCGAACCAGGAAAACCTCCAGGGGAAATGGTGGGGCTCTGAGATCACACAGCCCTGGGCCCCATCCTAACCCTACTGCTTACAAGTTTTGGGACATGGCGTAAAGCCCTTGCAACAATCTGAGGCCCAGTTTCCCAATCTGTAAAATGGGAATGAATGAGTCCCTTCCTCAAAGGTTTGCTGAGAGTGTTTAAAAATAAAAGGTGAGTAAAATGCCAAGCAGATTGCTTGGCACATAGTTCATACTCTGTAGATGTTAGTAGGGATAACGTGTTCTGGATGGTGCTGCGTGAGGATAGAGGAAAAAAGGATTTCTCTGGCATTAGCCTGGATTTCTGCGGAGGACAGATGGGGAGCTGGGGTCTCCATACCCTTCCTGGCTGACAGCCTGTCAACAGTGTGCTTGGCTTGGCAGCACATAGGCCTTTTAATCCCCATCCCCTGTCTCTTTCAAGCTGCAACCTTGAAAGAGGCACTTTCAGGGCTGGTTGTCCTGAGGGCAGAGTTGAAGGGGGGGGCAGGGTCTAGAAATCCCCCTGGAAGGGAAGCCAGGAGACAGGGTTTAATGGATGCTCTATTTGGAAGCACTTGGACTCTCTGAGTCTTAATTACCCCATGTTTAACAAAGAAAATACAAATATTACATTTCCTCCTTATCTCAGAGCATCACTGCCAAGACTTGATGGGGTCCTTTGTGATTGGCAGGCTCACGAGAAACTGGGCCGCCCCCGTCACTAGCACAGAAGTGTTACTGGCAAATGCCATTCTGGGGTACCCTGTGAAATGGAGTTATTCAGACTGCCCTGGAGAAGGGAGGGACAGCAGGGCACAGGGCCCCGCTCCTTGGGCCAGGAGGGGTGGGGGCGGGGCCTCCCATCTTACCTTGTAGCCATAGGGGCAGGCGCAGTGGTACAGCTCCACAGGATCCTGGCTACACGTCCCGTTGTTCTTGCATGGGCTGGAGAGGCAAGCATTGCACTTGGCTACAATGTTGATGTCCACTGGCCCTGGACAGCAAAAGCACAGAGTGTTTAGTGGCAGGTCCCCAGGAGGGCTCACTGCTATGCCTCCCTTCCCCTCTGCTCCGCTCCCTTCCCCAGCCAGCAGCCAACGCCTCCCCATCTCTGTGCATAAAGGGCAGCTGGTCCTCCCCAGCCAGCACATCCAGTTCAGCTAGAGTCCCATTAATTCAGCCATTGTCCAGTAAGGAAGAAAAATCACAGTGGGACATCATTCAGAAGCACTTCTGCAGTCAAATCAATTACTGTAATTAGCCTGATCCGATTTTGGTACTAATCTGTAAACAATACACCGTAATTAGAAACCTCTTGTGTATCTTTTTTTGTTCCGGAAGCTCTGGGCCCAGGCTCCATTTGGACCTTCCATTCCTCCGTCTCAAACACCCCTCCCCATGGGACAGTCTGAGACAGGCAAAGGAGGACATGGCACGTGGGCCACAGGAAGTCCTCCTTGCAGGAGGAAGTAAGAAATTGACAGGAGGAAATCAGAAATGGCCCTAGAGGACACAGTGATGAGCTGATGATGGGTGGCAAGCTGTGCTCAGGTACATTTTGCACCCATGACATTTACACCTGTTCTCTTCAGCTGTCAGGGCTGGAGGGAGGGACAGAGATTTGCTGTGGCCAGCTTTGACAATAAGCCCCGGATACGCGTATGCTATCTAATGTCAGGACTTTAAATGAACCCACAATAATAGTCGTCAGATTGGAGGCCAGGTTGAGATTGAGCCCAGTGTGTGTGTGGCCAGTTTTGGGGTGAGCGAACAGAGCGGCTATACGAGAATGAGAGCCTATGGCAGGGGCTCAATCCTGGCTTCACATGAGAACAGGGAGATTATCTGTCCCAGGGAGACTGTATGTCCTAAGCACACAATGACATTTTAGAGGCTAATTAACGTATATCTGCAAAAAACAAACATTAAGCAAAGGATACCAACGAGCAAATGTGTAACACAAATGGAAAGTCAATTTTTGAAAAACAATTCAGTTTCCCGGATAATTGAAGAAAGACAAAACAGAAGGAGATACAAGTTTTTAACCTATTGAGTTACCAGTGATTACAAAATGAGGTAAAATAATGCCAGAGTGAAACATACACTCCCATGGTGCTCGTGGGGGCATAAAATGGTTACAACCCTTTTTAAACATCAGTTTGGCAATATGTGTGAAGACTTTAAACATCATCATGTACTTTGGCTCAGTAATTTCTGTTCCCTGAATCTTATGTAGGGCCATCATTTTAAACAGAGAAAGACCTTGATGCATCAATGGTAAGGAAAAAACCAGAACTACTCTAAAGGCTCAAAACTCGGAACTGGTTAGAGAAGTTGCAATGAACTATTACAGCTTGGTGGTCAAGTGTGAGAACCCAGAATGAGAAAGACCTGGAATCCTCCTACCTGTGGTCTTGCAAAGTCATTTCACCTTGGTCAGCCTGTCTTTTCATTTTTGTAAAAATGAGGGTAATACTAGTGTGTACCCCAGAGAGGTGTTGGAGAATGAAATAAATACACGGGAAGTGAACATTAAATGAAACAATGCCCGACAAAGTGCTTCACATAATGCCTGCCACGCGGTAAGCAGTGGTTTGTTACCATAGTAACGACGCAGTCCATCAGTCACGTGTGCCAAAAGTTTGCTGTAGTAACAAAGGGAAAATCATGCTTACGTTTTAAGAATGTTGGATAAAAAAGATGCAGGTTAAAGATTTTCTCAACTGTGCAATAATATATACAGAAAGAAGTCAAAGAGGGATATGTAGAAATGCCAGCAGGAGGCCTTGGGGGGAGAGAACGACAAACAGACCCTTAGATGCTGATTCACATCAAGCTTAGCATCTCTTTGTGTGACCCGTGGAAGAGACAGAGCAACGGTTTTAGAAGTCATATCTATTGAGACATCCAGCTCTGACAGGCTGTTGGAGGCAGAGCAGACCCCGGGGGGGTGGGCAGTGAGGGGGGAGACAAGGCGTAGCACCTACCTTTGCACTGGAATCGGTGGGCGGGGGTGGTGAGCAGGAGTCTGTCAGCCATGGGCTCGGGGCTACTGCAGCGGGCGATGCCAGGCTCCTTGTACCCCGCCTTCACCCACTCCGACAGCCAACGCAGGCTGCAGTCACAGTGCAGCGGGTTGGTTCCCAGAGCCCTAGGAGGCAGAGCAGGAGGTCAGGGCCCCCCGCACCCAACTTGACCTGGAGACTCCGTGCCCTTGGCTGTCTGGAAAAGCTGAATTTTCTGACTTTGGCTAGATTGGGGGTGTCTGGCATGAGGACCAGTTGACTTCAGATGGTACCTCTACCCCTGCAGATATTTCAACCCTACCCAAAACCCTCCCATCTCTGAGGCTTTGCTCTCACCTACCCTGGTAAGACTCAATCCTCAAGCTCAATCCTGGCACCTCTAGGAAGCTCCTGGGCCTCTGGCCATCTCATTATCTGGCCCTCTCGCGCTACGGAAGGGCCCACTGGAGGATGTACTTTGCAGAGGTTTTAATACCCAGCAACCTAGCAAGCAGCTTCAGACAACCGACGGGGGGCAGAACACGCTCAGAACAAATATATGGCTTTGGCATTTGATTATTTTGAACTAAAGGCCACGTGAAAAATAGCAGATGCAGGAAGGGCTCTCTGATTTCCCCCCTTCTACCTAAGAGCAGGTCGTATCTCCCACAAGAAAGGTGCTCTTCCTGCACCAGCACGAGAAGAACATTCTTACCACCAGACACTGGGAGTCGATGTTGAGATGGACCTGTATAGACCTACTCAATGGCTCTGCTCTTCCACTGGGTTCCTCCGTTTGTTTCCTAGTCACTGTCCCACAATCTACGGCCCCCCAGCCCAAGCCCCTCTGTCTTCTCGTGTCCCCACAATTTGTCATCCTCTGTGTCAAAAGCTGTGAGTTTTGGGGCCAATGGCTTCTTTAGATGTTCATTTTCCTTTGAAAACTCCCATGTACCCATAAAAATATTAAATGAGTCCGTATGCTTTTTCCCTGGTAATCTGTCATGGCAGAATAACTCTTAGGCCAGCCACAGAGCAGAAGAAGGGGTCTGGAAGCGTTTCTTCCCCGACACCACTCAGCTTGAAATGCAGGAGAGGGGGTGGCACTGTCCAGGGCTGCCCTCTCCAAAGTGGTGTCCAGGAAGAAAACACTAGAACCTCTGTTTGTTATTTTGTTAAATCATATCCTTCAACATTTCTATTTTGAATGCTTTATAATATGCCTACATGTCAGTATAGGCACACAATATGAAAACAATGAAACACGTATCGAGTAGGTTACAAACTCAAACATTTTCACTTGGCAGCGGTATGTGATAACTAACAGTTAGGCCCTCAGCTTCCCCTGGGTGTAATGGGAGGGGCGTGCCTGACTCCCTGAGTGCAGAGGGAAAGGATACGTGCTGTGGAGTCCAGGCAAACTGGGACTTGAACTGGAGCTCGCCCCCAACTAGCTGTGCAGCCCTTGGACAAATTCTTTAACCTGTTTCAGGGTCATCATGTGTAACAGGGGGATACGAATGCCTACTGCAGTAAGAAATAAGTGAGATAACTCATGTAAAGCGTTGAGCGCACAGTAAGAGTTTTGTGTTAGCTCTTATTCAATATGTAATTACACTGTGTACATAATTGATGAAGCGTCTGAAGGCATCTGAGGCAGAGAACACACAGTGTGCCGATGTGGGGACCGCGTTGCAAACGTTCTGCATACAGAGAGAATTCCCGGGGCAACAGAACAGGGATGCTGTGATCTGTGCTGCTGTAATGACGTTCCGTTTAGCTGGAGAGAAAAACACGGCTACTTACAGATGAGAAAGAGACGCCAGGTCGCTGAAGGAGCCTTCGGGAACACTGGAAATGTCATTGCCGTGGAGCGTTCTGAAGCAGAAGCACAGGTCAGGGGGTTAACACCCAGTAATGGGTCTGAACTCAGGACACTCCCACGGTGTCCCAGGCTGGCCCCGTCACCCTTCGGTTTCCCTTAGAGCCCCACTGCTCGCAGCAGCAGGTGCCATCTCCTTGTGGCAGGTGCGTGAATGTTTCCCTGCCAGAGACAGCAGGGAGGTTGGGGGTAGAGCGTTTAGGAAAGAAGACGGACTTTTGATTCAAACAGGTCTTCAGAAGTCAGTCCCTTTTAGCTGCGGAACAATACATAAGTTGCTTTCCTTTCTGGGCCTCCATGTTTGCACCCGGGAAATGGAGAGATAAAGTTATGTAATGGAAACACTGGAGTTCAGAGAGAGAACGGGAAGAACTGGGGTCGAGACCATAAGTTTTGGAGCCAGGCTGCTTGCATTCAAACCCTGATTCTGCCACTTACCAGCTGTGTGGCTGTGGGCAAAGTTGTTACCCTCTCTGGGCCCTGGTTTCCTATTGTAAAATGGGAATAAAGTAAAAAGATTTGCCACAGAAGGTGGTCGTGAGTGCATTAATCCACGTAGAGTCTGTCATTTGCTAAGGGCTAAATGATGAACCGTTATTAGTATTGGTGAAAGGGTCTTGAAGAATGTCTGGTACAGATCAAGAAACTGGTTTCCTTTTTAGTCACCTGGAGAGATTTTTGGGGGCTGCAGAGATGCTGTCAATCCCAGCTCAGGTGACAAAGGAAGGCGGGCACTCAGCTCCTGCGCAGACGGCCTGTGAGCCTGACACGGGACGGTTTGGTGTCAAACACACACACATATCGGTCTCGTGCTTGGGTACATCAGAGTGCATTTCCCTGCAGCATGTCCAAGGGGCCAGACAGCCTGCCTGGTATCAATCATACCTCTCTCCACCCTGCGGTGTAGTAGCTAGGAGCTATTCTCACCTGCAGAGTGCTGGCGTACACTGAGCTTTCAATAACTGCCTGGAGAATAGGTTCAGAGAAAAATGAATGAACATTGCCTCACTGCTCAAGTAACAACACGAGCAAATCCACAATGCATGGATTATACCCTCCACTGAAGGCTTAACCATCAACCGAAAGCAAAAAACCCACCAAATTGATGACTCACTTTGTGTCTGTCCTAGGAAAGGCAAGGTGGGTGAAATTCATAGACTGACAAAGGCGTCTTTAGTGACTGCTGGGCACCCCGTGCTGTGAAGGGAGCCCCCGTAAAAGGGGTGATTAGCATCGACCATGGAAGTGTAAACAGGATAACAACTCATGAATCTGCTCTTTTGTTTTCCTGGTAGCTGAAGGTAGCCTGCCCTGGGTCTTGGGCTGACATACAGACATGCGCTTAATTATACTTAATAAAGAACAAAGGCCCTCAAACCGAGCACCGGAGCTAAGGCACATGCAGATTTCTGAGCCTGGTCCCAGAGATTCCGATTCAGGGCGTCTGGGATGGGGCTCCCAGGTGATGCTGACACTCCTGCTCCTCTGAACCACATTTAGTTGCCTAAATCGTCATCCCTAAATCGTCATCCTCATGGCCCTAAGCCCCTCTTCTCCCCCTCCCCAGGAAAGCAGGAAGAGGGTGACCCATGCTCTAAAGAGCAGTCCAGGTAGCTTCTCACCTCCCTGGGCAGGAGGGGCTAGCAGCTTCCTAAGCCTTTCATCAGTATCAGTTAATCTCTAATTCACGTGGCTGTTTATGAATCGCACTGGCCCCTGCCTGCTATTAACTCGGGTGACTTCATGGTTGCTTGCTGTTTGGCAAATGCACCCAGCCCCGCTGTTAATCATTTCCAAACGAGGCCTGGGCCCCTGGAGAGGCTCGAAGCCCTAATTTAAAAACACCAAACGACTGAAGGCAGCTTTGGCGCTGTGACTCCTGCAAGTCACGCTCCCATTTATTCTGGACCGAGCGGCTGAGATCTCTATAATCTGCAGAGTAATGGGGCTATAATTTACTGGGACAACAACACTAAGGAAACCTGCCTACACCGCAGGTTCCCGCTCCCGGTCTGGCCCCAAAGAGGGACCCTTGCACCACCCTAAATGATGCCAGGGAGACAGAGAATGTGCCCTCCCAGGAAGCAGTTAGCACTCCTTGCTTCTCTCTCACACCGCACAGGGGCTGGGCGAGGCAAGCAACTCTGAACTCCCAAAGACTCATCTTTAGGCACCTGGGACTCCATTTCCCCTCCTGACTCTTGGCAGTGTTAAAGGTAAACTTGGGAATTTTGGGGTACAGATGAGGCTGCCCTCAGAGCAAGGTGAGGACACAGCCATCCCGTGTCAGTCCCAGGCTGCCTGAACTTGGGTCTCCAAATGCCCAGGCCCTCTGTGCGACAGATGTCAGGGATTGTCCTCATCCTAAATGTGGGTTGGGCTGGGGGTGGTGGTGGATTCTCTCCTGAGCAGGCTGCACCCTACCCTGGCGACGGGGGTTAAAAGCTGGAGTCAAACTCTCTGATCATCACTGGCTGTGTGAGTGGAGGCAATCTTCCTGTGTCTCACTTCTGTCATTTCTAAAATGGAGGAATTCTCAGTATTGTACTAAAAATCTTTTGGGGCGGGTGTGGGTTGCTTGGCTTTAATACTCTCTTTTCTGTAACAGTTCCTCCCTTTTCCATTGGGGACCCACCCTTCCCATACTCTTAGTCCAAGTGGTTTGGCCTCACGGGCGGGCGGGGCTATGGCTCAGGTCTGCCCAGTTGGAGCCACAGTGAGTGGTCTGAGGTCTGAGGTTGAGTATGTGACCTCAGTGGGTCAATAAGAGACATTTGTGGGGCTTTCCCTGGGACTACCAGGACAGAGGCAGAGAGAGACACATTTCTGATAGGAATGCGTCTGTACCTGCAGCCAGCTCTGGAGCCCAGTATGTACTACTGCACTTTCCAGTTAACCTGCGTCGCTAAATTCTCTTTTCATGCTCAAGGTGGTCTGAGCTGATTTTCTCACGCTTGAGTCAGGAAGACAGTTAATATACCACTTCATAAGCGAGTCGTGAGGATTGAGAAGTACGACGCAAGTGGTCTAGATGGTGTCGGTCCTACCACAGGCCTGCACGTGGTAAGGACTCACACCAATGCTGACATGTTACTGTCAGCATTGCCACCACTCCTCCCCCTCTATGCTCTTGGACATATTTTGGGGTCACTCTTCTCCAAGCATTACCCACCTACAGCAGAAGCCTGAAGGTATGCGGCCTAGAGGTGTCCAAGGTGGTAGTGAGCCCGTGAGCGGACCCCAGGACTGGAGAGGAGACACCCTGAGTTTTGGCAGCATGATCCTGTGCCCCTCAGCTTTCTCCCGTGTCTTTCATTCCACCCCACTCTTTAATTCTCATCAGAGGACTCTCTGCGCAAGGAAGAAAGGAGGCCATGTCCCTCCAATCTTTAAGAAAAAGTCTGAAATGGGTGGCGATAAAAATAGATGATGACCTACGATGGGGAAAATGGTGGGATGTGGTGGAAAGGGCATTGGGCCAGGAGCTGGGAGGCTCGGGTTCCAGCCGTGGTTCCACTCAGACCTCCTGGCTGGTCTACAGCAGCTCTTCCTGCTCCCAGCCCCAGAAGCCACATTCCCAGTAGCCTCCTGGGATTCCCCTAGTGTACATGCTCTTGCTGACTTCAGGGCCTTCGTGCAGAGTATTTATATTCTCCCCGCCTGGAATGTTCTCCACACCCATCCCTACTTAGTTATCTCCCACCGGCTTCTCAGACTCAGGCTTGGGAGAAGTTAAGAGCGGTGATTCTGAGAGCAAATAATCTTGGGTACGAACCCCGACTTTACTATCTATGGGTTGGCTCACTTTGGGAAAGCTACTCAGTCTCTCTAAGGCTCTGTGTCCTCATCTACGAAATGAGGATGACGGTGGTGTATTCTTCATAGGGTTGATGTGAAGAGAGAAAATAATAATGTAACTGAAGCATTGAGCCCCTGTACACGTGCTGCATAGTGAAGGTTTAGTAAGTGTCAGCGGTGATCACTACCTTCCCTTCAGACAACCTTTGTGATGGATAAAGTTGGTTTCCTGGCCTCTTACTTGTACTCCGGTGGCTCACTCACTCTCTCATTCACAGGTAACCCCCTGTACTGCACTTGCTTATTTCCTGCTCGATTTCCCCTTCTAGACCACGAGCTCCCTGAGGCAGGGGCGGTGTTTCATTCCCTGTTTTTTCCCCTTGGTGTTTATTTAGCATAGCATTTAACTCACAGGCGGCGTTCAGGAAAGGATGGGTAAGCAAATGATCCTGAGCAAGTCACTAAACCTTTCTGAGTCTGTCTTCTTATGAATGAGAGGTTTAGACAGGATAATTTCTAAGACTGACTCCCCATTTCTAAAAATCCCAATTAAACTTTTCTTGTGGGAACAAAGGGCCAAATTAGGACCATGGTTTAGAAGTCAAAAGGAGTCCCCTTTTGGCTCACCAGAATTATCTAAGTTCAACAGCTGGTCAAAAATGAAATGGGGTGTCTGGAAAGGGAGTGAGCTCCTGGTCTCTGAAGGTAACCAAGCAACAAAGGGCAAGCAGAGCCTTTCGCAGGGATGTCATTGGGAGGATCTATGCAGTCCATAGAGCATGACCAACAGCCCCATGTGCATAAACAGCAAAGACGATCTTACTCCAGGGACTAGGAGCTAAAAATACTGAGGACAATGAATGCTAATCCAGTTCCTCCCTCGTGAGCACATGCAGAATCAGCCCTCCCAATGCTAAGTGATTCCAGGTGGCTTTCCTGCCGGCTGGGGCTGGAGAGTGGCAGTCGGGACCACACACGCACAAGGCATGTGGCTCGGTGTGGGGCAAAGATCAGGGAACACACAGATCCCAGAAGAAGAACTAGAATGTCCGCGAGAATGTTCTCATCTAGCTATTTTTAGATTCGGAGAGAAGCAGGAAAAGCATATTTTCACACAATGTTTTGTACTCAGGGCTCCCTGACTACCCTCCTTTCATATTCTCTGAAATGTGTTCATATCCACCCGCCGACACACACACTCTGTCTCTGTTTCTGTCTCTCTCTCTTAAATGTCAGGTGTCTCCTCTGCTTTCCAGATCGCTTTTGGGCCTTTGTCTGTGGTGGGACCTTGATGCTCCTTCTCCCCCACCCAAGACTGCCAGCCTCCCTGGTTCTCTGGTCATTTCTGAAATTTAAGCAAAATGATGAGACCCTTTAGAAATGAGAAACAAATACACAAATGCTTAAATGCAGTTGCAGATATTCAATTACCAATTTCAGAAACCCCTTTTCCCCTAACTCCTGAAATTGTAAATATGCTAATCTTCATTCATCTTTAACTTCACCTTCACTTATTATGGAAATGACGTAACACTAGCAGTTAGCCATGGATGAGTTGTTTTATTTGTCCATGTCCTTTACAATACTTCCTCAAATATGAATGCTTACCAGTTATAACTGTAACAGATGTACAGAGTAGGTTTATTTTTCCCTGTAATGTTATGTGGCAAACGCTTGGCCACATTGCCATCCAGTTTTCATCCTGACCTCCCACAATAGCTGCACTTCATTGACTGGTGGCATCATGCTTCCCTTCCACATTTCCCCGCGGCGGCACTTGGAGGTACTATTTAAAATTTAGGTTAAAAATAACAGTGCAACCAAGATCTTAATGCACGGAACCTTTCCCTCATTTTGGATTATTCTCTAGCATAAATTCCTAGATGTGCAATTACTAGGGGGAAAGGATACAAATATCATAAAAGAAATGTAGCCCATGAACATTTTTATTTTTCCTGAAGTAGCCCTTATGCGGGAAATGGTTGCTCCCCACTGAGGTAGATGGTTGAGATGAGGTCTCTAAGACCCCTTTTTATCTACGTGATCCCATGATTCTACAGTCATGATGCTAAAATCTACTAGCTCTTAATTCAAGAAGCAGGCACAGTGTTTTGTCTGTTTATGTGTGTTCCTGACGCGGTAATGACAGTGGTGGTTCTGGAGTGGGGCACATGAGGCGCTGAGGAAGAAGAAAACCCTGCTGAGGTCCACTCTACCACCCCGGCAGACAGACAGATGGACAGGCAAGCATTCTCTTTCTCCCCATTATGTGTTGAGTTGTCCTACCCAAAACCACTCTAATTATGAACATATGCACAAAGATCCCATTAAAATGGGCAGGTCACATGCCCTGGCAGCAAACCTGTGCACAGAACTGGAAGACTGGGGTGGGAGACAAGAGATTGGGATTGAGGGGGATGGTGGGAGGGCGAGCAGGTCCAGCCTCAGCCCCAGCCAATGAGATGAGCCCATCTCCCGTTGTGTTCAACTGGAAAGAGGGAAATGGTTCTGCTGATGTTTCCATTCTCCAACTCTCCAGAGAAGGTGGGTAATAAATAAGTGACAATAACAGATTGCACACTGTCAGCGCAGGCACTCCTTTGCCCCCAGAGAATTGATTTTTAATAACAACGAAGATGACATGTGGCGGAGTTGTCGCTGACACTGATGTTTCATGGGTCTCAATAAATCACATCAGCCTGGAAACTCTGAAATGGACCAGCTCACTGGGTGCGAGTCAGGAGGCTGGAGTCTGCAGCGTCCTACTGCTGGACCTTGGGCTGCTTCCTTCACCGATCTGGGCCTCAGTTTTCCCATCTTTAAAATGGGCATAATCCTCTCAACCTCACAGCACTGTTGTTAAAGGTGCCATGAGGCAGTGGCCGTGAAAAGCATCCCCCCTCCAACATGGTTATCGCCATTATAGTAATAATGGGCCAGAAAGGTAAGAGGCTGATAGGTTTGGGGGCAGTGTCTGGCACCTCTGCTCTCATTCAAAGGATCCTCCTTGGCTAACAAAATAGGGGCTGGACGGGAAGGTACAAAAATCAGAAGATAATCAGGCCCAGGGTTGGGGGTGGCAGTTAGGTGCCATTCCTGCTTTTGCAAGTGCTAACGTGGTGACACTAATAACAAATGAATATTTACAAAGGGTTTATTGTGGGCCAAGTGCTTCGTATACAGTATCTCAGTTAATCCTCATATGAGCCTGAGAGGCAGTTAGCATTATTATCTGATTTAATGGATCAGAAGACACACAGCTAGGATGGGGCAGAGCGGTGCTTGGAGAACAGGTGACTCCATCTGCCTCAGTGGGGCCGGCCAGGCAGGTGTCATAGGTGTGGGGAGCGGGGGGGTGGCAGGTGTGGAGGCTGCAGACTGCATAACCCCATCCAATGCGGAGGGCTACTCAGCCAGGCAGGGATGCAGAGGGGAGCTCTGGAATGGCCAGGCCTCTCCATTTTCCAAGAGAGCACAGAAATTAGGGTTTGTGTGAGCAACCTCCTGATATTTAAATGTTGTCTACTTACTAAAATTTTGTTTTTTAAAGAAGACACCGTATGAGCAGACTACAAATGCTAACGGATAGCTGTCAGTGAGCTGGACCAGCCCTGGGCTACCAGCCTGTGGCCTCTGGAGTATGAGCTGGCTTTCCTTACGGAGGGTCACAGGGAAGCGAGAGGGACCAACTGTGGAATAATGGTCATCGAAACGGCGCTGTGCGCTGCACACACTGTGCTGCGACTGCACAGAGTAGGACCGCATATCGCAAGCCTCGCGAGGCAGGCGCTACTGATCCCATCTTACAGGTAAAGAGGCAGAGACTCAGAGGGGTTAGTGATTTGCTCAAGGTTGCACGGTGGCAGTGGGCTGGGACCGGGATGGGAGACGCTCAAGCGTATGCTCTTTCTGCCCCACCGAGCAAATGAGGGTGCTAGGTGGGCAGGTATGTATGGGGGTGGAGTGGGCACCGAGCGAAGGAGAGGGGGGACCAGGAGCGCCCAGTACTGCTGCTGTTACCCGGCCTGAGGTGCGCGGCCCCGGGTACTCACAGCACTCGGAGAGACCGCAGCCCCTTGAAGGCATGCACCGGGAGGCATCGCAGCTGGTTGTAGCTCAGGATCCTGCGGAAAAGCACACGGCGTGGTCGGCCCTCCTACCTCAGCTCCCCATGGGCACCCTGTCCACGCTGGGGACCAGCCCACGCACGTGGTTTATCTTCCCAATTTTAATATAGTGACAAGAAGCATCCCAACAATAACGGGAAGAGAAACATCTCCCATCACTGGCTTCATTTCCCCAATTTCCTCCCATGTTCTCTAGCAGGCTGGTTCCCTAACCAGCTTTGCCATCATCTCCCTCTATCGTCAAATGGGGAGTGCTCACAACATGCAGAGCTAATGCGAAATAAATGGATCTGAACAAAATAGAATTGTGTAGGGAAACCCTCCACTGGGAAAGAAATTTGCAAAGCACAGAGGCACTCCAAAGAGGACTTTCTTCAGGAGTAATTAGGCGCCAGTGACTCTCTAACTGCCCAGGAAGTAGAGTCCAGAGCTACTTTATTTTCCTCCTGATGATTATGGTCTGTCCTGTGCAGGGGCAGCCACAGCTTTGAGGATCATTAGAGCAGAGAACCTAGGCCTGGGGGTCAGGAGGAAAGGATGGCACAGGCCACTTCATGCCAGCACCTCAGTGTACTCACAGGGTGGAGAGGTGAGACATGTTACTGAAGGTGTAATTGGTCAGCACACTAATGCTGTTGTTGCTCAGGTCACTAGGAAAAATAAAACAAAAGGGTCACAGTTTACTGTTAAGTGTACCCGAAGGGGGTCATTCCCAATGTTCACACATGCCATCCGTCCACCCATCCATTCACCCATCATCCATCCATCCATCATCCATCCATCCACATCCATCCATCATCCATCCATCCATCCATCCATCCATCCATCCATCCATCCATCCATCCACCCATCATCCATCCATCATCCATCCATCCATCCATCCATCATCCACCCATCCATCCATCCATCCATCATCCATCCATCCATCCATCCATCCATCCATCCATCATCCATCCATCATCCATCCATCCATCCATCATCCACCCATCCATCCATCCATCATCCATCCATCTTCCTTCCTTCCTTCCTTCTTTCCTTCCTTCCTTCCTTCCTTCCTTCCTTCCTTCCTTCCTTCCTTCCTTCCTTCCTTCCTTCCTTCCTTCCTTCCTTCCTTCCCTCTTTCCCTCATCCTTTCATCATCTATCCAGCCATCCGCCCATATATCCATTTACCCACTATGCATCTATCCACCCATTCATCCGAAGTTCATTTCTTCATTCAGTATTTATTCAAGCAATCATTCAAACAGTCATTCATTCACTCATCTATTCACTTAACTGGTCAATCATTCCATTGCCTGTGTATCCATCCATTTCATTCTACCAGCAAAACATAACACATAAGGTAATCTCTCCTGATTCTAGTACTTTGCTTTCCTGATCGGTTTTCACTTTCACTGTCCCTCTGCCCTCCCTCTCTTCTGGCATTCATTTATGCCTCTTATCAGATTCTCTCTCAGGGGGAATCAGGTAGGTGGGGGACTAGTCCTCTGCCAGCTATAACCTGCAGCTTCTCCGTAGGAGTAAATATTCAGAGCAGTGGTTTTCAACACTAGCTGCACATTAGAATCACTTTGGGAGATTTTCATCCTCTGAGGCCTGGGCTAGGGTGGGCTTAAGCATCAGCATTAAAAAAAAAAATCCAAACCAACTACTCAGGTGATTACTGTATTCGGCTGAAGTTGAGAACTACTGCTTTGGTTGTCACCGCTAGGGGAAGGGAGCTACTAGCATCTAGCAGGCAGAGGCCAGAGATGCTGCTAAACATCCCACAAGGTCCAGGACTGCTCCCACAACCGAGAATTATCTGGACCTTGATATCTATAGTGCCGAGGTCGAGAGATTGTAATCTAGAGGCTGTTTTTGGGCTTATCAGGGAAGCCAGGTTGAATAAGGTGCAGGTGGCTTTCTTTTACCTTTCTTCAGTGGCCCCACTTTCCCAAGTGGGGCACTGTTTGATTCTGAAAGAATGAAAGCTCTTTTTCCCCTTGTGGATGGTCTCCCACCCCCTAAACAGACAGGCATCTTTCAATGACCACTAGCCAAGGAATTATTTGGTGCCCTCCTGGGTCCACCTCCTTGACAAGCAGGGAAGCTGTTGAGGGACAAACCTCAGACCGCCCAGCTTCCTGAGTCCTGCCTACACCCAGCAGCCCTGCCCCTCCTTTGGGGGTTTTCCTGTGTCTTGGCCTACGTGGAGTTGGGTAGCAGCTACCACCTGAGGGAACCTCAATTTGAACCATCTACTTAGAACATTTTCTGGGAAACTAAAGGAGGAAGGAGAAATGCCCATTTATGCTTTTGGCAATCATAAGGGCAGCCATAACCTGCAAGAAGCTGGAGACTGAAGGGTCTCAGGAATTTAACTGGGGCCCTGGAAGGTCAGAGGCTCACCCACCTCCCCCCAAGCCGAGGGGAAAAGTGATACGGAAGGTCGGTGATGCCAGGCGCTGGGGTTCTCACTGGGTAAGGTGGCAGGCATGCCAGGCCGACCCGTTTCTCCCAGCTGCCTCTCTCTGCCCCACGCAGGGAGAAAAGTGCAGAAATGCTGAAAGCCTGCAATGCTGTCCTCCTTCCCTCTCCATATTGGTTTCCCGTGCTCCCCCAGGAGAGAAAATGAAATGTCCCACCCGTAGCCCAGCTCCTTACATAAGTGTCAGGTGTCGGAGGGCGGACAGCTCCCTGGGCACGGCCGTTAAGTGGTTTCCTTCCAGGTACCTGGAAAAGAGGTGCAGAACGATACCAGGCAGACAGGGCACACATGGGCGTGTTTTCAGAGACGCCTTCCCTGACTTTCCCGACTAGGTTGGGTCCCCGGTTTACTCTTATAGCACCTTTCTCCCCTTTATAGCACACACTACATTTGTCATTTAATATTTATTTGTGAGATTATTCAACTAATGACATTTTCCTCCACGGGACTGCTAAGCTCCACGATGGCAGGACTCTCGTCTCAAATTGTCTAGTGTTGATTCTCCCCAAGACCATGTACAGAGCTGCACACAGTAGGTGGTCAATACATATGTGCTGAATAAAGGCACCCACTTTGTACCCAGCCCTCACAATACCCTATGTGACAGGGATTCACAGTTGAGGAAACAGAAGTTCAGAGATGTTAAAACACTTGCCCAAGGTCACACAGCCAGCAAGTGGCTCACTGCACTCTGACCACAGTTCCACATGACCTCTACTCAGCATCCTCATCTGAGACAGGGAAGCTTAGGGCCCTGGAGAATAAGCACCAAGACAGATTCTTCCGGAGGCTCGGGCACACTGTGCCAGCTCCCCTGGACCCCACCTGGTTCTGATCAGTGCTTATGCTGGTGATCAGATCAGCCTCTTTTCCTGCTTCAAATGCTTCCCCGGCTTCCACTGCTTGTTAGAGAAGGGGTACCCATCTCTCTCTCTCTCCCCTCGCCCCACACCTATCAAGAGAATATATTTATTTAAAGGAATTGACTCATGCCACTGGGGGGGCTGGAAAGTCTGCCATCTGTAAGGCAGGCCACCAAACTGGAAACTCAGGCAGGATTTTTGTGTTACAACGTTGAGGCAGAATTCATTCTTCTCTAGGAAACCTCAGCTTTTTGTTCTTAAGGCCGTCAACTGATTACAGGAGGCCCCACCTCCACATCATCGCAGGTACTCTCCTTTACGTAAAAGGCCCGCTGACTGTAGATGTTACTGAATCTACGAAACACCTTCACGGTAACATCTAGCTGGTGTTTGCCCAAACACTGGGCATCACAGCCTGGCCGAATTCACGCAAAGTTGACCATCCCAGTCCCTGTTCCCTTTCTGGTTCTTTTTATGACAAACTCTGGACCCCTGGCTCCACCTCCACCGATCTTACTCCTCCCCGATGCCCCACGCTCCCCTTGGGGGGACAGGTCTTTGCACACGTGAGTCCTTCGTCTCCCTCCTTGTCTAGTCACCTCACACAAACGCTTAGATCTCAGCTCAAGTATCACTTCCCCGACATCATCTCCCTCACCCACCAGCAACACGACAGGTTCCCAAGGCTTTCCGTACGTTTTCTTCACAGCGTTTAACCCCCATGATGACTTCTTTCGTGTGATTCCGTGATTAATGGGGCAGAACTGATTCTGTTTTGCTCGCCACACAGCCTGTACACTAGCTGGCAAAGCACATGCTCAGGAAACTTCATTCGTATGATGAAAACCCCGAAACCCCCAGGTGGGGCTGCGTCAGGCGCTGGGAGGGAGCAGCTTTAAGTGCAGGTCCCTGGAGACCTGGCATCTCAGCTCAGAAGACAACCAATCAAAAGATTTCACTTCAGAAATGCAGATGTGGTTGTGTGGGAAAACTTCTCTTTGTAGGAAGCCCTTCCTGACAACTCTGGACTCCAAGGTGTCTGCAGCCTGCAGCCCAGGCCCCGGAGGGACGCTTTCGGAAGACTGCACTCTTGCCCCGCCAGCCTTAGAACTGCCAGAGCATTTCCAGTGGGTTAACCTTCATGTTGACCTGCATTTAAATGCTCTGTTTCAGCCCCAGAACTAGCACAGGAGGATACACTTGCCTCGCATGAAAATCCATACAGATCTCTGTGAATGGATGTTTCCCGGTCCTGTTTCCAGCTTTGGGGTGCTGACTGGCGCCCCCTGCCACCTCACCCCCCCAAACCCCCACCCCCTCACAAAACTCTAGGACCTGCTCAATAGTGAATGACAGAGAGGGCAGCCACCGTCCAGGAGTTCCCACTCCGTGCCAGCATTTCCACCACAGCCTGCGGTGATGATGCGGGAGCAGCTCAGGAGTCAGGCAGCAGAGGCTCACATAGCTAATAGCTGTGCGACCTTGGGCAAGTCACTTAACCTCTCTGAGCTTGTTTCCTCATCTATAAAATGGGGCTTATAATAATCACCACCTTAAAGTGATCAAGAAAATTAAATAAGAGTGTCTGTGAAAAGCTTTTGGAGCAGTGCCTGGCACACTAGTGTTCAATACATTTTGACTGTATACATATATGTTGATTCACACACATAACTCCATCCAATAACACATATGAGTACTGAAAAGACAGATAACCATCCCCTTGCTGCCTAGTCTCTAGTTTTCTTCTGGAGTAATATTTCTAAAATGAGAATCAGATCATGTCACTTTGCTGCTTAAAATTCTTCCTTGGCTCCCTCATTCTCCTGGGATAAAGAGCCGTATCCCTTCTCCAGTTTTCAGCACACACCACCCTCTTTTCCATTCTATTTGCTTCACCTCACGGCCTTCTCGTTCTTGACTTTAAGATCCTATGACCTTGCAGTCTTCACAAAACATGTTCTTTCTACTCCTTTCCCTCCTTTCCTTTCCTGGGACATACTCTTCTACTCCCTGTCTGAAATGCCCAGTTTATTGGTTAGCTTTCGTAGAGTCCGACTCCCGTATTCCAAGTTTCTGACATCAGGGGTCGTATCTGTCCCCGTGGCTGCTACACAGCTCCCACGACAGTATCTGGCACAATAAGCTCAACAAACACTTGATGGAGTGAAAGGGGCTCTCTCAGCTCTCAGTAGCCCCCACAAATGGTCGTGACTGCCCAAGGGCCTAGAAATATCCTCTGAGGAAGCCATCTGCTAAGCTCTTCTCAGAGCCTGCGCCAGGCCTCCTAAGTGCTACTAAGCCCAGAGCCAGCCTGCTCCCCAAAGATGTGATTACCCCCTCCGGCTGGTTGCAGGCAGCTTCTGTCCCTTTCCCTGGGCCAGAGAAAGGCAAGGATGCAGGCAGTGATGGGCCATTGCTCTATAAAGTCTGTGAGGAGCCTGCCCAGTGCTGGGGGGTGGGGCGTGCACAGAAAGCTGGCATTGCACGAGGAGGTCCAGCTGTCAGGATGGACCCAGACAGGTACCTACAGCCTCCTGGCAGGGGTGCTGCATTTGCCTTCTCTCTGCTTAAATACAGGTGGCAGCTTCCAAGGAGACCTGTGGCCACCTTCTGCAAATCCCCAATAAGGCAGTGGCCAATAAGGCAGGTCACTGGGCAGAGCACATAGGGATCTGGGCCTCTGCTAAGAGGAGGGAACAGTTTAGTGGCTAAGGGATGGCCTTGGGGTCAGTCAGACCTGGGCTCGAGTCTATGCTCTGCTGCTTCTTGGCAAGATGACCTTAAGAAATCATTCAACCGTTCTGAGCCTCAGTTATCTCATCTGCAAAATGGAAGTAAAAATACCTGCCTTATAGGGTTGTTGGATGAGATGAGATCACACGAGAAAAAAAATCCAGCATAGCCCCTGGCACACAGTAAATGCTCTATAAATGGTTAATTGTGGTGGATTTCATGTAGACAAGGCATTTTCCCTGCTTTCCTAATGGTCCTGGGTGGGCAGGATTTCCTGGATCCCTCCCTATTCCAGAGCACACACTGTCACTCATTTGTGCTTGTCACCGACAGCATGGCTCTGCCCCTTGTTCTGCACGCATGTCCATCACCCTCATTGGATGTGAGATGAGGAGAAAGCTTCATCTGAGCTGCCTGCTGTACCCCAGACCTCCATTCTCTAATCCCTTGGAGCTACCCAGTGCCAGGCCAGGTCCCGCCCTCCCCTTAATCAGTGACTCTTGTCATCTTCTGCCACACTCACTCTCGAAGAGCTGCGTCTCAGTCCTGTGTCCTACTGGTGAAGCCCCATCCCTTATAAGTCTGCTATCGGTGCAGTGTGTGTGTGTGTGTGTGTGTGTGCCTGCAATGCCAGCCAGCTTCCCATGACATCCTCAGACCCCATATCCCAATAGAAACCCCTTCTTCCAACAGCTGTTCTTGGGGTGACATGTGCCATACTTCCCTTCCCCTCTCCTTGGGCTATCGGTGGTACGACCACAAAATCTAAGGTCAGGGTCCTCAGACCAAAATCAGTATCAAAACGGCCTGGTTATTAACCAGGAGTGGCTTGACAGGGGGGTTGGGGGGGCAAACAGATTTTTAGGTTAAGTTGTTCCAGAATCGCACTCTGAGTCTAGAAGACTCATGGCAGCACTCTGAAGCCGATGAGGCCTTCCCTTTGCATGGGGTATTTGGGTCATTGACCTTGGGGGCTGAGATGCCCCACATCTGCTTCTGCTCTGCTTCCAATAAGACTTTGTAGGCGTGCTTTGAAATCAGGAAGTTACTGCTGACTTCTGGAAGGCATCTCTCTGTATTCTTTGCCTGCTCGTGTGCAATGACCTGAATGGTTCTCAGTGTTGCCCACTAACCCTTGGTGGTCCCCTAGACTCTTTCAGGGCTCTCTGAGGCTCAGACTATTTTTGTGATTAGATTAAATCATTGTTTTCCTTTTGCACTGTGTGAGTAACATTTCTGGCACCTCCATATGAATCAAGGCAGTGGCACGAAATGGTATCAGTGGTTACTATATTCTCCACCTCCATGCATTTGTAGGACAGAAAAAAAAAAGAAAAAAGCCAGCTTCACTTAAGAATGCCCTTGATGATGCAGTAAAAAAATGGTTAATCGCATTAAATCTCAACCCTTGAGCACACGTCTTTTTAATATTCTCTGTGCTGAAATGCGAAATGTGTACAAAGCACCTGGATTGCATATGAAGTACAGTGGTTGTCGCGAGGAAGAGCACCTATGTTACAAGCTGAACTAGCCTTTCTCCCCCCATCAAAAATCATTTTTACTTAAAAGCATGGCTAGCAAACAAGTTATTCCGAGACAAATATTTAGTGGACAATTTCTCAAAAATGAACAGAGTGAGCCTGTCACTTCAAGGGAAACTACTGACAGTATTTGTTGGCGATGATAAAATTTGAGCTTTCAAGTGAAAATTACAATTTTAGAAAGCTCGTAACCGCCACATTGAACTTGACAGCGTCCCTTCACTTAAAGGCTTTGCTGATGAGATCGGTGGTGATATGAATGGCTGCGGCATTTTCGGTCTTATATGATGCCACGTGTCAGCATCGGGAAGGCCTGCATAATTCTCAGTGAATCCGTATTTTCCAAATGACCACTGAGTGCTGTTATAAGACCACACAGGGGGAAAATTCCATTCCGAGTGCAAGGCAGACCAGGGGATTTTCATGTCATTGAGCGTGGTTTCGAGTTCCACGCTGCAATTGGCATTTAAGAAACGATCACTGTGTGGTTTGGTGTATCATCAAAGAAGAATAGCGACAATTATTTGAAAGGGCTATTAAAATTCTCCTTTCTTTCCTAACTACATGTCTGTGTGAAGCTAGATTTTCTACTTAGAGTTAACCCAAAACAACATGTCACAGAAAAAAAATGAATG
Source organism: Rhinolophus hipposideros (assembly GCF_964194185.1). Classification (NCBI taxonomy): domain Eukaryota; kingdom Metazoa; phylum Chordata; class Mammalia; order Chiroptera; family Rhinolophidae; genus Rhinolophus; species Rhinolophus hipposideros. The sequence goes on from NC_138069.1 coordinate 36,587,226, forward strand.
AATGCTAAAGCAAATATGAAAATCGAGCTGTCTATTACATTTGTAAAAATAGAATGTCACTCTTTTCAATTCAATTTCTTTTGGTTTGTTTTTCATAAAAGAATGCTTTCTATATAAATATGTAATGGGTATATTATTAATATTATGGATTCTAAGTGAATTCATAAACTCATATTTAAAAACGACCTCAGTTGCAGTTTCCAATACGGTTAACGTCAATAGATAGAACCCATGTAAACAAAAGTTCTTCGAGTCCATGATGCTTTGGACAAACGTAAAGGGGTCTGGAGAGCCCACAGTCTCAGAACTTCTGGGATAATGGACACGAGCATGGGATCTGGGGTCAGACTGAACTGTTTTTTCATCCTGACTGGGCTGCTTCCCGAAGGGGAGACTTTTTACTTCCCTGGCAGGGGCTCATCGTGACACAGCGGGCACGTGGTGCTGCAGCCCTGCTTCAATGACAGCAACAATGCAGGCACTGAATGAGCAGATGTGAGGGAAGCAGCTCTTAGCTTGGCCTGTCTCCTCCAAGAAGAGAGACCAGACTGGAGACAGAGAAGGGCCGAGGGATGCAGGAATGTCACTTCCCACTGGGAGGACACCGCCCTGCTCTCTCCTGCTTACAATAGGCTCTCACACCCTGCCCTTTGGAGAAATGTCATGTAACTTTGTTTCTTCTCCTCAGTGAATTAAACTTAATGTTGCTTTGTAAGCTGGCAGCATAGCTAATGGTGCCTGAGGGAGCTGGGAAGTCAGCGTTGGAGGCTCAGCGATGCCCCTGACCCACTGGCCTCCAAGCCTGTTTCCTGGGGGCCTGCCAGCTTTCACGTTCTCTGGCATCTGTTTGCCTGCTCTCCGCCCTCACTTCTCCCCTCCAGGAGATGGTTTGGGGACAGAGGTGAGTGCCGCTCTCCTTGGTGAGCTTTGCAAACGACGTCTGGCTGAGGGAAGCGCCATCATTTCCAGAGCAGGAAATCGGGTCTCCTCCCAAAGCTCTTAAGTTTACTTTATAATTACAGCCAATTATCTTTGTTATTTCAATCTCTGTTTCATGAGCTTTGGGGAACAGTATCCACGGGCCTGTTTTTATGGCATTTTCTTCTCTTTGACATGTGTGACTTGGCACTCAATTAACCCAAGAAGGAGGCAAGTACCTGGGTCATTTTCTGCAGCCCCCCACCCACGGCACAGCCCGGCGGAGTAAAGGGCCTGGAGCGCACGGTGTGAGGGGCGTTTGCTCACACAGATCTCCAAGGGCACGGCCTCAGCCCCAGCCCAGGGCCAACACAGACTTTTTAGTGACCGTTAAGACCTCCATTCCTTCCTTTGGGCCGCCAGCCCTGGTGACAGCTTCCCTGGGTGTCAGGAGATGCCAGGAACCACAACACACACCCAGGAACCTATCTGCTATTCCAAGACAATGGCACACTCAGGGTCCGCCCCAGGAGGCAAGGGCAGAGCCCGTCAGAGAAACCCACCCAAGGAGGCATCTGGGTTGAATTCTGTTGCTTGGGTCTGAGGGCACAGGCTAAGCTGGCCTGGAGGAAGGGGTGTGCCTAGGGTCTGGGAGAAAGTGCAAGCTGGAGGCGTGGGTGGTGATGGTGGTGGTGGTGGTGGTGGTGTGTGTGTCTCCTGCTCAGGCACGCTGGGTTTTCGTCAGCCCCTGTCCTGGCTCTGCCTGCTCCTAACGCAGGCCTCTGCTCAAGCCGTGACTTGCGCGTGCAGCATCCCTCCCGCCTTTCTCATCCTCCGCTCCTTCCTTCAGACTGCAGCTCTGGTTTCATCTCCCCAGAGCAGCTTCCTCTGAGCGTCACATCGAAGTCAAACCTCTACCACATCACAGCACCCGTGCCTGTCTTTTGTGCAGCACTTTTCATGGCTGTCAGCTCACAGGAGCCTCTGAGACGATGGAGCAAATGTCCAACCTCCCAAGAAACCGTGACCCCACGACAGGAGGGGCCATGCCCGTTTTGCTCACCACTGTCTCCCCAGTGTTAGCAGAGTAGCTGACACATGAGGCACCCCACAAGCACGTGCTGAGTAAAGGTATGAGGAAGGAAGGAATGCAAGAGTGAGCACAGTTGTGTGGGCTGTGTGAGCGTGCGATGCTGACCGGCTGCTGCTGGTACATACCAGAGGAGATTCCCTGCCTGTGGGACTGCTGAGCTCTCCAGGGGCAGGAATCAGGTTTTCTTCACAGGATTAAGGGCCCCACAGGAAGAGAACAACATGTCTTTCATTGAACTGGGAGTTTCCGGGGCAGAAACCACCCCTGAGGAGTTAGTGCCAGGAGCTTGGCTGTGGAATAAGAAGGCTCCTGGGTGGACAGTGAACTGCATTCAGGATTCAGATCTCATCTGTGAAATAGGTTGTTTGAAGGTGGCATAGGGTCATCTCCGTGGGGTGCTTGGTAAACCGTAATGCCTGCCGAATGGTGTCTTGACGATTATTCTGTGCTGTGCCTGGTGTCAGACTGAGACATTGTTGGGGAATCTCGAAGGGCAGAGTACAGAGCAGGGGTTTGGCGGGGTGGGGGATACAGAAAGGGAGACAGTAACCCTCCCACTTGTATTCTGGAGGATCAGGGACGTGTCACCTGCCAGGCAGAGGCACAGGGAGGAGTGCTTCCTGTCCCATGTCCAAGCTGCCGCTGTCCCCAGGCCAGGCCAAGGCTCTGCTGCCGTCTCCTGGGATCTGGTCAGGTGGGGCTCCCCCAGGTAGCCCTGGGGTAACGTGTGACGGATGCAGGTGGGGCGGGCTCTAGGGTGTCCAGGGAGTACTTACAGCTCGGTCACGTCCTTGGGAATGCCCTTGGGGAGGGTGTGAAGCCCCTTGTTGCTGCATCGCACCACCGTCTCCACGCAGGTGCACTGCTCCGGGCAGCGTGGGCCCAGGTGGCAGCTGCTCTCATCGTTGCCTGTGGAGAGCCCCAAAGTCAGCAGGGCGGGTGACAGACTCCTACAGTGGGGACGGGTGAGCAAGGCCAGGTGTGGGACCACGCTGTCTTCAGTATAGGGAAGCCCTCGGCTGCAAGCCAGACCAGGATGAGGGAGCCTACTAGTCTCATCCATGGTTGGAGGGGAAAGAATACATTACCTGCCTGGTTGGGGAGTAGGACTGCCCATCTTCTACCACAGTTAACATAAAACGAAGACTCTACAATCCTGATGGACCGAGTATTACATAGGAAAGCGGTCACTGTTAGCCCAATCAGGAATGAACCAAACGAACTAAAGGAGTGGCTGGGGCACAGGGCTGAGCCCTGTCCATTCCCTCCCTCGTTCTCCTCCTTTTCTTCCCTTCTTCCACTACACAAACCCTCTATGTGGTGACTGCATCTGCAGTCCCCACTGTACCTTAACTCATTTAATCTAGAAACCAGTTAACCTGTCTCTAGATAACCTACAGCTGACCAAGTAAAAACTGTGCTGGCTTGTAATTATGCAAACAAATTATACCCTCTGGTATCCTGACACCCAATGCCTTGGCTCTCCAGGTGTTCATATGCCCTAGCCAGTGACAGGAATCTCCAGGAGCTCATCTGGTAGTGTGCTTCTCATTCGCACACACTGAGCCTCATGATGCCAGCAGGAAAGCTGAGGCCCAGGGCGTCCATGTACAGTTGTGTAGGTTGTGTACTGCACAAGGGTATTGTATCATCTCACGTGTACCAGTCTCACTGTGGACATGGTGGGTGTGAGAGTGTTTGGTTCAACAGTGCTCTAAAGTGTCTGGTTTTAACAAAATTGGTATATGATGACAAACTTGAGACTGATGGAAGCAAAATGTGTTTAGAAAGAGGCACCTTTTCCTAATTTGCACAGAGGAGCCACATGGTCTAGCAGCAGACCTGCAGAGCCCTTTCCAGCTCTAGTTGCATGCCTGAGGGCAGAGTAGAGTCAGCTCTCAGGAGGTCCTGAGCTTCAGCACCTGCTGGGCCTCTCCTCTCTTGCCCTCCCAGGTACTGCCCCCTGCCCTGCACACAGCTCTCTCACCTTCACAGGTGAAGTCCTGGATGGCCACGTCCTGGATGGGAATCTCTTTGAGGAAGAACGGCTTCTGGCATCGGGGATTCCCGCTGACGATTCGCCTTTTCCTCAGCCACTTGCCGAGCCAGGCCAGGTGGCAGTTGCAGTTGAAGGGGTTGGACAGGAGGTTTCTGGGGGGAGAGAAGGGCCCTCTCTGAGCGATAACCTTCTACTGTGGGAGCCAGCCCTAGGGCCCAGCTCTCTAGGCAGGGCTGCTCTGGGTCCAGCGAGAGGAGGCAGGAGGTCTGGGAAAGGGAATGCAGACTTTCTTCTAAAATCCAGATGCAGTCTTTGCGAGTGTGTCATTCCAGATTGCCTCCGATGGATGTGACCCTGCTCTGCTGCTATGTCCTCCCGTTTGCTGAGCTCCAGCTGCGAGAACTGCTTTCAGTTCCTCGTCAGAGATCGTCTCCCATTTAGAGCCTTCAGGTGCAGTTCCTCCTACCTGGGATGGCTCTCTCTACTCTTTGCCTGGCTGACCTCCCCCTGCATCCGTCAGTCCTCAGCTTACGTGACCCCTCGGCAAAGAAGCTTTCCCCGAGACACTCATCTAACGGGAAATGAAAAGGTCCACCCTGTCCCTTTCTTCTCCCTCATTTGCCTTCACTTCTTCCATAGCACCCCTCAGAGCTCGTAACGACTGTCCAGTGTTTGCCACCCTCACTGCACTTTCTGTGCCCCGAGGGGAGGCACCAGGTCTGTGTGTCTGCCTCTGTGTCTCCCGGCACCAGTGTGATGTCAGCACAGGCTCTCCTCACACAGCTGTTGGATGCAATGACTGGCTTGATGGAGGGATGAAGGGATGATAGCAGCTATCACGTTCTGAGTGTTTCCTAGACAACTGGAACCAGGAGAAGCACTCTGTAAATCCACTCTCGCACTCAGACTTGTCACAACAACCCTAGGAAGGAGGTAACACTATTCTCGTTTCACAAATGAAGAAAGTAAAGCTTAGGGGAGTTGCATAGAGGGCCATATGGCCCTCGAGTGGCGAATATACGACATGGCAATGAGGAGCTTGGGAGTCACCCACTCCTGGGCTTGAGTCCTGGCTCTGACACACAGTAGCTGTGCAAAGTTGGGCATGCCGCGTTCCAAGTCAAAGCTGCTTCCCTTAACACTTTGTGACCCTACCCCTCTCAGCACTGGTCGTACCTCTGCATTCCCAGCACGGAGGCACGGAGGAGCGGCGATAAGAGGGCTTGAATGAACCAACCCACTGGTGCTGGTTCCTAACCCATCGCCCCCATCTCCATGTCACTCATTCATTCAATTGATCCACTTAGTCAACAATTAAAGAATGGGTATCTACTCAGTGCCAGGCACAGATCTAGACACTGAGGATATAGCAGTTAACAAAACAGTTGCATACGAGGAGCCTTTTCCTTGTGTCTTTTAAAGAGTCTTTGGGGAAGAGAAGAGAGAGAGGATGAATTAGCAACTGAGGGTAAGAGAGCCACATGCGAAACGATGAGCAAACATAAAAGCTAACATGAAAGTTGAGTGCTTTCTATATCTCAGGCCCCTGCTGGGTGTTTTACAAATAATAACAGAATCAATCCTCGTAATAACCCTAGGAGGTAAATTATGTACAAGGGACAATTAAAGCCCAGAGAGAGGAAGTAATTTTTCCAAAGTCACACAACTAATGAGCGGTAAAGCCAGGATTTGAATCCAGGAAATTTGGCTCTAGCACCCAACGTTTTAAGTGTTATTCTAAACAGCCTCCTTTACCAATACAGTGAATTACCTGGGCAGGAAGGAGCTCTGATTTAGGTGTCCAGAAGCTATTAGGTTGGTGCAAAAGTAATTGCAGTTTAAAAGGTTAAATTGCAAAAACTGCAATTACTTTTGCACCAACCTATAGATTTGAACTCTAGTTTTGATAAGCAGCCGGTGACATCACTTAAAAACCCCTGTTGGGGTGGCGGGTTAGCTCAGTTGGTTGGAGCATGGTGCTGGTAGCACCAAGGTTGCTGGTTCGATCCCCGCATGGGCCACTGTGAGCTGTGTCCTCCTTAGAGAAAACAAAACAGAACCCTGTTGCTTCATGTCACTGGCCTGCTTAAAACCTTGAGTGGCTTCCTGATGTGCTTTGGACGGGGACCACAGTGGCCCACAGCAGCCCTGCAACCTGGCCCTGGCCTCCTCTGCAACCTGGTCTCACACCATGCCCTCTCTCACTCATGCTACGGCCATGCTGGACTTTGCTCCGTCCTGCGCATCTGCTTTGCTCCCGCCCGCCACAGGGCCTTTGCACAAGCACTTCCCCCAGGAGGAAATGCGCTTCTCACTTTCTTGAACAAGCTAAGTCCTGCTTATCTTCCAGAACACAGCTCCCGTGTTCCTCACAAGGCCCACGCTGGCTTTTCACATCCCTGTGGGCCTCCTTTTATGATTCACTATGCTGTGAGCTCCAGGAAGGACCACGCTTTGTATCCTCAGCACCTTGGTGGTGCCTGGCACGTGGAGGGAGCCTGACAAATGTTTAGTAAGTGTACAGATGGGTAGTTGACCTTGACCAAAAAGGGCAAGGAGGTAGGAGGGGAGAGGTCTGCAGGGCAGGAGCCCAGAGTGAATGTGCAGTGGCTCCCGGAGGACTTACATGGTAGACAGGGAGACGAGTGTGGTGAAGGCTCCAGGGGTGATGGTGGTGATGCGATTGTCGTAGAGGGACAGCAGTCGCACTGAACTCAGGCCAGCGAAGGAGTCGTTGCTCACACAGCTGACCAGGTTACTCCTCAGCATCCTGCAGGGAGAGGGGTGGAGATGAGAGAGCACGCAGTAGCCTTTCCTTCCCACAGCGGTGCCACAGAGTGTGTGCGTGTGTGTGGGAGTGCATACGTGTACTCACACGCGTGCATGTGTGTGTGAAGCTTTTGCCAGCTCCCAGCCCGGACCGGTCACATTGCTGGTTTGTCCTATGACAGCAGGGCCTGGGTCCCCATGGGGACTACCTGGAGATGTGTATGTATGTGCTTGTCTGCACATGTTCCTTTTATAGTGGAGGCAGGTGTCACGCGTACATACCGTGTGGTGAATAGTATGTGTATGTCTATTTCTGGGAGGACGGACATTAGCTTGTGTGCATACGTGTGTGCTGTATGTGTATGCTTGCTTGTGCGTTTAGCTCCACATTGTATACGGATGTCATTTTTATGTACATGTGTACATGTCTATATTTGTGAGTAAATGCAGGAGTGTGTGTGTGCCTCTCTCAGCATGTTTCTCGTATGAATCTCTATGTCTCACATCGCTAATGTCTCTGCATTAGTGTGTGTGTGTGTGTGTGTGTGTGTGTGTGTGTGTGTGTTGAGGGGTGCTTAGCATGCTAGGCTCTTTCCTCTCGATGGCTGAGGAATGTGGGAAATGTCTGATGCCACTATGGCTCCAGGAGAAAGGGATTCAGCGGGCCAGGCCAGCACCCGGCCCGCCCGCCTTCACGCCCCCTCCCTGATGCCCCTCCATCTCCCTCTGCCCTGGCCCAGGCCCCGGGCACTCACAGGGTCTTGAGGCCACTGAGGCCACGAAACATGCGCCCATGCACTGTCTCCAGCTGGTTTCCTGTCAGCATCAGCTCCTGCACGCCTGCGGCTCCGTCGAAGGCGCCCTCTCTCACCTCCTTGATCTTATTGTTACTCAGGTTTCTAGAAGAAAGGACAGAATGGGTCAGGACAGACGCAGAGACGGGACCACCGGCCCTGCAGCCAGCTGGGGACCCTCCAGGGCACCCCTGGAAGACTGGATGTTGGGGAGCGCAGTTTTGAACTTCCCGTCGTTAGGTCGACAGCACTTGTAACTCAGGGGAGCAGGGACCCCCATCCACACAGCGGGGGCTACCTTTGTGCAGCAGACTGTGAGGGTCTGAAGTCTTTTCAGGGTCATCACCGTTTCCATGCTCTGGGGACTAGTAGATTCAAAATAGTGATTCTCAAGTTTACTTTCTCTTTTCAACAGATACTCTCGCTAAGCAGTGAATCTCAAGAATTCTTGAGGGCATGAGAAAAATATAAGATAGGCTCCCCCCGGGGGGTGAGACATTTGCAGAACTCGCCCTCTCACCAGTTGAGATCCCTGAATGTAAACGGATGCTTTTTGAGCACTTATTATGTACAGATACTACGTGAGGGGTTTGGCCAACAGTCACAACAAATCCTCAAAACAAGGCCTACCAGATGGGCATTAATTTTTATCATCATCTCTTTCCATGGAGGAAGTGACTGAGGTTCAGAGAGTTTAAGTAACTTGCCCACAGTCACAAAGCTGATAGAACTTGGATTTGAGGCTAGCTTTCGGGTACATGAAAAGTCCTCCAGTGAACTGCCTATTCCTTAGTTACTGTTCCTTTGGTGATGACTGTTCCTTTGGTGACGGGATACTGGCTTCCGCAGATGACTGCTTTGCCGAATTCGGGGTCTGGTGCTTCCCTAACATGGATGTGGTCCTATCACTGAGCGCAGGCTCTTCCCTCCGATGCCCGATGATAAATGTCTAACTACTACAGTTGCGACGTGGCAGGCGTCACAGGACATCTGAACGGCAAGCAGGACCTGCAGCACTGCGGAGATCCTTCCCGGGCCCTCCATGGGCCACCCCAATGTCCAGGCCTGAAAGGCATCCCAGGAGGGATGGGCGGAGCAGGAAGTGATGGCGCTGACAGGTGCTGAGGGAGCAATCCAGCCTCCCAAGCCAACAGCCGTTCAGAGCCATGCCCAGGAACCGACCCTGTTCTGTGAACAAGAAGACCCACACGCGGGTGGAGACAGAGCTGCTAAGTGGCTGAGCACCCTGAGGTCGTCAGAGCTGAGGGCACACTAGAGATGGACCGGCGGCCCACAGACCCACAGAAAACTCTGGAGGTGAAGCCACCCTTAGTGACAGACTCGAAGCAAGTGGTGGAAATGGGCACCCGAGGGCTCCATGCAGGCTGCCTACCCCCCTCCCAAGTAAGTGCTGGGCCTGACGGGGCGGCAGTGTCCCCATGGTGGGCAGGTGTGGGGGAGAAACGCTACGCCGCAGTCCCACTCTTGCGCCGCAGTCCCACTCTTGCGTCACGGGCCCATCTACACTCCTTGTCATAACCTCACCCTCCGGCCCCCTTCGTCCTGCCATCCTGCCAAAGCAACAGGCACAAACCGCCTCAGAACCCCTCCCCCCAAGATCAGAGGGAGTCGGGACACAAACACTGGATTTCTGCTCCCTGCCTGGCTCTCCTGAAACTCAGCCGCTTTTCTTATCAATCCTGGTAGTTCTGGTCTGCGATAACCCGGGAATGAAGGTCGTGTATAGGGGAGACTGCAAATTACCCCCGAACTAGACATGGGAGGAGAGAGAGGCGCACCCTGCAGCTATAACTCATCCGAACGCTAGAGGAGAAGGATTTAGCTCCCGAGAGCTAGGCTTCTTGGGGAATTAAAGTAGCTGGGCCGAGCCATGAAGGTGAGTTACAGCAGCCATCCGGGAGGGTCCCCATCTCCCAACATCTGTTTCTTTAAATGAGCAAAATTAACATCACATTACTGCAAGGTTTGCGAATTGGATTTCCTTAGGCTGGGAGAATGGAAAACATAAGGAGACTACAAAAGGGGGATAGAATTTTCCAGAAGACCAGGCTGCTGTTCACTCTCCATCCATCAAAGTACTGCTCAAAATTGCAGGCAGCCCGGGCTGGAGCACAGAGAGAGAGCAGCTTGGGGCAAGCACTCTAGACAAAGCAGGGCGTCAGGCCTCTGCAGAACTGCCTGAAGGAACCCTGCTTCAAACTCTGACTCTGATGAGGATGGGGTCTCACGCCCCAGAGGACACAGCCTCAGGAACTCCCACGCTAGGCCCAGGCCGGTTCAGAGGCATGAGAGCAGGACCAACCTCGCGCTGGGCCCCGCTGCCTCTGTAAGCTGCTGGGTGAACCTTTCAGACTTTGTTCTCCTTCTGCCCAAGAAACACCGAGGACCCTGGAGGCTTGGGATTCATATGGCACCTCTGCAAAGTCTCAGCCCGAGGAGAAGGCTGTCCCTCTTCTAGGTTCATCTCTCTCCAGCTTTGCAGGACAGCATATAAACTCTGTCTGGCAACAGGAAAGGATCTGTAGTTCTGTCTAAAGCCCAGCCCCAGATGGAAAGGCAGTAGGGAGAGAGAGCTAAGGGTTTTCTCTGGAAACCGAGGATACTCAGTCAGGGTCAGGACTGAGCAAGCACTACAGCTCACTGTCAGTTGGGAAGGTCCTGTCATCCTCCTCACGAACCGCTCCCTCCCCTTGAGGTGGGAATTCTATTTCAAACTGGGGTTGCAAGCGCAAATGTCCCCAAGGTCCAGGCAGGCGACTTAAGGCTGGCAGCAAGACTGGGGACACGGCCGTGACTAGGAACACACACCCCATGTAAGCACACGGCAGCTCAACTCACTGCAGCTGTGGGAATGTGGGTCCAGTTCTGCCAGAACTTCTGATTTTCTGAGATGCCAGAAATCCAGATTTTTTTTTCCCCTGTGCAAACTCCTGATTTTTAAAAGTGGGCAACCGGGGGCCGGCCCGGTGGCTCAGGTGGTTGGAGCACCATGCTCCTAACGCTGAGGATGCTGCTTCGATTCCCACATGGGCTAGTGAGCGACACCCTCTATAGCTAAGATTGTGAACAACAGCTCTCCCTGGAGCTGGGCTGCCGTGAGCAGCCGGAGGTCGGCGTGAGCCGCTGTGAGCTGCTGCCGTGAGCTGCCATGTGCTGCCGCGGGCTACCTTGTGCTGCCATGAGTGGCCGGCGTGAATGGCTGGCGAGAGCTGCCGTGAGTTGCTGTGAGCCGCTGACTGATAACTGGCAACTGACTAGCGACCGACTGCCTCATCGGGGGGAACGCAAGGCTCATAATATCAGCACGGGCCAGAGAGCTGTGTCCTACACAACTGGACTGAGAAGGAACGGCTTGGACAGGAGTGGGGGGAGGAGGCGGAAGAAGGGGGAAAAAAAGTGGGCAATTAACTCTTATTAAAAACACTACCATAGCCAACAATTCCGCCCACGTGGGGTCTGCCATTTTCCAGCCTCTGGTTGAGATTCTGCTCCACAGAAGCTGAACTGCAAGTCCCCGGAGAGAGGCCTCGACTGTGCTCTGAATGTGATGTCATTTGAAAAGTGGCGTTGGCTTACCACAGTCCTAACTATCCTCGTGGGTAACAGTTCGCACTTCTCCTGCACCCTCTAGCCCACGTGATACTCAGGGAGGTCTCTTTATTCCGACCTGACAGGTAAGGGCGCAGAGGTTCAGCATGGCTCGCAAGGGCACGTGGAAACTAAACCTCTGGCTCTGTGTTCACCCTCCCTGGCTCACAGGCCCTGTCAGGGTCCATCAAGAGTGTAACCTTAGGACCCTGGCCCCACAGCTCTTGAGGAAGCTCAGCAGACTCCCGCACAGTCACAGCTGGCTTTAACGACGCTGATGGGCAGAAAGCCAGCCGACCCACCACCTCTATGGGGTGCACGGGTGGTCCCAGCGCATAAGCATTCTTTACTTAACAAAAGGAATTGCCATCAAGTTATTTTATGTGAGTGGCTGCAGCTGGTGGCTGTTGGGACTGGATTTGCCCCATCGGGTCACCTGGTTGGTCGGCTGGCATTGTTTATGTGGATTTCTGCCCACGTGTGCATGCACACACGTACTGCCTGCCTTTGTAGGGTGCGTGCATTCCCCCGCTCACCTGCCCTGTCACCACTCCTGGCTCCTGGTCTGCTTGTGGATTTTTGATATTGGACAAGGTACTTAACTTTCTGTGTTCAGCTTCCTCACTGGTAAATAAAATAATCTCTAAGCTCTTTTGTTTTTCTTGGTGAGGGTTAAAAGAATGAACATCAGTGCTGTGTGGCACAGCGTAAAGCGTTTGAATAGAGTGTTAGTGGCTAGCTCCTGATATGGTTTCTTGTTCTTTACTACTATTACTATTTCATGTGGCCTTGCACCCAGCCCCTTTGCACATGTATGCTACAACCTGGGCTCTGGAAAGTATCTGAGTCTGCAACTCCTGTTGTAAATGTATAACCAGTAACCCTGGGTCACTCAGCTCGGATGTCCTCTGTCTTCCTGCACCTTCTCGCCCCAGTCCCAGGGCCACAGGCCATGTCTTCCATCTTATCTCTTCATTCCTACTTCTGATCTTCACCATAACTTCCAATCGGTAACTACAAGATGGCCTTGGGGATACAAAAGTCAATTTGGGGAATATAATCAATAACGTTGTAAAGATTTTGTAGGGTATCCGATGGACACTTGTCTTATTAGGGAGACCACCTCAGGGATGATGTAGATGCCTGATCACTGCACTGTACACCTGAAGCTGAACAATAATGAATGTCAACTATATATATATATAGTTACAAGCAGCGGAGTACAGCATTAGGAATAGAAATTGGAAATGTAATGACTGTGTGGGATGTCAGAGGGGTAGTGGATAGGGGGACGGGGGTTGTCACTTTGTGAGGGATATAAATGATAAATGTCTAACTACTACAGTGTTTTGTACACCTGGAACTAATGAAAAGAAAGAAAAAATGCTAAAGTAATAGTAATGGGGGGGAACTTACAAGGAAAGTGGATTTATTTGTTATGTAAATAATGGGATTAAGGCTCAGAAAGGCTAAGGACATTCCCAGGGTTACACAGCAGGGAAGGGACAGGCCTGTCTGTTCTTTCCTCACATCTGGGTTTTTCTGGCTGCTCTGGAGAAGTGAGAACATTTGGCAGTTGTGACCTACATTCCAGCCGGGGAAACACTGGGATGAGCTGAGTGGCACCTGCTGAGTGACACTCTTTTGTTGGGAACTGGGATTATGTTTTTGCCACAGTCCCCACCACTCCCTTTTGTTGCTTGATGCTGAGGCCACTTATCGTGTATTCGCACTATTATTTTCCTTGGCGTACAAAAAATAGTCCTGTCAAAGTGGAACAGTGAAAGACAGACTCAAAATGCTTGAGTTTCACCTAAAATGGGAGCATGCATGTTTCTTTAGGGAAGAGAAGACTACCTGATCCAGTTACTACGCAAATATGCACTTGACCAGCGTGACTTATTTTAATACTCTGTATGTAAGTTTCTGTCTTGAAGTTAAAAAAAAAAAAAAGTGTGCATTTCACTGGGTTGAATTAAAAAGGACTCTCTCCCGGCTGGAGACAAGTGATATTTGTGCTGGGTCCCTAAAGCTACAGGGGACCACACAGACAGCCACGATCCTCATCAGGACCCACGTGTGCCCCTCCGTCAGCTGTCCCTTCAGAGTGCTCTCCGCAGCTCCCAATTACAGAGCAGTCACTGCGGGCAGGGAGGGAGGGAGGAAGCAATAGCAGCACTAATGGAATCCAGATGCTGCACAGAGCGGGAGAAGCACTCTCTCCTTGCATGGAGGGGACCGATGGGTGGGAGAGTGCAGAACAAGATAACAACAATAACTGCAGTCAATTCTCATTATTCTCTGTAGTTGTGTGCTACCAACTCACAGGAGGATGAGTTAGGGAATACTGGACCACTGCTCCTAGGGGAAATACAGGGTTAGGTTCCTGTGAGCCTCTGGTCAGTACAGAACCTTGTCTCACGTGTTTCTGTAGGAAGGAAGACCCCTTCAGCTTGCCATACATTGCTGACTTATTTACACTGCACGCACAGCTGGCAGCACTACAATTTGTGCCTGAACGAAGCCATGTAACACATGTGTTTTCTCCACAAGACACATCACGGCCTTGTTGTGTTTACAATCACTAGGCAGCCCTTCAGCATTATGTTTTGTGCCATTTTAAACAGTGAAATCTCCAACAAATGGCACAGACATACAAAAAAAAGTGACACTAAATATACTGTGAAAAGGACACTTGTTTACAGTATGAGAGCGGAAACAAGAAAGCGGGGCCTTGTTCGATTTCGGCGGGCGACATGCGCGTGAAGAGACTCAACGCTTTGCTGCTCTGATCGTGTTTATGAAGGACCGTGGAAGCAGCACGAGAACTGATTTTGAGATTACACGTAAAGTTTAGCGAGGATGCAAATTAGCAATTAGGATCTGTGTGTCATGAGGCTGGACCATATTTCCTTTGTCCCGGGGGCAGACCCAAACTCTAAGGCTGGGAGACACGGCGCAGGGGTGGGGGTGGGGAGAGGGGTCAAGGAGACGGGAATGCGATGGTGAAGAGCCCCTCGTCTGGGCTGGTGCTGCTGCTGGGGTTACCAGGGAGGCGAGAGGAGGGGAAACAACCCTGACCTCACACTGTGCTTACAGAGGACCCGAACCTGAATGCCAGCTCTCATGTGTTTTGGCTGTGTGTTCTTAGAGAAGTGCCAGAATCTCTCTGAGCTCTGCAGGCTTCCTCATGTGCACAGAGGGGATGCGAGGCCACCATCGAGCAGGAGAACTGTGCAAGGACTAACGGAGACAATGCACAGGACGCAGGCAGCGCAGCTGATGGCCCAGGATACATACGCTAATTACCTCGTTCCTGGTATCTTTACGATTTGGCCCGAAGTCCTGGGCAGGCACCGGGGTGTGACAGAGGCAGCCCTGGCAGTGGAAAGGCCAGCATAAAAGCACGTGGGCCCTTTGCCCAAACACAGACTCTGGTCACGCCTAGAGAGTGCAAAGCAGCTGGCATTTCCTATCCAAGGTGCCTCACTGATGCCGAGCCCTTTAGAGTCCATTTAAAAACAAACCTTTAAACTGTCTCCTTATAAAAATCACTAAGCGACATGCACCCTAGACCCCATGTCCCATTCCTGGTCCTTTCCTGAGTCCTCCCCACCACCCCTTGGGGTCGACAGTGGGTGTGGGGTGGGGACTGGGGTGAGCAGAGGTGGTGGCATGAAACCCCGCTCTGCACACCACCTGACAATGTGCAAACAGTGATGCTTCAATGTGGTCTGTGCCCAAGGCCATGCCTTCGTGTCCTGCTTCCCAGCACAGCAGGGGTCAGGGGGAGGCTGAGGGAGCCCCCCACGCCCTGGCATCCCGCCTAGTCTCCCGAGGGCCCGAGCCGACTTACATCTTCCGTAGGTTAGGCAACTTCTTGAAGATACCAGTGGCCTCTAGAACAGATATCTCGTTGTCATTCAGTCGCCTACATGGGAAGCAAGCAGATGAGGTGGGTACCTCTTTTGCTGCCCTCCACTGGGCGTCCCCACCCCGGGACCCCCATGGCTTCGGCTGAGTTGCCGCCTGGATCTCACACTCAGCCAAGATCAACAGACCCATGGGAAAGTTCAGGGTCTGCCCATCAGCCTGGGCTGGGGTGGGGTGGAGGGAAGCAGGGAGAGGAAGAGTGAGGGGAGGAAACGAGAGGCCAGGCTCCTCCTCCTGGACTTTTTGAGTACTCAGCACCCAATCAACTGTGAGTGATATGCCTTCATTTTGTAGAGGCCCACTGACAACTTAACCCCCCTAGGGAGGTTTCCCCACATTCTCCCAATGCTCCAAGCCTCTCAGCTCCTTTCCGACCACTTCCCTCTGCTGGGGGCGGCTCAGGAACTCCATGCCCAACATTCACACATGCTCGGGACAGCAGGAGAGACGTGTGAATGCGCCTTGCCGTGTGCTACTGTGACTTGTGACGGCAGAGAGACTAACAGTAATAATAATGAGGACCAGCTTCATTTATCCAGGATTTCCTGGGTTCCAGGATTCAAGATGAATTCTGGGTTTACATTCTCTTACTTAGTTTTCCCAGACACCCAACGTAGTAAGATGACTGCCTCCATTTTATAGCTGAGAATCTGACACTCAGATCTGAGAAGCAACTGGCCAAATGTCAGGAAGGAGGGAGAAGACAGGCATCGGACCAGGTCTGTCAGCCTCCGTGTGTTCTCACCCGCTCCAGGCTGTAACTTTTTAACTCTTCCCTTTCCGGATAAACCAACACTCCCCTTTCGTAGCGTGGATAATTGGAGGCTCAGATACAGCTAATCATCCTAGTTGCTTTCTCGCTTTGTGACAATTACTTATTTAATATCCATCTTTCCGGTTACACTGTACACTCATAAGGGCCAGGAGGGACTGTCTGGTTTGTTCACTGTGGAAGCTGGTGGGCCTAGCACAGTGCCTGGCTAACAGTAGCTGTTCAGAATGAACGAACTGTCTTGAGGTGCGAGCAAGCTGTCCCCAGGGGATGCCTGGCTGTCTGCCCTCAGCCCAGGATGTAGAGGACAGCCAAGGAGAGCCCATGTGACTGAGCCAGGAGGGGGCCACCTCCCGGAGACCCTGCTCGGGCTGGCTCAGGGTGACTGAGTGTGTGTGTGTGTGGGGGGGAGCACGTTTATGCCCGGGCAGCACTTACAGGTCGGTGACGTATTCGGGGAGGTGGCTTGGGATGCGGGCCAGCTTCTGGTTGGAGCAGTCCACAATGGTGCCCTCACAGCGACACTTGTCGGGGCACACGAGGTCCATGAAGCAGTCACTGCTGAACCTGCTGCGGTAATCCTCTGAGCCTGGGCGGGGTCAAAGAAGGGCATCGGTGTCACCGGGGTTTCCAGTACAGAGCAAGGCTGTGGGCAGTGGGGGTGGGGGTCCAGGGACACAGTGACAGGCACAGCATTGCTCCTTGGCCACACTGCTGGTGCCCCCCCGAACCTCTCACTTTCCTTCTGGTCTTTGTCATTCAACACTCCCAGTGCTCTCAGAGACCAGGCCCCAGCTCTGCAGGCTCGTACACTTTTGTGGGTCACGGACCTTTCTACGAAGCTGATGGAAGTCAGAGAAATGCTCCTAGAAGGCACCTGTGTACAGAATCGGCCTGTAATTCAGGCGGCTACTTCATCCATGGTGCTCATGGTCATGACAATCCAAATGAAACATCCTGATGGGGCTTTGAGGGGGGCTATGCCAGGGGTGGGAAGGAGATAAGGGGGGGGTCACAAGCTTAGCTGTCCTCGGGGCCTACGCAGGTAATGAAACGATAAAGTAGGCCATGGCGCGCCATGACCACTGACACCTGGCTTCCCACTGAAAGACAGTCCTGCAATTGGGGGGGCCTGGGGAGTGGGGGCCCACTGCCCTTAGGCTTGGGAATTTGGCTCAGGGCTGCCTGATAATCCTTTATAGAAAAGCTCGTAAGGAATTCAAAACGCTGTGAAGACAAAAACTCCTGCAAGGGTCAGATTTGCCCCCCTCTGCCTTTCAGAGGAAGCCCTGCTTACTGACAGTGAAAGCCAGTGATGATGAGCTAAACGCCATTGGAGCTAAGAGTTATTGTTTTCGAGATTTAATTCCTCTCAAGACTGCACAGTAATGGTAACAAGACCAAGGACATGCTGTCTGAGAGGTGCCCTGCGGAGCCGCATTACTGGCCAGGAAGGACCCCGGCACCTGGGCAAACCTCTGTGAGACTACGCGTCAGGCCCGAGATGACGGGGGCAGCGGTTTCTCCTATCAGACACCAGCCGGTTGATGGGGATCCCGGGTCTTCTTCACTGTTTCCCCATCAATGTGTCATGAGCACGGTGCTAGTCTCAGAATGAGAGCTGGGTCCACATTTGTCCAATGCATCAGTGGTTATGCCACTAGCACACCAGGCCCGGACGTGGGTATTTCTTAAGTGTTCCAGAGAACGTGAACATCATTTGTTTGCGTACTAGTCGCTTACGAGGAGTACCTTGGTGATCCTATCTGCAGGAAGAGCCCCGTGGGGCACTGGCAGATCAGCGGTTTTAGCAGCAGAGGGCATGGGTTTATCCAGGCTTTGCCACGTACTCGCCTCCACGTGTAAAATGGGCATCAAATAATTGCCCCTATTTCACAGGGGTTGTCGTGAAGGTGTGAGGAAGATCAAAGCAGTAAAAGGGCTCTGGGAAAAGGGCCAAGAGTTGTCCAGATGTTTGTGACTCTACTACTGTTTTTTCTAGAACCTAGTGGAACATTTGGCACGCTGGAAGCCGCTAAAACATCAGTGTAGCCTGTGATATTAGCTGACATTTACTGAGCATGGACCACGAGCCAGGCACTATTCTTTGAGATTCAATTGGGTAAGCCCATTAAATCCTCATGACACGCTGTGATTATTATGACTCCATTTTATAGATGAGGAAACGGAGGGCCGCAGGTCACTGAGTACATGGCAGAGGGACAAACCCAGGCAGGATACTACCAGCACCCACGTGACTAGTACTACGCTTTGCTGCAGGCGTGCTTGTTTTGACAAAACCTTTCTTAGTCCTTCTAGGGATGCTCATGAAGTCCCATTTGATGGAGGTAAGCTGAATGGTATGTTCCCGCTGTGGGCTGCAGCGAGGCGGGAAGCAGGTGTCTTTCACCCTCTTGGTTCTTCCATTATCAACCTGTACTCATTCCTGACTGAGAATGAACGTGGTGGGTCTCTGGTTCTCAAGTGAACCTTCTACTTAAAACAAGGGGCCAGAGGCCTGGACCTGTCTCCTTTCTCTTTCCGCTCCCTCCCTACCCACCTCCTTCACTCCACCTTCCACCCCCAGGCTTCTGTGAGCAAAATCTGTCACGGATCCCCATGGTGATTTGGGTGGCTTCCCAGCCCAATGCCTTATGCAAATCCCTTGCCCTTGGCTTGCCAGCATCCGTCCCACTGACTAACTCTGACCTGGGCCATTTGCCCATTTCCCCGCAGACACATCAGTGTGCCGCGTCCTGGGTGAATTTCATTGTGCAAACCCTGCTAAATGACAGCCCTCTTTTGTCCCGTAAGTGGTTCCACACGGTGTGAAGGGGCATTTCGTACATATGCGTATGTTTTCCCTTCAGCAGTGTCTACGAGGGGGGGGATCCTTGCAAAGCGGAGGATCCCGAGTGCTGATCAAAGGCAGAAACACAAGACGGAGCGCAGTTTGCTCTTCTCCACAATGAGCCTGAAGACGTGCCCCGGCTGGGCTGTGTCTGGGGACAGCTGCCGATTAAATGCGTTTTCCTTTTAATCAAGGTGAGAGCGGCGGTAGTTAGCAGGAATAGCTCTCTGTAGGATAGTTAGATTATAACTGGCGGACCTCTGCAATGGAGCCACTGACCCATTTTAATAAAATGATTTTGCAATTAGATTCGACGGACTAATGTGTTCTTTCCAGCATTTCCCCCCTGCTGTTTTTGTTATTGCCCTGGTTTGTAATAATGAGGGGGTCGGAGTGTAATATTTTATGTGAGTGGGAGCCAGAAATATTAATAATGGTGTACGGACGTAACCGAAAGAGTTCGTTCCCCAGTCACAGCCAGCCTGTAATGCCACCTCCATCACTTCATATTTCATTACTGAAACTACCCAGGGTTTCTCGGAGCCATTTGTTATGCCTAATGCTCATAACCACCCAAAAGTATTTTTAACTTTTCCAGAGCTTTAAAAGTCAATTTCAATCTCAATGTATATTTGTCACTGCCAGAAATACTTAGTAGGAGAGGACGAACTGAAATAGGCTGCTGCTTCTTCTCTTTGGGGCGAGTTCAAACAGGAGAGACCTAGGCGGATTTCAAGAAGGGCCATAAAACTAAAGCCCGGTTGAAACGGGTCTTGGGAGAGCTGATGTCATCTGGCATTTCACTGTCTCCTGCCCCTGCCCTGGAGTCCCACTTCCCTTCCCGGGGAAGCTCAGAACAATGACACTTGGTACATGATCACAGAGATGCTTTAATAGACCAGGGGGTGGAAATGCGTAGCAACGTGATTTTATTGTGATTCCCTGCCCTCCGGCCTCTCTCCAGGAGAGAATGTATGTAAGATGGTCGTGGGGCTGGGGCGGGTAGGGAGCCGAGTGCCCATTCTTTGGATAGACTTGGCTGCAGAGGCAGCACTGGGCCCAGGATGGCTACTGTCATGAGCAGTCTGCTTGTTTGTGTCATTCGCTGGGCAACCAGTTTGTTGAGCGGAAGTCACAGACTCGCTGTTATCTGATGACCATGGACCTCTCAATGCTCATGTCCAGAGACCTCTTTTTCTACCTCCAGTATTTCTGAGATGGGAAGGATGACAGAAAGAAGGAAAACAGCAGGAAGAGGAATTGAGGGGAGTAGGAGACCTGCTGGGGTCCATCAGCTTGAAAAGAGAGTTATGTGGACAAGAAAAGGGTCATCAGTCATGGACGGAAACAAGAGAACATGGCCAGGCACAGTTACCACCGTGGGCAAAGGCCAGGGGACCAGACACCAGTGGCTGGTGTGTTCCCAGGAGTTTGGTGATCATTTGGGTAAGCAGCTGTCCTAGTAAGCTGTCCCCACCTGAGTCTGTTATGTATGTAGCCATGTGCCTGAGAGCAGAGGGAAATGCCTGTGGCCCGTGGCTGGGCACGGCCTGGTCACAAGCCTACTGCTGTAGGACTAGGGGGTAGGGGGGCTGATGGGAGGGCACCATTATGGACACGCTCCTGGCATGGTGGGGGGCAGCCCCTCTGCTCAGAAGGAAAGAACATTTCTCTGGGCCAGAGCATTTGTTCTGTGCCAAATGGATCTTGGCATACTGATGCTGGAAAGGAGGACCCATTTAAATAGTGCTGCTTATTCTCTTTCCTACTCATTATTTTCCATGAACGGAAGTAAGCTTGAAAGGGAATATGAAAAAGAAATGTCAACTTTTCAACCCTATATCAATTCAAGTCAAGGTCTTTTTCGATTTTGTAATTCAAGGCAAGGGGACAGTCCATAGCTAGGAAGGCCGAGTATCACAACTGTAAAAAACATTCATGCTGGAGTCCAATGACCCTGGGCAAGTCGCCGTGTTTCCCCGAAAATAAGACCTCGCCAGACAATCAGCTCTAATGCGTCTTCTGGAGCAAAAGTTAATATAAGACCCGGCTTATTTTACTATAAGACCCGGTCTTATATAATATGATAAGACCGGGTCTTATATTAATTTTTGCTCTGAAAGACACATTAGAGCTGACTGTCCGGCGAGGTCTTATTTTTGGGGAAACAGAGTAGTTAAGCTCCCTGAACCTTCATATCCTCATCTGTAAAATGGGACTTATGGATAGGGTTGTTGTGAAAATGAAACAAGGTAATGATGTAAACAGTCCAGCACCTGGCCTACACAAGCACGTAATACATGGTAAAAGACTTCAGAGAGGTGCACAGGACTCTCCACCACTCAGCCATCCTGGGCCCTTGCTGGTCAGTAACCCGAGAGAGAGGAGACACATCCCCGTGGGAGCCGAGAGCCCGATCCTGGGCCTACGCCAAACTTTGGTTCCCACCATGGCGCTCTCCTGTGGGGTAGGACACAGACACCATGGCATGAACCATCAGCACAATCTTCTGGTTACACTGGGTCTAGAATTTATCAAGAAACAAGCAGAATGGGAGGCACCAAGATCCCTCTTTATTGTCAGAGACAGCAGGTTTCCACGGAACTAGCACCACGGAAGGAACCCAGTGTTTCGCCTCCCTGTCAAGGCAACAGACTGGACTTCAGGCTGCATGGGG
This sequence comes from Rhinolophus hipposideros, assembly GCF_964194185.1. Taxonomy (NCBI): domain Eukaryota; kingdom Metazoa; phylum Chordata; class Mammalia; order Chiroptera; family Rhinolophidae; genus Rhinolophus; species Rhinolophus hipposideros. The sequence goes on from NC_138069.1 coordinate 36,608,641, forward strand.
AGTAGGGCCAAAGTCCTCATGAGGAGTGGGGGTCAGGTTCCGGCGCAGTCTCACAGGTTCAACCTCAAATCTCAGACTTATGCCAGTGGCACCCATTCTTGCGCTCACATTCCTTCCCAACGCTTCCAATAGAGATGGTAGGTGTGTGGGGGGGGGGGTCGGTCATAAGCTGTATGACCTTTGGGTTAGCGACCACTTGGGAAAATGACCTTGAGCTGGGACTTTTCCATGAAACGATGATGCATGTGCCTTGCGTATACCTGCTCCCTTTGGCTAGAAGAAGGTACGATGGCGGTTTCTGAGCTTGAACCTATCTCTCTACCCGTTGGTGGGCATTGAGACTAGATTTGGGGGATGGCAGCTCCACCTGGGGTAGGAGATGTGGCTACAGATCCTAGCTTGCCCCCGTTGCGCTTCTCCATACCCATTCCAGCCCACATCTGCTCCCTGGAGGGGAGGTACTCTGTGGATGCTACCAGAAGACTCCCACCCCCGCCCTCTGTGAGGCTGGACCGGGGCAGCTGGGCGGCGGTGCTCCAGAGCAGAGAAGAGGTGTCCAGCGATGGTGGCGGCGGTGGCGGGCCATGCTGCAGGAGAGCGCGGTGCTTTCCGCGGTGCTTGACAGAACCATGTTCCGTTTCCATCGTTCCACCACATGGTTAGATCAAGCACAAAGGAAAGCCCCACGGCGACCGGTCAGAGTCAAGGTCAGGAAGCAGCGTCAGAGAGAGGACAGGAGCGTTGAGAGGAAGCAGCGTGGAGAAGCGGAAGCCGGAGCAGGCCCCCACCGAGCGTGATTAGTACCAGGAGTGGGGTTCCACGGGAGCACTTCTGAAGACAGGAGCCCCCTGGCCCATGCCCCGCCCCAGGGCAGACACAGGAGGGAAGGAGGAGAATGGGTGGGCGACTACTGGACACTCGTACTCAGGAGTGTCAGGGCAGGATGGATCCTTCCTAAGAGAACTACAGAAGTCAGGGGTCTGTGGTCATGTCACAGGCCTGAACCGAGCCCCTAAACCCCACCCGGTCACACCATCTGATCCGACAAGACATCACACTCAGCAGAAGCATCTTCTGCTCGCTCTGCAACCGAGAGCCCATCCCTGCAGCAGGTGGTTCCATACACTGTTCCCCCAGCCCCTTCAATAGACAAGCCACAGTTCCCAGTGGTCTAGCCAATCTGCAGTGATCTTCTTTAGGATAAAGTCCTCTGACGTGCCACAATTCAGGAGTCTCCTGTGTCCTCAGAGTCCCCAGAAACCCTCTGCTGACAGACGTTCCTCCCAGATCACTTGAGGTACAATGGGGGGCAGTACTGAGAGAAAATACATGTTCTCCTGGTCAGGGAGAAAGACGGGGGAGCCAATGGGACCCCATGTGTGGGGCTGGAGACCTACAGTCACAGAGGTCTGAGAACACTGACTTTTTACAGACGAGGTGACCAGTGCCTTCAGGATGAGGGGTTAAGAGAAGGAAGGAAAGGGGGAGACACCCGATTCTAGGGTCCTTCTTGATTTTCTGATTTCCTCCATGGCTGCGAATCACGACCGTGGGTCAGGGGTGGGGTGGGCAATAAACAATCAACTATTTTGGATGCCAAGAGCCCGTATGAGGGCGCCCTGTCTTTAAATCCCTACCTGCAAGAAGTCAGGGGCAGTGTCTATGCACCTGCTGGCTTGGGACTTCCTCCCAAGCCACGGGGAGGAGATGTGCACCATTCAGAGACCAGAGCCAGGGCCAGGTAACTGGGACCCTCCTGGCCCAGGCCTCCGATAGGAGTGACAAGTCACTGAACCTCCACAATGTGTTTTTGGGACGAGATGGTCTCAGCATCTCCAAGGCGCATGGATTCACTGCAGTGGTGGGCTGGTTAGTCAAGGTCACTGCACAGCTCTGGGTCTTCTCTTCCAAAGCCCTCCCATCTCAGCGACTGGAGATGGCCACGGTAATCTCGACTTAACTCTGCTATGACTCCCAGACACGCAGAGTTGGGGATTTCATGTTCAAGTTTGGTCAGGCCCTCAGGATCAGAGCAGGGGAAATGCATTCCCCTCAGTCCTGCTTCCAAGCCTTTAAATCTTATCTCCTTCTCTCTGGTGTCCTCGACAAAAGGAAATGGAAGGACCAGGGGAAAAGTTACCAAGAATCTTCCTGGGTTTTGGAGATTGTCCTGAAAATACTAATCTAAAATCTTAGGTAAAACTCTTCTGCTGTGCAAGCCCCAATTTGTCCCTTTCCAACATGGACTGGGTGGTCCCCGGCGGCTCCACAGTTCGAGTTCCCTGAGAGGTATCTTGCTGTCTGCCATCTTTGGACACAGTAGGTCACCACCCTCTGTACTTTTCACCATGAGAGCTTCTCCTTGCTGACTGGCTCTCTGCACACAAATCAGGGAGGCAGGATGGAAGACAGGCAGCATCTTCCTACCGCTAAGTGCTTCCCCGCCCCAGGGAGGGCTTGGGGTCCCAGGCAGCCAGACGATGCCTTTTCAGGAGGACTTACTCTGATGGTCAGATTACCCCAGCTGGTGGCCTTCACCTCTAACCTGATCATGCTGCCCAGGGCGGTGGGTGCAGCTGAGAGAGGCAGACACAGGGCAGCTGGAAGACCAGATACCCCGCCTACTGAGGGGCTTTATGTGCTGCAGGAGCAGCCCTCAAATTGGTCTAATTACATCAGCTGTCTTTGCAATGGGGTGCTTTTAGGGGAAAGCAAAACAGAGTTATTATCTGTCAAATCTGGTACGTGTCACCTGCCCCTCCTCTTTTCTTCTAGGGCTTCCTGGAAACAGAGCTTTAGACCTATGGCTTCTGTCTCCCACAAGGCCAAGGCGGGTCTGGGCCCCGGTGTTTCTGAAAGCCAAGGCCTGTGGAGCTCAGCAGTAGCTCTCTCTACCTCTCTGTCTGCCGCTACAGAGGATAAAAACATGCAGAATGCTATACGTCAGACTCATCACAGCTCTCACGTTCTCTACCTTTATAGGAATAATCTTTCTGCTTAGTATCAATGTAATACAAAAGATATTTTAGAGAGGGTCAGTCCAAGAACCCTGCCCCTTCTCCCTGTTTGTTTCTTTTTTACATTTCCGACCATTCTGACCCCACATAGAAAAAGAAGCCAGGACCCCTCCAATGCAAAGGTAGGTAGCTAGGGACCGAGCTAGAGTTAGAACTAGGCTCCCCTGTACTGTTTCCTAGGTCTACTTGCTATTTCCTCTTCTACTTAGTTTTCTCTGTTACTCCCCCATCCCCTCCAATTCCAGCCTATAGTCAATCCTAGACAACTGCCAAGATTGTGTCCCTGGGAGACGCCAGCCCTCACACCCTGGGCTGATTCCCCACCCCCCACTCCCCCAGAGCCTTGGCATCAATCTGGAACCCAAATCACGACAGGACTCCCATGACAATGAGGGGTCGGGATTGGCAGATGGCATTCTGCCTTCCTCTGCCTCTTATCGCTCCTCTTCCTGGGCTTAACTGCTTGTCAGAGCTAATGAACACAGCACTGGCCAGACAGGGGTAGGGACAGAGGGACTAGAGGTGTAAGTCACAGAAAAGGCCCCTGGGAACGAGTGGTTGTGCCTCAGGTGACAGCTCTGAGCTGGGAGAGGATTTTCCTCCCAGAGATGCTGCCAGCTCCAGGAAGGAACTTTAGGCAAGAATTCAGGGGTGGGGTGGGGGTGTGGTGGGGCCATAAGACAGGGAGAGAAAGTCATTCAAGGAGCTGGGCCTCCCTCTCCTTTTCTCCTAGATGCTGCACAGCGTTCAGGAGTGAGGCAGACCTGGGGTCTGGCCCTGCCTCCACCACTGCTGGCTGTGACCTTGGGGTGCCCCTACACCTCTGAGCCCTCGGCTCCCTGCGCTGCAGAATGGGCACCTGTCCTGTTGATCTCACAGGACTTTCGGAAGAACCAAATCAAAGCAGAAGTACTCAGCACAGGCGAGAAACTGCCCTCCAAAGTGACATTGTTATTCTGGGAGCAACATCTCATACTGCCACCAATTCCCTATATTATCCCCATGCCCTCTCTAGGTGTTTGCTTCTGTTGAAAAAGAAAAATAAAAAGTAGCTAAAGTTTACCATCCTGGAGACCTGGGCTAAAGAATCTGACTTTAGAGGACAAGAACCATTTGCAAGAAGCAGAAGCCAGCCTGCTGCTCCTCTCCCGGCGACCAGTGCCCATGGTGGCATTCTCCCCAGCAAAACTCACTCACACAAGGCGCTCTGGGGCCGGGGGAGAAGAAAGGTTCTTGCTGACACACAGATTGTGAGGGTTGGCTCCAGTCCGTCTCAGCACCACGCTATCAATCTCTCACCACTGGGAGCACAATGCAGCTTGGTGATTTTTTTTTCCAGTAGCAAATGACACAAATGATAGTCATTTTTAACTGCCTGTTCACCTAGCTATTGGGTCAAGGAGAGCTACTTCTCTTTCCAAGATGAGCTGAGAATTCCTCTGCCATTCACGCCACTTCCCCCGTGTCTTTCCAGGGTACAGTGGGAAGGAAGGTTTGTAGAGAGAGTTTGGGAACCGGAGAGCAAGGTTTTGCTGTCTTCCCAAGCACAACCCTTTGCTGTTCTCTCCATAATCAAAATGTACCAGTCTGCTGTGGGGGAGGGGGCTGGCTAAAATGTCTGTGAAAATCTTTAAAACCCTGGGGTCTAAGGTGGTCTTAGAGGGGATGACAGGCCCCCAAGATCACACGCTGCCTGCAGTCTGGCCTGGGGTATATTTCTCTATCTGCCACTTGGGGAGCATGCTTTAGAAACTAAAACAAAAAAGGAAAAAGAAAATACAGAAAGGCTGCCCCCAACCTCTAGCTTTGACCGAGCCCTGGAGATAGGCTGCCGCCTGGGTTCTATCTCTCCTGAAACAGTGCATCGCCCCACCCCATGCTTTTATTGTGTGTGTATTTTATTTTAAATCCATAAGGTAATTGGTTTTCTGCAGGACTAACTGAATTTCCCCAATTTAATTTGCAGACATGCTCCCCAGGAGCCATTACAGCACTCGCTGTCCTCCAGATTGGATTAGTGGGCCTCTCTGGGGCTACTGTGCTCTGAGTCGGAAAGTGGGGCCCAGCCCCGTAACCTGATTACCTGAGCAGCGGAACTTCTTGCTCTTGACCTGGCTGATGCGTTTGTTGGCCAGCCGGCGAGGGCTGCTGCAGCGGGCCCCGCTGGTCTCGATGGGGTTGTCCTGGAGGTAGTCGGCCAGCCACTTCAAGTGGCAGTCACACACAAATGGGTTTTGGGCTAAGTGGCTGCGAGACGGAGGGGAGTTCATCAGGAGTGACCGTGGTGCCTACCCCTCCCCCACCCCGCGTGGTGCTGGGCAGTCCTAGGGGCACGGGGGGAGGGGGAACATGGGAGCTGCTTTCAGACAGGACCCAGGGAGGGGGCCTGAGGCCTGCTATCTGCAAAAGACAGTCACAGGTGTGGCTGCCATCGGTCTGGGGACTCAGCCTCCCCCCACTTGGGGTAGGACCCACGAGTGATCGCCTCGACTCGCACCCACGCTGATTCTGAAGGGCAGAGCAAGCTGCAGGCCTAGGCTTTACCCTGACAGCAGACTGCATTTTACTTCTCCCAGCTCAGTAACACCAGGCGCCCAAAGCAGCTGGCATGGAGACTGGCACAGGGTGGGCATTCCATACGTAGTAGCGGGGACTGCTATTGTTGTCAGCATTCTGACAGGGGCACCGTGGGGCTCGCTTCCCTGGGCTCAGTAAGGAAACTCTGCAAAGCACCGCACACAATGCTTTGCACGTGGCAGGGGGTCAGTATGCAGCAGCTGTTCTTACTCTTTATCAGTTCCTGTCTTTGGCTATGGGGCCAGTGAGTGCCAGATGACTCAGCGAGGCTCCCAAAGCCCCTGGGCTCATGGTCAGGCCACGGGCTGGGGCTAGGGTCTCAGCCTGGGGATGGAGCCATCAGAAACACGGGCTGAGATCTGCAGTCAGTGGTCATCTATCTGACTGAACTATTTATAAACATCTGCACCACTCGGGAGGGAGGTGGGATACTCCCAGAGTACCCGCACTGGAGGCTTGGTTTTGCAGGGTGTTGGTAGGCAGGAATGGGTGACGAGCAGAGACGGAGCCTGCTCAGAATACAGTGGCCGCAGAGGTACAGAGAGCAGCTGAGCAGCACCTCTGCCTGGATTCAAGTCCTGCTTCTTACTGGCTGTGCCACTGTGAGTAAGTTACTTAACCTCTCTGTGCCTTGGTGTTTCTCACTTAGACCTGGGAGGTCTTAACAGCACCTGCGTCATCGGGTTGTTATGAGGCTTAAGGTTTGCACAGAGGGAAGGTCCTGAGCGTGGTACCGAGCCCAGCGTGAGTGCTCAGCACAGCGTGATGGGACCTTTCCATCCTCACGGAAGGCTCTAGAAAGCCTCCTGGGCCTGCTCACTCTGCCCTCATTTTGGGGGTTCTCGTGCCTGGGCATGCGCTAGCACTCGAGGCAGCATACTCACAGCGTCTGGATGGCCTGCAGGGGGGCGAAGAGCCCCTTGCTGATGGTCTGCAGCTTGTTGTCATACAGGGAGAGCAGGTTGAGGTTCTGCAGGTCCTGGAACGTGTTCACCCGTAAGCAGTTGATCTTGTTGGCGTTGAGGAGGCTGCAAGCAGGAGAGAGGCCGTGACTCACTAACCCTGGTCAGGACCCAGGGCCACAGGCCCTAGAGGTCCCCGGGCGCCCCCCCAGCCTGGGGCTCCTGCTGCTGAGCGGACGAAGAGAGGGACATGCATTCCTGTGGCCACAGACACTCAGAACACGCCTGGGCACTTGCACGCCTGGTTCCCACGGACACTGTGCCACACACTACCCTCACCTGGAGCCTTCCCTCCAACCCGCTCCCCTACCTCCAGGAAGACCAGAAATGGTACCCCATGTGGTTCACTCTCAGCTTGAGAAACAGAGTCTAGGAATCAAAAACCAAACCAAAACAAAACTCATTTGGCTCAACTGTTTTCAAGCTTTAGCTGACAAAGGGCAATTTTGATTCAGAAAAGTCCTTAGAGTTCTTTTCCATCACCTATCCTCCTGGAAATCTGATGAAAGTTATAGGTCATCCTCCCGGGAAAAATACATCCATGGGTAGGCATGCATGTATGCATATACTTAGTTTCTCTCTCTCTCTGTCTACACACACACACACACACACACACGCACGCACGGCCCTGTGTGATCTGACCTCGGCCCCTTTACCCTCCCATCCAGCCACCCCAGTCAATACCATTTAATTCCTAAAATACACCATGTGCGTTTTGGCCCAGGCCCTTGAATACTCTCTTTCCCCCCTTCCATAAGGTGTTCCTTCTCCTTCTCTATCTCAGCTCAAGTGTCACCTCCTCAGGGAGGCCTGCCCTGACCACCAGACCCCCCATCATTGTCTCTCATAGCCCCATTATTTTCTTCATAGTGTTTCTCTCAATTTGTAATGATAGGATATTTGTTTTTCTCATCATTTACCTCCTAGGCAAGACTGAAAGCTCTATGTTGGCACAAATGACATCTATTTTCTTCCTCCCTTTATTCTTAGTGCTTAGCACAAACATTTATTAAGAAATATACCCAAATCCTTATGCAACTTCTGGGGGTCACACTCCTCCAAGGTGGCACTGATGCCCCCAGGGTCAGCCTTCCTATCCAAGAGGGACAGTCGGCTGTGGTTTTAGTTTTTCAGACCCCTCCCCCATCATTAAAAAGCATCACAGGAAGGTGCCTTTTTGTGAAACTCTGGTCTAGCACAGACGATGCCGAGAGGGTTATAGGAGAGTTTTCTACAATGGCGCTGGAAAGTCAAGCAAATATAGTACCTTCTTAGTACCCACATTTCCTTTATGATTCTAGACTGACTAGTTGTGCCCTGAAAACTAGCTTAAAATCAATTCTTACTCGCTTCTGAATGGAAGTAGGGGAGGGGGAACTCAACTACCAGCTAAAATGTTGAATTTTTAAAAATTTCTATAGTTTTGAGGCTGGCTCAGAGCTTTCAGTGATCCATGAGGTTTGTAACTGGCTGGCTTGTCTCCGGGGGCTCTTGATTCCAAGGTCCGGGGGGATTTGGTGGTAAGGGTTGCACTGCCCATGGGAGCTCCATCAGCCGTGCCACCTGTCCTTGCTGCAGCCCCGTGTGCAGGCAGGCAGCTGTGGCAGTGACAAGTGGAAGAAGGACTGCCTGTTTAATCTGGCTAATAATGGGCATGGTCCCAAGGGTTCACACAGATGTCCTCCTGCCTCACAATGGAAGAAAGCTCATGCTGCTAGAACACGTCTCATGTTTACTAAAGTGCCTTTCCAAAAGCCTGTCATTCTCACCATAACCTGGGGAGAAGGGCAGAGCCAGCCTCACAAGTTACAGGTGAGGAAACTGAGGCTGAGAGTTCGGCGAGTTTCCAGGGAGCATGCTGGAAGCAGTTATGATAATTCAGGTCTCTAGAGGGTTCAGTTCTTCCCTGACGGATGCCTTATCTACCCCACCCATGTGTCTACGCCCTTTGCAGCATTTCTCCCAAGAACTTCCTGTACTTTGCAGACTACATTTTTGTCAAGGCCACTCCATTTTGGACATTACGGGAAGGATGCTATGGAGCAGAGAATCAGGAAGAAAAGCTAGAGAAGCCCAACAGGGAGAAGCGCCAAAGAGTCAGGAATGAATGGGACACACACACACACACACACACACACACACACACTCTTCTATTTTCTCCTGAAAACAATTTCAGAAGGTTTCGCCACTCTTGGCCCGTTAGAGGCAGCTATAGAGTGGCTGTCCCCCTTAGGCAGGACGAATGTTCTCTATTTGCCACTGTCCTCACTGCCCCCTCTTGTCTGCCCTCATGCTATCTACCTTGCCTGAGGAGGCGTTTAGATCTGAGACCCCAGTACAGGGTCATAAGCCCACTGTAGGACTTGGCTCTGGGGAGAGCTGGACCCTGGATAGGGTGGGAGAGAGGAGTGGCCTGCCTTGAAAGGGTGTCCAAACGGCATGCCACCTTGGCGACCGTTCATGCTCAGAACTGCCAAGCTGACTTTTTCTGATCACGTGCCTACTGCTTCTAGATCTCTCAGCACGGGATGGTATCACAAAGATGTAAGGCATCACGCCCACGCAGGCTGGCAGGATTACTGGGTGAAACAGCATGAAGTGCAGCTGGCCTGGGGCAGGTCACAAAGGGAGGAGTCGCAGGTCACCTACTCTCTCCCAGGATGCTCGGCTCCCTAAGGCAAGGTGCGGAGGTGCCGGGAGAGATAGTGTTCAGCTGCTTATCCCGGTCATGACCTGAGTGCAGCCTCCCTGACGCCCAGCACCTGCGGGATCTAACGGCCTGGCCTCTGTCCTCTCTCCTTTGGGAGGAAGGGTGGCAGCTACCCCACTCAGTCTGGCTTTCGTGGATGGCTCTCTGAGCTAATTGGGCCATGGACAAGAGTTGGACGTGAATTAAAAAACACAAACAAAAACCCCCTATGCCGGAGCAAATGGAGAGGAGACAACCATGAAATGGGGTCCAGCAGCTCTCCCAGAAGTCCTGAGCACGGGCCTCTCCCTCTTTCTTGACGTGTCCTGGTTGAGCCCGGAGGAGCAGCGGTGTAACCACTTTGTGACATGATAATAACGTGGTACCATCTATGAGACCACAGCTGTGTGTGCAGACTGTGCCAAGCATTTTCCAGAGCACTTTCCATGCAGTCTTTTCTTTCACCTTCAGGGCAGCCGTACAATCATCCTCATTTTGCTGATGAGGAAACCGAGGGTCAGAGTGGTGATGGACATGGTGCAGGTCACCCAGCAGGAAGTGAAGCTTCAGCCTGTCTGACTCCAAAGCTCATCTCTTCTCCATGACATAACATCCATATTCTCATTTCCTTGCCTGATGGAAGGTGTCTCTGTCTCTGGGGAGTGGCTATTTTTGCTAGCTTTGGAATGCACCTGGGCACGCTTCCGGTGGATGGAGGTCTGGTTGGGTCTAGAAGACTGCTTGCCTCTTGGTTGTGTGGTGGCATTGGAAGTCCTGCCAACTCTTAGGAGGACTTGACACAAAGCTGGCTGAGATGGGCTTCTCACCAAACTACCATCGGCCCAAAGTGGCAGGCTCCTCACTGAGTGGCTTGCACCTGTGCAAAGCAGGGTTGCCACCTTCAGGGGTCATTGACTAAATGCTGATTTGGAAGCTGGCATGCTTGGCTCTGCGCTCCCCTCATGTAAAACAGCGTGCTCCAGCTCACCTCATTTAAGAGGCTGCCTGGCATGCAAACTCAAAACTTGGTCGCCCCCACCTAGATGTCAGCTTGATCTACTTAGTGTTGGATTGAGTCCAGGGGTTGGGATCACATCGCGTTCATAAATATTTCCCCCAAAGCATATCTTTGGGGACCACCTGCTCCCAGACCCACCTCTCAAAGGAACCTCAGAAGTCATGTAGACCAAAAGGGGGCGGGGGGTTGAGATGATCAGGCCAGGTGCCCAGCTGAGCCTAACAGGTAATATGTTAGGTCTTACCTAACAGGCAGGAAGTACTACTTGTAGCCAGGTACTCGCCAAGCACCTTACACATATTAGCTTTTTGAAGTTCCCCACACCCTGCGAAGTGCTAGCCCCATCAGACAGATGACACCTCTGGGACGCAGGAAGCCTATGTATCTTTGACCAAAGTTGCACGATTATTAAGTGGTAGGTTGAGATCTGGATCCATGCTATCTTTGTCCAAAGACTCCCCGCCCCCCTCCCATAATGTCACCCTGCTGCGCAGCCCCACCCTAAGGGACCACAGGAATCACTTAGTGCTTATGGGACGGGGTAGCACTACTTCCTGTACCCACTCTCATTAACTTAGCAGTGACGCTACAATAAAACAAACCCCCAAAAGCCATGTTCCCGTCACAGGAAACTGAGGAGAGCGGCATATCTGAGAGTGGGATCCACGCATATCACCTTCTAAATTTATTTCCACGTGTTAGCTGTATGAGCCACCCCTGCCTCCACTTCTTGGAGCACTTTCAGCGTCCACATATGTTCCATGTCAAGAGGTATTAGCACTCAGCTCATTGACTAACCAACATAACGATGCTGCTGAGAGATAATCCTTTCCAGGAGCTGTTGCCTCCAGGAACGCAAGGCAGGAAACAAGCCACTGAGAACCCCAGAGCTAGAGCTTGAGGGGAGAAGTGAAATACCCCAAGTCTCGGCTAAGGAGGGCTCTTGTGACTCATCCTGCTGCTGGGGGACTGAGCCTGGCTGGGCCACCAACGTCCCGGGGGCTCTTAGCACTTGCAGCAGCCTGCAGCTTCCTTCATTCCAGGTCCAGGTAAGGGGGGGGAGGGACCACAGGAGGGAGACGAGGTCCACCCTGATAGGTGAAAAGGACCCACCACATCCAGTCTCTCTAAAGAGGCCAATGGGCAGAAGACCACTGAGGTCCCATTTTTAGGAAGTAGCTTGGCCACATCTCAGTGACAATTCCCCTGGGGTTCACAGGCCTTTGCTGCAAGGCTTGGCAAACACAAACATCTGGAGTCAGGTTTAATGATAAACTGCATTAAAATCACCTTGGCAACTCCAGCGGTTCACGTGTTGATTCAGTGGCCCAGAACTATCATTCTGGTGGTATTTATATTCTCCACACCTGCCTGAGGGTCTGCGGAAGACAGCGGTCTTCGCCCTCCTACTGATAGCTTTGGGCATCTCCAGTTTGTCTGGAAATGCTAAAAGCACATTCCAAACTCCGCAGAAGCTGGTGCCAGGGAAGAGTGTAGCAGCCCCTTCCTGGACAATACGTGAAGCCCTTCCAGGAAAGACCATGAGATGGAGTGACGGGCCCGGCTCCTGCCAAGGGGGCCTCATGGAGTCACTTTCTGTTGCATAAACACTCATATGCCGACACACAGGAGGGGAAAGATGGTACCAGCAACCACGTGGCATAACTCTTTCTCTGGCTCCTTCCATGGGAGACTAAGTTTTAAAGAATGGGTGAAAAGACTCTTAGTTATTAAAAGAAACTTCTCCACGCATCCCTGGCAGTACTTAGCACTCTCATGCACTGGCCTAAACTGTTAGAGAGAATACCAATTAGGGGAGCTGTTTTGGACCCGATTAAGCTGCAGGATAGAGTCAAACCTCCCTCATTAAAAACCTTAAAAAAAAAAAAATTTCTAGAATTAACTCTCTGCCATCCTGAATTTCCTTGTCCATTAACTGTAGTAAGAACCACTCTCTAGCCTTAGAACAAACATGCTCTCATCCTTCCCCTATAAAATATGGGGGATTTGTTTTGATCTCCAGCACGGCCAGACACAGAGGGAAACCTGGTGATCCTTGGTGCCATGAGGTCAGGGAATTGTAACCCTGCCCAGAATCATCTCTGCACATGGGAATAAGGGTTCTGGGCCACATCACGCTGAACATTCCCTAGAGGACACAGGAAGAGCCCTCCTCGTCCCAACGGGGGGCAAGGTGACTTCACTTCTCTCCTGATAATGACTGCACTGCTGGTCGCGGGTTATGGGCTGCCATGGTGACTCCTCATGCAAGGGCAACTGCACATACAGCAATGCCACCCGGTGGCCTGTCTGAAAAACAGGGCCTCCTTCAACCCCACAGACAGGGGGGCCCTAGGAACAGGGTGCAAGCGACTGGGTTTTCCTAAGGCAATCGGCAGGAAGCTGAGATTCTGAGAGACCAGAGAGGGGAGCCGTCACCTGCTACCAGGAGATCAAGGGGCCTCACCTGGTGTGATTTGGCTTGCCACCTCCATTTCTCAACAGCGGGTAGCATGGCCACTTGCCTATCTGATTGCCACCTGGTTACTGATAAGTCCTTTAAGAGGGGGTCAGCCGTTCACTCAATGACCAAGAACGGGAGGATTCCAGAACTTAAGTCTCCCCAAGGGTTTTCCTTAGGAAGCTCAAGGTACACAAGAGAGGGAAGAACTCTCTCCAGAATGTATCACAAAGTAAGTCTGCTTCCACTGCTGGGGAGAGTTCTCATCATCTCACCTCAATCCTGTTTTTAAAAATAAGTAGCTTCTTGTTTGCTGCTGTCCAGGGTTCAGGGCAAGTACTGTGGGGGGATGGCAGTGAGCCAGAGAAGTTCCGTGGGGACTGAGGCATAACAGGAACAGCTGACTGACAGTCACTTCTTGTTCCGTGTCACACAAAAGCAGGTCAGCAGAGCTGCCCGTGACTGGGCCTGAAGCAGAAGTCTCTGGCACGTACTCCGGAATCAGACTGCGTGGGTTCCAAAGCTTAGTCAATTCCATGCTAAGAGGCAGTGGCCAAGTTACTTAACTCTTCAGTGCCTCAGTTTCCCCATCTATAAAATGGGCCTTTCAAAAATACCTTCCTTAGTATTGCTGGAAAGGTGAGATGAGATGGTGCATATGAAATTACTTAGCACAGGTTCTGGAGCATATTAGGTATTCATAAATGTTAGCCGCTGTTATTAGCAGCAGTAGTAATACTAGTGAAACAGCTGGCGAGGGAAAGTGAGCTGTAGGGAGTGATGTTTTGCCGCTGCCCTGTAATTGGCACGTTGCTTGGCAAACTCCAAGATCCTCAAATGGTCTTGTCTGCCTTCCAAGAAAATCAAACAACAGGTGCCTGGGCTGCGTTAACTTACTCCAGCCCCAAGACAGTCTGGTTGGTCTCAGATCTCCTGGAGCGAGTTTAATATTTACCACGGCCAGCATTTACATGAGAGCTGCCACCTCAAATGACTGCCTGCTCCACCTGAATGACTTTCCTATCAGTATTGGCCATACATGCCATGCAATCAGTGAGCACTACACGAATGCTCTAGTTCCCTGGGGAAGCTGTCACAGTGCAGCCTGCAGCTGCCCATCAGAGGAGGAAGTGATGGCTCTAGAGACATGCTGACTACTTTTCTCGCTTGGGGTAGAACTGACCTCTGAGCTACAAGGCAAAGGATGTGGGGGCACTCTGGCTGGCTGCACACCCAGGATCACCATTTCCACAGATGGCCCAGAGCCCAGGAGCCCTGGAGCCTGGGTAGGCAGAGGAACGGAGGGGAGCAAACCCTAAATTTCCAGTGCGGAAGGGATGGATGGGGCTTGGGAGAAGAGGGCAGGTCACTTTTCTGGTCCCCCAGCTGCTGCTGTCCCTGGAGGTGGGAGCACGTGCCAGTGCATGTCCTGCCCTAACCTTGGACTCTGAGATGCCTCCAGTTCTCAGCAGTTTCGGAGGGAGTCTCTAAACACACTTCCTGTTCAGATGGGCACCTGACTCGCTTCCCAGCAGCCTGTGTAAGAAGGGAAGCTGACAGGCTACCTTGCATCTCCCAGATAGAATAAGGGTAGTTACTAATTACTAATGAATGTGTGTTCATACCATGAATGTCTGCAGGAACAATCTATCTAGGATTAGATATAGGGAGACATACTAGCTATTTTCAAACATTTGGAGACTATGAGAATAGCCTTTTCCGAATTTCCCAGAGGCCTTTACTGAGGTTTAGTATGAGAAAGGGCTTCCTAACCGTCCACGTGGTGGGGACAGAAACCACCACCATGACCACAGAGGACTGTCACAGTGCAGGGGAGGGGCTTCTGTGCCAGCAGGTGGGAGTCTGTGCTGAGAGCACTGAAGCCCCTTTGACTCTAAGACTGTGGAACTTAAACTAAAGGAAGTGACTTGTGAGGGCGACACCCCGAGGACGGGGTGCAGGGGGTCGTTCCTAGGACAGCTGAAATTTGTCCATGTCACCCATTTGCTGCAGCCTCTGAGAAACTCTGAAGGCTGAGATATTCTGCTATCAGTATTGGCCATCGGTCAAACGAACATGCCAAGAAAAAGACCCAGGGGGGCTGGGTACATACCAGGTTGGGCAAGTTTGGCGGGACGGTTGAAAAGTTTGGAGAAATGGGGAAAGGGGGGTGGGGAGTGGGGAATGGCTGGACAACCAACTACAATGTATCCATTTTATTACTGGCAGCATCATGACAAGTGCCAGAAAGGAAATATGCAAGATCACTGCGTGTGACAGAGCTGACGTGGCTTTGTGATGAGCCAATAATTTGAGATGGAGAGAGAAGAAAAAACACAAACCTCTCACAAAAAGCCTTCGAGTCAAAGGAGAGGAAATTATCCAGACGACCAGGGTTGTCTAATCAGGGCCTTCTTATCAGAGTGTCTCTAGTGTAACAAGGAGACAGCCAATCTGCAGAGGGCTGAACGCTAAATTAGATCTGATCAGGACCCGCTTTCCAATTGCTCAACAGCAGGTCAAAAGCCAATGAGGGCTACATTTGCTGCTTCTTTCTGGAAACTGAGCCTGCCTGAGTTGTGGCAACTCTTGATCTTGAGAGGGGAGGACGCTTCGTCTTTACTCCCAGCTACGCAATTCCATCTGCGTAGAAAGGTGACATTAAACGACAGTTGTATCCCCAGCCCATGCAAACTCCTGTTACTTCTGCTAACTTGTGACTGCTGTCAGCTTGGAGTTGGGAGACGTTTCCTTATTTAAGAAGCATGCGTTTATTGAATGTGTGCTACGTGCCATGCACGGAGCTAGGTACTTTGAGGCACGCTGTATTTCTCCTTCAAGGGCGTTCTCCTCTCCACACCAAACACACAGATTGTGAAAGGATATTCATCCCAGCCCAATGGAATACAACAGCCCAAATCCTCAAGGCTAACACTATTGTTACTCTTCCTTCAAGGGATTGATAGCTACAGTTAACTAGCCTTATGGTGGCAGTTATAACTTACGGTTTCTTTGCTATAAGCAAAGAACGCCATCTGTGCAACCCCAGCTCCTGGGGTGTCATTCTAGCAAACAGCCTTCAAGGCCCACTGAGGGCGGGGACCTCTGGACAGGAATTTGCCCACGCGGAGACACACAGAGTGGGCCCACATGGAGGCACGGGTGGGGGAGATGCAGGAAAAAGATACAGACTTTTCTTTCTCTTGATCTCTGCTTCATGGACACAGGCCTGCCTGCTGCCTGGAAACAAGCTGGGCACTCGCTGCACTGGGCATGATTCACATTATTATATTGTCTGGGGAGGATCTGTCCAGGATGAGCTGTAAAGGACATAGGGAGGGAGGACAGACGTGAGACGGGAAAGGCTACAAGAAAAGTCTCACTGCCTCTTTCTTGAAGAATCTTGGGCGCCGCCATGTCAGATATGTCACCTGCTTTCCTCTCTCCACTCCTGCTCCTGGACTCTCACCCATCCGGAGACCCAGCTTGCCCACCTCGTCTGCAAGCACATGCTGGAGCTCCAAGTAACTGCACACGGGGGCAGGGAGGCCTCTGGTCCCTTCCTCACAGCCTGCGCCTTGGAGGTACACACTCACTCACACACACACACACACACACACCCACCCCTGAATTCAGATGTACACCTCTGTGTACACACATCCTGTGCTGTTCGGCGCGCGGGGGGCTCTCTGAGCCACAGAACCATGTGGTTCCACTCCCGTTGCTATCCCTGTTTTGTGCGTGACTGAGGGCAAGTCATTTAGCTCTGAGACTTGGTACTTTCCATTGCTCACAGGATACTTAAGATCGATTCCCAATACCAACAGGAACCGTGGCGCAGACACGGAGCAGACGTGGACATGCACAGAGGTACATTCCCATACCCACAGTACCTGCGTGGATGCTACAGCTACCCCCTCACAAAGCAGAGATCATTCTCCCCCATCATAAAATCTTAAGGTACGGGATGAGCTAAATTCCTTTCCTTGCCTCTCCACGTCAGAGTTCAATTATCTCCTTCAAACATTTAAGCTCAAATGACCAGAATGAAATAAATGCAAATAAATAATCCTGGGGCTTAAAATTCAAGGCAACAGATTTTCCTTTAAATTAAATAAACGCTTCCCACTCCGCCATCTCTTACCCAGACAGAGTCCTATCGGTGACTGATTATGCTCGTTCCTGATTATTTCATCACCCACCCCCACCCTTCCTCAGGGTCACATGTCTCTCAGCAGCTCTGCTTTGCGCTTAGTATTGGCACTCGGTGCGTGGATGTTTCAGTTTGCTATATTCCTAGCACACGCTTGCCTGGGCAGGCTCCTAGCTCTATCATTTAGGTTTGTTCACACTGATCTTGGCCTCCCTGTGCCAACTCTCTGGCTCTCCTTCCACCGCAAGGAGGTGATGGAGGTGAGGGGCAGACAGTTCAGAACTTTTTTTTCCTTTTGGTGCACATAAAGTCAAAAGAAGAGCTCTACAGAGCATGGCTGAAGGTTTGCAGGAAAGAACCTACAGACAGTCCCAGAGACACAAACAGTGACAAAGTTCCTACTCACAGCAGCTGTAGGGACACCAGCCCATCAAACAGCCCCTTGGCAATCTCGGTGATCTTGTTTCCATAGAGCACCCTGGAAAGGAATGGAGAAGACAGTGGTTACCATGGATGTGAGGCCACTGGGACCCCCTCGGGTAGGAGGCCATCACCTGGGCCAGCTCCGAGGAGGTGGACTCTCAGTGTGCCCTTCTAGCTCCACCTCATCCCTTCTCCCCCCAGTGAGACAGGAGGCAAGTGCCACCGGGAGCTGGAGGGGGGCAGGCTGTCGGGAGGGGAGGAGAAATGGGCTCCATCCTGTTTCACTCCTGGGCAGCCCAGATCCATAACTAATCCACAATAGGAAGAAGCAGTCTCTCTGTGGTGTCTCCCTGAGCCGCTCATGACTCACACCCCAGAAATAAACAAGATGTGTGGGAAGCTGACTGGCCCCGTGTCTCCTTGTCTTCCGTGGGCATTGATCAGGCTGAGCCAGCCTATAAGATGTTTCCTTCTCATGTCCCATTGCACCCTAGGAATTCCTCATCCACCTAGACAGGGCTTTGGGTATCTGGGGGCCCGTCCAGATGGCTCAGGGACTGTTGAGTACAGGAATGGCTCTCAGGAAAAAAGGAGACACAAGGAGCTGTTACCTCAGAGGGATGGCGGCGTCTAAACTCCAGCCCCTTTTCCTATTCTCTGCGCTCCGGGAGACAAGGAACTCGCACTTCTCTCATCCCCCTCTCTCAGCCTGCAGTGTCCCTCACACTGGGTCTCCTATTTGTGGGCTGGTCTCTGGTGACTTGTGACGCTTGGGGAAGAAGCCTGCTGCATCTGCCTGTCCTGCCCAGCGCCCATGGGTCCGGCTGGTCTCCAGCACGGCAGTGAGGACACTGTGGCCCCTTTGCTCTCACCCATGGCACAGGCTTTGCTGTCTCTTGGGTCCAGTCTCTCTGAGATGGAGGGAACTTAGCTAAAGATGGTGTTTCTTCTTCTTTTTTTAAATTTCCTCTTGGACCCTGAAGCACACTGAATGAAATGCAATATTCAAAACTCACTAAGTGTCTTTGCGGAGGCAAAATGGTAGGACCAGGAGCTGGTAAGTGGGAGCAATTAACCAAACTCCCCATTTTCCAGACGCCACCAGGAGTGAACAGTGAGCGTCTCTCTCAGCCTGTGGGTATGTTTCATTAATGTTTCAACAAATTAATGACTAAATAAAAGTCAGCATGATGGCTCAGGCTCACATGTCTAATTCATATTAATGTCCCACCGCTCACTGTGCCACACGTGGTAATGTCACAGTCTGCTCCTCTCTGCAGGTGTCCCAACTTCCCTACAGTAGAAGCTGGAGGGGCCGTGGGGCCAGGGGTCTGAGGGTCCTTGCATCACCCGTCATGCCTCTGTGTGGGACGTCTCAGAGCCGAGTGGGTCAACACCACTCTCCAACAGGCAGACGGGGCGTCTGGGTGTAGACCCCTCTGGCTCTCCCCCAGGATCTTTCCTTGACTTCCTTCTTCATATCTTTCAGGTTTGAGCTCAAGCACCTCTTTTTTGGGAAGTCTCTCTCTGGAATATTCTGGTTAATGTTTTTCACTACGTCACCCTAGTTTTATTTCTTTCTCACTTTTCATTATATCCTGTTATGTTACTTACATGTTCATTTAGTTTAGACATTTTTTTTGTACCTCCCCTCCCAACCCCCTGAATATAGGCTCCACGTGACATGATGTGGCTTGTTCATGGCCGAGTCCCTAGAGCTGAGGACTGAACAGAACTTAGCAGTCAGAATTGGCAGAAGAGTGAATGCACAGACATGGGGTAGAGGCTTTCCTGCCCTTTGCCTTGGCTGCTCTTGAGTTTGGATTGAGTGTGTTTGCGTTCAAAGCTCCATGAGACCAAGGGTCCTATCTGTCCAGTTCACTGCCACAATTTCTACTGCCACAACTGACTACTACTCAGCATGCAGTAGGCGTCTAGTGAATGGATGAATGCATACATTGGCAGTGAAGAGCAGTTCACTTAACCGGCGCCCTGATATATTTCAGAAGTGGCTAGTGGCATGTCCTTTTCATGGTTGGCAGCCATACTTTGAATTTCTTTTCCCGCAAGACCAGAAGCATCTCACTGTCTTCAGGCTGTCCCCAAAGGCCAGCAGAGGGAAACCAGACAAGGGGAACAGGACAACGGGGGCAGGGATAGGGTCGTGGTGGCAGACGGCTGCTCTCCCTTCTCCTGTGATCTTCAGCAAAATAAGCAGACACTAATCTCACACACAATCCTGTCTTTGATATCCCAGCCAGATGTTCTACCCGATAAATGAAACTAATTTACTCTGCCAGCAGCAGGCAACAGCTGAATCAAGAGACTTCCCTGTTCTCTGCCCGTTCCCAGAGGGATGGGGCCAGGTGGGGGAAAACCGTATATCAGATTACCTGCCCACTCATTAATTAAGCAAACAGGTTGCATAGAGGGGCGAAGCATGGACAGCTTGCCTCTGAGCAGCCTCAGTCTTGCCCAGGTGGGCAGGTCACCAAATGATACCTTTGTTGTATCGTATGTCCACTTTTCACATTATCTCAAGAGGCAGCATAGCCTAAGGATTGTGGGTTCTAGAGTCAGACTGCTTGGGTCCAAATCCCTCCTTTCCCACTTGGTACAGTGGACTTTGGGTAAGTTACATTGATTCATCCACCAAGATTTTTTTTCACACAATAACTTTGTGCCAGATACTG
Organism: Rhinolophus hipposideros; assembly: GCF_964194185.1. Classification (NCBI taxonomy): domain Eukaryota; kingdom Metazoa; phylum Chordata; class Mammalia; order Chiroptera; family Rhinolophidae; genus Rhinolophus; species Rhinolophus hipposideros. The sequence continues at coordinate 36,628,634 of NC_138069.1, forward strand.
TTGGAGGTGCCAGAGACTCAGCCAGGATGAAAACAGATAACCCCAGTCTGTGTGGAGTTATTGTAAACGAGAGAGGAGGACAGATTCTATATTCCAGGTCGTTGTGAGGATGGGACGTATAAGACGCCTAGAACAGTGCCTGGCACATAGTACGTGACCCACAAGTACTGCACTTCTAATTACTGAAATCACGGTCACTGCTGCCTGTGTGTTAGGCAGGAAAGGCAGCTCTGGCCCCGTTTTGCCTGGGAGGGAACATGCATGGCAGACTCCAGTGACATGCCCTGTGCCACACACTGAGTCACCGACAGAATCGGGACCAAGCTTTATGCTTTGGTGCCCTTGTGGGTTTCTGAGCCCCTGGTAGGTGAAGCTTTGGGTCCGCCCATGGGACTGCCCTAAGGTTTCAAAACCAGAGAAAGCAAGGGCTTATAGGATGGGGTTGATACTTTCTCAAAATGGCCATGAGGTTGGTTGGGAGAAAAAAACCTGAAAATCAGGGAAAGAAAATTAGCTCCTCCCGACAAGGCCACATTCATGGGGAAGATACAGATGTCGGGAATAAACAGACGTTACATTCTCTCGCTCCATCTCCCTAGAAGGCGCTATGAGGCCTGTGGGGTGGGACTGGGGAGTACAGTTAGAGTGGAAGGTGCATTCGAATTACAAGCCAATCACTGGGCAGCCTGCTGGGCACTTAATCAATACAAATAACGCATTAGGGTTGTAGAAATATTCCCCCAGATCAATTTCCCCTGAAGAAATATTTGTTTCTTTGACCAGGTTGCCACAAGTGTGTAAGGGAACATAAAGCCTTGATAAACAACTCCTGAAAAACATGGCTGCATCCAGCTCCCATCCCCCCGCGCCCCGGCCCCCCGCCACTCTGCTCCCCACTTACAGCGACGTGAGTGACTTCAGGCCCTGGAAGGCATCTGGGGCAATGTCCGATATCTGATTTTTGCTGATGTCTCTAAAAATATGAACGGGAGAGTCTGAGAACACGGCCATTCCTAAACGTGAATCAAGCATGTCAGGTATTCAAAATGGTGGGTATTAATTAATCACTCCATCAATTTTATTTATTTATAGTGCAAGAGAAGGGGCTAAAGGACAATTCAGTTCAACTGCCTCATGATAAAATCTACTCCATGTGTGTCACTCTTCTCGGCTTTCAGAGAACGTTCAGCCCCGGCACCTGGACTTGGACACATGGCTTGGCACATGTGAGTCCACATTTTGCAGGTGGGAAACTGCATCCAATCAAGTTAGGGCCTGTCTAGGTCACACTACCAGGTCCTTATTGCATAAATGAGGCAGGCACTGGAGCCCCCCAACGCAGCTCAGGGGTCCTCTAAACATCACCTTCTGCCTCATGCCTCAGCAAATGCTTATTTTTGTCCCTCCAAAATCCTGAGTCATTTCACCTCCCCGGTGACTTTTTCTCCCAGACCTGCATGGAGGTTTTGAGCACTGACTTCCGGCTTGGTCTGACTCAGTGCAACCTCCAAGCCGTGTGATGGAAACACACCAGGAGATGCTCATGGGATGGCTTTGAGCCGTGGGCAGGAGCGAGCCCAGGGTGGTGATGTCCAGGGCTTTGGGATAACATGAGCGAGAGGGATGCTGTGTGTTCGGAGGCAGCCTACCGGGCCTGGCTGGTGCAGGGGACCTGGCTCTTTCTCAGAGACAGGCTGCCCACTCTCCAGCACCCCAGTGACTTCTGAGCATCGTGCTAAGGGCACTTCCTGAGGGGGAGGGCTTTCTCTCAGCGTCATTAGCTCAGGGACAGCTGCTGCGCTCCTGTCACTGGAAGAGGAGACGCTCCAATTTCCAGCCACAAGGAGCCTCTCTGGCTGTTTAACCACATAAATCAATGGGTCTTTTGTGCAGACGAGGGGGAGCTGGGGTCTTGGAGGGTCAACAAGGAGGAGACAAGGGAACAGCGAGAAGAAAGCACATCTAAGCAGATTCTTGAGCAATTGCCTCCAGCGAGGCCAGGCTCCCAGCCCCCCAGCCTCTGAAGCACACACTCCTCCAGCCTGTTTCTCGCCTTCTGCTCCTCGTAGCCTTCCAAAGCGCCTGCCACCACCTCTGGCTAGGCCTCTGCTCCCTTTCCTCCCAGCTTCCAAAGCCTGAACGCTGAAAGATATTTCACAGGTTAAGGCTCCTTAGGCACAGCTGTCGAGCTTATCCCTTTAGCTGGCAAGATCGCCTCTGACAAATCCACAGATTGTGCTTGCAGACTCCTCAGCTTACACCAGGCTTTTCTTCAGCGCTCCATTTTTGTATAAGAGTCTTAACAAGCAAATGCCCCGGATTATCCTGATCTCGCTCACCCTCAGCGTGGCTGCCTAGCAAGGCATTTGAGGCCAGCGTGCGAAGTCTGTGTTCCGATCAGACTGGTGACGGCAACTGGTGTTTCCTCCCCCCACCCCTGATCCTGGGATGCCCCTTCAAGGTATGTAGGCCTCTCCCATGCCAGAGGAAGTTCTGTGATCAGTGGGGAAGCCTTCTGCCTTAGCTTTGTGAGGGCAAACTGTTTTCAGTCCCCAGCTGGGCTTTCGGACACACCCCTTTCTGCAGCACGAGGTGAGATGTCTCGTGGTTTGGGATGGTGGGGAGTGGAAATTGGAGAAGTGGTAGTCTAGCTGGGACTTGACCCTGGGGTTCATTTCGTCTTACTTCTTAATTCTGCAGGAATGGCAGGAAACAACAGCCCTGTGAGGTGAGGGACCTGGAGTCACAAGTGACCTGAGTATTTCGGTACAGAGCTGGCATCTCGACCCTCCCTTGCACTTCAGTATGATGGAATCAGAACGCAGTGGCACTGGACAGGAAGGCAGCTGGGAGAGGCGTCAGGAGCCCACTGACCTCCAGTGCTTGACCTCTCCCACTACGGGAGGGTGGTCCCAGAGCAGACTCTCGACCAGTGGTTCTCAAACCTCCAAACTTCACTGGGGTGTTTACTAAGATGCACCCACAGAGAGTCTGACTTGGTCAGCTGGGGGGCTGGGGTTAGAAATCTGCATATGTTACACATCTCCAGGTGATCCCCATGCAGGTGGGCCCTGAGTCAAACTTTAGGCCACAGCGTTTTAGAATTTGGTCTCAGACTCATCCCAGTCCCCTGGGACTTATAAACTGAACAACCCACAGGGAGTGAGTAGCCTTTACAGACTGTTCAGGACAGGAGGACAAATTCCAGTGCCCACAAGGGTCAAGCGGGAAATAAAGGTGCATGCTCTATCTGAGGGGTCTGCTACCTGAGATCATGCAAATGAAGAACTGCACACACCGTGCTGGCCAAACAACACAGGTTTGTCCTCAGGCGTTAGCGCTACCAGCCAACCAACCCCGTAAGGCAGAGGAGTCCTCTCCAGTGCCTGCTACTCTCCCTCCAGATGGTTTCTCTACCTTGATACTAGTGTTTAACTGCAAGTGTTTTTGTACTAAGCTGACCAGTAGAAATTGGTGGGGACAAAGCCATTCATTCAGAGAGAATTCTTCTTCTTGGTGTTATTATTAGAGATAATAGAAAGATGTGGTTCATTCATACCTGAAGGGAAAGCTGTTTTTGTTAGCTATTAGAGATAAACTCATCACGTGTATGGAGGAGGAATCCACATTGAGGGTTTCAAAATCCATTCTCACCAGGAACTTTACTTCTCCTAAGCTATCACACTTTAGTCAAGGTTTCTGAAATTCTGTTAGCTGAAAACATGTTTAGTAGTCTCTCTTCCCTACCACCATCCCCTTGGGGGGAAAAAGGCATCATACTAAATACCATCATAAGTAATCAAAAATTAAATTCACTTTCCAGGTTGTGACTGAGAAGGTCTTATGAATTTTACACTTGATCTTAGCCAAAAGGCTGAGAAGCGAGCGTCTTATGAATTTTGAATGCACAGATCATGGCAAGTCCAACAGGATGAAGAAAAGACAGTAAAACATAGCCAAGCTCTAAATTACCTGGACTTCACAAAAAATTAGAGCAGTAACTTACATCATGCAAGAGATATAGGTTGGGGCAGTGACTGAACTTGTCATTTTTCACTGGAATTACTATCTGGCTGCATAATCAGGCTGGGCTTTAAAAATGAACTGGGGTGGGGGTAAGGAGAGTGAGTGGGGAAGCAGGGAGCCCAGGAGATTAATGGCCCAAGGTTTTAAATATTAAGGCCTATATTTCTACAGCTCCTCCAGCAGGAACGCTGCCAAGGGGAGGGAAGGAAAACATGCTTCGGGCTGGCTCATTATGTTGGTTTCTACTTCTGGAATTGTACCAGCAGAAAATCTTGTTTGGTTTGGATTTCCAGGGAGATGGGAAGTTGGCTTCCTGCGATCTGAGGGAAAGCCTACCAATGCCAGAGTTTCGTGGGGATGTTTATTTTTAACACAAAAGGAGTCAGTGGCACTTAACCTCTTTCACATAGGCCCACCTCCTCCTCCTCGAGGGAAAGCGGTGACTCAGCCTGGAGTGGAACGGAACATTAAGTTCAGGTATATTTCTACCTGCCTTCTCTGTCTCCTCTGTGGGGGCCAGAGAGAGCAAGTGCAATGAAAACAGCATCTTGATTACGGGGCTGTAATAAATGAGTTCGTAGCCTGGAAGAGGGAAAGATGTCTCTCTCCCAGATTCCTGGAATCTCTGACGGCGATGGATGGGCCACTTCTGAATCCTACCAGCTTCCCTTCAGATGCCCAGCTCTGGGTGACTCACGGAGCAGCGCCCAGGACGCTCACATGATGGGGGCGGGTGGTGTGGACGATGTTGGCACAGTGGCGGGGCAGATTGCGTTTTAGCTCACCGCGTCATCCACAGATCCTAGCACAGCTCCTAGCTCGCAGGGGACGTTCACTGAGTGGAACTGAATGTGTGCATGGTTGTGGGAATGTTGGCGACAGTGCTGCAGAACGGTACAGTGCCACTGTCACATCTGCCCTGAAACTCCTACTTCAGGTCCACAGCCCCAAAGCCAGGGGACCATAAGAAAAGGGAAGAAAAGCCAGCTGAGCTCCACCGCCCACCCAGGTCATCGTACTTTGCTTCAGTTGGAGAGGCCCTGAGCTCTGAGGTGCCTAAAGGCATACGCCTCACCATCTGAACGCAACACTTCTGACCCTTACCCCCCGCGCTTAGGAGAGCTCTCCAGGCCTGACACTGCCCTGTCCACGCGGAACATGACATGGCCTGTCATCTGAGTAGGCTGCCCACCACACCTGACATGTTACCCCCAAACTGAAAACATGTGGGCTCGCTTCTCCCCAGGGGAAACTCACATTCGCTTCAGCTTCTTGTACTGGGTGAAGGCTCCGGCAGGGATGGATTTGATGGAGTTCTGTTCCAGGCGTCTGGGAAACAGAGCAGAGAAGAGTCAGAGAAGCACCCACCCACAACCAGAGGTTGCTGAGAGCCCTCAGGACGGAATGGTCTCTCCCATCACATGGCACGTATTCTTGTTCACAGGAGGCCAGGTGAACTCTGTGCAGAAGCCAAAGACTCAGGTTCTGGTGCGTGGAGCACCCAGCCCAGGGTCTCACTCCCTTGGGAGAAAGCTAGAAAAGATGGCTTCTCCTTGAGGAGTTTTGGTTCTTGCTTGTTATAAGATGGCTTTGGAGGCAGTCAGCTTCTGCAAAAAAAGCTGTTGGAAGTAACCAGAGTGCTGGAAAAGTGAAAGGGATAAAGAGAAGAAAGAGTTAAAAAAAAAAAGATGGACTGTGAGCTAGCAATGCTTATATGGAAGCACGTGGTTATTGTGTTAAAACTCAACCACACTGTACAGGGGGCCTATACAGGCAGAAGTGACAACGTCTGACTTCATTTCTGGGTTTTTCTTTTCTTTTCTTTTGTCTTCTTTTCTTTCTTTCTTTTTTTGGGTATAATTGACATATTAGTTTCAGGTATAAAGCATATGATTCAATGTTTGTTTCTGGGCTGTTCTAATATGGTGGAGAAAAAGTCTTCAAGTCTTTAGCTTCCAGCCTGACATTCATCAGACTGGCTCCCTGATATTCTGGTGGCCCCAGGGGTGCTGGCTGGACCACTTCCCCGGGCTGCTGGACAAATCTATGGCTATAACATCTTACGGACTTTCCTGAAATGCTCCTTCCTCTCCTATTACTCTGGGAAGACACGAGATGCTGCAGGCCCAGGGCTCAGAGCTTCCTTGGAAGAGAAAAGGCCAGGAGAGCAAGGAGCATCTCCATTCTTTATTCTTTCATCTCTCAAATGACTTCCTGTCACCAGGAACAGGTGTGGTGGGAAAGAGGCCTGAGCAGGAGGCAGGGCCCTCCATTAGAGGTGATGAATGGTACCCAGGCCCAGGCTGAGGACTCAGCATCTCCCCCTCATCCATCTCTCTTGTCTCCAAAGGTGTGGATCTTTTCATCACTTCCTCATTTGGCATGGATGCTTCCCAAACCCTCAGCTGGGGAGACATACAGAAAAGGGGTGTGTGGGGAGGGGCTGGGCAGCTGGAGGAGGAAACGGCAGGAGCTGGCTCCCTCGGAGGCTACATCTCGTGGACGCACATTTCTGGCTGGGATGAACCTGTTCATCTTGAAGAGTAATTCCTGCTGCAGAGCCGGGGAGACAGTCGTATTAATTTGTTCCTCTGCGATCTCATCTTCATTGGGGGAACAGAGTATTTGTTACTGGAACCGCTAATGGAGCAGTTTGCCAGCAATTTTCCCATTTCAAACAACATCTCAGCTGCTAATGTGGAATGGTTTGTCAGGCCTACCCATAACACAGACAAATCACTCTCCAGGCCGAAGGAAGGGGGAGAAAGATGAAGGGAGGGTGAGAGAGGGGGCATCACGACAGATCATTCTCGGATGCTGGAAGAATGGAGTCTACAAATGAGACTGCCACGGTCTGTTAAGAAAGCCTTTGCGGCCAGCCAGAAGGCAGGAATGTGCTCTTCTGGGCCCCTGGGCACAGGCTGGCTGGGCAGAGACCTGGCTGGCTCACGGTGAGCCACAAAAACATGCCACAAGGTCTCAGAGGCTGCAGACTCCTGATGGAGCCGCCCGCTGAGGCAGCTGACTTGGGCAGGCTGCCTTGACTGAGAAGTTCCAAGGACATTCTCGTTTTCTAGATGAGCAGAGTTCAGCAGGGGTTTCTCAGCCGAGGAGGCAGCAGCTCTGTGGGTCTCTGGGACTGCCAGTCAGGTGGCAAATGCTCTCCAGGAATCCTGTGATTCACCTGCCACTTTGGCAAGGGACTGTGGCTGGATGATGCTTCTGGAGAGAGCCGCTGTCCATTAACGATGGCGATCCCATCAGCTTTTTCCAGAGGACCCACTGCTCCCAGCTGTGGGCCAAGAGCCCATGCGAGTCATGTCAGCACTAGGTGTGAGGTCAGCTGGCTGCCACGCAGTTCAAAATCAATGACCCGCCACTTTAGGGATGGGTGCAGGGAGGAAGGACGCATCGGTGAGCAGGAGGTGATACCTGCACCCAGAGAGCTTAGTCCTCTGGTGATTTGAGGCCAGCTCAAAACGGCCCATCACAGAACCAAATTTTATTGCTACCACACAGGAAGAGCTATCTTTTATGACGTTGAGTTGATTTATGTCTATTATCTCTTTTAATCCTTACACGTATGAGGCAAGTTGTGTTGGCCACAGACGGTGGGTGAGGACAATAAAACCTAGAGGGATCAAATAGTCTGTCCCAGCTGACGGAGCTAGTAAGTGGCAGAACTGCCATCTCTCTGTTTCTACCCACTGGACACACTGCCTGTTTTTCTGAAAAAGGAGAAACTGAGACGCAGAGACGAAAGTGGCTTTCCCAAAGTCACAGGAAAGTTTAAGGGGTTACGAGCCCAGGGCTCCTTCTGACACATCGTGCAGCCTCTGCAGAAGTACATATTTTGTAAAACGGCCGTAGGAGTTGAGGGAAGATGGAATGTAGATGTGAATATGGATGAAATACGCGAATAGCACAAAGGTGTGATTTTTGAACAAAGAATTCCACCCTAAGCCTGTAATCCTGGCAGGGACGTCGCTGTGTGTCCTGTACTCGAGACTGGTCCACTCAGGGGAGGGTGTTTGTCTCTGCTGTTGCTCTGCGTCCTGTGCGGCTGTGGGCACTGGCTGGACATCCAACCCCAGTGAATGTCAAGGCCATGGGTGTAGGTTAACCTTGCCCCAGGGGCAGCCGATTGCCTGGGGGTGGCTGGGTAGCTGTGAATAGTCAGCGTACTGCAAACGTGAAGGCCAGGGTAGGATAATGATAATCAGGTGCTTAGAATCAGGCATTAGGCTAAGAGTTCTCCGTGGTGTGTCTAACAATATTCACGCCTCTAGGAGGCAGATCCTAGTCATGATTACCATCTCCACTGAACATGAGAAGACTGAGCTCAGAAATGTTAAGTCACTTGCCCAGATTCACGAAGCCAGGAAGAGCTACAGCCGGGACTCAAACGCAAGCTCATTCGGTTTGAAAGCCCGAAGTCTCCATCACTGAGCTGTGTTGAATGTCGTCTGGGGCTGAGGCATTTCCATTCTGTTAGTCATTGCCTGCACTCATTCTCAGGGAAGTGGCCCTTCCATCAAGGAAGTAAGGCTGGAGGGTGTGCGCACACACAGTCGCTATGCAGCAGGTACCCGTGGTGGCTTTTACACATAGACCAGTCCCACAGCCGGGAACACGCATGCAGAGATCCATTCTCCCAGGGACAAAAATTCAGTGTGAAGGACAAAAAGAAGCATTCACATCAGCAGAAACGGTCACACTGAGGGATGTGTCTGAAGCCAGCAGCTGTTTTAGGTCTCTCTTAACCGGCACATGTTGTCTTTCTTTGTCTGGCAAACATTGTTTAGGCTGCAAACTGCTTTCCTAGAACTAGCGCAGAAACAAACATACCAATCAAACATCTGAGCGTCTTCTGGCACAAGTGAAAACAGTGGGAACTTCGGATGGGGATTTTTCAGTCATTTGCGCTGGTATGGATTTGACCTAGTTCCTTGGTGTTTCCTTAATGATCTGTCATTTGCAAACATGCGACTGAACACAATATATTTCTAGCAATACATAAGTCAACATGTCGCCAGAGAGACTGGCAGGGACACGGCTGTGCAGGGCATGGCTGCGGGTCACCCGGCAAAGGGGTCCTGGAGCTGGGCTGGACTCCTGGTGGTGGTGTGGCTGAGGCAGTGACGATGAGGGACAGCTGCCATTCACTGAGGGCTTTTATACATCAGACACCGGCTCTTCACACACTGGCTCACTGTATTTAAGACTACAAAGCAAGTGGTCTTCTTAATATGCCCATTTTACAGACAAGGAAGTTGTGGTAAAGAGAGGCCAACGTGCCTAACATCAGGCTGCACGTCGGGACCTGGACTTGAACCCAGACTGGTCTGACTCAGACGTCTGCGTTCTTAACACTTAGGCTACACTGTCTCTTGCAGAAGTCACCATAGTGAGTGTGTACAATGGTCCTTACGTCTTTCCCATCTCTCTTAGTTTTCCCTTGACTTGGGAGCTCGTGAGGATGTCCAGATCCATGTTCATCCCTGGGCCGTTTGGTTGGAGACAAGACCATGATTCAGTTTCTGAGGCTTCACTGCGCTTGGAATAGGGCTGAGGGGGAAGGTTCCCATCAGTCACATTCCTGGCCTCTCCCTTTCTTTACCTTAGCTGCTGGTGGTTCTTCGGAAAGGCAGGGAGTCCTAACGTCCCGCACTAAGTGTATGTGTGTGGTCCACAGCAAAGATGAGGAACGTATGTGTGTGACGTGAGCCATTCCGCAGAACACCTGGCATTGCCCACACAATACAGAGGTGTAGACACAGAGCCCGATTTGCTCTTGTTACATACAGATGCCCAGAGGCCTCCAACAGAGGACACCTGTTTTTCTTCTTAGAAAAAAAATGAATGAAGAATAGTATGGGAACTTGAGACTAGTCATCTACCACATTGTATATGTATACATGTGTGTAAGTTTTTTCTTTTTAGATTCCATTTGGTAGCTTCCAAACAGTGTGCTCCATTCCTACATGTTGTCATTTAATCTTCCAGGAACATCTCTAGTAGGTACAATGAGCCCCATTTTTCAAAGGGGGGATCTGAGTGAGCCAGATGTTAAAGAAACATGCCCAAAGTAAGAGGCAGAACGGGATTCACCCCCAGGACTATTTATCCCGAGGCTCTGTTCTGCATTATCCTACTACCTGATCGGCTTTCCTTTTACACCACGTGCCCCTATCCCATCCCATCTCTCTTCCTTCCACTGCGGCAGTCCCACAGAAACAAACCCGGTGCTCTCAGAGCATTTTAAGAATCATTGATGTCAATGGTTTCCAGAGCGCTTCTGCCTTTCCATTCTGCTTTTCTGTTTTTGATTTTTAGTTCTCTCTCTCTTTCTTTAAAATCCCCTAGTGACCAGTGAAATGGGAGGATATTTACTTTTGTTAGGCAGCTGTCTCCCCACCCCAGACAAACAATGGGGTTGAGGTGAGGCTAGGTGCAAAGGGGGGCTACTTTTCTCCCTAGATGCTCTCACTTCTGACTTGACCTTTAAGCCCATCCACAGCCTTTCTTCAGCAAATAAATTAACCAGCTATGGTGGAAGGCATGAGACACTGGGTGCCACTATGTGGGGGTGTGGGGCAAACACGGAAGAAGATGGGACAGAGATTAAGACGGTGCTTGAGATACGGATGGCCCCTCTCCAGCCTTAAGGATCCAGGAGGGTAGACTGACGATGACAGAACAGAGAAGCATGTGGGTCTCTGGCTCTTCCCAGAACCCATCCCTGCTGGAGGCGGGAGCGGGTAGAGAGAAAAGTTGGGGAGCAACAAGAGTAGTGCTGTTCATGGGAGCTCAGTTTCAAGGAACATCTGCAGCGAACCATCTCACTGCAGGTTCTCTGGAAGAAAGCTATTTTTAGGAGGAATTGGCTATGTGGGGAGACCAGCACACACTTCCCTGAGCTGCTCTGGCTTTGGAAAAATCTAAAATTCTGCCTGATTGCTTTGCGTGAGAGAGAGAGAGCACCCCCTGCAAAATATTGGAGAGGGCAGAACCCCTCCCAAGGTTTAGGAACACCACTACCAGCTAAGGACTGAGGATAGGGAGTAGAGAGCCTGACACGGTGCCAAGCACGCCGAAGGAGAAAGGAGAAATATGGATTGTGTAGGTGGTTATGGACACGAGGCGGAATTCTTGATAGTAGAAAGAAACAGTCCCACGTGGCTGACTCTGGGATGATAAATCAGACACTTCCTATTCATTCTGGGGTGTATCCTGAAGTTTCAACTCTCTGCTCCCTTTTTCCTCATCTTCCAACTTCCCCCATTGGCTGGTCTTCTCTCACTGCTAAGAGGATGCATTTTAGTTGCTTTAAAGACTTTCAGGCCAACCCACAGGTGCCCGAGCACGGGCTTTGTTGCTTCTAGAAACAGTTCTTTCTTACAGGTCACCTCTCCCAGGACCCTCCAACCGTAGTCTTGCCAACTCTGCTTTAATGTCTCAGCTTTATTTCATCACAGGAGAAAGAGGCAAGCACAGCACGTGAATGAAGACCTGGGCAATCTGTCTGATGGGCTGTGGGTGCCAGGTAAGCAGGGGCAGTCTTATTTGCATGTCTGCATACATTTGCATGAACATGAGCTACTGCCAGGCTCGATTTATAACGCTAGTGGCTAGGCTAGTTCTTGAACCTATTCTTTCAACCATAACTTTCAAAGAACTGATCTAGCTTTACGGACGGACCTCTTATTCAGGCAGCTCCAGCTCCTGTGGTTTCTAACCCCTCTCATCGTGCCTAATAAAAGTGGTGGTAGTAATAGCAGTATCACTTGGAGCAGTGGTAAAATCACAACTATCATTGCTCACACAGTATGCTCCACGTACCAGACCCAATGCTAAGCATTTGACAGCAAACGTTCACTTAACTTGCATAAGAAGCATTAAGAAGGTACCATTAGCTTCTGCATTTTTCAGTTGAGGAAACCAAGACTCAGAAACGATATTGGTCAATGGCAAAAAGGCAGGGCTGGCGTTAGAATGTAGGTTTGCCTGAATCCATGGTTGACACTCTTAATCACCTGGTTGTCGTTTGTGGTTGCTCATTTTTGGAAGTACTCTAGCTAGGTTAGTCATTCCCAGACTTTGGGATTTCATGGGCTAGGTGGTTACCGAGCTTTTATTTTGCCAATAAAGCAAAATAAATCTCTCTCTCAATTATACATAATACACATTCATATAAAGCTGTACATTTATAATTCTATAATGACTGCATATAATTAAACACATATTTAACACACACATGTATCCTGCCTTCAGTGGCCGTCATTTTCTAAAAGAAATGGCATTTTTAATAACAACAAAAGCAGAATAAGGAAGTCCAGGAAATTACTATAAAGGACGTTCCTTTAAGCTGAATATTTTTGCTCAATGGAAAAACATCACGTTGTTCTTGTTTTTCTCACGTTACCCCAAATCAGGAAAAACTCACTAATAATCAGAGAGCCTCTTGGAAATCACTACTCAAGCTTGTTAATATCCCCTTTAACATTCTATGTCCAGGTGTGAGCTCAACAGCCCAGGTATGGTCTGGTGTGCATGGGCCCCACCTATGATGTGGACATCTGTAGTTTCTCTTTCCCAGACACCTGAGCCGTGCGCCTCTGAGATAGCGAGATGTGGAGCAGGAGAGCAGGGTGGGCAGGCTCAGACCTCCTGCATCAGGGGTGGGGAGGGGGTCAGTGGTTACAGCCTGACCACACAGACTAACCTCTTTCCTCAGGCTGTGGTTTGAGACCTGGTCAAGGGAAAATCTGTGCCTGCCAAAGAGAAAACCTGGCAGATGGAGAAAGAAAGGAACCATCTATGGGGATCTGAAATGACGAATGTTGGCAGGAATTCTATCTTGAACATTCATCTTGGGGGGGGAAGAGTCCTGCCTTGGAGTGATGGGGGGAGTGTCTTATAAAGAGGAGCAAAGGGTTCACTGGGTCTCCACCCAGAGAAATGGGGCTGGGAAATGAAGTGGGAAGACTATGGGCAGGGAGAGGAAGAGCAGGGGGAGAATGAATCAAGGGAAGGGAGAAAAAGAGAAGGGAAAAGGCTGCAGAAAGGGAAGAGAGTAAGGACAGGGATAAACAGAAATGGTAGGAGGAGGGAAGCCGAGGGATAAGCAGGAGAGTCGGTGAGGTCTAAGGGAATTCCATGCAAAGAGGGGCTCCTCAAGGCTAGAGTCTGGACCTCAAGCAGTGAAGGAGAGTTATGGTAAAACACAAAGGGAATCAATTGGTGATTCTTGCTGAAAGGATGACTGAGGGCTGAGTAAAGGTGGATGAACAACACAGGCGGTGTGGATGTCACGCCAAGAGGACACTTTGCTAATTCGCTCCTACCTACAGGAAGGGCGCGGAAGCATGGATTGCGTCCTCTGGGGCTGGGGAAGAAAGTATTAAAGGAAAGCAGAGAAAAGCTGGCCAAGCAGATGAAGAAAGAGGGAATAAGGCCCCACGGTTGGAAGTCACATGTTTCTTCTCCTCTCAGTTAGTGTGAAACCAAAATCCTTACCATGCCTCCGTGATCTGGCCCTCATTACCCCTCTGACCTCACCCCGTGACACTCTCCCTTGTGTTTGCTCCATACTGGCCTTCTGGTACACCAGGCAGACTCCTACCTCAGGGCCTTTGCACATGCTATTCCAGCTTTCTGCAACACTCTACCTCCAGATATTCACTTGTTGTTGTTTTTCTCATTTACTTCAAGTCCTTTCCTTGGTTTAGTTTTCTCCATAGAACCTACAACTGTCTATTATATGATCTCATTTATTTTGCTTTATTGGTTATCACAGTCTTCCCACCACTAGAACACAAGCACCACAAAAGCAGAAACTGTCTGTTTGTTGATGCTCCCAGTGAGCTCATAACAGATATTTGTAGAGTGAATGCATGAATGGAGGAGCCAATGGGCCACCTATTGGAATGCACTGGGAACCAAAGGGCAGGCAGAGGAGGACGAGGGGGAGAAAGAAGCAAAAGAGGAAGATGGGGGAGGGCGGTGGACATCATGCAGAAGCACAGAGGCGAGGGAAATGAATGTTTTTTTATTCAGAGGGATTTCAGCTAATGATGTTTTCAACAGGAGGGTCCCACCTAATCATGTTTTTAATAAAGCCACCTAAAAGTGAAGGCAGAAAATGAAAACAATTATTGTCATATAAAGAGCGATCTGGAGGTCAAAGCCGACTGGCGCTCTACTCAATCCAGAATGAGACACCAGCCATTTTTTAGTGCATGAGGGAATAGTGGGCAAACTGAGCTACGTGGACAAACACATTTGACTGGAATTTGTCTGGAATTTTGGACAGCTGTGCACACACACAAACACGTCCAATCTTGTCTCTACCTGAAGATCAATCTAGGGGACAATGGTCCAATCTGAAGTGATTCAGAGCTCAGTCTCTTGCTATGGAGTCAGGTCATCCTTCGTACATGTCCTACCATGACCATGACCACCTTCCAGAGCACGTGCCCGTGTGCCAGGGATGGTGGTAAGTGCTTACATGCAGTATTTCATTTCGTTTTCACAAGGGCTCACTGAGAGGACTATAATTATCATGTTATTAGAGGTGAGAAAACTCAACATGAAAGAGCAATCATTTCGCCCAAAGTCATCCAGCTGGCCCATGGCGCCAGGACACAATCACAGGGTGACTCCAGGCCAGGGCCTGGCAAACCTCTCCTGTAAAGGGCCAAATAGGACGTCCATTGGGCTGCTGGGTCACAGCCATTCACTCCTGCCGTAGAGCCACGCACAATACGTAAACAAACAGGTATGGCTGTGTTCCAAGAACATACAAAGCTAGGTGGCAGGTATATTAGGCCCACGGGCTGTAGTGTGCTGATGGAGTCTACGCTGTTGACCACAGAGCTACCATACCTGGGGGAGCCTGGAAGCACGGCAAACAGATTCGTGAGGGTCAGCTCTAGCAGCCCAACAGGCTGCCTGCTTACTGGGGGATTGGCTGAGGCAGTGAAGTGGACTCGCCAGGGACAGAGGGTGGCAGATGGGGCACTTACATTTCCACGATGCCCTCTGGCAAGTTGGCGGGGATCTCCGTCAAGCCCTTCCCGCGACAGTCCACGATGTTATTACTGCAAGTGCAGGCCGAAGGGCAGGAGATGGAGTTGGCATTGCAGGATGGAGGCTCTGAGTGGGGGCCTGTGGGGCCAGAACACAATGGTCAACTTACGTCAGTGTCAGGAGCCTCCTGGGTTCCGGGCCCCTTAACCAGCTTCCCAATGAGACGGCGCTGCTGGTAAAGCTACCTGAAAAATTATCAGCAGCTGACATCTCCGCTCATCTCAGAGACACAGCTGCCACTGGCTGAATACTGAGCCAAGAGGAGAGACTCTGACCTTGAGCTGACTATTTCTGGATTATTCCACTGGCTCTGTCATCTCATCATCCTAGCCTTTCAGAGAAAGAGGTCCTCTCAGAGTCAATCACACATGAAAATATGCAAAGAGCTTATCCCGGGATCGCTTTCTCAGGGTGCCCAATGTTTGAATGACACCCTAGAGTTTTTGGCTTTTATCTAGGAATTGATGCTGAGTGTAGATACACCTTCATTCCTTTCTCAAGTGGCTGGAAATCACTATCAAAACCAGGTGGGAGGAACAAAGGTGGGAGAATTTCCCCATCCGGGGCATCAATGTCCACATTTCAATACAGTCATCAACAGTGACACCCAAGACATTTTAACAGCTGTTATGTCCAGAGAACATGCAAATGAAACTTATCTCATTAGAAAAAAAAATAAGTTACTACACATTTTCAACTCGGCTCTTACTTTGGTCTGAGATGAGAAGCAGTGTGACTTTAGAGCAAAGTGATAAAAACCCAAGAAAATGGCATCCAAGGAGGTTACTTAGAAAGGCAAATGTAGACAAACATACCCATCAGCCAGCGAAATCAAGATTCGAAGAGTCCCAAGAATCATAATCACTGTGGTGGCCACGTTAAATCTCTCATACAAGAAGTCAATTCACATGTTGTCAACGCATTATATATGTTTTCAGGCTATGACTACTTCTTCAAAGTGAGGTAAGAATCTCAAACCTGTGGTTAGCTTTGCAAGTGTGGACATTGTGGTCCAAAAGGTAGACTCAGCCCAATGGCTCCTATCCCTCTCCTGCTGGATCCAGCCACAGGGGTCATTTCCGTGTCTTTCCATCTCCCTTTTCCCAGAGCAAAGGGCCACAGGCGAGACCAAACCCAGCATAACTCTGCAGACAGCCTCACAGCTCAGACACGAAACTTCTGGCTGGGAGCTGTCGAAAGAGACTAAACATGAAACACATAAAACGACTGCAGGGAAAAGTGATCTGCGTTTGGCCTCTGTTCACTGGATGAGCTGAGTCTGGGCAGTCAGAGTGAGTCCAGCTACAGAAGTTGCATCAGAAGACTGACTGGGCCTGGGGCAAGTCCTCGTGTGGACACTGAGTGAGACGAGTACAGTGGAGACGGCTGCCATGCTCAGCAGTCCCCAAGTTTGGGGTGATCCTTCTGTAGGGGTTCAAACGGATGCCTGTAGCTTAATTTGGGAGGTTTGCCTTGCCAGAAAGTGCCGACCCAGTGATCACAGAGTCTTATTTCCCATGGTGCCTCTCTCACACACACTGTCACACACATACACACACACAATTTTTTTTTTTTTTAAACATCCTCTTAGCTGGACATTTGAGAAAATATTCTTGTCTAGGGTATAAGGACTTCGAACTCTCCAGTGTCATACTAGTGGCTCCAATGGAGACCATGGAAAATGCCAGAGAGATGATAACTTACACTAAACTCCCCACCTGGAACATTCATGTTCTTAGAGAGAGAGGTGATACTGGCTTTGTTCCAAACTGTGAAAGTCTTTACATTCCTAAGACAATGGCAAGCCAGAGAGCCAGCCTGTCAGAGCCTCAGATCAGGAAGGAGAATGTCACGGCTGAGAGCGTGGGCTCTGGAGTCCCACTGCCCCAATTTGAATCCTAGTTGTATCATTTCATCCTTATGTCCCTGTGCCTCAGTTTTCCCCATCAGTAAAATGGGTGGGGGGAGTAACAATGCTTATTTCATAGCATGGTTTTGTTGTGAAGGCAAAGGAAGTTAATGCATGTAAAGCATTTACCAGAATGCATGGCACAGAGTCAGAGCTCAGGAATGCCTGCTATTGTTATCACCCTTTTTAATGTTATTATTACCAATTGTCTGCAAGACCTTGGGCTAGTCGTGGCACGCACTCTGAGCTTTTTGCTACCTTCTCAGTGAGTAAGGAGTTTGGATTGCAGATGTCTGAAGTCCTTTTTGGGTCTAACGACTGACTACTCCTGTTCTTCAGAACAATGGAAGCAGAAGTGAGACAACTAACAGCACCCTTCCCACCTCAGCTCCACTTCTCTTTGCAGGTAACTAAGAGTAATACCTTTGCAGGTCTCTTTGCAGGTAACTAAGAGTGTGATGGCCTCCTACCCCCTCACCCATATCCCGGGGAGGCTGGGAGCAGTACGGCTTCAGATGCAGGGCTTTTGGAGCACAGATGGCGCTCCTCCAAAGAAAACTGCCAGGTCTGTCCCTCCATATCAAGGGGTAAGTGCGCCAGACAAAGTTAGGGAGAATTGCCTCAGCCTGGGTACTATCCTGTTTGGGAAATGTTGGGCTCCTGGAGGGGCTGGAGTCGGAGCTCCTGCATTTCCATCCATGGAGGAGGGATGACTACCCCTCTTTTGATCTGTCCATATATTACTTGGTTGGGGTGTTTCTGAAAAAAGGGGGAAAATAAGACATTATGGTCAAGGGCTTCTATGGGCAACAGGAAGTTCTGAAATGGGAGTTTTTTCAAAACTGCTCCTTTGGATGGCTCTCCTAACGTTAGTTCCGTTTAAACCAGACCCAGATTGCAGCCTTGAGTCCCTCCAGGAAGAAGCTCGGTGTTTCTCAGGGTAGCTCTGATTCTGTAGGCAGTGTGTGCTACATTTCAGGGGATGTTGTTAAGACTCCTTAACCAGGTCACTAACAACACCTTTAATTACGCAGAGTGGTAATTACAGCCTCCGTGAGCACCCAGGCTGGCAGCTCCCCAGCCAGGCACTCACACATAGTAAGGACATTACTCCCTTGTTAAACAAAATTTCAGGTTGAAGATGGTGCCGAAAGATGGGTTCATTTTCTCTGAAAACATTCCCCTCTGATCAGCGCTTGATGGACCAAAGCCCATTTCGCTTTGGGCCTCTGAGTGACGTCAGAAGTCCCTCCCCTTTGCTTTCTGTGTCTGGACAGACTGAGTCTAGAATATAAATTCTATAAAGGCAGTAACTTTTTTTGTCTTCCTGTCACATCCCATGTGCCTAAAACAGGGACCGACACAAAACACCGACTTAGTAAACATACCTTGGGTGAGTGAGAGGACAAATTCACAAATGAAATTGGCCCAGAAGCCTGGTAGACATGGGAGCTGAATGTCACCAAACTATGGCGGTGAGCCTTCCTTCTGGAAGGGCGCTGAGGGGAGCCCTGAGTTCTGTGTGCCCTGGGCTCTGGTCATAGAATCAGCCACAGAGTGAGGGATAGGACGGCACTGGGGAGGTGGGCTCTCATGCCTGAAGTTGGAGGCTTTCTGCCGCATTTGCCCAGTCCCCTGGGGCTGCCAGTAGGCCTAACTCACCTGCATGGGTCACACTGAAAGCACAAGGTCCTGAGGGGGTGGTGCAAGGGGCAGTGGATTTCCAAGGGGACAACACGAGGAAACACCTGCCTTTCTACAAGATGGGAGGAAGAGAGGAATGGAGTGGAGTTTTCATATCAGGATAGGAAAAGTCTCTACGTCTCTTTGATCGAAGGGACTCTCTGGGGATGGGCCTCAAGCGTGTCTCCCTGTTGCATAACACATTCTCATGGTGCCCATAAGTCCTCATCGGCCTGGAGCAGCCTGTCTACTGGTGCCACCTCCTCCTCTCCCTTACATCAGAACGCAGGGATGGACGAGCACACAGAAGCCCCTGTAATCTATGTTCTACAGTGTTCTATTCTAAGCTTAGGGGTGAATGCGGATTTGCTCTTCATTCCTTCCCTTTTAAGTAAGTGCCCAAGCCCTCTGCTCCTGGAGGCAGGAGGATGTTCTCACCCTGAACTGGAGGTGAGGGTGTGGGCCCAGAGCCCATCACCCAGCCGGGGCCCATCACCTTTCCTCAGTCACGCTTCTGCTCTACCTTTCCGATCTGGAGCCAGAGAGACCTCTGTGCCAAACAAGAGGAAACGGAGATGCCCGCCTTCTGAAGTCTCCTAAGCTTCCCCACATTGTGGCCTCATGCGTTGATAAAGGGCAGGGCAGAGCTTGGGGGAATGCGGCACTGGCCCTTCTCTGCTCTTCACTGATCACTGGGGTGCCCCTATCCCATCAGGAAGAAGGGCACTCCATGGGCGAGGGGGCAGGAATGCATTCCCCGCCTGGCTTCACACAGGAAACATGCTCATAATCACCAGCACAGACAGAGAACTAACCATCCTGTCTCTGCGGGCGGCACAACTCCTCCTCTGGTTCTGAGGGACAAGAAAGCTGGAGTGATGACCAGGGAGGTGGATCTGGCCCAGCTGCCACCTCACCTTTGTTCTCCTAATGGGCAAATGGGGATAATTGTCACACTAAAAGCACAAGGCCCTAACTTGTTCACCCCAATGAATGGGGCAAATGTCACTGAGCTTTAGACCTACAAAGGGTCATGGAGATGGTGAGGAAACAGGAGCCCTGAGAGAGGAGAGCTCTTGCCCAAAGACACAGTCATGGCCAAACTAAGAATAACCATCATTGTTGTAAAAGCAGCCAACATTTACGGCATGTTTCCTCCGTGCTAGATGCTGTATTAAATGCTTTGTATATACAATCTTACTTGCTCCTCATAACACCCACGGCGTAGGTTCTATTACGAGTATCCCTGTTATACTGGTGAGGAAATGAAAGAATAGGAAGGGTAAGCAAACTGCCCAAGATCATGGAGTTAGTGAAGAATAAAGCTCCACATTTCGGTCCAGTGCTCTTCTTACCATCAACTCTGCCCAAAAGACACCCACATGCCTCTCTTTATTGCTGTGAAATTGAAGACCATTAGCGCTTTGGAGTCTCGTGAGGGAGAAAGAGGCAGTTCGGGTGGTGACATGGAACAGTCAGACATGCTTGTGTTAGAGCTGAGTTTCTTTCTGTCTTTAAAGAGAGTATCACCGAGTAGAATGCACAGAGTCGAAACATCCAATGGCCTTGTGAGCATGTGGAAATAAATTAATTCCAGTATTCAAATTAAGCATCCCTGTTGGCCTCTGGCCTTTCAAAAGCCAACAACAGACTGCAATGACAATGGGACACAAGCAATTATGATGAGAATATAAATGAACGTGATTTAAATACCAGAGGCATGATAATTTTGGGAATGGCTATAAACCTAATAATCTCATTCTTGCAATGTCCAATTATGGTGTTTTAATTAAAATCTCCTAAGGAGATGGGCGGCCAGTCAGGCTTACCTTAATTATCTTTATACTTAGTAGCTGGTCCCAAATTAAAAAAAAAAAAGAAGAAGAAAAAGCTGGGCGGGAGGGAATTTCCTGTTTCCAGGGAGACACACCTATTTCATTTTCAATAATAAATGAGAATATGTTCATTGAGAGGTTATTAGGATCAAACAGTGTTCTAGGTATCAGGGTACCTGAAATAAGGTACGCCATGGCCCCTTATTGCTAGAAGACAAGATTAATCTTCATGAAAAGGTATCTCACATTCAAAGGCCATGGGCAGAAGAGTGTGAAATGGGGGGACAACCCAATGGGTTCAAAGATATTCAAAGGAAACAGATCACTGACTCAGGAGGTCAAAGGTTTAACGAATCCCCTTGAATTACAAACTGTGACTGGTAAAAAACGTTCTCAGATTCAGGTGTCAGAAAATTGACGCATGGAAGGTAAATGCTAGAGTTTAAACTCCCAAATAAGCCCTTTAGGTAAGGATGGAAAAAAACAACCAAACAAACAAAACTTTGCAACTCACATAACACAAGCCAACTAATGGCCAAAGCGGAACCTTTCTTCCGGGCTGCGATAAGAACTCTGAGAAAGTCCCAATCAGGTTCAGGCAATGAGACCAGGACTCTTCGACTCCTGGGGCACTAACCTTGCTCTTGAATCAGTAAAAGCTAACAGAGAAATCATTTCAGCAGTGGCTGAAGGAAACCAAGCAGTTCAGTTCTGTACCACAGAAAAACGTTCATAATAAATAAAACAAAGATATAGTCCGTCACCCTTGTGAAAAATTCCTAATTGTCTCTCCAGAGGAAAAAAAAATAAATGCCTTTGATGGGAAGGGTGCAGGTGACAGAGGAGATGCATTTTGTCAAAGTGTGCTGCTAGTGAATTCCTGGGTTAGCTGGAGTGATAAGGGGCCCGTAGCTGTGGCTTCTGGAAAGAGGCTGGGCTCCAGACAGCTGGATTTAATTCAAAGGGAGCTATGAGGAACTCGGACAGGCAAGGCCCTCACAGCCTGAGACATCATGCTCTTTCCTATCTCTGCCGTCCGCTGTTTGGCGAATTTTTTGATACCGTCCAAGGGCCCAGGGAGGTTTTCTGATGCCGCCTGGACAGGGGTCACTGGTGATGAAGCTACACGCAGGGATGGCTTAATTGGTGCCACACACCTTTCTTTCTCCTGAGCAGATAACCTCTATTTTTAAAGAGATGTTCTTGCCTCCCCCGCCACCCCTCTGTCCCCAGCCCTTTCTTGATTAAAGTCTTCTTGCCGCAAGTTATTGTGGGAATAGCTTGAGTCAGGAGGAACACTGGTGGTTTTGCAGCTAAAACAGCCGCAGTCGGGTCTGGACAAAACCACCTCTTTTAGATGTTCTGCTGGGCTCTGCTGTGGGGTGGGGCCTGCACGCCCGGGCGACGCGTGTGTGGGGGGTGGTCAGTGCATGAAAATAACCCTCTCCTTGACCTCTTCTGTGACAACAGCCTGAGTCTTGCTCCAGGATGCTTCCTCTGGCATCCTTTCATCACAGTCCCACCAACTACCTTTAGCAATTATCACAGAGTTAGCACTTTTTGGAAAAGTTGGTCCTCTTGGACCCCACTAATGATGGCGGCGGTTTGTTCATCACGGATGTTCAATACACCAGTTCCCCCAGACCATCCTATCTGCCTTGGACCCTTTTAGAAAGGAGCCCGCACAGTATTCTATTTTTAACCCGAGACCTGGGAAAGCACCTAAAGAACTCCTCAATGGACTGTGGTCCCACTGTGGTGTTCCCCTGAATTCATACTGTGCGGACAGGGTGGAGGTCAGTGGTCTGGTCCTGCATGGAGTCTGTGGACTACACGCTCATGTCCTCCAAAGACACCTGGCCTTGTATTAGGAAGCTACAGGGTCCCCCACAAGCAATGGGCTTCACTGCCATAAAAAGGGGAGGCGATGAGGACATTTCCATGTGACCACGAAGCCGCCTGTGAGATCTCGCCGCTCCAGGCGAGGGACATCTGGGGAGCTAGCACCTCCAGGACCCATGAGGGTCGCCTGGCCTTACCCCCCCGGGGTTTGGATCCCGACTACGGTTAGATAAGCAACGTCTCACGACTCCTTCCCTGGGAAGGCACTTCTGCGTTGACGTGGTGTTTATGCTCGTGTGTAGCATGAAGCTTGGCACCCACCTGTAACGATGTGTTTTCACATTCTCTCTAATTAGTTTTTCTCATTAGCTCTTGGTTGACTCCTGCACTCTATAATTATTTCTTTCACTGGCACTTATGCCGGTATTGTACCCTTTGCCTAATAATTACTGTAATTACAGTCACTATGTTTGAGTTTGGTGCCTGTGTGATAAACGGTTTTATTATCCGTGTTTGATGGGAAGTGATTTCTAAGTGGGCGTCTATAGGAAATTATTGAGGTACTGCTCTGAGACGTGTTAGGATGTCGCTGGATAATAAAGAACTTGATGAAGTAGTAACATGACAGGAGCAAGCAGCAGAGAACGAGATGAAGTTGAATTCAAGGAAAATTCTTACGTACTGCAAATGCAGCCCAAGAGAAGCAGAGGGCCGATCCGTACACCTGTCATAGCAGGTCCTGCAGCGCATTCTGCTCAATAAACCTGCAGTACTGAAAGCTGCACCAGTTAAGAAAGGTGGGAACTGCAGCCCCCACCCGTGCTAAGCTCCCTGTCATCCTCCCTTCCTGCACCGACTCCCTGAGACCGGCCTGTGTAGGCCGTTGGGCCCCGATCCCAGGACTGGGTTCCTGGATGTCAGATATGCCTCTTTGGGAACATCCTCAACAACCAAATAGTTTGTATTTTTTCCTTTTTTGAGGAAATCAAGGGATTAGCTCTACTTCTTTGCCAGAAGAAAAGGGGGAGTCGGTGGGAATGGAGGATGTCAACGGAAAGTGAAAAGCGAAGCAGCAAGCACATTTAGGATTCTGTGTAAAAGCTGCTCCATCCTCTGGGATGACGTTCTCAGTCTCTCAGCCACCTCCCATCCCGGGACGTCTGTGCTGCCTCAGTACGTCTGTGCACAGTTCTGTTTTCTGTGCTTCTATTACATTTCGATCGCCCACAGATCAAACGCCTATGTTTGCTCAGTGCATTTTGTGGGCCCACTAAACTATAATAATTAAGCCTCACTTATTAGCTCTTACCAAGTGCTGTGTATTATGCTGAGGGCTTTCTATACATTATTTCATTTAATCCTCCCACCCATCCTGTGAGTTATGTACTAGTATTATTTCCATTTTGCAGACAAGTGGAAACTTGCCAAAGTCACACACTGATAAGGGACAGAGCTCGGATTTCCAGCCAAGGAGGATGACCCCACAGCCTCCTCCATCCTGTCTCCCAATTGCTCTGAGCAACTGGAGGACAGAAACATGTTTAGCAAATGCTAAAGTACCTAACACATGTCAGGTTTCTAACAGGAAGGGATTCATGAGTTCTTTGAGCCTTTTCATTTAACAGATGACAAGAGCTTCTTGCTTGGAACCCCTTGAAGGACTCCAGCGTTCTCTAAGCACTGGGGTGACCTGGGTTCACACCCAGCTCTGGGCCAAGGTGTGTGCTCAAGGTCAGGGTGACCTCACGGATGGGTGAGTCACAGCGCAGGAGGGCAGAGCAGTGGGGCGGCCTCACCTGGGCACACGTACTCCTTCTTCTGCACGTCTGCCACGTTGAAGCCCCTCAGGTGCACAGGAGCCATGCAGAGTGTGAACTGGCCGATCGTCCGCCGCTGTCGCAGCCAATCCGAGAGCCAGGCCAGGTGACAGTCGCAGTACAAGTGGTTGGAGTGGAGACGCCTGGGAGAGGCAGGGACAGAGGGAAGACACGGTCACAGCATGAAGAGGGGAGACCTCTGTGCCCTCTGTCTAGCGTGATAATCCTCAGGAGCCCAGGGGAGCTTTCCCCTCTGCATGACTGAATTACTACAGGAATCTCAACCCTTTTATTGCCAAGCCACAAATGACAGTTATCTTCACATGCAGGCCACACCCAACGGATGTCTCCAGGGGTGAGCAATTCCCCAGTTCTTAATAGTCATTCCACCCTTTTCTTTCCCACTCACAACACCTTCAGCACATAGGAGGGGGAGAGTGACACAATGACAGTGACAGTCCTGATTCAAGTCAAACTTCCACAGGGGTGGCTCATGTGCGAATTTCAGTACTTTAGCTAGCATGGGTTACAGATGGCTTGAAACAGCTTCTCAATCTCAATGCCCCAGGTTATGGTGGCATTGCGGCTGAGATCTGCTGCTGCTTTTACCCTTTCATTCTCTCCCCACGTGTCCTTTAATGAAGCCCTTGCACGTAATGCTGGTGAGCCCAAAACCAATACCACTGAGTGCACCAGCCAGGGTGAGCAGGGCATGGAGAGAAGGATGCAGCTATTTAAGTAAGTGTTGTCCACACCAGACTTTTGTGACCCCAGCCGTCCCTCCATAATGCCCTTCATCTTCCCAAGCTCAATTCTACCTGGTTTATCTGCTCTTCTGACTGGCTCAGGTGCCTCTGAAAAGACTTCCTAACCAGTTCCAGGACTCCCTGGCTTTCTCCTTCTAGTAGCTGATTCCAGATCAATTTCTTGCCCTTGACTGAGCAAGATTCCCTAGAGCAATCTGCAGGTTCCACTTCTGATGGCAATCCCGTCTGTTATATGACTTGAATTTCCTTTCCACTAATTGGGGGACAAACTAAGGATATCCAGGGGCTTCTAAAGGTTCTTCCCCAAGGTTCCTCTACCAGAGCTTCCAACTTCCACATTCCCTAGAACCCTATGTCATTAGAAGTGGTGATAGGCCAGTTTTAGTGACATCAGCTTATCATACACTTGGCTTTCTAATGCCCAATGCGGGACGTGGTAATCAGAGAGCAGTATCTGGGGACTTTCAAGCACTCTGTGTCAAGCCAGTTAATACTGAGTGGCAGTGGGAAGCAGGGACTCGGGCTGCCGCCATGCCTGAAATGGAGAGAGCTGAAGGGCTCTTGACCACACTTCACTTAGTGTGAGGCCCTCTCCGCTAAACATCGGGCAAGTGCAGCCAGCTTGAGCTGCATGCCGCGTAGCCCCACTGCCCGTGGTCGGGGGGAAACCCTGGGCATGCCAGAGCCAGTGGGTGCCTTGGCAGCCTCGGGGGCCCCCACATCCCATCCCATCAGAGGAACTAAATGAACCTGATTCCCACATAGAATGCCATTTTATTTTTCCTGCTGAAAAGATTTTTATGATTTTGTTTTAACATTAATTTTGATGATGTAATTTTCTTTTTGTATTCCAGGGCCAACATTTAAGGCCCA
The DNA here is from genome assembly GCF_964194185.1 of Rhinolophus hipposideros. Classification (NCBI taxonomy): domain Eukaryota; kingdom Metazoa; phylum Chordata; class Mammalia; order Chiroptera; family Rhinolophidae; genus Rhinolophus; species Rhinolophus hipposideros. The sequence goes on from NC_138069.1 coordinate 36,654,477, forward strand.
ACCCATTTTAACAGGCTCCTAGGCCCAAGATACAGTGCCTATAACGGGCCCCAATCAATTCTCCCCGTTGAGTTTCAAAGCTCAGATCCCCCAGGGCTGCTGAAGGCACTTCAGAAAGAAGTGCAGCAGTTGGCAAGGGTTTGGGGAAGCACCTCAGTTCTAACAGGGGGTCTGGGGGTGAACTTGAAGCTGGTTCCTCTTTCCTAAGGAGCATGAGGAGAGAAGGGAATTCCTTTACCACATTGTGCCTTCCTGGGGAATGGCAGCATGAGTGAAATGATCTGTCTACTGACCCATTCCTGAGTTTTCCTGAGAGAGACAGAGAGGACTCTATGGCCAGACGTAGACCCTGGGGTACAAAGGCTGCCTGGGACTGACCAGTAGGTCAGTCCTGGTGACAAGCTGGGGCAGAGGCAGGCTGGTGGCATGCGCAGGCTGAGGGGCGGAGTTCTTTCATGTGCCAGGAGAATCGCACCTTTTAATGAGAGTTGGGCTTTTGTTAGGAAAGGGAGTGCCCTCTGTGGCAGTGAGGAGGGAAAGCTGAGGACACTGGGATTCACGCTGAAGCAACGAGTGTGGACCTATGAGGCAGATCAATGCGAACAAATTCCCGTCAGTTCCAATCAGGGGTAAGAGATCAATGGAAGAACCAAAATGAGGTTTAGGTAAGTCAGATCCTTACTGAGAGGATTAATTTCTGAGATAATCAAAATGTCAGAGGTTTGTTCCCCTTTTGGAAGATTATATTAGGTTGATTCTTCCTCAGTCCCCGCCTGCAGCTCAAGCCACCTCTCTTCTTACCCTTGCTACAGATGGTTCCTGCTCCTTTGTCTGTCTTTGTAAGAATTTCTCTTCTTCCAAAGGGGACCAGGAAGAGAGGTGACCAAAAATAACTTAGAAGCCACGTGAAGGCTCTTGTCAGAAGCCTGAGGCAGTTGATGGGCCCAGCTCCCCCCGTTCTCGGAATTTTACCCAGCAAAAATGCTGGGAGAGAGGGTGCCAGAGCTAGTGATCGCAGACTCTTTCAAGCTGCCTTTCATATCATGTCTGGGAGACCTGCATTGAGTAATAACATCCCATATACTAATATTAAAAGAAAAAAATAATCATGTTTGTCATGAAACGTGAGCCTGAAAACCGCCAGGAGTATTTTTAGTCCTCCTGAGTGAGAAGGGAAATTATTTCACTTTCAATCATTTTGGTGAGCTGGGAGGGCGATGACACGGGGGTGGTCCCTCCCTTCCTAGGTATTGAAACGATTCACGAGAAGTGCTTAGCACACGGCCTGGCTCGTTGTAAACCACTAAAGCAAAGCCTGCTGTTACTATCATTATGAGGAAACTAGCTCCACACTGCAATCTCGTCCCAACTCATGGTCCTGACTGTACATGGCTCTCGTCTCTGATTTCAACACCGAAGCATCGAGGCAGCAAGGAGTTTCCTGCATGGTGTCCTGCCATTTTCTGCTGATGGATACACCATATTCCAAGCTGGCTAACCCACCTTTACAGAAGATAAGGTGAATGAGTACAAATGCCAATTTGTAAAAGGTGCCTTTTAGCAACAGACACTAAATTAAATTTCCAGCAAATCCTTTTAGAGAGGGTCAGTGTTCATTTTCTATAAAATGTGGCTTTCTGAATTCAATATAAAAGCTTTCCTTTAGAAATCCCATTTATGACTTCCTCTCTCCTCTTCCCCCCTTTTCCAGCACCAGTTCCCCACCCACCCCCACTTTAATTACAGTGAAGGGGGATTAGTCAGCTCAAGTCTCTGGAGAGTTCTCTACAGAGCCATCTCTGAAATTAAACTAAAGAGAAAATGGCACCAGGCAGGGAGCAAAGAGAACAGACGAGATTGATTCATTGATTTGAACTCATCAGATGAGTGTTCAGGACCACAGGGGAGGAGGCCAACAGAATCTAGGAGAACACTCTGTCCCACCCTCTTTCCTCACTCCATACAGCCAAACCAAACCCCCGAGACCCAGACCTAGCCATCTCCCTCCTTCTGTGGACCCAGCCCAGCTTGTCATTGCTGCTGCTAAACTGGAAACAAGAAGCAGGGGAGTAGAAATCACAGCAGCCCCTATGATGACAGAGGAAGCAGCCCCTGGAGCTGAGCCAATTTCTGCCAGCCAGAGCCATATTTCTTCTACTCAACCCACTCGTGGACACAGGCCCAGCACCCCGAGGCCAGGACCGCTGGGCCATTCTCTTCTCTAGCTCATCGGTGGTTTTCTGGAGACTCTGAAGAGGTCTTTGAAGACCCAATGGTTTCTCCTTAAAACTCCATTAAGGGCACCATTCCACTTTAAAAGGTAGGGAAAAGGGTAGATTTCCTTGAAGGAATTATGTTATCCTATGAGGGATCAAAAGGAGAATTGGGGAACAATGACGGAAGCTGGGCTTGGATCATTCTTCTTCTTCATAAACTAGTATTTGTTGAGTGCACACCATGACTTTATACCTTAGCATATTTCATTCTCATTACATTATTAACTAGCTGTCCCTGAAGGGCAGCAGTGGGAAGAAACTTGCCCAGGGTAAGTGGTTGACCTTGCATTTACATTCAGGTTTGCCTGACTCCCAATCTGTGTCCTTCTTAGGGCACTTTGTGCTGTTTCCTTATAAACTGCTTCTCACTTAGTGAGGTTGCTTTCTCGCTAACGCAGGGGTTCTCAGACTTTAAGAGCATCAACACCTCCTGAAGGGCTTGCTGGAAACAGGTGGCTGGTCCCATGCCCAGAGATTCTGATTCCGTGGGCCTGGGGTGGGGCCTGAAAGTTTGCTTTTCTAATAAGTTCCAGGTGACGTTGACACTACCCATCTAGGGACCCCACTTTGGGAACCACTGCTCTAAGGGTTTTCCAATTTCTGTGGATTCCATGTTAATTAGGCACCACTGCTAAGTTGGGTGTTTGGTGCTTTCAATCCAGATTTCTGGCTAAATAGTGTGATGATAATGATTGACGACAACAGTGATGATGATAAAAAAAAACAATTAATATCATTTACTGTCTACTCCATGTCAGGCACTTTCCGTATCTAGCTCATCTGCTCCTCAGCCCGCCATGGTTTGTAGAGGAGGAAACAGAGGTCCCGGAGCCCACACAGGCCCAGCAGGAATCCAGCCCTTTATCTTGGCCCTAAATGAATTTGGCTGAAAGCTCTCAGGGGCTGGTGCTCCCTGACAACAGTCATGCTCCACCACTGAGGCTCCACCAACACGGGGAAAGCATGAGCACGAGCCTCTCTGGAAGGGCCAGCAGAGTCCATTCGCAGAGAAGTTTACACAGGGTTTCTGGCTAAGGGTAGAGGGGAACTCCCCAGGCAATAAGGGCACTGCAGCTGCTCTCGGTCTGGGGTGTTGTGGGGAGATGTGCTGAGTGAGCACACACCTTGCTGGGCTTCAGCCCACCCAAACATTCAAGCTAAAGAACCAAGTTCCTGCATTCCAATATCAGAATATCCTCCGGCGTGCAGGTGAGCACGGGAGTGTGGTGAGTGGGTCTGGGAGGTAGGGGACAAGGAGCGATGATAGGACTGTCAGAGGTGTATGCTGTTAGCTAAGGAAATGGTGAGTCATTACGGCCTGGTTCTCTATGCTCTGTGACAGCATAACACGAATCGACTTTCCCACCAAGATAGAAAACACCAAGAAGATTCCCACAGTCCCAGGATGAAGAGCGAGGAGTCTGTCTGCTGCGGAATGGGGGTGAGAACGACGGGTGGCACCGTGACCCTTGCCCCCATCTGCCCTGGCTCACCAGCACCCCCCTTAGTTAATAGTAGGAGGAGGCAGCATTTGGATAGAGGAAGCATCGGGCACGTCTTAGCACTGCAGGCGTGACAGGCAGCTTGGCGGGGTGCATTTTGGGCTGCCCACGGGGGTGCGGGGGGCGGCCGGGGAGGACCAGGGCCCTTTACTCACAGAGTCCGAATCTTCGGCATGTGGTTGAAGCTGGTGACCAGGATACGGCTGATGTTGTTGTTGTTGAGGGTGCTGCAGAGATCAGGAAAAACGGAGAGGGTCAGCAGGGAGCAGCCTGAGGGGCACCAAGGTCCTACTGTGACTGCAGGAGGGACCACACCTCGGCAGCCAGGGGCCAGTGGGTGGAGCAGCGGGAGATAAGTGGGCGGGCCTGCTTCTAGAACCTGAGTCCCGCTGTCAGTGGACCCCTTCCCCCCTGCCCCCTCAGTCCTTAAGTACCCACCTGAAGCAATGATATCCTTCCTGAAATCCTACTATTGCTGACTGCTTCATGACAGTATCGCTAATTCTCACACCTACAATGCCAGTTACGTATTACTGTTCTCGTTTTAGGGAGTAGGAAACGGATAGACATCATTTTGCTCAGTAACACATAACCCTACAAGGTAGGCATTAGCCTCGTTAGAGATAAGGAGGCTGAGCTACAGAAAGGTAACATGGCTTTTCCGAGGACCCGCAGCTGAGCTCTGGAGATGGCACTGGAACCCGGTGCTCTCGTGCTCCAAACTCCTGTGTTGCTCCGGGTACATACTGCCTTAAACAGGGTGCCATGGGGAAAGGTTATTCTGTAAGGATTTTCCAGGCATCTTCTGACTCTTCAAGTACATCTTACTTATCTTCAGTGAGTCTGTGAGCTCTGTGGGGACAGGGATTAAGTGTCCTCTTTCTTGAGCGTCCCCGTGACCACGGGTGAGAACTCCTACAGTGCAACGTCAGCACTAACTGGGTTGTTCGTAAGTGAAACAAGAGAGATGTGAGCTCCGTAAATGGATCACGGTGACACGAGGCTGCCGAAGAATGAAGCCAGGATGTAGCTAAGTCCAGCCCTGGGCCTTACCCTTCTTCAGGGACCTGTTATGGAAGCCCAAGGAAAGCGTGGCAGCCAAGGAAGCCATTTGCAGAGATGGAAGGAAACATTATGTAGCAGGAGGGCCTTTTCCGGTCAGTCCCTGCAGCGACTATCCAGATGGACAGGCAACCGCACACGGCAAGGCGGGGCCTCGTGCTCTGCTCCCTGGCCCCATCCCCACTGAGCATCCCTGGGAGCAAGAGTTGTTTCCGCAGCCCTTGACCCACTCATTCATGGGGAGAACTGGCTCCTCCGCTCTTCCCTGTCCCCCTCTCACCAGCCCAACTCCTCTAACTCTCTCACAGGCCGCCCACTGGTCCAGGAAGGAGCCTTTTCTTGGAAGCCTTCATTGTTTACACAGACTTTTTTTTTTTTTTTTAAGGCCCCCTGGCCCTCAGTGAACACATGCTTTTCCTCTTAAAATGCCCTCTAACATTTTCTATCTTGTATATTACTACAGCCCCATGACCAAGCCCACATGTGGTTCAAACTGAGTCTTATAGACTCTAGATGTGTGGTTTGGGGCAAATTAGCAACATCTTTTGCCAACGGGTTCTTTACTGGCTGAAGGAGGCAGGTCCTGGTACCACCTCATAGGCTGTAAAAGGCTTAGCGTGTAAAAAGCTTAGCACGCAGCATGTACTCAGTAAACGGAAGCTACCATTTTACTGACGTTGGTGGAGACAATCCAGTCCTGTCCTGGTCATTCCTGTTCCCGCTCCCCACCCCCATGGAAATAGAAGCAGAGCTTTGTCCAGCACACAGCGGCCCCCGTACCACCCCACCCATGGGGCCCTGCACAGATTTCTCCTCCAGCCCTTGGTGACCCTGGTTCACAGCAGGATTCCAGTGGTCACATGCCCCTTGCTTCAGTCTATTCCTCAATCCCCCCTGGTCTACCTGGCGTTTGTTTGGCCAGGAGGAAATCCGTCCACACAAAGGCACAGAACCTAAGACTTTTCTTTCCTCTCTCCCTCCCGTAGTGATTGCGCATCTACCGTGCGTCTGGCATTATCTTAGGCATATACCGTGGTAAAAAGGACCAGACCGAATTTCCATTATCTGCTGGTGCCCACTCTGCAACTTTGCGAACGCACCAGCACACAGACATCTTGCATTTTATGAAGTTGAACCTACGGAGCTATTTTGTTTTATGTGGCTTATCTTTCCTATGAGTGTGAGTACGTGTGTGTGTGTGTGTGTGTGTGTGTGTGTGTGTGAATCCATCCTATCTCCATCCACTCAGGAAGCGTTCAGAACATCATCAGACCAGGCTCTCCTGTTTTTGCAGGGGTGAGGACTATGCCCCTACCCCCGTTTCTGCATCAGATTAAAAATGGCTCTGGGGCAGAAATGATGCCTTCATTTCCCTTTCTATCCAACCCAGAATTCTGGGCTCCACACGTGGAGGAGAGATACCTAGTCAGGGTAGTTGACTCACCACCAGCCCAAATCCTGAGCCTCCTCTTTATCTCTCAAAGGCAAAAAGCAAGTTGCCTTTGCAGAAAAGAGGCTTCCTTCTGGCCGTGCTCAGCCTGTCACCATCAGGGTTGAGTTCACAGCCAGCCCGGCTTTAGCTGCATAGACAGTGCAGTTATATGCAGGGCTTTGACTCCAACTGCATCCGGCACTGATCCGGCAGCGATGACCTATTAGTGTTACTACGCTGATATTTAAATGTGAGCCATAATGAGGGCTATGAAACATTTACGATAATAGCAATTATTCTAGGACCAAAATGACTAAACGCAGTATTTAGAGTTCGTGATTTTCTGCGTGCGGCTGGCCAGCCCAGGGGCGTCAGAAGGTTGGTAACCTCTCGGACGCTGATCTCCATGGCAGCTAGAGTTTTTGTTTCCCTAATAAACACAGATTTATTTGATTTCCAGCCTCGGTGGCTTTTGCCCGTGCAGGGAGCTCTGTGCCCTGTCTGGTTCCTGTGCCCCCTGCCTATGCATCTGGCATTTGCAGAAGGTGTCGGTGCGATAACCCCAACATGGGGAAGCAGAGCCGGTGAGCACAGGCCTTGCAGGTGGAGACCTGGTTTAGATTCTGCCCCTGCCACTTACAGCCTGGGCAACCACAAGTAGTCTTACGAGGTTTCTTCCTTGGTAGCATGCAGATAATAATAGCACCGGTTTCACAGAGCTGCAGTGGTGATTAAATGATACACTAATGACTGTCAGCATTAACTGAGAGCTTATGGTATGCCAGGCAGGCACTGGGTGGAGGGTCCTACTTGAACCGTCTCATTTAATTCCTCTGCCACCCTATGAAGCACCCTATTATCTCCATTTTCTGGATGAAGCAAGTGGCACTACCAGGGTCTGAGTTCAAACGAGCCGAACTCCAGGAATGATGCCTGTATTCATTGTCTACTGCTCCTGGAACAGATTACCAATCATTTAGTGGCTTACAGCAACACCAATGTATTCGTTACAGTCTGGAGGTCAGATGCCTAAAATGGGTCCCCGCGACCACGTTTCTTCTGGAGGCATCAGGAAGAGAATTTGCTTCCTCGCCTTTTGCAGCTTGTAGAGACCACCCACATTCCTTGGCCCATGGCTCCTTCTTGGCACTCCAGCCTCTCGGTTCTGTTGTCACATCTCCTGCTGCTCATTGTGGTCTCCTCCTTCAGCTCTAATGAAGACCCCTGTGGTGACATTTAGAGCCTAACTGGATAACCCAGGATAACCTTCCCCTCGCAGGAGACTCAGTCACATCTGCCAAGTCCCTTTTGCCATATAAGGTAATATCCATAAGTTCCTGGGATGAAGACATGGGCATCTTTGGTGGGGCATTATCCAGCCAACAGCCATGCACTTGAAATAAGGCACGGGAAGCATACTTGTTAGTTAGTGCAATGTCTGACTCATACCCAATGGTCAGTAATTACTAGCTATTATCACGGTGGCTTGTTTGTTTAGTCCTTTCTAGTTTAACATACACTTTCACATTCATCTCATTTGATACTTGTAGCACTCTGAGGTTGGAATTATTATCCCCATTTTACAGATGGGCAATTTGAGGCTACGAGAGGCAAGGGACTTGCGTCTCCTGGAGGAGGAGGCAGGCCTTGCTATTCTTCCTTTACACCAGTTTCTCCCAACTTACCCACTGCCTTCTGTTTCCAGGGCAAGTTTGTGATTCCAGCATGGTTATGCTCTCTGTCATCGCCACTCAGGGACCCAAAGCTAGAAATAGCTGCACAAGCCTCCTGTTGCCTCTTGTTCTATAAACTTCCTTAAAATTTAACCAACAGAACAATAAATGGTTCGGTCTGCCAATGATCCACTCCCACCCCCACGGGATGGCTGGCTCAGATTCAGCGATGGTGACCTCATCAACCTCATCTTATTTACCTCCATGTTCTGGAAGAGTTTTGCTAGCTCCAGGGTTTAGTTTCATCCTCATCTCTCTGCTCCTCTGGAGATATCTTGAGAAAATATGCTTTACTCAAGTCACCCAGATTGGAGGTTTTTCCCCAGGTAAATGGCTCTCAATTCAGCATTTTTCGTTAGGGTTCAAGTTTAAGGTCAGGGTCAACTTAACTGTATAAAATTTCAGGACTGTTCTCGCCTCCCCTGTTTGCACAATCACAAGCTACCGAATGGGCATTTCAGTATGAACTAGAAATAAGGCAAGCCCCTCCCCTCACCGGATTTAAACGACAGCCCTTCCCCATTATAAATACTGCATTTATATTAAGACTGAGTTTGACCTGTATATTGTCTAGTTCCTCTTCTGTTTTGTCCAACTTGGAGCATAAATGCCTAATTAAAAGGGATCATTTTCCATATTAAAATGATCTATTTGGACAATGCTTCTTCTACTGATGAATTGCACTCTCTCTCAATTGTGAGCAAAAGAGAGGGGGCATTAAACATTTTTTTCCAGGGCCCTAGGGATTACTGAACTTACTGCTGTTCCTATAGCGCGTAAACTGGACCTTATGACCCCGAAAAAGTTGTGCTCCCCTGTGTTCCTTAGTGAAATACTGGGGTGCCTGGGGCAAGACGAGGGCTACCTAGGAATGATGAATGTATGAGGAAGTGGTGAACATGCTGGTTTGTGCCAGGGGCTGGCAAACGACAGTCCACAAGCCAGATCCCATCCAACACGGCCTTTTTTTGTAAATAAAGTTTTACTCATTTGTTTATGTACTGTCTGTGGCTGCTTTCATGTTTCAATGGCTGAGTAGTTGCAACATAGACCATATGGCCTGAAAGCCTAAAATATTTACTAACTAGCTTTTTATAGACAGTGTTTGCCGACCCCTGGCTGCTCTAGAACTGGGCAGTTCCTGTCCTGTCTTTGCCAGGGATCACATCCAATGTGCCGGCCACGTCGCATGACCGCTTGGTAAGAAGAGGAGACCAGGTCGGAGGCTTTCACAACTAAAAAGCAAAAACCACCCAGGGGGCAAGTAGCAGAGCTGGGACTCAAAGCATGCCATCTTCCTACGGACTCCACACTCCTGGCCTCACCTGGGCAGACGGGTCCCACTCTCCTGGAACCTGCAATGCTGGGATGGAAGGAGAGCCTAGGAAAGGCTGTTTAAAAGATGGGGCAGGTAACCTACAGCAGTGAGCTCACTAACCCTAGTGCCCTAGAATCCACATGAGTTGGCTGAGGAATGGACTTGGCAGTGGTTCTCAGTGTGGGGTTCCCGGGCCTGGGGCATCACCTAGAACTTGCCAGGGATACATGTTCTCAGGCCCCGCCCACACCTGCTGAACCCAAAACTCAAGGGTGGGCCCAGCCTTGTGTCTTTTAATGAACCATCCAGAGAATTTTCATGCAAGCCCCAGTTGGAAAACCACTGAACAAGGGAAAAGGCTAAGAAGAAAGCCTTTACCTGAGTGTGAAGGGCAGCACACAGCTGTCCCCTTGCCACCTCTGGGACAGAGGCCTGTTGTGCGGAGGGCAGCATTTTCCTGCTTAGGAAGAGGCCCAAGCTCTGAAACAGTATGCAGCTCTCCATGATGGTGGCTGAGCCCCTTGGAGAACTCTAACGTGGTGTCTGCCCCTGCTCCTCGCTCTTCTCTGCTCAGGGCTGAAGTGTGGCTCTCCCGTGCACCCCTCAAGATAGCCATCTTTGATCTGGAGAAGCTAAGTCCAGCTGCAGCCACGCCACCCTGGCAACCTTAATCAGGCTGACATTTCCCTCTGTCTCCTCCGATTAGGCCATCGCTTTATCACGCTGTGCTTTCCCGGCTCTGGGTGTAATCTGCGTGTTGTGTGTCCATAACACTATGTAATTGGCTCTAATGCAGCCATATTATCTGGGAGCATGTATCACATAATTGCAAAACCAGGCATCCACAGTAAGTAAGTGCCACTGCGATCTCCCAGTGTGCCAACCTTCCTGGGACACTCTTGGAACCCCTCTTTCTCCCCTCCACGCAGGCGAGGATCCAGACATTTGGGTCAGAGAGATTGGCCCATGCATCCCTGTCTCGAGGCAGGCTGACATTCCTCAAGTCTAGATGAGTAAGATGGTTCCCTCCTTAACATTCCCCAAGAAGGAGACTCAGTGAGTCATCAGCAGCCATGGCAACAGGGTGTCTTTTTCGGTGAGCCTGGAGATATCCTGACTTGCACTTATGAATGTGCTGGTGCCCAATGGCCAGCACTCTAAGCCTGGAAGATGTAACTACCTCCAGCACGGCCTGTGTTGAATTCACCGTGGCTGAGCACTTTTCACATATTATCTCATTTAATTCTCCCAACCATCCTGCGATTCTATGGTTGTTTTCATTTTGGATCCTAGAAAGAAAGATCAATGAACTCTTTCCCTAATCACACAGCTATCGAGTTGTGGAGCCAATATTCTAAGTGCGGTACCAGGGCCTAGGTTTTTAACCATTACGCAAAACGGTCTTTTCCAGCACAGTCTTCCGACAGACGTTAGCTGCCTAGTTTCCGTGTCTTCCCAAGGTGGAGGTGAGTCACGGAGGTTAAGGGTGGACTAGCCCCCACTGACTTGGACGTGGCAGGGACGGTGGCATTGGCCTCTCTGCCAAGGCTGCGCAAAGCAACGGCATTATCCTCCGTTGATCCGCGGGACAGAAAGCGCTCAGCACAGAGAGTGGGTGGTGTCGGAGGTGACTTGGAAGAGAGAGTGATTATGTCTCAAAGCCACCTAAGGTCAAGGATTGACTAACAAGTCTGTTGCCCAAAGCCACCCTGACTGTTGGCTTGGTTGACTGGAAGTTTTAATACCCTCAAGAATCAAGACTACAGATCTGCTCCTTAAGCAAAGCTCATCTTTCGCCTGTTTGGAGCAGGCGATGAGTCTCTGAGGGCACTTGCGGCGAGAGGAATGAAACGCAGAGGGAGACAGAAAAAAGGAGGGCGAGCAGCCACCTCTTCCGTTGCTCGCTTTCCTGGACTATCCTGGGTGCTGCATATTACTCATTTTCTTGATCTCCCTGCGGACCGTTTAAATTAAAGCTCATAACCATTGTGTGGGCATATAATGAAAACAACTGATGCCGCACTGATTAGTCCATTACTCTCAACTGTTAGAAAACATAATGATCTCACAAGGGGCCTTATTCACTGACGTATAGCAGTAGGGCTCTCATTTGACACCTCAAATTAGCAGCCAAAGCAATAACAGCTGGGGTTTTTGTCTCAATATTTGTACCCGACTCTAAAGTGCTTTGGCACTGGGTGAGTGTTATTTTTAAACACAGAGCTCTCACCGCCAAGGAACATTTTAAATGGTCTCCAGGTGTCATGTAAAACCTACAGAAATAAATAAAAACAATCAGCTGCCAATTGGGGCCTTTGATGATATGGATTCCTTAACAGAAGGGTCTGTCTTTGGGTCTCCCTTTATTATCTATTCCTATTGTGACAGGCAGACACTCATCTCCTGCTGTCCAGCAGAGCCACAGTGACAACAACAACAAAAAGAGGCCTTCAAAATAAATGTGAAAAAGTGGAAGATCAAAAGGGAAAGATCAATTTTCAAATCCCGCCATCGCTCAGTCAGACACCAGTGGTGTACGTTTTCATGCTGTTCCAGTGTTACTAGTCCCTGGATTCTGAAGCACTCCTCACTCGTGTACCGAGAATGTCACACATATTGCCTAGCGGTGATTCAGAATGAGTCAACTGCCTCCCAATGACCAATTTAATTGTAAAATTGTACCTTAAACGACAACATGAATGAGATGGCCTCAGTGTCCTAATTCTATTTCATCATCTATAAACCAGGAGCCTGGACCATCCATCTTGTCTGCTACATTATTTCAAAATCAGGCAGCTTCCAGGGTGCCCAGATGTCTGCAATGGGCTTAGGGTGAAAGAATGACCTCCGACTTACATAACTGGACATAGAGGTTGTGGTTGAGAGGGGGACACATGGACAATTTCCACATCAGCTGCATTTGCTGTCTAGCCCAGTGAGAGAGGAAGATGAGGAAAGTGTTTAAATACCCCTGCTATGGGCACGACGTCAGGACAGACAGCACGTCTGCTTTGCTCCCTATTGTATGGGCGGGGACTAGCCCTCCATTTGGCACATAGGATGACTCAATAAATATTTACGGAATAGATGGATGAGTTTCAAAATGTGGAGGGCCATGCTTTTGGCACCTTTTAATAAAAATAAATTTCCACTCTGAACAGTTCTGGGCTGATCGGGGAGTATGGGAACAAGGCTTGACATCTGATTAAGTAAGTGGGCTGTGTGGGGCTGGAGGAAACACAATTCTACTCCACGGGATTGTCACTTTTTGTGTCAGAGGAACGTTGCTATGCTGGGATGGGGGTGCAGTGGTGCCAGATGTTCCCTGTTTTAACGAGAAAGCCAGACATCTAGAATTTTTATGTGAGGTCTCCTGCTTTTTTAATATGGGTGACTAAATCACCTTAAGGTACAAAAGTCACAAATGAAACACCTGGGGGAGGGATCTGGCTTGCAGATGCCAATGTTTGGTCACTGAACCAAACAGATTCATTTAACAATGTGAATCAAATATGTATATTTCACACACACACACACACACGTGAGCGCATGCATGTGTGTGTCAAATATATATATTGGACACATATGTATACAATCAAAGTATTTTAATGGCCTGTGGTGGCATGTGGTAAAGCCTTCCATCCATACAGCATCACCAGCTGAGACACACTCTGGCAACCCACTGTTCCAATGAGCTATCTTTAAACGGTTGAAAATGACTCAACGCTTTCTTTCCCCACTACCATTTCGTGGAGACAAAGAGCCCTGAAGAAGTTTCCGTTTAAAGAATAAAGCTGTGTTTCGCCCGGCAGGTGTGCTCCTGTCTGGTTTCTGCACGCCACTCATCAGCTCTGTGGCCAAACCTACAAGTTGCCTCTTGTGCACAGTTCAGAATTGAGCCAGAGCAGAGTTGTTAGCAGACAAACTGCACAGGGTGCATGAGGCTCACTTCCTGGGCCGAGATGCCAAACAGGTCCTGCTTTTACCCTCTGCCATGTGTGAGCGACGGACCCTCAGGGAGCTGGCTGCAATTACGCCTTGGGCTATTGGGGTTCAGAGATGGGCAGGGGGCCCCAGTGTTACTCACTGGGTTCTGGTCAGCACTGGTAGCCGAGATCAAAGATGTGGATGTCCATGTCTTTCCAGATTGCTCTCTGATTGGACAGCCACCTGTTGGGGCATTCGGGGGGTCAGACCCCAAGCAGTGGCTGCAGGACTGGAAGGCCCTAGAAGGGGGAGGCTGTGGTCCCCATGCTGAATGTAAAATGCTCCCTCTGGCAAAATGCTGGAGATTAAAGGAGGATGAGATGGCAGGACTCAGAGGCTGTCTTCACACCTTTTTGTTTTCTGCTTGCTGATATAGGGGAAAGGTAGACAGCCACACAGAGATCATTGGATAAAGTCAATAGAGCTAGCTGTCTTCTGGCCTAATTCTTCCCTGAAATATCCCTGCGGCTGTGAGCAAGTCACTTAACCTTTTGAGGTTTCTTTCTCTTAAAATGAAGTGGTGGGAACAGTTGACCTCCAGGGTTTTCCAGTCTACAGTTCCCCTCTTCGATTCTAGCTGGGCTGGTGCGGGTCTAAAATGTCCTTTCTGGAATGGGAATAGTTTTCTAGACAGCATTGGAAGGGATCGTGGATGCCCAGACCTGATAAGGACAGGACATCTGGCCAAACTCTGAAAGTAGCCACCGGACTCCACTGTGCAGCATTTGAAAATAGTTACATGGGGTTGGCTCTTTTTCTTTCTTTTTTGTGCAGACCCCTGGCTCAGCTGCTGGGGGGTTAATGGCTTGCTTCCTTAAACGGCTGCCACATTTCCAGCTCATGTATGCAGAAGGGACGGGTCCAGACATGGGAGTGATTTCCCTACCCGGTTGACACTGTGGAAGTCATTTACAAGGCTGAGAGAAGAGAATAATTGGGATCAGGAAACTAATTCACGCAGAGAGGGTTTTGCTTTGTTGGGAGATGGCTTTATAATCATACTCCAGGGTTTCCATGCAAATGGGTTATTTAGGGAAATCAGATCCAGATGTTTAAATTAAGATAAACGGAAGAGTGGAGGGTGAGGGGAGTGGCAGATATTCTGACATATTTAGTTTCAGAAAATACACTGTTTAAGCATCGTGCTTCTTAATGAATGTGAAATGGCCCCTGAGATTTGGGGCCAGGCAGGCAGGAAAGCTGGGCTGGTGACAGCTACGGAGACCTGCAGAGGGTAGGCCCTGTCCAAATGGGGTGCCTGCCACTGGGCTCTAAACTTACGCTGTACAATAAGGTAGCCACGAGCTAAATGTGGCAATTTAAATTTAAATCAGTTAAAATGAAATGAAAAATTCAGTTTCTCATTTGCAGTAGCCACATTTCAAGCACTCAAGAGTCACGCACAGCCAGTGGCTATCATTGTGGACAGCACAGATATGAAACATTGCCTTTATCATGTGAAATTCTATTGGATAGAACTGCCCTAGACCCTCCCAGCATATGCGGGCCTACAACCTCTAGATATTCAAGGAAAGTTCAAATCATACACTTTCAAGTAAAATTCCCTGAGTTTTAAATGTTGGCAACTAATTCTATTTAAACAACAACAACACTGTAAAGACCCAAGCAATTCAAAACAAAAATCAAATCCCACATCTGCAGGTTTCATTCAACCTATGAGCCAGTAGTTGGGGTCCTCTGACATAGGTATCAGTCAAAGGAGAAATGGGCTCTCTAGAGCTGCTTTACGATGAGTCCAAAGGTGACCCTGGAGAAACGGAATCATATTGCCTTCATCCCTCCTGCTCACTATCCCCTGCTTCTGTGGGCCTTCGCACACAGGAAATGGAAGCTCAGGGAAAGGTCGGAACTCTGATTCTCTCTAGCTCTGCATCTCCACTCTCCCCCATGCCTTCCTCCCCACCACAAAGCCAACTGGCAGGAGGAGGACAATTTCCTGCTTGAGTTCCTAGGATCTTGGCTTTCAGCACCCACGTCTGCAGAGTCATGCACTCTGACTACAGGTAAGCCAAGCCATCCAACATTTCACGTCCTGGACGGAAGTGGCAGCAGCAGCAATAGGCAGGTTTGGCTCTTCAAGGGGACCATGGTGCCCATGAGAGCCATGAGATGAGAGACGATCAAGGAGCAAGATACTCCCTGAACATGCTCAAATCCTGGCCACCAAAGCCACTGCTGGCAGCTGAGGGGTGGATGGGAAAAGAGCACAGGCTGACCATCGGCACAAGAGCACATTTGCAAATCGGTGCAGAAGCTCCGTTTTGGGAATGAATGGATCCCCATACGCATTTGGCAGCTCTGTGGCATTTCCCCACTGGCCTCCTTAGCTTGCACCTGGGAGAAAACCTTCTGGACTCACTTTTCAAAGACGAAGAGCTATTTTTCCATTTTGTTTTAGCTGGGACAAAGCAAACCAAAGAGATGCTCCCAAACCTAGTTCGTCAAGACAGAATTTCAGCCCAGAGACGTGGTGGCCAGAGTCTGCGTCCACTGGGGACAGCAAGACTTCCATTACTTGATTCCACCTAAGTGCCGCTTGTAGGAGAAATGAATAATGGGGGTCCCACCGATTCAAGAGCCCCCCGATTCAAGATCAGTTCAGTGATCCTCACCATAGCCTCTTAACCCAGGAACGCACACCAATGTGTTTCCATTCAGAGACAAAACTAGCCTTAGTTAACAGGAAGAGAAAATCCAACGGAAACCACTAATCTCCCCAGATCCTAGCTAGTTACCTCAACTGTGAAAGGCTGCTTATTGAAATGGAACAAAAATTACCTTACATCTCAAAGAAATGTGTACTTTTCTCTTAAGCTGATGTTCTCAAAACCAAGCCTAGTCGTTTTAAAAACAGAACTATGATGAAACTTCAAGTTGGGTGACTCTGAAGGATGGATGTGTGGTGTGGGACAAACGAGTGTTTATAGGAAACCCAGGTCCTTTCCTAGCATTCTGGGTGCTGAATGGAAGTGACTGGTGCTTTCTACAAAGTGCCATTTTAATCCTGATTGCCTGAACAAATCACAATTTGCAGCAAAGTACCAAAAAAAAAAAAAATCATACTCTGGAGATTATTTTAAGACTTTCATTAAGCCATGACAGTTCTATATTCAAAGCTGTGTCATGACTAAACACTCTGAGTCCAAAGTCTATTGAAAAAACAAAATGTTTGCATTTCCCAGAGAAACCCAGGTGAAACATTTTGTAAATAAACAAAAGCGAGTCTTGTCTGTTGAAAAACACCAATTTTCCCGGTGGCTCTAATTTTGTTCATTGTTAATAAGAAACAAAAAAAATCAGCATTTAGCTAGAGGAATTAAAAAACAATGGTAATATGAGAAATGAGCTGGTTCAGTAAAATATTATATTGTTTAATATTTAAAATAACGGTGAAACAACCACCATCCGTTCTGTGTGGGCCAAAACATAACAGAGAATCTAGAGGCTGCGGCAGAGTGCTCCTCCATTCACTTAATTTCAACTCGATGTGGTTCCACATACTTAACCAACTACCTACTATGTGCTGGTCTTGTGGGAGGCGCTGGAGATCGGGCAGTGAAACAGTACAGGGCAATTCTTTAATCTCAATTATTATGAGCGCCCTGATTGGGTGTCTGCTACCATGTTTCCCTGAAAGTAAGACCTAGCTGCACCATCAGCTCTAATGCGTCTTTTGGAGTAAAAATTAATATAAGACCAGGTCTTATATACTATAATATATAATATAAGACCCGGTCTTACATTATATTTTATAAGACCTGGTATTATATTATGTTATGTTATATTGTATTATATTATATTATACCCGGTCTTATATTAAAACAAGACCGGGTCTTATATGAATTTTTGCTCCAAAAGACTCATTCGAGCTGCTGGTCCGGACAGGTCTTACTTTCGGGGAAACACGGTACTTGCCAGACACACAACTATGCTCTATCTCCTTTAGTCCTCGTAAGTGCCTAAGGGTTGAGACTACTGCTTCTATATCACAATAAGGAAATGAACCCCAAACCACCCAATTTGGTGAAGCTGGATTGGTAACCAGTCCTATAAGAGGACTCTGCCACGCCGAAGCTCAGCCTTCGCCTTGTTCCTCCATGTCTGGGGCAGTTTTGTGGACCTGGATGTGATGCCGATTAAGCCGAGGTCATAGGTTTTAGTTCTGAGTGCCTTCTGGGGCAACTATGGTTCCGGAATTATGCTGGGCATTTACTATAGCCAGTAATCTCACTAATGCCTACAACTGTTTCTCTGGTGTGTGTTTTGGAATACATTTAAAAATTTTAATCGTTTTGTAGCAGAACAGCTAAGTGCAGATATCAGACAGAGCTGGGACTGACACTGGAAGAGCAGCCCCCCTGTACTCGCCAGTGTCACACTGGGCAAGTCATTCAACTTCCCTCAGCCTCAGTTTCCTTACTGGTCAAATGAGGAGATTAACAAGATCCACCTTATAAAGCTGTAGGGAGGATTTATATAAAATGCTTCATAATATCATAGTGCCTAGAAGAAAGTAGATGTAAAGAACAACAGAAACAAAAATAAATGGAGGCTATAACAGTGCTGAAAATATTTATCATGACTATACTAACAATTGTTAAATGTCATTGTATTACAGTAGTCCCCGCTTTATCCACAGTTGTGCTTTCTGTGGTTTGTTACCCGTGGTCAACTGCGGTCCAAAAATTTTAAATGGAAAATTCTAGAAATAAACAATAAACAATTCATAGCCATTCTTAGCAGCATGATGGAATCTCATACCCATTCGCTCCGTCCCATGCCGGACGTAAACCATTTCTCTGTCCAGCGTCCGCATGCTGTACGTACACTAACCGCAGGTTAGTCACTTAGTAACCGTCTTGGTTATCAGATTGACTGTCGCAGTATCCACAGTGCTTGTAGCCCTTATTTTACTTACTAATGGCCCCAAAGTGCAAGATTAGCGATGCTAGCAATTCGGATATGCCAAAGTGAAGCTGTAAAGTGCTTCCTTTAAGTGAAAAGGTGAAAGTTCTCAACTGAATAAGGGAAGAAAAAAGATCATATTCTGAGATTGCTAAAAACCTACGGTAAGAACAAATCTATCCATGAAATTGTGAAGAAGGGAAAAGAAATTCGTGCTAGTTTTGCTATCATGCCTCAAACTGCAAAAATTACAGCCATTGTGTGTGGTAAGTGCTTAGTTACGATGGAAAAGGCATCAAATTTGTGAGTGGAAGACACGAACAGAAAACAGGTTCTGATTGATGGCAACGCGTTGCACCAGAAAGACTTCAGCAAGGGACCCCCTGACACGAGAGACCACAGACAGTCACACCTTTTCTTACAGTGCGTTGTTATCATTGTTCTATTTTAGTATTAGTGATTGTCAGTCTCTTACTGGGCCTAATTTATCACACTTGATCATAGGTATGTATGTATGTTTGGAAAAAACAGTATATATAAAATAGCGCTGGGACAACCACCGTTCGGTACTATTCAAGGTTTCAGGTATCCACTGGGATCTTGCAACATATCCCCGTGGATAAGGGGGGACTACTGCATAGAATATATGATTGCATTATTATTGTCGTCTGTTAATCAGAGCATCTAGTTCCACATCCAGAAGAAGCTGGGATGAAGTCGAGGACAGACTGCCACTTGTATGAAGTGCTGGGTTTGGTGAACTGGATCGATGATGTCTGAATGTCCCTACACCCAGTGGCCAGCTCCCCTCAGCCCAGACAGCAGCCCCAAGCTAGGAGAGTGCGCACACCTTATCTGGGTATCAGGACTGTTGTCAAGTTCTTTTCATTGCCTTCTGTTACCACTAACGGGCTTTCTTCTCCATTCTTTTGTGTCTACAAGAGGGCCTCAGGGTCAGGCCATGTCGTACCCACCGGATGTGGAATTAGAACCACCCTAAAAGTCTGGTTAACTCCTACCACTGCTTTAAGCCTTGAATGTCTCTTCTCTCAACGTGGGCTGAGAAGAAGCTCAGTACACAGGTTGACGCAGGTGTGTGGGGAGCAAGAAACTGGGTGGGGGGGGCGTTCATCTCTTATTTCTCATCATTTGCATAAACCCAATTACAACCACTTTAAATTAAAGGGAATATGGAGGCAAGCTGAACTCTTGAGAAGAACTTCCCAGAAGATGCAGCTTGAGAGATTCCTGGTTGCTTCTGTGGGGTCCTTGCTCAGTCTGGGGACTCTGGATGCTGCGTCACTTAGTTCTAGCTGTCTGTTCTGTACATGTCCATTCAACTATTCTGGTGAGCTCTGGCCTAGAGAGTTTGTGCACCTGCTCACGTAAAGCTTTACTGTCCCCGGCTTTGGGAACTATGCAGGCACACAGTGTGTCCTTGCCTGGATGGGTTACAGCAGGCTCTGCCTGGGCTGGCAGGTAACTTAAATGAGTGGGGACTGGTGTGAAAGTGGTGTATACACACCCCATCGAAGGAGGGTACGTGCACTTCAGCTACAATGGGCGGTTGCAAAGCAGAAATGCAGCGCAGGGCCACCCAATACTTCTGGTGTGTTAAAAGTCCAAAGCTGGAAATCTAGACTTTTATGAAAAAAATACTGTACATTTTAAATATTAAATGCTAATTTCAAAATATTTAGAAAATACTCTACAGTATTAAAAACTCATCTGTGGGCGCAATATTGTCTGTGGTCTAGTTTGCAACCTCTGGTTTCACGAGAGTTGAAAGTGGGATCCTGGGTAAACGTTTGCCCTCCCCCAATCTCCTAAATAATAAAAAACACTTAATGATGGGTTCAGGAAGGACAGCTGCACTTAGGATCCCAGTCTTACCGGGGGGTGTCTCCTGAACAGCCCAACTGTATGGAGGTGCCCAATGTGGGCAAAGAACATGGGATCAGGGCTCTGGAGACCCCGCTTCTAGTCTCTTTGAACCGCCAACTTCCTGTTGCCCTGGGCGTCTCCTAGCCAGGGCCGGAACTAGGGAGAGGGAAGCCCAATGTGCAAAATGTTAGGAGGCGTGGGCCTTACTCTAGCCCCAGCTCTGCTCTCAGCTTCTCTGTGCCTTATCTTAACAATAAGAAGTCATCCTGCAGACACCTAAGGTCCTTCCAGGGCCAGCCCATAATAATGTCACTGAATTTCCAAAATTGGCAAGTGCCATAAATGGGAGCCAGACCTTCAAAACAGCACAGACCGGTTATCTGCAGACCTGTAGATCTGCATACAATTTCGTGGGACCAGTGACCTACCAAGGGCAGACCACTCACTGGAAGACGAGAGCATTCTCAGGATGTGTTCCTGACATCTCTGGTATGGCATTTTGGCAGCCTATCTACTTGAACTTCTGATTTGCTCCATGGAGTCAGGAGACAATGCCTGAAAACCTGTTTTCTTTTCCTGTAAGACTACTGAAAAAATGTAATTAAATCTTGTTAACTAAGTTTTCTCATTTTTGTTTCATTTTTCCATATGCTTAACATTTCTTTTTTTTTCATTAAATATTTTTCTTACCCAGGGTGGCATGTTGGGCAGGGGGGAGCCTGGCATAATTGGTGAAATGCCTGGCTGTCCTCAACCTCGCCAACAGGGACTAGAAACCCATGGCTTAGAGCACCCCCACAAATGATTCCTGACCACACGGGGTGGAAATGCAGTCATATTCGACTGCAGTATAAGCACACCTTCCTTGGAGAAAACCTACTATGTAAACAGCCAAACATATAGAACCGGTGGAAACAAAAGGGCAATGATTTGGTTTAACAGAAGGGTGTCTGACTCACAGAAAACAGGGCCCCTAATTAATAAGCTAAGTGCCATACAGAAAGTCGGCACTGTATTTTGGGGAGATCTGGAGAATGGAATCCCCAAACCATTGACTGCCAAAGTTAGTTGGCAATATTCAAAAGTGAAAAATCTTTTCTGGGACTGGAACGTTAAGTTATTGAAAAAGCACGATTATTTTCTTTCCCTTGTGAGTCTGATTTCCCCTGAACTCTGTGGAGACCCCTAAACTGGGTGAAGGGAAAGCCATGTCACAGGCTTGTGGGAGGCGCTGACCTTCTCCTCAATGGGGTGTTGAGTCCTTGGGTGCCTGTGCGTCGGGGGCCAGTGCACACCACGCTGTGGCATACGCTGGAGGTGTCAGGGGAGCCAAGGCCATGGGCGCCTTGGCAACACCGATCAGAAAGGCAGCCTGGCAGAATGGTTGCCCACGCAGCTCTACTGCTTACTAGTTAAGCCATGCGTTGGCTCCTCTGACATGGGTTATTCCTCTGTACGTGGAGGGCGACAATGGTAGCACTTTCATGGCAGGATTGGTAAGGTTGCAAAGAGATAAGGTATGAAAAAGCACTGGTTATGGTGTTGGGGACGGGTAACTGCCCAAATGCTAGCTATTGTCACCGGCGTTGGGATTCCTTTCCTGTGGTGGCACGGGAGCCTTGAGAAGACCACTTATGCTGTGCTTGTCTCAATCTCTTTTCTGGCTATCTGCACAGGGGAGGTAGTGGCTCCGTGCCTTTGTCCACCATACTCTGTGCCGGACATTCCCCCTTAGGCATGAGCCAAAAACGAGGTCAACGTGGATAGATTGCACAGTCTTTTCCAACCTGGCACTGCTTCCTCTGTCCTTACTGCCAGTAGTTCCTGCTGTCTTGCCTCCTGAGTTCTCATTCAATGCAACTGGTGAAACCAACCTCAGCCTTGATGGAAAGAAGTTTTAGGGCATTTCCATCACAGGGTGATCCTGTGTTAAATATTTCCACTAGTGCAGCTGACCCCTGACCAACATGGGTTTGAACTTTGCAGGTCCACTCACACATGGATTTCTTACATTCAGTAGCAATACTGTTTTTCAATCCGAGGTTGGGAGTCTGCAGATGCGAAGGGCGGACTACGATGTCGACACCTAAGTTTGCGCATTTTCCCCTGTCCCTTTGCTCGACACCATTTTATACAGGGGACTTGAGCATCCATGGAATTTGGTATCTGTGAGGGGTCCTGGAACCAGTCCCCTGCTGACACAAAGCGACAACTAAAGTTTTGGGGGAGTCAAAAGTTATATGTGGATTTCCAACTGCGTACGGGTTGGCTCCCCTAACCCTCCCTGTCGTTCAAGGGTCAAATGTAGTTGACGTCCACATACTTTCCTGAAGTTAATTCATTCTGAGGGAGCTTTTCATGAGGTAATGAGTCCTTGTTTTGTACTTCAGGCTGCATAATGTCACAGAGGAAACACCCCTGAAATATTTATTATATTTTATCTTCTTAACTTGCAGACTTTTAAAGCTTTCGATACTTCAAGATGACTTTCCAGGGACAGGGTGTGTGCAATTCCTTTCTCTTTCTCTGAATCTCTCTAAAGAATTTATTAAGTTCATGTGTGATGCCCTCACTTAGTTCCTATTTATTATTTCTTTGTGAAGATTCTTTATGGTGCCTAAGTTGTGATTACAGGGAAGTATTATAAACTGTCAATATGTAGATGAGAGTTGGAAGGTCTGGGGCTGGGGAGGGGAGGTACTTTAAATGGAGATGTCAGCATTAGCCAATTTCAGATGGCTCACCATTAAGATGGATGAATCCAAAGCTGTGTGCCTCTGCTGGAAATTAAAAACCCATGGAATAACTGATTATGATTAATTTTAAGTACTTAGCCATGTGAAGCCAAATGAGAGTGTCTTTAAAACAAAGCTATTGATCTGGCTTTGTTTGGAATTGAGAAGATAAAGTAATCAGATTTTGTGGGCTTTTTCCCCCCCCTCTTATTCCTATTATAGGTTTTCAAGCTTTAAGTTTGAGAGGCCTGGTATACCCGGATACCAACATTTTATTTATTTTTTTTAATAGCAAACATCTGAGCAGAGAGGAACAGTCCAATTCCGTCCTGGACAGGGGTTTGATGGGGAGAAAGTGGGGGAAGTGGAAGGGAGAACATTTGGAGAGCCCTTCCTGTGAAGTATATAAGGCGCCTCTTCTGAACATTAAGGAAACAGACTCAGAGAGGTTGAGTAGCTTGCCCAAAGTCCCATTGCGTGTGGGATTCCACACCCAGGTGTGTCTGACTGTAAAGCCCTTCCCTCTCCCCCAGACAGCCTTCCTGGTGAGGTGAGACACCACACTCCTGGGAGACAGAGTGAACATGCGGCTGTCAGGTCGCCCAGCTGTTTCTCGGCAGCTGGTGACTTTCATTTCCTGGTCTCTTCCCAAGGAATTTGCTCATCCTTTTCAAGAATAGGGGGATATGCTCCTAGCAGCCCTTTCCACAAAGGCTTCCCTGCAGGCAGGGGAAATTGTCCCTACTCTCCTTAGTTCCAACCTCTTGATAAGAGAAGTCCTAGGTTACTAAATTTGGGCTGCCATCCTCTCCCTAGCAGACATGCATTTGTTGCCTGTTCTGGGGTCAGAGTTTGGGTGAGGAGAAACCATCCATCTTAGGAATGACAACCTAACCTCCCAGGCTGTGTGTCCTGTCTTTTCTGTACGGGGAAGTCTCAGCTTTCACCAGATTTCCAGCAGCATGCAGCATCAGCATTCCCTTTCATTTCCCGTGATTCCTCTTGGAATCACCTTCCTCTCACGCAACGTGGAGAGGAGCTCTCCAAACGGGTGCTACTGTCTGCGGGGCCAGGTGAAAAGGACGGTGAAAGGCAGCCCTTCCACTCCTTCCTTTCTGTGCAAAGGGACATTTTAATATATTTATTCATTTATTTGTTCAACATGTATTCATTCTCCTGGAAGTCAGAGATATGTAACCTGGTGACTATGTAAAATTTTTATCTTGGAGGGATGCTCAACAGATCCCGCCTTTACCATTCCCTGGGTGGAACTGTACCATCAGAATTATTTTTAGAACCAAGAGCAATTTAGAACTTGGAAAGGAGAAGTCACTCCCGCACTACGGTAACCAACCCCTTCATTCGCCAGATGAGAACACTGAGGCTCCAAGGGGGGAGGGGACTTGTCCAAGGTCACACAGCTAATTAGGGGCTGAGTTGGGTCGGAACCACGTATGTCCTGACAGAAGTTCTGCTAGGTTTCACTGCCTTCCTCTCCAGCATCCCCCAAATCAGGGACAGTAGAAGTGTAGCGTGAGGTGAGAACAATCAAAATGTTTTCTTACACAATTCAACTTTCGTTTGACCCCAGGATGATTCCTGGCTGACTTTGCCCCTTGACATCATGTTTCCTTAGCTAGACCCATTTGAAAACCCGGAACACAGAAAGGCAGCTACGGTTTCCTAGATGAGGCAGATAGAGTGGGATTCTGGGGAGGGTCACTTCCTCTCATCCTTCCCCACCCCCACCACTTTAAGGTTACTGTTTAAAGTTTGGGTTTAAACCTGAGGTGAGATCCCAGGAGCAATGGCAACGACTGTACTTTACCTGCCTGTCTGACATCCCCCCCTAGTTCTGTGCCAAGTTCCCTTTCTGATTCTAGGGGATTCCAGTGGACCCCCTAATGCTCCCTAGACCCGTAACCTGGTCTCCCCAGACCTGTAACCTGTCTCCTGCATGCTCACACTCAACAGACGCCCCCTGAATATGCTGGCAGGTGCTGGGGGCTACTCCAGCCCATCTGTTTCACCCAGTAACAAACACAGTGGGAGCATCGGGGGAGAAAGGGCTCAGCTGAGACTTAATTAGCAGGAGCCCGTTTGTGGGAGGTGAGAAATCACACTTTGCTGCCTGCAGACACTTTGGCCAAGGTGAGCCCAGGGATCTCCCACTTCCCAATTTTAATAGCACTGCAGCAGCAGACCCAGAAATGCACCCGCACGGAACCCCCTGCACACACACTCCCCCTCTCTCCTCCTACACGCGCGCGCACACACACACACACACACACACACACACACACACGCACACCAGGCAGCGATCGCAAAATTAACTCACAGGATCTCCAAGTCGCGCAGTGCTCGGAAGGCTCCATCTTCAATGCAGCTGATGTGGTTGTTGTCCAGTTGCCTGTGGAAAAGCAAGGGGAGAGCATGAAGGCTGAGTGGGGGCAGTGCAGAGGAGCCGGCTCCTGGGCCGGGCGTCCCTGGTCACCCTAGCGCCGGTCCCTCCACCCCTTGCAGGCTCTGCTCGTCCCCGCCAGGAGCTCGCGCAGAGCCAGCCTGTCTGCCACGCTGCTCCGTCTCTCCTCTCTGACTGTCTGAGAGAACTACACAGACGAGCGCACCAAAGGCTGTCAGGTCTCAGTAAATATTAATTGCGCATTTTTTTTTAAGGCAGAAGGGAGTAATTTCATTACATTAGGGCATCCAATCCATTACGAGCTCTTACCGTCATGTCACTGAAACAATTTCATTAAGCTAAAGGCCTGTAAATCATTGGAGGTCACTGCTCTGCCCTCCGAGACCTCCCAGAATGCTTTTTTTCCCTCTCTCCCTCTCCCTGTCTCCCTTTTACTGGAAGTTGCAGTCTTCTGCTCTGACACTGTGCTAAATCTCAAGGCTTTATCTGCCCAAGAGCGGCAAGGGTGCATGGGGAATATACCAATTCCAAATTAGACTCAACTAATCTAATTTTATAGTCTTTTTATTATTCTAAGCACCAAATGTCTGTGGTGGTTTGATGCCTCTGTGCTTTGTTACGGGGCCCATCTGGTAGGTCATTCTATTGAAGCTTTTTCTGACTAAATACAGATTCCCTCAAACTGCACCAACCATCATCAACATTAATGAAATCCATTGATGGAAACGTTCCTGATGGGGGGGGGGGGAAGGAATATTGTTATGGCCTTAAAGACGTACCACTTAAATGTAAATTGGGGAGAATTAAATGCACCTATTTCAGGACTGCCTTTTTTTTTTATGTCCCTTTCCATCTCATGGGAATGAAAATAATGTCTTTTAAAAAGATGCCTTGATGAATATATAGTCTAGTTGGAGATGGAGGAATTTCAGTCGAGAAATAACAAATAGATGCTGTAATTTCTGAATCAAAATATAATATATCTGATGTGTAAGTCAGGATATTTTGCCATGACCACACTCCAGCTTAAATACCATATATTATATATAACTCATTTGATGTCTTAAAGAAAAAGATGTACAGAAAATGGTTATTAGCACCAGATTGTCTATTGTATTTTGTGTGCAGAACACACCACAGTCTTTGGGGGTGGGGGTGGCTGGCCGAAAGAAGGGTGGCTGAAAAACTCCCTTACAGGCTCCTATTTCTTTCCTTTGTTTCAGAAAACACCAGTCCCTCCCAGGTGGAGGGATCTCCTGATGCTGGAATTTTCATTTGTTAAACTTGTGCCTACCTATCCCAAGACAACTCTCCGCAAAAGACATGTCAAAGCTGCATTTGGTAACCTTCACGGAGTGTTTCACATTCTGCTGAAGGAAGGCAGAATTAGAATGAAAATACTGTTATCGCTGAAAAAATATATAGATATAGGATTGTGTAAATACACACGCGTGCAATGCGTGCAATGAGAGTGCGGCAATGCATCACGACAGATACGCTCTGCCACGATAATACGGGAACCTAGTCATCTCAATGGATGCTCACGGTGCAAGATAGCAGGCAGTCAGAGTTTCACAGTAAACAGGAAGCGGTATCTCAAGAAGCAGAAACACTCTTTAGGTTGACGTGTTCGGTATCTGGTGTTCCAAGTTCTTTCCGATGCCCACTCCCATGGAGTCTCGGAGTTCTCTCTACCCCTGATTCTGCTGGAGCCGCTCCTAATATAAGCTTACTGGGCATCCTTTCCATAGACTTCCCGTAAGTGTCGGGCCGCCGATTCCCTGCAAAGGCTCCATTAAGGGAGTCCATGACTGCTGCCCAGCTTCTGGATTTATCATCAGTTTCAGGGCCGATGAATCAACACCCCCTGCCCCAGGCCAAGGCCACCAGACCTTACCAAGCAGAAACGCAGTGGAGCTGGCTCTTGGCTCCAAGAAATTGCTCAATAAACATGCTGAATTCGGCAAAAACAGCACCATCCACTTAAGTAGAAAATCATCTAAATCATCAAATTGGGAAGTTCGGGGTAGTGTGTAGAGATGGCAGTCTGTGGTGTGTCTAGTTTTGTACAGACATTTTAGAGCGGTCCCTGCGATTAGAATGTTGTTTATTTGCTGGATTTGTGAAAGCGTTTTCTATTCCTTTTCTTTTTGAGAACACTAGAAATCAAACAGGATACTCTAAATGTATAGAATTTTACATGGAAAGGATGCAATCTGCAGGAGAGAAGAGAAACTCACAGAAAGAAAAGGAAAAAAATAATACAGTGATGGAAAGAGTTATAAAGGGTGAGGGGAAAGGAGATGTGAAAAAGATAAAAAAAAAAATCCACTACTGAATGTCCCACCGGTGTCCTGCAACCCATGATGACGAGGCTTAGAGAGGGCCCTGATCATTTTAAGGCTGAAAGCAGAGATGTCTACTACATCATTGATTGCATGATGTTTAAATATTTGCAGTGGGTGGCACAAGTCAATACCCAGTTATTTATTAGTAACGGGGAAAACCAAGCTTTACTATAAACATTTCTGTGGGTATATTTTTTATAGACCATTTCAGAACATACAAAGTGTATCAAAATTTAAAATATTTATGCTTAAGTGTGCTTTTCCAGAAGACATTTATTTGTCATAACCAAGATTGTCTCCTTTCATTCGAACCACAGGTAAACAGTATACCAACCCCGGTTGTTAGAGTCATTCCCTAGATGCATCGTGCGTGTTACCCGAGTCTATAGGCGGACAATGCCTACGAGAGTCCCGTCAGACAAATGAAAACCTAAGTCACTTCTCTTCCCAGCTAGTACATCGTCATGGCACTGAGCATCAGCGTGTTCGTAAAAAGCTCATTAATTGTCTGCAATCAATCCTGTTATTTCATGCAAATAAGCTAGGTCCCTAAAACAAAGTAAATACACACTTGGATCACACAAGGTTGCTTTTTCTTTCAAAAGTACATCGAAGACCCACAAAGATTGGTCCTGACGCTCAAGAGAGGGGAGATGAAATGAACACAAGGCCAGCATTTCTGTGAGTGTTTGGTAAACACACAGAACCTTCTGGAGCTAAGGTCAAAGAATATGACTTAGTAGTTTGCTTCTGAGGGTTGATGGAGACTGCTGAGGTGTTTTAAGCTCTCAGGTCAAAGGTCTGGATCATGCCTTTGAAAGGCCTCCTTCAAAGATCCTCTCCAAAACAAATCAAGAAAGACCACTGGCCAGTCCAAACGAAACACAGGTACCCAGGAGGCCTGTGCAAAGCAACTCTGGAAAAGGAGCACAGAGAACTCAGCAACAGTAGAAAGCCTTTTAGGGCTCTTTCTGTTTTTCTTGGTGACAAGAAATGCATTTTGTACTGTTACGGACTCCTGTCTTTCTACCACAAGAAGTAACCCACTCCGGTGCTTAGCACAGGGCCGGGGAGTCACAGCTGGTCTCGGATGGCTGCGGAATGACTCCTTCCATTGACAGTGTGGCAGGGCTGGGCTCAAACTATATGGAAGAAAGCCCCACTCCGTAAGCCACGCAGTGCTGGCTGTGGTCCTACGACCCTGTTATCGCTAGTGCACAATGACTGAGCACTCCCTCTACGACCACATAGGGAGCTGTCTTTCTGCCACACAGACCTCTGCTGGGGACCATGTGAGGAGTACACTTGGAATAAAGTAAGATTTCTATGGGCTCGGGGTACAGGCGAGGAGCAGGGAGGCAGAGGATGGATGGAAGGCTGGCTATTTTTTGGAGGCAACTTTTTTTGTCCTCTGCTTTCTACAGAATACTCAATTTGATTTACACTCTCCTGCCTGTGAATAAGCTGAGAAGCCCCAAAACGTTCTTGATATTAAATTAACTGCTCTAATTTCCCTGGGCAGCTCGGATTTCGGCAAACAATGTGAGTGCTAAAATGATCCCAGAGTCCATTTAGACAGGAATCCTCAGACAAGAACTAAATGCAGACTCCCTGAGAGGTGCTTCCCGGCTACTGTATTTTATACTCTGAGAATATAAACAAGTCAGAAAGGAAAGCCAGCATGAGTGAGGGCTCAAAATAAGCTCCACAAACAGCAGGCAAGGAGGCAGCACTTTCGAAAGAATTCCCTTCCAGTAAGCGGAATGTTATCACAATTCATCTCTTTCAATCACAACGTCAAATTTCATAATTGAAGCAGGATAGACCTATTTGTGTGGTTCAAAAATTTCAAAGAAGCATATCTAAATCCTTTTAAAAACCTGATCGTCATATTAAGAGCAATCTACCTATGTCCCAAGTACCACCTCAACAATGAAAGAAGAAAGACAATTCCATGGTTTTAATGGTGTAGCTGACTCCCCATGAGAAATACCTTGACAACAGAAATCTCCAAAAACAGGCTTTGGATATCTGGAAGGAAAGTAGAATTCCCAATTGGTTATCTAGATGCAGGGTCTACATACCTGAGCACACCCACCAGATGTTCACTTCTCATCCAGATGTGCTGGGGGTCCCAGGCCTCTCTGCCCTTGGGTGGTTAAACTTAGCCTCAGGGTGCTGTCGCTCTGGACCCCCAATCCTGAGGCAGCTTTCCTCTCTAGGACCTCAGCTACTCACTGCAGTCCTCCTCATGCTAAATGGGAGAAGTAGCTAAGGTTCAGTACCCTTTCGAGTTAAACAGTTTGCTAATTTCTGAGCAAAAAACTACATGAAATGTGCTTAACAAGCGGAAGGACTTCTGCATGAAATTTCTAAGGAAAGCCTTACTAGAAATTCTAAGCAAGTCCATGGTCTGCGAATCCAACAGTAAATTAACTCATAAGAGCCACTGAGTCTTATTAGACATTCATGCAGTATTAGGTACCCAGGATATAAAATAAAGCGTAAGGAGGCCTTTGAAACTATTTGGAAGAATGTTACCACCCATGGTTTTTACATCTCAATGATCTTAAGGGGTACAAGAGAATTCTAAAAACTAAACTAATTTGGATTTGCTTTTGATGAAATAGGTATGTTCACACACACGCGTGCACACACACATACACACACACACATATATATTTTGAGTGTACTTCTTTTTCTATACTGAGGAGAAATAGAATGCTATAACTATTAAAAAAAAATACCTGCGGGAAGTCCTGCTTTTTTAAAATAAACCAGAAGACAAAACATGAGGTAGCCTTGACATGCTATTTCTTTTCTCTCCATTATCCATTTGTCCTTTAAGCAGAAAACAAGAAATCTAGCAGCAGTTCTGAAGGTTGTTTTTTATGACACTTTAACGTTCTAAAAAAGTCATTATTGAAGAACAAATTATAGAAGCATTTGTCTGCTGCTGGCTGGGGTCTTCAAAAGAAAAAAAACACAAAGCTCAAGGTTATTTTAACTGAAAAAAATTATGTTCAAAAGAAATGCATACACTTCATATAATTGAGTACTGGTCACACTTTGTAGGCAAATCAAACACGATCTAAGCTGTAGTCTGCTAATGAATTGTCACTACTTGTCATCATTAAGGAGCTACTGTAATTCCACATTAAAATGACATCTCAAATGAGCAAAAAGAGGTGAATCTGTTACTTTGCACATTTTGTACACTTGTCCACCAGACCCAAGAATACATGCATATAGATGTTTACTGATCCATGAATTATTTATGTATCCACAAAGATTCCTGTCTACAGAACTGACAACTTTATGCCTATTTTTCCTACATAATAATTACATGTAATCTCTCCCTATCCAATGCATGTAAATGCAAATGCATATTATAAAATAAGTAAAGTGATTGCTGAGGACCAAAATGTAATGTACCAAAATGTAATGTACTGTTATATTTACTGATGTATTTGGATAACCAAGTGATTGTTAGCATTCTAAAGGCTTCAAGCAACCAAACCTTCTTTGTAAAGGACAGAGTTCCAGGTTAACTAAGCTCTCAGATCAGCATATCCTGCCTAGAATTTAGTTAAAAATAGAAGCGTGACTCTATTTTAACAAGCATTGTTACTATGCATGCTGGGCCCAATGGCTAGCATAATGCCTCTTATTTAGTATATATCTTGTTATTGTTCAACACTTGCAACTCCTCAGCAGGAGAGTAACTGCATCCACTCCAGTAGAAGCTGCGGAGAGTGAGCTCTGCTGTAGTGCCAACACAGATGATGGATTAGTACCAAAGAGGCACGCCGGAGCTTGGGGAAGAAAAGGGTGTTTTTACACACCGCTGGGAAACAGCAATAACTCCACTTCTGTGTTTACATAGTTTCCGGTTTGTTGGGGACTTGGCAAATGAATTTGTGCTGAAAAATGCAGGGGGAGAATCCTTGCAAACCAATTTAGCATGAAGGAGAATTGTTGGAAAGAAGCTGAGCTCTCATTTAATTTAGACAAGTTTCAGTATGAAACAAATTTCTGGCATTTCTAGATAAATTAAACAACAACAACAAAACCAACCAAACAAGAAGCAAATCAAACGAAAGCACCCCACATTCATGATGAGTTTCATTTGTTTCCCAGCAACTTTTAGACCCAGGGACCAAACTCGACTTCCAGTCAGGTCGGCTTTAAAAGGCTCCTCACTCGTCTACTGTAAAATGGGCTGTTCCTTTGCAGACAAACACACCTACAACCAGGCTAGTGGGAGCCCTGAAAGTAGCTGAAATGTTCTAATGTGCATTCTCAACCTTCTGCAATGGGAATTAACATTTCTTTGTAAGAAATATCTGTTTTCCTCGGAGGCCTTGCTGATGTCATGAATACTCAGAGGCCAAACAAATAAAAGGCTGTCTCCATAGCAATTGGGGCAGGTCTGTGGTTTCCCTAGTTACACTCTTGAGCGATAACCATCTGGGGTTCCTCCCTGGCAGAGGGGAGGAGTGAGAAGAGACACCGGAAAGATGAAATGTAAAAATGTGCTTGTGTTAATGGGCCTGAAAGTTATCTCCCACATGTTTTTACTCCTTCTTCTCCTTCTTCTTCTTTTTTTTTTAAATCAACAAGCACAAACTGTAGTCACTTTTAAAATTTTTTCACCCTCATGAGGGTTTCAGAAATTTTCCCTTTGGACTCTAGAGGTAAATTATCCCAGCCGTGTGAATATGACCGACAAACAGTAGCCAGAGCAGAGAATTTCTTCCTAGACTGAAACAGCTGCAGACATAGGAGCCCAGGCGGCATGCTGATTTTTACTCAAATACAAGGACCCTCAGCAGCACTACTCTGGGGTGAAGTCCAGTTACACCCCCCACCCTTCATCCCCCACCCACAGTGCCTGGAAGCTACGTCATGGGAGGGCAGGGAGGGCCTCCTAAGACTTCGAAAGATCTTTTGTTTCCCTTTAAAAGAATCTCACGGATCTTGCATGTAGAAATTGAAAACTTTCTTGAGTTTCCAACCCATACTAACCTTTCGGAGGCTCTCAACATTTGCTGTCCATTTTATAAAATGGAAGACTAGGGCTCCTGTAAATGTCTAGCGGCGTGAACGACGTGATGCCCATCTGGCCCAGTGATCCTGGATGGCAGAGCGTCGACTCAGAGACCATTCTCAAGTCTGAAGGTTTCGGCTTGCTTGGGACCTGCCACTCCTTCCTTCTTCCCTGTTCCTCCCTTTTGGAATGGGACTGTCTGTCCTGGGCCTGACCCACCATTGTATTTTAGAAGAAGGAAGCAGATAATACGTTTGATTTCACAGGTTCACAGTTAGAGAGCAATCTGCCTCAGAATGAATCTACCTCGAGTCTCCCCCATATCTGATTTAGATGATATTTAGATGAGACATCGGATTTTGGACTTTGAAGTTGATGCTGGGCTGAGTTTGGACCTATTGGGATAGAATGAATGTGTTTCTCATGTGAGAAGAACATGAATTTGCTGGGGAAGAAGGGCAGAATACCGTACACTGAATGTTTCTATCCCCCCAAAATTTATAGGTTGAAACCTGTTCCCCAAGGTGATTGTACTAGGAGGTGGTATTTTGAGAGGTAATTAGGTCATGAAGGCAGAGCTCTCACGAATGGGATTAGAGGCCCGTAAAAGCCCCCACACCCTTTCACCATGTGACATTACAGAGAAAACATAGTCTTCTAGGAAGCAAACCCTCGGCAGATGCAGAAAGTGCCAGCATCTTGACCTTCGGCTTCCCAGCCTCCAGAACTGTGAGAAATAAATTTCTGCTGTTTGTAAGCTACACAGTTTGTGGCATTTTTTGATGTAGCAGCCTGAACGGACTAACACACCCCGCCTGCTCCCAAGTCTCAGTTTCTTCATCTGTAAAATGGAGATAATAACATTTAGCCCAAAAGGAAGTTTTGAGTATGAAAGCAATGAAATGTATGTAGCCTGAAAATATATTTGTGGCATTGCTCAATTTGCTTTGAAACAAATAATATTAAATATAGGAATTCATCTGACATAATCTCCAAAGTCACTTTCAGCTCTGAAGCTATGTGGCCTGAGGTCAATTTCTTATGAGAGTCTCAAGAAAAAGTTCCTGTTCATCTTACTCAGATCTTTCTGTGATTTGAGCCTATCCCTTTATCCCTTCTTCTTCTGTCCCAGACCAAAGAATCTATTATTTGAGATATTCAATATAGTCTTTCTGAACTGAGGGCAGCAGTTCAGACTCACATGCTTTTTTGTACTTCTCTAGCTGACATGAGATTGAAATATGAGATGCCGTCAAAAACCTATGCAAAATACAAATTTTTCTCTTACTAGGAGAATGATGTTAACATGGGCCCATATTCACAATTCCCATAGATGAGAACCATTAAGGAGAGTTCACTGAAAAATTGAACCCCATTGCTTGGGGGCCGTTTTCAATGAACAACCAATCAAGTAATGTAGGGAGCATCTAAAATAGTCAAATGCCACCCCGTCCTCGAGGGTATATAATTTCTTAATCTTAACATTCCTTAATAAGCCTTCAATGACTCCCTACCCTAGAGAGTGGAACCACAACCCCACCACAGTCATAACCGCACAGAGCATCCATCCGCCATTTTGTAGGCAGCAAGTATTGGGTGAGCATCTCCGATGTCCTGTCGCAGCTGGGCTCACAACAGCACAATCCCCATTTTACAGAAAAGGCCAGTGAGGCATTGAGAGTTTCATTTCTGTGCTCGGCTGGGAACCCAGGTCTGTCAGGCTCGCAGTGACTGTGGGTGCTGTGCTTCTCTACAAACAGCCAGGCTCCTCAGCGTGGGGCTGCTGCAACCCCTCTGTGCAACACGTGAACGTACCGAGTACTTGCACGTTCGTGTCTCACTTGTGCTGGTCCTTTCCCCTCCTCCATCTGGGGACTCCCTTCCCATCCGGCAAGGACATCCTCGGAGGCCGTATCCTCTACGAAACCTTCTTGTACAAACCCAGGCAAAATGGACTCCCCCCTGCAAACCCTCCTGGCCCTTTGATCATCCCTCCATTAAAGAACTTCTTTCCCAGCAGTAGGACTAGGTGCAAACACATGAGGAAACTGAGGTTCTGAGAGGTAATGCAGCATCACCAAGGGAACTCAGCTGATCATGAGAGTCTGGTTCAAACCTGTCTTCCTGTGTGGGAGGCTGGGGGCTTGCCCACCGTGTTATTCCACCTCTCTCTGACTTTCCAAGTGCAAAGCTACGGAACCTGTACTATGTCTGTGCGGTCTTAGCTCAGTGATCTTACGTGGGGAAGAGGCTGCTGAGAAAAGTCAGGGCTTGGATTCAGCATTTGTCACTGGGACCTAGTTGCTTTCACTGATCTGCAAACATTCTTAGTCAGGACATAGCAGGTGAGGGCAGTACATGTAACAGTGTCCCCTCACTGTCCCCTGTGTGTCTCTGTTAGATTCCCTGGGAGTCCCAGGCCACTTGACTTTTGGGATTGCTGGGGGAAGCTGACTGACTTTAGCTCCAAATGCTGGGATACTGGACAGATATCCACACCCTAAGAAGGTGCTGCTATGCCGGGTCACCTTTTGGGACCTGACTGGTGCCTCCTGACCAGGCTGGACAGCACAGTGTTTTCTTGAGTAGGGGCGAGGGAACCCCCAAGGAAATGGCTCTTTGCTCCAGGTAAGTGGCAAATTGCACAGACTTTAGTCCGTCCTTCCCCGGGCATGGCCTTCCCCACTGGTGACACAGGCTTGTCTTCCAAAGCTGTACAAGCTGCAGGTCCTGAAACAACTGGCAGCACAAACGAACCTGGTCGTGTAGTCGGATGTGCGGGGTCAGTGGCCATTAGCGAGATGTCACTCAAAGGTATCTTTGTGGTAACAGAAGCCAATTAAAATGTGTCCTGGAAGCTCAGTGTAAGGGGGATATCAAGGTCCCCATAATTAACTGCTGAAAAAAGGTGCATCGGAGCTCAGCACATGGGCAGTGCTGATAACTCCGCTCAATCCAGCTGACGCCAGAGCTGAAATACTCTCGGCAAAGGCCAGCTGCTTTTTCTGTACTATTACTTTTTGTGAATAATGAACACCTGGAGTCTTCATCAACAGGACAGCAGGGGCAGCATCTGTCTTGCTCAGGACTACAACTGCCACACAGTGCCAGGCACACAGGTTTTGCTCGGGACAAAACCCTAGAGGGGTCACGGTGAGGTCCCACTTTATACCCAGTATGGCAGTTATAATGAAAACAATGGAAAGCGAGTGCTGGCGAGGACGTGGAGAAATTGCGACCCTCCTCCATTGCTGGTGGGAATGTACAATGGTACAGCTGCTGTGGTAAATAATTTGGTGGTTGCTCTAAAAGTCAAACAGAGTTACCTGATGACCCAGCAATTCCACTCCTACGAATATACCCAAAAGAACTGAAAACAGGCGTGCAAACAAAAACTTGTACCCGAATGTTCATAGCATCACCACTCTGAGTAGTCAAAAGCAGAAAAAACTCAAACGTCCATCAGCAGATGAATGGATAAACAAACTGTGCTTTATACCTACAGG
This sequence comes from Rhinolophus hipposideros, assembly GCF_964194185.1. Lineage (NCBI taxonomy): Eukaryota > Metazoa > Chordata > Mammalia > Chiroptera > Rhinolophidae > Rhinolophus > Rhinolophus hipposideros. The sequence continues at coordinate 36,690,658 of NC_138069.1, forward strand.
GAATATTAGTCATAAACAGAGGATGAAATGCTGATATATGTTACAACATGGATGGACCTTGAAAATATTATGCTCAGTGAAAGGGTCAGACACAAAAGGACACATTTTGTATGTGAAATATCCAGGTAATAATAGAAACAGAAAGCAGATGAGCCAGGAACTGAGGGTAAATGGGGAATAGGGAATGACTACTTTGTGGGTATGGGGTTTCCTTTAGGGGGATGAAAATGTTTTAGATAAACATGATGGTTGCACAACATTGTGAATATACTAAATGCTACTGAATTATACACTGCAAAATGGTGAATTCTGTTATGTGAATTTTACCTAAAAGAGAAAACAAAGAGGACCTCATTCTTTCTGTGACACAGAAGACCTTCATGAGAGATTCACAGTGTGAGGGTACTTTTCCTGTGACATCACAGAGAAGGGCAGGGAAACCTTGGGCCAGAATTTATGTTAGTTAGTATCAGGCAGCAAACCCAACACTGTCTGATGTGGAAAGAAGTATCTTGGCATTTGAAGAGCAATGAGAATGAAAGAAACATGGCGGGATTTGATTCGTCTCCTTTGGGGGTTATTGAGAGCAAGTTTTAAAACTCTCTCTCCTGGCTTGCTCTGGGGACACAACCCATCACTCTACACTCAGGAAAAAACAAAATTGGTTGAAGCAAAGAGAATGAGGTCGGTCAAGTTGATGGGGGGGGAGGGGGAAACAACACCTGCTCGACTCCCAAGTCAAACACAACATGTGGGATTAGTCAGTCTTTGTATTTTCCACACCACTGCTTGCTGCTCTCCATAGGTACTGGCACAGATCACTCAGGGGGTTGTGTCTGCGTTTCAGAAGCTGAGTTCCTCATTTTCTTTTTGCCTTTCCTCAGACTGGTTCTTTGCCTTCCCTCTCTGAGAAGGCTAGAAAGGAGGTCTGGCTGTTACCTTCGTGGCAGTGAGAGAAGCATCTCTGACCACAAATTCTCCCTGCCTGGGCCTCTGGGCTGGGTGGGCTATGGGAGCCCCAGGGGCAAGGCTCCTGGGGAGGGATGAGGGTTAGGGCCAGGTGAAAATGGGGTGTCATTCTTCTTACTGTGTGACTCCAAATTCTCACGGGACAGTTTGGAGCAGTCCCATTGGTCTCACTGAACTGAATAAATCCAAAAAAGTTGAACCAGAAGGAAGAGGCCAGAAGAACAAAGGAAAGAAAGGGCTGGAAGCTGGGGGCGGGGGGCACTGCGATGGCTCCCACATGGGTACAAGAACCTGCGATGGCCAGTTCCACTGACAAGCTCCCTTCTCTGAGTGATAGTCTTGGCCTTTCTATCATGGCTGTTGCTTTTCAGCTGGCCGCACCAGGCCTGAAGTCAGTTTCTAATTTCTCCCGATTCCAGAAACGAGAAATAAGGAGATGGCTTACATTTCCAAACTGAGGATAAGCACTGCACTGGGGGGAAATGGAAAAGTGATTCTCTTTTCCTCATGTGCCAGCAGTAGCGTTTTAGCTAAGATGGTGTGGTGCTGGGTGGGGACCTAACTTTTTAGGGCTAAAATGTCTCTATCAGTAAAATAAAGGCATGAAAGGGAAGATGTCTCTGCATCCCGCCAGAGCTGCCAGTCAGGGCTGCAGAGTTTTAATCCAGCTCTCACATGAGGATTTTCTCATTTGTTGTTACAGGTACTGTCAAGGAGCCAGATTTTATTTTTAATGCAGTATGTTGAGAATGCAAATGTAAGTTTCCTCCTGTGGAGACTGTTAGGATGGGAAGACTCTAACGCACTGGAGGTTTGAACAGTAGGTTAGGAAAAAAAATACAAGTGTGAATGAAATGTGGTATTAACTTCCGCCAAACTGTTCCATGGAAACCCACCAAGCTCAGAAACCCTCAGCAGTGCCTATCGGGCAGAGATTCATGCAGCATTTCTTAGGTAGGACAAGACAGCTCTCTCAAACTTCTGGGTGCTTATGGGATTAGAAATAGGCGGTCAGGTTGCTGTGGCTCCCTCCAGCTTATCACCTGGAGACGTCTCCTCTTCTTGGTCAGAAACATCCTCTCTCTCCCTCTCATTCGTCACAGAGACGACTTTTGAAAAGCATTCAGTAATTTTTACAGTGGCCCCAGAAAGCTCAGGCTATCTATCCCCATCAACAGAGGACTAGCAAACTGACAGTGTGTGTGTGTGGGGGGCACAGCCTCAGAAGGCGGAAGGGGAAACAGCCATCCCTGGTGATACACTCATGTTGAGTGACTCACCAAGAAGTTCCTAAGTGGTACAAAGGCAGAGAAAGCATTCTAGACTTTCTAACATTTGTCACTAAAGTACATTAGAGAAGGGACCCCTCCAGAAATGACCTCTGTACGCGCACTGCTCTTTCTGCCAAGTTCATCCTATTTTTATATTCCAGCTAACAGCTAGTTCCGTCACAGCATTTGGTTTGGGCCAAGCAAGCTGTTTGAAGTTGGCCCTGAGGAGGTGATGCTCATTTCCAGGTTAAAAGTGTTGTTTTCTCAACCATCTAGACGTCAGCTGGACAGTCTCCTGGCCTCTGTCCACAATGTGCCTGGAAGCAGCGTCCCTCACTGAATGGACACCCAGCAGCTTTCTCGTCTCCCACGGCTGTCCCTGGGCCCCTAAGCCCGGTGCCTGATGGATGGAAACACACGAGCTTGTGTCTTCTAAGACTTCTTCAAGCTCTCATTTTTTTTCCCCTTAAAAAATCCTTTCACAAATTCACCACCCAAAGTTCCAATTTTCCATCCCAGGTTCTTCTCCTCCTTTCTTGGGCACTCACATCCTGGGATGGACCTCAGCATTGGCCACAACACATTCCCGTCCCAATACACTCTGGAGCCTTTACCCCCTGGCCAGACTGGGTGCAGGGAGTTCAGGATTCACATGTGAAATGTGGCCCGGGGTGACCACTGCCTCGAGGCTTCTCTAAACAGAGTCCAAAGGAGGCCTGGGGTGGGGTGAACCCAAGCGTCCTGCTCCAGTGAGCAATGCTATCTCCCAGGACTTCAGAAGTAAGAAGTGAGAACCCATCTGATCAGAGGAAAGGGTTGGATAGTCAGAGCTAACATTTCCTTTGTCTGTGATGGATAGCCACTTGGGAACTATTTCCTGTCCTGATTTTCCCTTCGGTCAGCATTGCCGTGGAAGCAGGGGGTGGAGAGCTGGGGTCTATTTTGATTGTGATGTCTATACAAACCCCTCCAAGAAGAGCGCAGCCCCAGAATTGTGTCTGTACAAAAGGTTTGCATTAACTGTAATGAAGCAAATGACAAAATCAATAAAGCAGGAATTGCGCGGCTGTCATAAAGATGATGTAAATCCAGGGTTCACGATGGTTATGAAGCTATTTGGAATTGTAATTAAAACCAGCACCATTTTTTTCAAGATAAAAGCCCCTTTGACAACCATAAATGCAAGCTACAGGAAATTTTCAACAAATATATTCAAAATTAATGTATGGCACAAAGATGGCATAAATTAACTGAGGATAATCCATAAGTCCAGGCTTCAGAATGTAAGAGCACTGAGTAAAGAGATTTCGATTTCGCATTTGGTTTTCAAGCAATGTGGTTTTCAATTTTAATCAAGTTAAAGCTTGACAGAGCACTTAGAGACTCTGAATGAATGGCATGTTTCTGACAACTACTTTTCAATGAGACTGAAAATGCTGTCTCTGTATTTGCCCAACTTGAGATCTGACAGCATTTGCTATTTTATGCACCCCACATATTTCAGAATAAAATCTAGGTGTGTGTGTGTGTGTGTGTGTGTGTGTGTGTGTAGAAGCTGACCTTGTTTATTTGGGAGTGGGAATAGGAGGAGGTGACAGAGGAAGGGGTTGACATAACCAAGTCTTCTAGTCCTAATGAGCTATCTTCCTTGGACTTATTTTCTGAGCCCTGACTGCAAATTGTAACACAGATTTCTTGGGAAACATCTACCTGCCTACCCACCCACCCATCTACCCACCCACCCACCCACCTCCTACCCACCCACCCACCCACCACCCATCCACCCTCCTACCTACCTACCTACCTACCTATTCATCCCCCTAACTTCGGAGCATCACTGCTTGCTTTGTGGTCATTCACAACGTCACCTGCCATGGCCATCAGTCCTGCTGAAGGAAACCCCAGCCCTCTGGGTGGTTATACTGTGGAACCACAGAATGTCAGTGTGCGAAGCGTCTGAGAGATCATCAGGGCCAAGTCCATCATTTTTAACAGAAGAGGAAAGTGAGGATCAGAGAGAGGCAGAGTTACTTAAAATCCTAAAACAGCATTTGGCAGAGTGGGCAGAACTTGATCACAGACCCCTTCATCACACTATTTGGATAGAGAAGAATGACATGATACACCAATGGAAAAAAAATAAGACAGTAAATGATGAGTAAATTGCATTGTCAAGTCTGAAATGCCACTAGAATTCAGGGATGCTTAATTCTTTCAACCCATGTTGGCTTTCAAATGTGATGAGGAGGTAGGGGGCTAATAAGCAGGAGCTAAGGAGTCCCAGGAATTTAGGGGTGTATCATCATGTTTTATCTTTTATGATGGTTTCACACCTTGCGGGGGACTGGGGAGAGACTGCGCCTCTCAGAGCGAGTTAATTCTAGAGATAGTAGTAAACAACTTGGCAGTGAGTCTGTCTTTCATATACAAACCAACCAATCCAGAGTCCATGTCGCCAACCCCCTCCTTTATCTAACTTTCATAGACCAAGTCCGTATTTCCCTTTCCTAAGTCACCCAGAGCCAGGTATCAGACCACTTGGAAAGTTGCTAAACTCCAAGGCCCATGGGAATTACTCAAAGTAGCCAATCCCAAACTGTTTACCCTGCCCTGCCCTGCCTTGCTTTTCCCAGGGAAAGCTCAATGAAGGCTGTGGCCCATGCTCTCCTCTTGCTCCTGCTTCTGCCTACTGTTTGGTGCTTCCCCGTGAGGTCCTGTGTGGAATGGTGTCCCTGTCAGTTCTAGGAGAACTCTGGGTAACAAGGAACTTTTCTTTCAACGGCACTGGCATCCGTTCGCAGCCACTCAGTCACTTTTATATGAATAAATTAAGAACCAGGCACAGGTCCAAGCGACCCAGGTTTTGGTCACAACTCCTGCTCACTGTCTGAATGATCCTGGACAAGTTTAATCACCACATTAAAAAAAAAAAAAAAAGAAAAAGAGGGAGAGAGGTGTAGATGGTGTTTCCTTTAGGTTCTTTCTAGCTTGGTAAGCCTCTGACGCCAAGTAGAGTGACCTGAATTCCAACCCCTCAATTCAACAGGCAGCGAGGCAGGCTGCAGTAGAGAAATTGCACGCCAGTCAAACCACTTATTATAAAAGCACAGCTTATACTTGTCTCAGTAGTAAATGGGCAAAGAAAGGAATTCATTTTAGGAAATCTAACTGCGTTAAGGAGTTGATTCCAGAAAAGGGTCTTGGATTGATACTCCACTGAGAAGGCTTGTCTTCTGTGACGAACAATCCAGCAGAGAAAATTTGCACATCCGCAACTCAATTACACTGGTCGACAACAGGTTCCCAAACTGCACACAGGCCACCTTAATGGCTGAAAAGATGCAAATGCCGTGAAACAATTTCACAAGGGACGCAAATGGAAGTTCAGTGCTAACCCTCTCTTTAAAATGGCCTGAGACATGTAAAGAGGACCCGGTAAGATCTGATTCAAATTGTTCGACTTCTGAGACACACGGTAAGGAAAGCCCTTAAAATTCAAAGCAGGAACCCTGAGTTTGGGGGCCTTGGGATTTTTGCTTGCAGGGCAAAGATGGACCCTTTTTTAACACTAGCAGCTGGTTAGTGGCAGCGAGAGTGGCCTCTGAGAGGTGCAATTAGGAGAGACCAGCCTTCTTTTTAGAAAGAGAACAAAAAAGGACCATTTCTCAAGCAGTTCTAGTTGAAAGTCTTGGTTTTGTGGTCTAAGCATTTTCCCTGCATCTGGAAAGCATGCCAAGGGCTGACATGGGGTCAAAGGTCAAAGGAATCCCTCGGGGCATTTAAAATAAGGCCTGGGCAATAAAAGGCAGATCAAAGAGAATGGTGGCAGGGACATTCTGCTTAAGGAAACTTTTGGAAAACCCCTTTTGTTTCAACCCCTGTGAATGTCTTAAAAGTTAGAGTGCAGAAAACCAGAAACTGATTCTAGTTCATTGAGGGTGTACCGCTTGGCGGGGTATCCTCCTTATTCTGTGTTCTGAGTTGGGTCACTATAACTTCCTCCCCATTCATTTCTCTCTCGTCCCTAACTGCTGAAGATCGTCTAAGAGAAAGCTGGGTTCTATCTTCTTTACTGTCGGGTGTGCCAGGAGCGGTGGAGGAGGAAAATGCCATGCATGAGACACCCCTACTACAAGACCGGAAGTGTTCACAGACCTAAAATAAATGCAGTCTGTTTCCAACACCACAAAGTTTGATTTGCCTGAAAACTGAGTAATGACTCAAGATCTGTGTCTCCCTAATGAATCGATACACCGGCTTCTTTCAGCGACCACACAGGGCCCGAAGAACGTTGAACTTGGGTGTGGAGTCTTTTTCTTCTTTTTTTTTTTTAAGAAGAAAGCAAGCAAACATTTGTGTGTTTGTGAGCTGAATATGCTTAAGTAGACAAAAGCAATATTTAGCCAGTGATCTAATTGACATTTTACTTGGGCAAGAGACCTGGGGCCGGCCCAACGGCAGGCAAATTCATTTTCCAAAGGTCATGGGGTTGGCTGCTGGGGGTTCGCTGTTGAAAGATATCTCAGGGCTGGTCAAGGCCATAATCAGAGATAACCTTGGAATACAAATAATTCCCCCTCATTCAAAACTGGCAACTAGGTCCGTGGGTCAGTGTGGTTGTACTTATGCAAATGGAAATGATGATAGTTTCTAGTTACGACGGGTCAGCTGTGACAGAGACAGGAGACACAGGGCATAGCTGGCTCAATCTTGTGAGTGCGTGTGCAGAAAAGCACACTTGAGTATCTTGTGCAAGGGAATCAAGTGAAACGAGTGTGCTCCAATTCTTTGGGCTGAGATCACACGATTTCTTTAACTCACAAAACTGTTTTAATCGGTAAGTATATGCATATGATAAAGGAGAGTTCAGAGACCATCGAAGAGTTTAGAGTGAAAAGCAACACCCTTCTGCCCCTGCCCCTCCAGTTCTGTCTTTTCCTTCCCCAGCAGGAACTACGATTAGAGTTTCCTGTAGCTCTATCCACAGGTATTTCACACATATAAAGCATGTGAGAACAAACACGAGTGCACTGTTTTAACAGCACAAATAGTAAAAAACGACACCGACCTTCCTGCACCCCGTTTTGTCATTTTTCGACTTTTGATGCTGCCCTGGGTCATATGTAAAGATCAATCTCATAGCTCTTAACTACTCTATAATAGTCCCGTGGATAACACACCATGATTCATTTAACTAGTGTCCTACCGATGCGTGTCTAGGTGGCTCCCCAGAGATTTCTCTACAAATGACACTCACCTATCCATCTTTTGGGGACTTGTATGAGTTTATCTTTAAAATAAATGCGTAACAGTTCAACGGATGGATTGAGGAGTATGTATGTTTTCAGTTTTGGTAGCCACTGACAGATTGCTTGTTAAGGGGATTATACGAAGTGACACCCCCATTGTCAGTGTAAAATATGCCCCACATGCTGATCAATTCAGCGTCCCATAAATTCTTACCCGGCACTTAAGAAAATAAATCTCTCTAATCACATCTAAATTGCACGGGGAGAAGTCGGACGCACTGCCCTGAAATGGAGACAGCCACGGCCAAAATATATTAAGGCTTTCTTTCCCCATTGATGGCAGCTTTCTAAAACAATGGGATGCAGGACAGGTTTTCCTTTCTCTGGTATTTGCTGTCATTGTTGTCAAGTAATGGATGTTCATTGTAGAAATATTGGAAAACCAATAAAGTAAAAAAATAAAATAAAATCAGTGTTAGGTATTTACCCAAGAGCAATGAAAACATAAGTGAATGTCCGTATCAGTTTTATTCACAATAAGCAAAAGTTGGAAACAACCCAAACGCCTATTGACAGGGGAATGGATAAACATATATTGTACTGTATCCATACTGTACCCAGGACTAGTGGAGTACTAGTCAGCAATCAAAAAGAACAAATTATTGACAGACAACACAATATACGATGAATTTCAAAATATTATGCTGGATGAAAGAAGCTAGGTACATATGACAACATATTGCAAGAATCCCTTTATGTGAACCAGGTCTACAGGCAAAACTGCAGCGACAGAAAGCAGACTGGTGGTTGCCAGCATCAGGCCTGGGACAGGGGACTGACTAGAGAGATACAAGGCTCACTTTGGGTGGTGGTTACATGACTATCTACTTGTCAAAATGCATTGAACTGTATAGTTAACATGGGTGCATTTTATGGTAGGTAGATTATACCTTGGTAAACCTGATTAAAAAATTAAAACCACCTTCCATTTCCAGTTAACCATTGTAAGTATCTTGGTTTATAGCCTTCAGACTTTATTCCCCATGCAAATATATACACACATATAACTATACTCACACTTTTCCATGCACCTTTCTTTTTTTATTTTTAATAAGTGGGAACATATGGTTTGGTAACCTGATTTTTAAAAAAGCCTTAATAATATATTGGCTAGATTCTTAACAGTTTAATGCCTCGTCTCAGACTGTTTTCTGGCTCCTAACAGAGGCAGTGGTCCGAGTCGCCTCCCTACCCAGCCCAGCTGTAGGTAAAGTATCACCCTGGTAGCTAACCAAGTTTGTAGGAGCGCCGTGAGTTTGGGCATCTGTTTTTTAGATGCTGTCTCCTTCTCCCTACAAGATGTGTGGGTTAAGCTGGCCGCAGGCAGATGGCAACCGTCTCACTGCCAAGCCGGGGTCACGTTTTCAAGGTACAGCGGAGTCAGCATACACTGAGAGCTGGGCCAGGGTCACCCACAGCTCGTAGGGCACTCACAGGGAGAAACCCTCGAAAAGGCACCAAAGAAAACCAGAGGTCCTCCACCCTCCACTGTTTGGGGAAACAAAACGCCTCACAGTAACTGAAAGGGAAGTTTTGTTCTCTGGCTTTGCTCCAGAGGAGACCCTCCCAGTCCTCCAATCCATTGTCGGGGCCTTGTTGTCAGGGGAATGTTGTCGCCACTGACAACATTCCAAGGGGTTGACAAATTAAGATGGCAAAGGTGGGGGATGGGGGGTGGGGGTGGGGGTGATGGTTGGGGGTGGGGGGTGTTGGGGGTGGTGATGGTTAGGCACAAACGGAGTCAACGTGAACCACAGCCTCTCAGCCGAAAGGAACAGGGAAATCCAACGCAGAGAGCACTAGACTAGTGTGGGTTCCCCTCTTTTATCCTCCAGGCCTCTTAACTCTCGTGTTAATTCTGGATTGATTTACTAGTACTGTTTTCAGAACACTTAACAGTTTGAGTCAGATTAAGGTTGGTTCAAACTTCAGCTCTGCTGTGTGGTGTCTGCAACTCCCTATCCTTGCTGAGTCTAAATTTCTCATCTTTAAGAAGGATAATCCCACCAACCCCACTGAGCTGTTACAACAATTAAATGAGATAATAATAACAACGAACATTTGTAGTGCTCACCACATGTCAGTGCTAACTACTCTACAAACATTATCTGATTTAGATACCAGTCTCCTGAAGAAAACCAAGCTTGGAGAAGTTAGCAACTTAAGATCAGTGGGGTGGGCTGGCCCTCACACCCAGATTTCTCTCACTTCAATGCCAAGTCCTTACTCAGCACACCAGTAGTTCTCTTACGTTATAGAATCTGCTGAGGAGTGGGTTAAAATGCCAATTTCTGGGCCTAACAGGACTGGCCCAGAAACCATGATTCCTTCAGTCACTAACAGGACTCAGGAACCTGCGTTCTTAACCAGGCCCAGGGGACTTACAGCAGCTGGTCTTCAACCCGCATTGTGGAAACACTGCATATGGCGACAGTGAAACAACGCAATTATTACTTTACAATTGTTACTTTAGAAAGCAAATGGAGAGAAATTCTGGGGTCCCCAGGGACAGAGAAAGGAAGGGGAAGATAAGACTTTGTAAACTCTTGATTCTGGCCAGTTTCCAAAGAGCAGGCAGACAATCAATGACAGGTAGAGATGACGCTCGGGACGGGGGAGGGGGTGCACACAGACTGTTTAGTCAATACATGCAGATTATCTGTCTGAATAACTGAGTCCAGCTAAAGAGTGTGTCGGTCCCATGGGGTGCAGAGGCTTTGAGGCTTCAGTGAAGATGACCTCTGGGGTGTGACTTTGAAAGAAGCACGCCAAAGTTGACTGCAAGAATGGACGAGGGCCGTACACGGATGTAGCCAACCCAAGAGTATTTGGCTGTGATCAGAATAGAAGTTCAAGTCCAGGGTTAGTGCTCTGCTTAGCACATTAGCAATGGTCCAGGCAATGCAGATTTAGGTGTAGGTGTCCCCGCATTTATCCCTCTCTAGCCATCTTGATGGCCACCATTACAGCCATTCTTTCAGGGCCTTTGGAGACAGCTGGGTTTTGAATGGTTAAGGAATTAGGACACTACAATCTGCCAACACATTAGCAAGGATCAGATCATTGACACACAGGGCTTCGAACCTCAAGACCCTCTGTTGTCCCCAGGGTGTGGGGGCGCCACCTAAGCCAGACACCTGTGGCTGAATCTGACCCATAGATGGTGCGATTTGGACCCACTCGATGTGGACACTCAGTGTTTAAAGAGATTCTGTGTTAAATGCCAACATCTCAAAATCAGATGATTTCACATAGAAATCTAATTTTTTTGCTTCTCTTAGGAAAATGAAAAAAAAAAACAATTGTTAAAGCTGGGCCTAGATGCATCTTGTGGAACCGACTGGCAGTGACGTTTGAGCACGCGTTCTTTCTTTAGCCACAGTCCCCACCACTTCCTGGCACTTCCAAGCAGCACCCATGCTGAGTCCAGGTGTCATTTGTCAACTCGTGGTATATGAGTTTACAATCCCTTATTGAAGAGTTTGTCTTCAACATACTGGATCAGAGAGAATCCCCACAACCACCAAACCCAACCCTCCCTCTCCTTCAACCTCACGTGCCAATAGTCCCACAGGGAGACAATCTCCCTTGGCGTCAGTAGAGGTGAAGGATGTGTTAGGGTGCAGTGCAGAACATTAGTCCTTACTGGGCATTCATGTTGTGCCCAGCTCTATCTAAGTCTTTCCCACTTGCCATCTCATTGACCTTTTACGTGAAGATTTATGGCTCAGGTACTGGTCAGTCATCTTCATAGCACTGAAAAGGAAAGGAAGACTCAAGGAGGAGAAGCAGTGTGCCCACCTATTGTACTGGAGACGGGCTCTTCCTAGGGTACGAGGGGGGTTGGTAACGCTTCCTTTAAGATGACTCATACGACAATGGGATTCTCCAGAAGTGAAGCAGGCCCACCCGGGACAGGAGGGCACACGCTGCATCCAAGAGGAAAGCTGCAGCTCAGGTCCAGTCTATTGTGGCCACACAGGACTGAGCAACACATGGTTCAAAGTCTGTGGTTTCCAGAGAAGCTGGAAATCCAGATGTTTCAAGCGTAATTACTGATTTTTGAAACCCTATAAAGAAGAAATAAAACCTCTGTGGAGGTGGGATTCGGTCCTTGGTTTTTGATTTTCATTGCCTGCTTTTCTAAGCTTAGGCAGTATTGTATAGTGGTTACAGGCTCTGGATTTAAACTCTCCGGGTTCAAATCCCAGCTCTGCCACGTACGAGCGTGCGACCCTGGATAAATCATTTCTCTGTGCCTCAGTTTTAGCATCTGTAAGCTGGTGATGAAATCCTGAGGTAGTCATGAGGGTTATGTGAGATAGTAGGTAGAAATTAAGAAGACCAGGTCTGCTAGGGTTCTATAAGAGCTCATTGTCTACTAAGAAGGATGAGAGTCTGTTTGAGGCTACTCCTCTTTTCTTGAGATAGCCTCTATTTATTCTCGGGGCGGGGGTGAGGGGTGGAGGTAGATAGGAGCACTTCAGGTTAAATCATGGGCATTCGAGGGATCTCACAACACATAACCCATCCCGTAGCCCAAGACATGGTGTTGCCTCTAAGAGGAGAAAAGGAAATGCAAACTTCCATGATAAAACATTCTTTAGCTATAAAATCTCACAACTGCAACTGGACCATGCACCATGTAAACCAAACCTTCTCTACTGGGTACTGATTTGTGGGCTAGGTAGTTTTCCTAGCAGACACAGAACCTGAGAGCTGATGGTTGGCATTTAGAAGTAATTTTGGTTTGCACACTTGTGCCTGGGGACTGGTTATCGAGACGGTTTTAAAGGAGAACGTTAACAATAGCAAACAGTAGCTGTCGTTCTACATGGACACATTACTACACGCTGTCCATTTACGGAGCTGAATACCTGTGGAAGACACAGAGCGCTTCGCTCTGGCACAGCGGGCTCTGAGCACGTGGATTTGTCAGTTCTCATACAAGGCTCTCTGAAACACCAGCTCCAAGAAGACCTGCACCCACCAGGAGCAGAGTCGCGGTTGAGATCTCAGGCTCTGAAAATCACTGTCCCACACCCTGCGCACACAACTTCTTGATTCTCTCAGCAAGTATTTTCTGAGCCCTGTGGCCGGCCAAGTCTTTCCCCCTGAGTTCTGAAGAACTCTCCTTTCAGAACCAGTCATTTCCCTGAGACGCAGAGTTGTTTATCGGGTAGCAAGCAGGAAGGGGGGTAGTTCAGGAGCGCTGGTTGTACTAGACCTGCTGCAGAAATGTCTACCCCCTCCCGAGGATGCCTGAAAGATTTCAGAAGACTGCAGCTCCATTCCAGGGACTATTTCCCAGTCAACATCCAGCTTTCCCTTTTCCTTTCCTCCAAAGGCAAGTCCAGTCTATATCTTCAGCCTCTGGGACTTGGTGTTATCCTTATTCTCTTTTCTGCCATCCCCCCATTTGGCCCATTGTCTCAATGACAAACCCCAGCTCCTCCCTGATGGAAGATGGTCTCAAAGAATCATCACACGTTACACTCTGAACCCACCTGAAAGGTAATCTATCTAGTCCAGTGATGTTTCAAGCCTTGTTTGCTTATTTTTAAATAGGACTCTTTGTTACACAAAATCTCATGCTGAGCCCTATTGTCTCAAAGAGGCAACTGAAACCTTTATCGTTATGGAAAAGTAACTTTTCATTGGAGAGATCTTGAAGCACTAGCTTTCTCAGCACATAAATTGAAATCCACTGATCACGACACATCCATGCCTTATTTTAACAGATGAAACAATGAAGACCAAGAGGGTAAGCAGCCGCCAGGGGGCTTCCTATTGCTGCTGTAACAAAGTACCATAAATGTAGTGGCTTACATCCACTGAGAATGTATTTTCTCAGCATTCTGTAGGTCACATGTCCTAGATCAGTTTCACTAGGTTCCAGGCAGGTATCAGCAGGGCTGTGTTCCTTCTGTTTCTTTTCCAGGATCCGTTCTGTCGTCATTCCTACATCACATGGTCTTTTCTACCTCTGCATCCAGCACATGTCTTCTTTTTTGTAAAGACCCTTCTGATTACATTGGGTCCACTTGAATCATCCAGGATAATCTATCCATCTCAAGATCCTTCATTTAATCATATCTGTAAAGTTCCTTTTGCCATGTGGGCCACACAGTCACATATTCCGGGATTAGGGGGTGGGCCTCTTTGGGAAGGGGCATTATTCAGCCTACCACAGGCGGGCAGCAGTTAATGGCTGAGCTGTGACCGAGCCTAGGACTCTTGGGTTCTTTTGGTACTCTCTGCTCTCCATGGGGACAGGGGCAGGGGGAGGGAGGGGGGGTGCCAGGGGTGGGAAAAGCACACTCTCTTTTTCTCTGACCTATTTTGTACCTGGCCTATTGTAAGCTATACATGAAAACGGGACAGCACCACTGGAAGAAAGATAAGGCGTGATGAAGTTAAATATTTTTAAGAGTTCGGGTTGCCTGGGAGCTAGAACACTATATATATAAAACCTTTGTCTCTGGGCATGGATTTTCTAGGAAGGGGAGATTTAGTCCATTAAATGTCATAACCTGAGCCAAACTGACTCTCAGAGATGGGATAAAAGCAGAATGATATTATTACTCTTCATCACAACATCATGATGAAGGTAATATTCTTTTTCCTTAATATCTGGGGAAACTGAGGCTAAACATGAGTTATGTAATTTGCTTAGCACATAAGTGGTAAGAACCAGGCTTTGACTCCAGACAGCCTGACTCAGAGTTGTGAGTACTTAACTACTATCTAAACATCCTCAGCGTTTATGCAGAGTTCATATACAACTCCAGGCCTGGGCAGGTTCTTTGAAGCACAGGTCTTCTCTGAACTAGAAGGAATTCTAGTGCTCAGACCCCAGGCTACGGGTGGAGAAGCTAGGGCTGCTCTGGGCTTTCTTGCTGATTGGCTCTATGGCACTGAAACTTGTGGGGTGTCACCTTCTCTCTCAAAGAAGGAAAAAGATTCATGCTGCTAGAGTGTGAAAAACTGGATATATAGAAGCTGTTGTGAAGGGCTGTGAAAAGGCGAGGGGATTTACGCATACTTTGAAAAGTTGACACTTTAGGGCTTGGGAGAATAGGCAGCACACAGGGGATTTTTAGGGCAGTGAAATTACTCCACATGCAACTACGATGGTAGATATGATGGTAGATATAGGTCGTTACACATTTGCCCAAACCCACAGAATGTACGACACCCACGGTGAACCCTAATGCAAAACACGATGAATCTTAATTAGAATGTATCGATATTGGTCCATTAATTGTTACAAAAGTTACACACTAACGCCAGATGTTAGTGTAATGGTAGAAGAAACTGCGCAGGGGAGAGGGGTATATGTAAGAACTCTACTTTCTGTTCAATTCCTCCAGAAACCTAAAACTGCTCTAAAAATAAAGTCTATTAACAACAACAACAACAACAACAACAACACACTTTTAGACAATCTTGATGGTCTTCTCAGAAAATCTTTCCCACGGTGACCATGTCTGCCTGCGCCTACCTGGGGTCTGCTGGCCTGGAGCTGGAAGCCAGAAATGCTCTTCTAACACCCCCAGCTGCTCCGTCGCTGCTGTTTCCTTTAAGACATCACTCCATGCTACCAAATCTCAGAGCTTTGCGCAGCTAACCACTCAGAGAAGCACTGGCTGAGATGCCAAACCTGTCCAGGGTCCCGTCCGAGCCTTGTTACTGACCAGCTCTGCTGCCTTGGGAGAGTTCCTACATTTCTTTGAGCTTTAACCTCTCCATCTGCATCTCAAGGCTAATAAATGTCTCCCTAATGATCTGGCAAGGCTACTGTGCTAATTAAACAAGAGAATTCACGGGGAAGGCTTTGGGAGAACCACAAAGTATTCTTCACACATGTGAGGCACGTTTCCCTGTGTTTCTTCTAAGATTTTTTCCATTTCATAGATTAGGAGACTGAGGCACAGAAAGATTAAGTAACTTGCCCAAAGTCACAAAGGTCGTAGGCAGCAAAGCTGGGAATGGAAAAAAAAAAAAAATCAAATCTGACTCCAAAGCTCATACTTTTAATCACTATGCAAAACTGACTCCAACGAGATAAAGAATGAGAACATTAATAGTTACTATACTCTCAAAGAGTACTTGCCACTGTACTACTCGTCTCCTCTCAACCCCCTTTCATTTCTCTTTGGAGTTAAAAATCTCCAGGCATAAGCTCAGTCCGGAGGCGAATGTCCCATACAACCCCTAGGCCCAACTCTGAGAGCCCAGAATCACCGCCTTCTTGCCAGAATGTAGGAAACACGGGGACTGTATTTTACATGTGTGTTTTAAACCCTTTGCTTGCTGTGGATTTAGTGCTCAGAGGGGTTAAATATGTGGTAAATTAAAAAAGAATTTTGTCCACAAATAAAAATGTCCCAGATAATATATTTTATCACTGGAGCCAGAAGCTTGGTCTCCATTATGCTGAAAAAAAAATGAATGAAGGCTTCTTTGGGCTGGTTCTTGCTGCTTTGCTTTCATTCTTCTTCGCGCCAGGATATGATCATGTACTTTTATGCAGGGTTTAGCTGCTCTCTAAGTGCTGGAGTCTCTTTGTGCTGAAAGTCACCCATTTATTCATTGTTTATTGAATGACTATTACATCCCAGGCTTGGGACTAAGTCTTGCAAATAAAACAGTGAACAAAGATTTGACCTCTCCCTCTTCATAGCTTCCAGACTATTGGAAGAGAGACAATTGAGCAGACAGCTATAACTTAGGGTGGTGTGTATTAAGAAATATGCAACAGAGGACCTCTAACACAATATATAAATTTGTGTCATCTGGCCGGGAAGAGAATCCATGTACTACTCAACTTCCAATTCGAGGCACAGCTTCCGGGATGGGGCACTTACCAGCAGCATCTCCTTGCCATTGGATAACAATATCCTATCTTTTTCAGACAAATGGCATCTAGTTTACTGGTTTCCCCTCATTTCAGGGGATTTACTTTAGTAAACCCCCTATATACTGAGCACTTACATTGCTAGCCATGGAGCAGATACAGAAGAGAGCTCCAGACGAGTACTTACCAGATTATATACGCTCTTCATGTATCTGTTTGCCTTCTTCTGTAGGTGAAAATTTTCAAGAGCAGGCACTATGTCTTATTTGTCTTTTTACTTCTAAGACGTGCTTTGGGCCTGGCAAGGGTAAGGGCTCAATGATGATGTGTGGAAAGATGAATTGAAAAATGGAAGAGCGGGAAGAAAGGAGGGAGGAAAGGAGGGAGGGAGGGAGGGAAGGAGAGGGGAAAAAGGGAGAAAGGAAAAGGCAGAGAGGGAGGCAGGCAGGCTGACCCTTTTCCTGAGACAGCTCATTTGGGTAGCACTTGGCGGCTGGGGCCCAGTCCAGCTTCTTCCAACAGCGCTTCTGAACCAGACACACTCAGCCAGGAATGCAGAGGAGGGAAGGCCAGGGAACCTGCTGCACCACAGGAAGGTGATAAATGAGCATCTCTGTGCCTCCTGTGGGCAGATTTCCCCAAATCCCTCTTCCAAGACACAGCACTACTTTCGGGAGAGGTGGGCACTATTCCCGTCAGCACAGACAGAGATGGTTTGCACTGAAAGCCACCTCTGCCTCAGCCTGATAAGCCCCGGGACAGGCACTCAGTTCACCCGACCAGTCAGCTGCCAAAGGCCTATCGGCTTTCTCCCGCAGGTCTCTGTAGTTAGACACTAACTCTTTTGGTCCACTTTGCCTATTTGATTCAGGCTCCCACAATCTTTGAACAACTGCAGAAATGCCTGGCTCACTCACGGTGCTCCAATCACAAATCTCTGACAAGTGTCAACTCTTTCACACACCTCTGTGCCTTTACACAGGTGGCTGACTTTTCACATGCTGTTCCTTCTGCCTGGAATGCTGTTCCCTTGGATAAACTCCTACTCATCCTTTAAGACCCAACTCAGGTCACTTCCCGAGTGGAGCCTGAATCAGGCCTGTCTCTCTGGCCTTCCCCTCATCTTTGTGCCTCCAGCAGAGTCCTGACCATGTCCTGCAACTGCTCGTTTACCATTTGCCCCCTCAGTAGACGGTGAGTACAAGGATGGTGTCTTATTCTTTCTATAATTTTCATGTTAAGCATTATAACAATTGTGCCTGATTTCCTGTAGGCAATAGGCCCACTGCAAACACTTGAGGAATGAATAAACAAATACATTCCTTCGATGTGTTTTTAGTCCGCTTTCCTCTCTGCAATGAATTGTTTGCGTGCTGCGATCCCAGTGACTGAGACAGGCAGGGTCCCTGTGTACACATGTTCAGTCTGAAACATAACTGGGTACGGGGATAGAGAGGAAGGGCAGTGTGTGCCAGGGAGCTGCTTTACATGGGTCAGGGAAGGCCACTCTGAGGAGGTGACATCTGAGCCGACACATGAAGGATCAGAAGGAGGCGACTGTAGAGAGGTCTGTGGGCTTGGCACATGCTGTCCATGTGAACAGCAGGGGCAAAGGCCCTGAGGCACGAAGGAGCTTGGGGTGTTCATGGAATGCAGTGGAGCACAGGAAGCACGAGCTGAGCGAGAGGGGACCCAACCATGGAGAGCCTTGCAGGACATGACCAGGAGTGAGAACTCTGCTCCAGGTGCAGGGACAGAATGAACAGCTGCCGAGATGAGCAGGAAGACGCGCTGCCAATGGAATGGGTGCTCCTCATCCTCCCAGCCCCCCTCACCCTCACGCCGGGCAGAGACAGCCTCTCATTAATCTCAGGAAGCGGGAGGGCAGACTTGGGCAGCGCAACCACTCAGACTGACTAGAGAACACAAAGGAGACGGCCCAGCTTTGTTTTGAAACTGTCAATTCCAAATTCTGCGAGCTGGCAGAGACAAGGGTTATTGATTTTCCCTTCTGGAATGCATGTCCTACAGAGTCCTCGCAAATAGGAACCGAAAAACAGAGGAAAACATGACTGCTGAGAAAGACAGGGCAAGGGGACTTTTTTAAAAAAAAAAAAACAATCTATACTGGTTTTTGTCTTTTTCTTATTATGCTTTGTTGGATTGTGGCTTGTCATCTCTCTTGTTTCCTATCTCTATGTCATTTTGATTTCTCTCTCTCTCTCTCTCTCTCTGCCTTTGTTGCCCAGTACCTACACAGTGTTTACATACAGTAGGCATGTAATGCTGGTGCATGAAATGTTGGTCTACTCACAGGTCAGTCTCTCTGAGTGTTTCTTCCTGCAGATCAATTTGTCCATCTCATTGCCTGTCTCTTTACATAGAGCACCTCTCTCCCCCTTGCAGACAGGCAGCAGAGTGGGACCAGCTCATAAAACCAGCTTTTAGTAATTGCATGGAGAGGTATCCCCAGCTAATTACTTTCTCTTTCTTCCCTGGAGAAGCAGGAAGCAATTAGGGGCTTCCTGCCACAGCCTGGGGCTCTGGGCACCAAGTCCCTTCAGCAGCAGTGCTACATGGGGGCTCCCCACTCCCACACGGTTCCCACACCGCCTGCCTGCCTCCTTTCTCTCTGCTCTGGTAAAAGCTGCTCGCTCACCTGCTTGTCTGCTCCACCCACTAGCGGCCTCCTTAGTTACTTTTCATTCTTTCTGCTCCTTCATGGCTGAGTCGGGAGAATCTGTGTAGACACACGTGTCTATGAATAGATGGTTGGGTGTGTGACTAAGGGCAGGCTAGGTGGGGAGGCCGTGGCCTAATTGCGTCTGTTGACTTTTACCAAATTACACACACCGATCGAAACTTAGTGTCGTCATCTGCAAAGTGGGGATAACACAGATTCTTCCTTCTTGAGGGGAATGTCAGGAGAAGCAAAGACAATGTCAAAATCACAAAATTATTTTTTAAAAATAGACCATCCTTGATTTTCTCCTCTTCCTGAAGTTTATGGTCCTACGGATAGGCCCAACTGTAGCCAGGTCACAGCCTGATAGTCTAATAATTCATCTTCTACTCCTATTTGGCTTAAGTAATAGTAGAATAATGTTATATTCCCAGGCTCATACAAGGTGATGGACGGCACTTGGGGTCTGGGAGGTGGTTCTCAGACTGAGGACAGGAATACACATTCCTGAGATTTAAAATTTGTTACTCATCACTCACAAGAGAGGCAATCTCCACGTGGGTAATTGAGGTGTGGGAGGAGGAGTGTTTTCCCTAACAGGCTTTACACAAACTTAATTTCTGCAAAGCATCTCCTACTTCACATGTACTGACGCAGATTTAAATGTACAACTTCAATTACCGCTTCTACTCAGATGTTTCCCTTCCCCTTCTTAAACTTGCTCCTCAGCTTCTGGGCCTAGAGCTCCAATTACCAGCACCACCTTTTCTCTTAAGGCTAAAGGTTATCGAGTGAAACTCCCTCTTATTACAAACATGGAAGCTGACATGTTTTTAATAAGCCGTTGCCCACAGACCGAAGCCATTTCACAAGCAGGGACAGGCAGGCATGTCAGGATGGCGTTTCTGAACATAGAAGATGATCCGCCCACATTGTCCGTGAAAGACTTGACAGCACTTCACATCCAATTCATGTTCTTCCAGCCCGGTTCTTCCTCCTGACCTTTCAATCTCTGTGGAGTGGAAGCTCCAAGAAGGCAGAGCTCACAGATCGACATATCTTACTTCCTATGGCTTCCCCCAGAACTGGCCTTTCATGGGCTCAGGAAATATTTCGATGGCTGCATGGATGAATGACTATGAGAACTTGCCGTCATTCTCCGCATTGTCGGAGTTTGGAACTCATCATTTTCCACTTCTTTTTCCCTGGCTTCCAAGAACTCATTGTTTTCCATTAGTTCTGGTGACTTGCCCCCCACCCCCATAGTCCTTTCACTTCCCGCTGTTCTCTCCCAAGTCCAAGCCCTCGTCCCTCACATTGAACCACACCCCCACGTTCCACCCCAGCCTGTCCCAGTTCCGCTTCCAGAATGAACGCTGTCCTCATGACCTTGCCCAGATCAGAAGCCATCTGCATTCTTAGAATCTATCTCAAGTCCATACTCCTTGGGGGTGAGGCTCGCCGCCACCTGGCCTCCATCTCCTCTCCTTCTAACCTCATCACCTATTATTCTGCCTCCTACACACCCCTCCCTCACTTCCACGAGGTGACTCTGTGTCCCTTGAAACACGTCGCACACCGGGTTGCCGCCACACTTTGCACACATGACTTGCCTTGTTTATTCTGTGAATGCCAGTGATGACTCAGGCTCAGCTACAGTCTTTACAACTGTAACAACAACAAAGGAATACAGCACAATGGTGACAGTAGCTAGAACTTTCTAAATACCTCCCATAGTACTGGTCTTCATACGCATTATTCATTCTATTAACCTTCACATAAACCCCAGGAGGTTAAGGACAGTTCCTATCCTCATCTTATAGTGGAGGGAATCGAGCTCAGAAGCGACAAGTGAGCTTCTTCCGGCCCCAGACTCGGTACCCAGCACAGCTGGAAATCAGACAGACATCTAGGACGCTAACCGTCAGGCCACACTGCCTAAAGCTACTTTTCTTCTCTGAGCTCGGACAGCCCTTTCCCATGCATAGCCACTCATGTGCCAATTTTCATGTGGACTGCTCAATCACGAAATGCTCTCTTGTATGCACACGTTTTTTTGGTCCCCAGTTTTACTGGAAGCTACCTGAGAACAGGAATTATACTTTTGTACCTTCTAGGTTCTGGACAACAACAAATGTGTGCTGCCTGCACTGATTAGAGGTGTAAAGCAGTCAATCCATCTTTAGTTTTGCTGGCTAATTCACCCGTTAAACAGTGAGTTTACTCCCCTCCCCTCTCCCCCCAGGACCACATGCTGACACTGGGTATAAACCAAAGAGAAGACCCTTAAGTGATACACATCTGTGTGGCCTGGAGAAGGAGAGCCTGACGGGAGTTTCTGAGACTCAGAAGCCTGTGTTTGTAGAATGTTGAATCTTTTAGCTCCTGAGGCCTTTACAAGGTTAAGGGTATTATGTGAAAACAACAACAATAATCTCCAAACCCTCCAGCAACTACTGAGGACCACTGTAAGATGGAATCACTTTCCTGAGAATCAAAAATGTAGCTGGTAATTACAGTTCTTCTGCATCATCACTACATACACAGACACACATATATATTTTGTTGTTAACTGTTAACTGGCCCATGGAAAATAAAAGCCGAAACATCTGACAGATACACCACTTCACATATGTAAAATGCTAATCTGGGGCTCAATGATCAAGAAGCTGGTTGGCCTTGTTTTGCCACTGCCTTTCTCTGGGCCTCAGTTTTCTCACGGCTGACTGTGGGGCTTTACAGGCTCTCTAGGGCCCCCTCTGGCCTTGCCTTCGTTTCTGGGATGCTACTGAATACAAACATCTTAGTTTTGGTTTACGGGCACAATCTTGAGTCACTTTTTCTGAGGCTTCGTCTGCTCCAGCAGCCCTGTCCTCTCCTCTCCTTTCCACGGCAAACCCTTCCAGATGAAGCAGTGGGCCGCCTTCCCTATGGGAGCCCCTTACAAAGTCCTCCCTGCCCCCTTCCCTGCACCCAAGATGCCTCTGCTTTCTTGTGTGCTTTGCTTGTTTAACACCAAAAGCTTTCCGACAAGTTCTCAGCACCAGGGGATGCAGATAACCTCTGTCTGGAAGCCATCATCAGCTTCCCAGTATACTCCAGGAAAAAGTGACAGCTAAAATAGTTTTAAAAAGCCTCCTTCAAGACTTCTCAAGTTGAATGTGAGCCCACGGAGGAGGCCAGTGGGCAGAAACGCCTGCTCACACAAACCAGAACTTCTGTGCCCCTCTCTAAACACATGTTCTGAACACATCGACACAGTGATGTGGGTAGAAAATTCAGAAGGCATGCTTCTCGTGAAGCTGAGGGCCCAGGAGCTACTAACAAGCATGCAGCACAGTGGCGGCCAGGTAGGAAACGACCGAGGTTATCCGATGGGACAGTCCTGCATCGATGGCAGCAATGGGCACAGGGATCGAGTTACACAGAACTGCACGTGTGCATGCGTGCACACAAACATGCACACGCGTGTGCACACGCACACACACATACACACATGTGCATATACACATGCAGGTGCACACACACGCACGTACACACGCATACACACGTGCACACCAATGAGTGCTCGTAAAACTGTGAAATCTAAAGAATAAAGTCAGTAAATTACACCAACATCAGTCTCCTTGCTTTGATGTTAGACTATAGTTTATAAGATGTCACCATTGGGGGAAAACAACTGAGTGAAAGAGTACATCAACCTGTCTACCATTTTTTTGAAACTTCCTGTGACTCAGTAGGAATTTCACACACAAAAAAATCCGAGCCCCCCGTGCAGTGGATCTGCCTAAGCCCCATGACCCTGGGACACAAGTCCCAGGGCTCTCTCACGAGATTCTAATAACAAGTGACATCTTCACCATCATGATCTTCATCATCTTCTTTATCATCACCAAGTCTCCCATGTACTGAACATTTACGACGTCCGATGCAGTGAGGATTTACAATGTTTTCTCATCTGCATCCACACCCCCACCAGGCTACCATCCCAGTTTTAGGGACAATAATGACACTGGGAGAAGCAGAGCTGAGCAGCAGGCCACAGACCTACTGCGGGGCCAGGCTCTGACCCAGGTCTGAGACGCGAAGGCGCCTACTTGGGGATGAAAAACCGGAGAACAGGACCCTGCGGAGCTGCTGTGCGTTCGACGTGTGTTCCCTGGGAAGCGCGTAAGCACATCCCTCAGTCTGTCTCAGAGGCGCCTGGCTCAGGCAGTGCGACGGTGACACGGCCTTCCTGTCCCGTCCCTCGTCCTTCGTCCTCCGTCCCTCACCCCTGCTCCGGCCAGAGAGCCAGATATGCAGCAAAGCAACAGAAACATTACTTACAGGTTCTTCACGTCGGCGATGCCGCGGAAAGCCTTCCTCGGGATGCCCAGGATCTGGTTTTCGCTCAGATCTCTAAACAAGGAGAGAAGAGGCACACTGCATTAGCCGCCGAGGCCGGCTTTATCTGCATCTCATTATGATAACAAAACCCCATGGAGGCTGTTTGGGGGACTGTTTAGTCTCAGGCCCCAGGCTGCTACAGCCTGCACATTGTTCCTCCAGAGATGGCCTTTGCTGAAATGGTTACAGGGCGAGCAGCTCGCCTCCAGGGCGGGCTCTGTGGGTGGTCTCACACCTCCAGGCCACGAGCCAGGACTGGCCTCTTTGTTGCACAGACAGTACCCGAGTCTCTGTTTTGCCACCTCCTGGAGACGACCCCTGGCCCCCTCCCCCACAGCATCCCTCCCCCTGCTGGGGCAATACCACCCCAACCCCACATCTCAGGGACTCTGCCTTTGTCCTCTGGGATTGGAATGGGAGCCTGGCCATCCTGATTTTCTGAGGGGGAACGACCATCTCTGCTTATTCTAGAGCCCCAGAGACCCCCCCCAGGGGGCCTCCTGGATCATCTTAGTGACAAGCATGATGAATTCAAATTGCATTTCCACAAAACCATCCAAAAAGGGGTCCCCGCTGGCAGCGCTAACGTGTCCCTGAGTGAAGAGAGTCAGGGACAAAGCCTCAGGTCTCAAACCGGCTCAAACCCAAGTCCTGTGTCAGGGTCTTCTTTAAGAACACCCAAAGCCGCAAACTCCTTCCGGAAGACCACGCGGTCTTCTTTATTTTGTTTTCCACTTTTATTTATTTATTTCTTTATTTTGCTAGACCAAACACATGCACTTGTTTTCATTCCTATCTCCAGCTATTTGGGATCTCAGAAAGTAATCAATCATACACCTGTATAGACACACACATATGTATACATCTTTAGTCATACATGTATATTTTATAATATAATATATATTATATATATGTGTATATATAATATATATATATATATAATTTTGAAAACAACACAAAAACCTTCAGATATTATGGTAAAAAAATTACCTACCCAGACATAACCCCTGTTACTAATTAGGAGTGACATACATAAATTTCACCAATATGATCTCATAGCATATAGTCTGCTACAACCTCTGTTTTCACTCATTATACTGAGAACATCTGCTCATGTCATTACCAGTACATCTATGCCAACGGTTTTAATGCCTGCATATCAGCCAACTGTATGGATGGCTAAAGGATCCCACAACGTTGGGTATGAATTAATTACTTTGCTATTTAAGGAAACACTAGGATGGATTTTCCTGCCCACACAATTTTGGGACACCTGTTCAGCTACTTCTGTGGTACAAAGTCCTGTGAGGAGAACGTGCGGGTCACAGGGTAAACACAACTTTCACTGCCGAGTTTTCCTGGAGTCCGAGTGTACAAATAGTCACTCCCACGCTGATTTCCACGGACACCTAATCAAACGCTATGGATTACTCCAAATATATTTGGAAAGAGAGGTCAGATCACCATCCTCCACCAGAACCCAGGCCGTCTAAATGAACATTTTGCAAGGGGGGGCAGGAGGAAAAAGAGAAAGCAGCAGAGAGGTGCCCATTTTCCTGCTCTCACCTGAGAAGATGAGCCGCCACACTCTGAGCGGCTGGCTGAAACTCGAGACCCTTGGGGATTGCCTGGGGACACTGCTAACAAGGCTTAGAGTTGGGGTGCAGAATGAATACTAGTGGCTTCTGGGGCTGAATAACAGGGTGCTCCCCATCTCAAGCCGTTTCCTCTGTCTGCAACTGATGTAAGTACATTTAGATGCATGATGAGCCCCATTGCAGGCTCCCCCTGGCTGGACCTGATTCAATGAGCAGGGCTCCAGCCTGGAGTCCGGCGCTGAACAAAGCCCACGATGACAGCAGAGGTCAGGCAGTGTCACCAAGGCCACTTCTCTGCTCTCCATCAGCCTCCAGGAGAAGGGGGCCCATGTCCTGTCATCTGAGTAATGCAATTTCCACCAGGCATCTGGGCTGTACCAAAGGCTCCAGTAGCCACCTTGGGCCCAGACTTTTCTGCCAAGTGAAGGTTGGTCTCTGCCAATCACCCTACCCTCCCAGGCTTGGCTGTTAAATTTGGCCGCCCCGGCAAACAGCTCAGACCGTACTTCTTGGCAAATGGCTGATGATTAAAATCAGAGGCAGGGGGAGCAAACAGGAGAGAGGTTCAGAACTGTCAGCTCTAACTATGCCTGGAAGCCAGAGAAGGGGCACATACCCAGGAATGCATTAACCCTTTGAGTTTAAGGTGCCCCAACCATACTGAAGGAACAGTGACCGCACAAAGGTCCTGATTTGCAATACGGTGGGATGGGGAGAGGAGAGCAATATTTAAGCAGAAAATTCTGGTCGAGTTGCTGGGAGGTCTCCCACAAAAGGGCGCACACGGGCAAAATCCTGCACTTGGGTGGGGCAGCACTTTGGGTTTCTGTTTACTATTTTCTTGCGGTAAATATCCCCAGTCCTGCTCCAAGTTTAGGGAGCCCAGTTTAAAGCACAGCTTTCTTTCCACCTCCCTGCTGTGACTTCCCTCCTGCCACAACTGAGCAAACCAATAGATTGTAGGGAATTTATCTGTTCTCCATGACAATCCGCTTATAAATTTTATTAATTTTATTTTCCATTGAGGGTCTCTTCTCCGGCTAACAATACCGCTGCCATCCATCTGTGGGATTGTATATTGATTTCATAAATACCTGTAGTAGGCTGACAGACTGACAGCTTTAATGGTGTTACTGATGGGACGAGGAGGAGGGTTCTGGGCTGGTGCTTCATTTTCTGTAACTGTCCCCTCGCAATTAACTCGAGGGCCTTGTTGAGGGCTCCCAACAGTGAGTGTATCTCAGCGTGATGCTGGAGCATGGGGCTATTGTTAAGTACCATCCTTGAGAAAGATAAGAGCCACCGTTTTTCAGCTGACACTTAACATAAAAATAACAAAATCTATCTGTAGTGCCCTGGAGCCTAGTTCAGGCCAATTGCTTGGGGCTTAAGTGCCTCATGCTTCCTGAGGGAAAATGCTGGGAAGTGACCAGGAAAAGGGGACTTGCTTTTTTTTTTTTTTAAACATTAGATGAAAGGTATAATGTTGGAGTAGGGTGGGAGGTATGCTGGGGTTTTCTGGGGAGAATGGCTGGTAGGGCTGGTAGGGGTTTTAAAGGAGAATGGCTGGTAGGAAAGGTTTTCTTGTTTGGGAAATAGGGTTACGAATTTGGGCACCTTTTAAAATAATTAGGGCCCTCAAAGAAAGGGGAACTGCATTAGCTAAAGTGCATTTTCCTGCTTCCGGAAAATGATTAACTGACTGATTATTCCATCCAAAAACACAAGACCAAAGAGGACTTATTAAGGAGACAGTAAGTCAAATAGGAGTTGGCAAGAACCAATATATCTCCCTTCCAGCCACACCCCCCTTTTTAATTTACTAAAATGCTTTGGACACAGATTAACTTTCTTCGCAAATTTATTATTGCTTCATCTACCTTGAAATGGGAACTGCAGACACTTTGATAAATGGATTGAAAGGTTGTCTAGTTTCAGTGGAGCTTTTGAAATGCTTCCCGGGGCTCTCCCTGCAATGTCAGGCATGCTTTGTTCTCAGAGCACCAGTGAAAGACAGTCCCCACCTTCACCCCCATCCCTGCCCACCCCATGTTTACCAGGCAAGGAGCAGGAAAACAGTCTCCTCTTTGCTCCACTGCAGACAATGCGCTCATCTTGGTCACATTCATATTACCAGGAAGTCCTGTCTGTGTTAAATGACAGTTTGGGGGGCAGAGAGGGGATTTGCTCCTAGATATCAATCTCGAATTATTCTGAAGGTACAAAATAGGGCTTGGAAGCTCCCCCAACTTTGGGGAATTCTTGTTTCTGAAGTGGGTGGAGCTACTTATTAGCTGTATGATCATGCAAACTATTGAAATGCTCTATGCCTCAGTTTCCCCGTCTTTGCAGTAGGACTATTAATTTTACGGACCTCAGGTTAATTGTGAGGGTGAAACGAGTTGATATATGAGTTTCTTTGCACAGCACCTGGAACCCTGGAGACATTCAACGAATGGCTGCATTTATTTTTTGGACTTTCCCCCCCATTTAGCCCTGGATTTACGTTGTTGAAAATGTCCTTTATCATTAACCTCAGGACATATACCTACAACTTTGCAAAGAATAAAACTCATGAATGTTGTTAATATTCTTTGGATAAAATCTCAGGGAGGGATTAAAGAGTCCCTCATCTATCTATCATCTAGAGAGGAATATCTATATTTGATTCTGGGTCCCTTTGGATGAAACAGGAGAGGTTGTTCAGGGTCTGTATTAGGTTGGGCTCTCTCAGAAGCAAACACTTAGTCGAGTGATGGGTTCACAAAGTGCTCTTGGAAGAGGCAGTAAGGGATGGAGGAAGCAGGATGGAGAAGGGGAATGAAGGACAAATAGGTCACGTCCTGGCCTTAGCCCAGTAACCTAGGAGCTCTGTCTCTCACCAGCGGGTCTGGGCGTTTGCAGCCCTGCATCCGACAGTCCTTGGCTGGAGAGAACAGAAATGCAAACTCCCTGGCTCTGCCCGCTCTCCACATGGCTGGAGGAGGTGAGTCCAGGAGCCCAAGGACAGATTGCTGAGGAGATTCCCAGCCATGACCTTCAGCAGCATGGGATTGGGGCCAGTGTCAGTAACCCACGGGATTCAGCCCCAAGTATTCATAAGAAGGCTTCAAGGACAGTTCTGAATTAGGAAGTGATCAGACGGTTAAAAAAAAATGAAACGAAACAAAAAAAAACACTCATGAAAGGTGACATAATCCAAGACCCAAGATCAAGAGGCCACAGGTGGAAGCTAAGTGACCAAAGAAAACTGGACAACCCAGTCTGGAACCTTCTTTCTCTACATCCCCAAAGCCCCTCACTGAGACCAATCAGGTGCCTTTTCAGTAACATTAAAAACAAACAAAAAAATCCATCAACTCTTGATTAGCCAAACTAAACCAGGGAATGATCTAAACGCACTTATATTTCACATGACTGGATTTGGGATTAGGGCAGTGGATTACCCACTTTCTGATTCTCTTTGGCCCGAGTATATATTAAAATTACTTTCTCAGTCATTGCCTAGGAGGAGGAAACCAGCGCATTGGGGCAACAGGTATCAATCAAAACTCACTTAGGGAGTTTTGAATTTCTGATGGACAATCCATAAATCTACACTGTCTCAATACTCAATCGAGACATTGAGTATTCTCAATGTAGTATTCTCAATACTACCCTCCTAAACAAAAGCTGAACCCTGCCCCCCCCCCCCCGCACCCTGACTCCTAATGTACAGTAACCGTGACACAGCACTCTGCTCCAGAAAACAAGGAGAAAGATGTCATTTTGTTTATTTTATCCAGCAGGAAGGACAGGAAAAATTGTTCTCTGGGGATTTTACAATGTGGACTTCAGGGAGGATTTAGCTTAAAAGGCAAATCTCTTTTGCAGGCAATTTATCTTAATAAGCAAGATTGTATGTTTGCAGTTGGGTCACTGTCAAAAACAAATGTGCCCCAAGCATATGTCCCAGCTAAGAAGCCCCAGTGCCTCCCGCAGGGTGTCTGGCCAATGGCATCCTTTGTCCAGGGGAGAGTACAGGGAGTGACGGAATCATTTCCTGAAAGAACTGCCACCTGTCTTGGGGATCCAGAAAATCAAAGTATCAATGGCGGACAAAAAAACCCACACCAATTATCCCCACTGCTCTAGTTGGGTTTCTGAATATTTCACAGCAGCAGCAGTTTACATTGCTTCTTCCCTTGATGTTCAAAGTTACTGAGTGAAAGATATCAATAAGAGCCCCTTCTGTTCTGCCTTCTCTAACAAGCTCATGTGAAAAGTCCTAATCATACCACTCAGACATTTAACATGGATGTCACCTCAGAGATTTATTTCATTCACATAGTAGGTGCTCAATTGAAAAACTGAATTGAGCACCTACTATGTGCTGCACCATGTCACAGGTTGAACAGAACCAAGTTTCTGTTCTCCTGGAGCTTGCATTCTCATTGACCCCGGATACAAAGGAACAGCCACCTAGACATTTAGGAAGGTAAAATAAACCCCTAGATACCTCAAAACATCAGAGCTGCAGTTCACTGTTTTCTCTCTTTTCATCAAGAAGAAAGTTTGTAGCTCGACTCACACCTCAGATTGTTCCTAACCACCAAGGAATATAACTCACAAGTTTTGCTTGAGGCCCCAAATTCTTTTTAGTTTTCTAAGGGAAACACAAAGGGAAAGATGCCAATCTTAGTCATCCTTCCGTCAAGTACTTTGGCTTTCAAAGTGGACAGGTTGATAAAAATCAGAACAGTTCGACGTCATTATAAAGAGTTGGCGTGGCACAGGGCCGCTGTTCTCGCTGTGGGACTCATGGACTACCTGGCCAGAATTTACTGATAGGGCTTTGAAAAAATATATGTCCCTGTTTTTCTGTTTTTAATTTAGATGAGAATATGGTATTGTGGATTATTGTTTCTTTCATTTATGTCTTTATCTTTGAGAGATACACACTGAAATAATTAAGGATAAATGATGACTAACAGAATCAGGGGAAGCAGGTAGGTGTATAGAGGAAACAAGATTGGATGTGAGTTGATACCTGGAGCTGACTGACGGGTATTAGGGGCGCTCATTTATAATCTGTTCTTTACTTATGCATGTGTGAAATTTTCCATAATAAAACATTTAAATGCAGATTCCTGGGACCCACCCCAGAGCCAGTGAATCAGAAACCCCAGAGACGGTTTCTGGAGTCTAAATTTTGAACAAGTTTGAGAACATGAGTAGAATGATTAGTGTATGGGATTAGGTACCAAGTTCATGTCCCAGCTGTACTACGTAACAGGCCATGTGTCTTTAGGAACACCAATTCAATTCTCTGAGCCTCCACTTGAACGTCCATGAAATTAGGATAAGCATTGCAGATAATGGACAAGCAAGTGCTTTCTATACTCGAATGCATTGTACCAATGCAAACCACGCTCTTCCTCTTATTAGCATGAAGTTAACAAATTTAGCATCCCACTAACTTGAGTGTCTCGTCTGATTTTAGGACAAATCTTGGATCCAAGAGGCAGCGGCCTCCTGTGTCTCAGTGTGAGCCTGCTGGTGTTGGGCCAAACGCCCAAGGGATGGAGAGACTCACCGGAGGTGGCGGAGGGGGTAGAGAACGGAAACAAATGGTCTGTATGTTAGGAAGCCAGGCAGGGCCCAGTCTGGAGGCTCACCTAGAAGGGGTAAGAGTCCACAGGTGACGACACCCTTCCTTGGGATCTCAGAGACACGGCAGGAGGAGAGCACGCACTTTGCCCCGGGCTCTCCCAAATGCAGAGGGCAGACTCTGGCTGCCTGGGATTAGGACGTCCCTGGTGGCACCTCACAGACGGGTAACTTCTTGCAGGTTTCCAGAAGGGCTCCCACCCTAGGGGAGGTCACTGGAGGGCAGGCAAGGGGCAGGACTGAGCGGCCGGCCAGCCGCGCATTCAGGGCTGCGAATGCACGTGGCGGCCTGCTGTCCAAGGACAGCGGCGCCAATCGCCTCTGAGGCACTGAGGGCTGCGAGCTGCGACAAAGGGCTGCGATGCAGCCAGGGTGCTCTGTGCTCGGTCACCAACGTGGGCGCCCGTTTTGCCTCTTTATGGGCAGATGTTCTAGAGATTACCGACTCAAACGCGTTAGGATTACCCAGGTTAAAGTAAATGAGTAAAGCAGGCTGAATGTCGACACTAAAAGTCATGAGGGGGGAGCTGGGTGAATGCAGGGCCCATCTAAATGAATTTCCCCCAAATGGTCAACGAATAACCCTTTGTGCTGGCCAACAGAACAGTTCAGCCCAGGGCTGAAGGGTGCAGGGCCCAATACTCCTCGGGGGAGAGCTGCTCATTCTAGGACAGCACTGTCCCAGGGAACACGACATACCCATACGGTTAAAATCATTTCACTAGCTGCATTAAAAACAGTAGAAAGAAATAGTTAAAATGAATTCTAACAAAGTACTTTACTTAACCGAATATATCCAAAATATTATCACTTCAATATGTAATCAATACAAAAAATTATGAGTAAGATCCGTGACATCCTTTTTTCTAACAAGGCTGTGGGTTCCGGTGTGGATTTCATGTACATCTCAGTTCAGACCTGCCACATTTCAAGTGTTCAGTAACCACATACGGCTGGTGTCTAGTGTACTGGACAGTGCAGTTCTACGATAAGGCCAGAAGCTGGGTGCTACAGCTATGTGCCCTCTTACAGGTGAGAGAGAGAGACAGGGAGAGAAAAAGAGAGAGGGGGAGAGAGAGAGAGAGAGAGAGAGAGAGAGAGAGAGAGAGAGAGAGAGAGAGAGAGAGAGGTTGGGACCAATTTCAAGGAGCCCAATATGGGACTCCTTTGGGGTTTAGGTATATAACAGGGAATGTGAAGGGGAGCCCGTCAAGACAGAAACCTCTGGATTAAGGGAAGCAAGCGCCATGGCTTGAACTATTCTAGTCTCTCAGCCATCCTTCCTATGAGCAGAGAATGACTTTCAAACCATAGGATTTAATTTGAATCTTTCTGAACCAACACCCTTCCAGGGCGGGCAGGGTTAACGGAGACTTCCAGTCTAAACAGAAGCTTTCTTTATTTAATTATCACATGCCACTCCAACTAAAGCTCTTTGTGTTCAGGAAACAGCATTATAACTGAGGATCACCTCCAACAAATGGTAGTGAGGCTGGGCTTCTCAACAGCTCACTGATCTCTGGGATTATCACAGTTCAGCAACGAGGCAGTTCTACCAGGCTGATCTGGGGCGCTCTCACTAGTATCAGCCCAACTGTGCCTTCTGCTCTGGTCCAGACTTCCCTGCTTAGCTAAGTGGTCCAGGAAACACCACCAGGATTCCAGCTACAGGCAGCTGACTCAAGTCCATGCATCTGTCACCACGTACCCTTTGGGGGTACAACTGAGACTTTGGTGTCCTTGTATCCCATGCAGGAATCTGATGCTGGAAATCATCTGCTCATAAGGATCTAATTTTGTAACTGAGATAGTCCCCTGCCAAGTTTTAGGGCCAATGAGATGTTTTGGTTTAATTTATCAGTCTTGGTTATAGGGGTAGGGAGGTCCACCTAGTTCAAAAGGATGGAGACCAGTGTTTTCTTTCTTTTTTTTTTCCCCCTGTTGGAAGCTATGTGTCTGCCCAATGGAGTTTGGGAGAGGGAGCCTATTTCTGTGCAATCCATCCTCCTCCCAGGCTCACACACTGTTCCCAACCCCTCCCTCCCCGACACCCCGCTCCCTTGGCAGCCCTCTGAGGCTTTCATCCCTAATTTGATTGTTGTAGCCGACACTGTCAATCTGAAATCCAGTAGCATGTCTAATGCTGGCTGGACAAGGGGACTGCAGGGGGAGTAGAAGGAGGCAAATTCATCCTGAGAAGTAGCTTTACGTAAATCGATGCTCTCTGGCCGAAAGCTGGAGCCAAGCATTTGTTGATTAATTGGAGAAGCGCCCTTGTTCCCGTGACTTGATGGCCCAAATTGAGTCCTCTCTTCTCCACAAAGACATCTCTCCATGCCAAAAAGCTTTTGCAATTAGGAGATGAAACCTTGGGAGCCAGCGGGAGGTGGTGGGGGCTGGGGGGGACGTTTATGGAATTGTTCTGAAGTGCAGTGTGTGCTTGGCCTGCTTTGTGATTAATTGCTGCCCTGGGCACCCTCATTTGCCTCCCAGATGGTGGCCTGATAGCCTAGGTTCTGAGGCATAATGTCCCATAGGTGAAGACCTGCTTGTACCATAATCAGCAAAAACTAAGGGGATGGATGGAGTGCTTTCTAACTTGCTTTTCTGGGGGATTCTAAGTTTGTATTTTCAGTTGCCACTTGGGCCCACTTCTGTTGGCACCAGGAAGGAGGGAGTGAGTCTGTGATTGACTCAGTCTCTTTCCCTTGTCCCTCGTACCTTTTCTGAAAAAGAAAGCTCAAGCAAAATGGCAGATCATCCAGCAACATGGTCCTTTAACTCAGGAACTGTCCCAGGGCACTGTCAAAACTGACTTTACCAAAAAGGTAAATGTGAATTAGGGTCCTGAGCACAGGTAAAAGTGAGTTTGGATCTGGGGAGAATGCTTGTTTGCTATCTACATGCTGACTGAAGGTCAAGCTTATAACAGGACATGGCATTTTCCACTGGCAACCTTATTACATTATTAGTTTCGTGTGGTCAGAGGTTTTTGCTGAGCACAAGGCCCGACACACAGCTTTAAAAATATGTGTTGAATGGATTAAAAAAAATAAGCAAAAATGATTTCATGCCATTTCCTGGTTCATGGATGATAGAGAATAAATCTCAAGCTATGGGGATTTTCTTTCTTTTTTTTTTTCCCAGTTCATTTTGTCCCTTTAGATTAGAAAGAGGCTCTTGTCCTATTCCTCCACGCTTCTTTCTCCGTCTCCCTGGTGGCGTGTCATGCTCGAGAACTAGTGACACTAGAATAGGCTTTGGATGGAAGGAGTCTCAGATAAGGTCTCCAATTGGGAAAAGATTAGTGAGCTAAACTGAAGCATGGGAATGAGCACTTATATTGGGAAGGTTGGCTAAGCAGAACTCAGAATAGAGTTGAAACCTGACCTGAGAGGATACAACAGATTTGGAAAGTGAATTCGATCCAGAAAAGGGCCATGTGTGCCTGACAGTGTTTCACCGCCAATAACAACCCCCCTTCTCCCCGTTTCTGAATCCTGAAACTTACGGAGACTAGGGTAATACAGACCCTGAAAGTCAGGGTACAGAAAGAGACACTTTTAGCATTTAGCTCTAGGAGCTGTTGGAAGGGGGTGATTGGCAGTGAGAAAGTTTTGATTATCATTGTGATAATCGGCTCTGCGATCAGTTTCCTCCCTGCCAAACTGTCTAGAAAATCTGAAAACCCTCAGAGCCTGAGGATTAGCAGAAGTCAAAATGGGGTAGGAGAGGAGGAGGAGGTGGGAGGAAGAGAGGCAGTCCAGAGGGCTAAGGGACCGTAGTTTGGGAGCAATTGAAGCCCCTTCCTAATTCCCACCCCTGTCACCTTAAATATTCAACTGGATCATGAAAACAGATTTCTTAGAACACTCCTCTGGATGCCCCGTGTGCGCCTGACCCTACTGAACAACTGCTCCCTTCTCCACTAGAGGGGTTACTCTTCTGTGGTCCACTCTGTTTCACTGAAGAAAGGTCAGCACGCGAGGGTGGGTAGGGAGGGATTATGCCTTGCTTGGAATTTGTAAGGCAGAGCTGTAGCTCAAGGAAATGTGGCTTGCATATGCCTGTTCCTTCCTGTAACTTTTCAGAACCCCATTAAATAAGTGAAACCTCAATGGTGAAGGTGAGATGTTATCCTGGGGCCATCTGCCGATAAAATCAATACGGCTTCAGAAAGGCTCAAAATTATCTTTTACTGAAGCAGGAAAGCAATTCAGCAAGAGCTCAGCACCCTGAGTTGCAAGGCTAGCTTCGTGAAGCGAGTGCTGCAGTACATAGCACCTTAAGCCATTAAGCTATGTTAATACTACAGCTGACATTTCTCATCATGACCCCCTGCGCTATTTATTGCATTCAAAGCAATTGCTAATATCTCACACCTGTGGATGTCCTAGTCCTGACCAAAGGAGAATAGACGCTGTTCTCTTGCTTATTTACATAAAAATAGGTTTACACCGAGCTTGAAGTTAACACTAACATTTAATCCCAGATCTGCTTCTGGCTGTTTAGCTTCAAAGGCCCTAGACAAGGGATTTGAGTGCTAGGAGACCCTGGTGAACTGTGAAGGCAAAATTAATTAGTGACAAATGTGAGACTGCTGCCACTAGTCTTATGCCACATACAGGGAACTCCTGTCCCAGGGAAAGAGGAAAGGACCTCCACAGAAGGAGGTGGGGGGCAGAGAGAAGGGATAAAGGGAGACTTCTTCTGGAACACCTCCCTTGCTTCTCTGAGACTGTTCCTATACTTTTCCTGGTAACTCGCCTCCTCTCCTTTCATACCTGACCCCAGAAGTCCTGCACGTGGGCAAGACCTCAGGAGGCAGTCAGGCCAAGTATTGAAAGCGTCACTCAGGAGCCTGGGAGAGGCCGGTGTGAACTCCACCTCAGACTCTTGTTCACTGTGTGGCTTTGTATGAGTAGATACCCTGTCTACCACTCAGTTTCCTCATCTGTAACATGGGTACAATGAAAATACTATGGCATTACTATGAAATGACTAATGAATTTAGAGCTCTTTGTATGTTACCTGGCAGTAGCATTTTAAAAGTACTAATTATTACTAGTAGTTGAATTTGTTCAAATCTGCATTCAAACACTGTGAGCAGAAGACAAGAAAATCCCTTAAACTTCTTGGCCCAGAGAATAGTACACAGAAACTCAAAAACTGTAAAGCAGCAACTCCAGGTCAAGTTCAATACCGAAGAAAGCAATAATTGGGTTCCCCTCAGGCTCCTGTGCCTCAATGCTTCACTGGGTCCTGCACGCGGACTCAACCTCATGGAATCTACCAGGCTCTCCCTGCGATGAAGAGGGTGTGGCGGCCAAGGTGGGGACACAGGTGAAAGCCACACCGCTCTCTGTAATCCCCTACTGCAAATGGAGAACTGTGCAGCAATTGCTGAGCAGAGAAGTCGGCAGGAGACTTTTGCAAGGAGAGAGAGGATGGAGGAGGACAGCCCGAGGCAGCTGGTGGGACAGCTGAGAGGAGGGCTCTGAGGTCACAGCCCGGGCAGGGTGAGGTGGAAAGTGGCCTCAACCCAAACACGGGTTCTGGGCGGAGAGCAGAATGTTGACCCAGCCACCTGGGCACAGACTCAGGACAAGTCACAGCATCCTCCACCTTCCGAAGGAGGCTGGGGACCTGGGTGAGCTCCCAAGGTGTCCAGAGGCAGGCAGGAAACATCCCTGAGAGGAAAGGCTGAGATAAGTCAAGGGAGGAAGGAGAGTTGAATTGGCAACTAAAGAAAACTCCCTGGCTGTCCTCACTACACTGTAAAGACTGTGGCCGCCGACATTGCAATGAATGGTCATCATTAATAGGGTGACTACAACGTACCCACAAAGTTAGGTGCTATGGGTCAAAGCTAAGAAAGCGACAAGGCACGGTTTGTGGGAGAGGACAAAGGGGACAGCAGGCATGACGTCACCTCTTAGGAAATGAACTTCCCCCCTGCAGATGGACCCAGCTGCTAAGGCAAGATGCAGAGGGTCTCTGTCCTCTTTCCTATCCCCACACCCAGTGGAGGAGGCTGCTCCAGGAGTGAGGGGGAGTGGACCAGAAAGACATCCTCTCAATGCCAGTGTGGAGGGGCTGAGTCTGCGTACAAGGTGCTTCTTTAAATCAGCTGTCGATGAGCAGGGGAACGGAAGCGAAGAGGGATAGAGAGGGAGGGAGGGAGGCACAGACAGACGGATGGACGGACGGACGGATGGATGGATGCTAGCTAGAAAGATGTGATGAGAGAGACAGGAGGACAGAAACAGAGAGGGAAAGGTGGAGAAAGAAAGAGTGAGAGAGGGAAAGACAGACAGGCAGAGAGACAAACACCAAGAGCGAGAAACAAAGAGAAACAGAAAACTAGAGAAAACAAAAGAGAAAGTCACAGAGAAACACATACACAGAGGGAGCGATTTCACAGAAGCGACTGTGAAAGGCAGAGACACACAGATAGAGAGGCACAGAAATGAGACAAAGAGAAACAGGGTGAAGACTGGTTCACACACACAGAAGAGATTCACAGAAAGACCGAGAGAACGAGAGACAGAGGCAAGAGGGAAAGGATCAGGCAGAAGCCAGCAGGAATTTGCGAGCCTAGTAGAAGTTCCTCTCCAAAAGACCCTAGCTTGGGGCTTTCCCAGGATGAGGGGACCAAGAACTGGTGTGTGTGTGGGGGCGGGCGGGGGATGTCTTTCTCACATCTGACTTAAAGTCTGCTCTGGGGACAAGGAAGCATCATCCTCTCTGTCCGGACCCTGCACTGAGCTCAGGCTTCGGTCCCCCAGCCCAGCCTTGTCTGCCAAGAGAAGCCCCCAGCAGGAGGGGAGCCACTCAGACCAGGGGAGGTCAGGCGGAACCTCTAAGCTCCCATCTCTAGCGGATCCCATCCTTCCTGTCTCCCTCTGTGGCGGAAGCCAGAGGAGCGAGCGGTTTTGGCACAGAGAACTTGTGGTGGTTTCAAACTTTTTTACATTACGAAGCAAGTTTTTAAAAGCACCATAAAATTTCAAGGCACATACTTCATGTTCAAATGGCAGAATACATCGATCCATGCCCACCGTCTAGTATCTTAAGTTTACCCGGAGGACCATTTCATTTAATTAACTTGGTGCTTTATTAATATAAATATTCTCCTATTGATCATAAGAAGGTCTGACAGGCACTCAGCTGGGTATACATCACCTTCTATCCAAGCAGTGCCACTTAGAGGAGTAGCTGGCTCGGAATCAAGGAGAGTGGCATGAAGTGGTCCCCTGGGACATTAGGCACAGATGAATCTATAGCATTTTTATGGAGGGAGTCTTTTTTTTTTTTAAGATCCAGCTCCTTGCTTCTCTGAAAGCAGAAAAGCATATGGAAATGAGATATGAAAATGGTCTTGGCTTACACGTATCAATTAAGCATGTCAATACCTTAATTAAATCGCTCAACTTAATGAGATTTATACCAATGAATATGTTTTATAGTTATAATAGCTTTTTTGGCCACTGTTCAAAATGTCAAATAAATTGTGAAAAGGGGATTAAAAAGAGACATAATTGACGTCCTGAACTGAAGCCAGCTTTTTCCTTCCTTCCTTTCGTTCCCCTTTATTCATGTGGTTTTGGAGAATATATATAAAGTAATGGACCCCATAATGGATTGGCTTTTCAAGGGTCTTTTTTATTCTTCAGTTCTAATCCTTCTTATCAACTTTTCTAAGCCTCACACCATTGAACCTGCAAACGCCCTGCCTTCACTTTCTTTGGGTCCTTTGGAGTTTGCTTTTTTAATAATCTTCAACTAGAGTTCCCTGGTGCCCCCCCAGAGAGGGAAATGGACACCCTCTGCCCTGACAAACAAAACCCCAAACAAAACAGGGCAGAAGGTTAAAAGGTATTATTCCTGAGAAAGCTATTACCATCACATCAAAACATCTGGGTAGAAGGATTCCTAATCTCTTATGTAAAAGCCAGGTTTAAAAGCTGATTTTCTCTAACGGAACCATGTGGCCTTGCTTCTTTCTTCTTATACTCTTTCTCTCTCTGAGCTTTTCTACATCATTTCTACATCAATTTATTTATGTATAGAATGACAGTCTATATTTTCCTAAGGATGGAAAACAGAGAGAAGAACTTCTAGACATGTACAAAGACAGAAGGTGAGGATGAAATCGTACACCTGTCGTGGGACCCTCCCAGTAGGTCAGACAGAAGGAGCAGACTGTGAGGATTGCTACGGAAGTTCAGAGTTACTATCGAAATCTGTGATTGCAAAAAAAGAAAACGAGAAGAACCAGAAAGGAGTTGGGGACCCTCATCTGAGATACACAAGTGTATTCTGAGTCTTGGTTAAATACCCCAGTCCTGATACCTCAGCCAGCCCACTGGGGTGGCACGATGCCCTAAAGCAGGGTGACAGGCAGCAGAAGGTGGGTGCCCCGTGGACTCCTGTGCACCCTGATTCCTCTAAGGATCTGGTCTGCAAGGGCTGTACCTGTGGCCGCTCAGCCTTTCACAGCCACCCCGGCCCGGGTCCTGCGGTAGGACGGCTCTACACAGAGGCTCTGGAGTGAAGCAGGGACCAGGTCAACGCTCCCAGTTTGATTTCCTTTGCTGACATGCTCTAGCCAAGATGAGGAGAAAGGACCAAACACCCTGAGTCACTGGACACTACTCAGAATGAAGCATCTTTGCTCAGAACCCAGGATTCTTAACAAATTTTAGAGCTACAAGATCCAAGCTTCTTGGCTGACATTTGGCAAACCCAAAAGAGAAAGGACCTGTCCAAAGTCACATGGTCTGGGGCAAGAATGCGGAGCCTCACCCCCCCCCCCCACCACACGTGTGTTGTTTCTGTTTTATAGTAAGGGGCAGGATGGGAGGGAGTTCTGGGTGCAGTAGCCGTCATTTTTCTGGTTGCCAGGAAGCACTGGCTGACTTGGCTAACGGGGTAGGTGCCGTCCCTCCTTGGCTCTCTCTCTGCGACACGCGCTGCAACTTGTGAACAGCCCTCTGAATGCTCTGCCCGCAGTCAAAATAGGTCCATCCACCCATGCATTCATCCATCCACAAACAGTTACTGAGTACCTACTATGTGCCAGGCACAGTATGAGGCACAGGGATAGGTGGTGAGCTAGCTCTTTGTTCATGGAGCTTATAAAATTGTGGGGGAGACAAACATAAGCAAGCAATTGTACCCATGAGTTTTTATCATTCGCATAGACGCTATGAAGGACAAGACGCTCGTATAAAAGGAGCGCTCAATCCACGCTAGGCAGCCAGAGGGGGTGGGGCTCCAGTGCAGCCGTGAAAGATGAGCAGGTATCAGGCAAGGGCAGGATGGGCATGGATGGGGTGGGCGCAGCGCTTCCCAATGTGCGGGGTCTTGACCAGCACTTCAGTATCACCTAGGGAGCTAATTCCTATTAGAAATGCAAATTATCAGATGCAATCCTAGATATTCTAAATTAGAAACTCTGGGGGTGGGGAACAGCCATCTGTGGTTTTTTTTTTTCCCTCCAAGGAAATCATTTTTAATGTTTTAGTAGAAATTTAAAAATATACACAGAAGTAGAGAGAATAGTATAATAAACATCAGCTTCAACAATTATCAATATTTTGCTAAATGCATTTCATCTGTCCCTACACCCCTCCTCACATACACATGCTTTGTTTCGGTTTTTTTTGTTTGTTTTTTTTTCCCCTTTCTGGACTGCTGTAAAAGCAAATCTCAGACATCATGCCATTTTACCCATATATGTCTATTTCAGTATTAATTCCAACCAGTAAGGACTTTTACTTGAACCATCTAGCGTCATGACACCTAACAAAATCAACAAGTCCTTAAAGTTGGTTTGTAGTCAAGGTTGAAACAAGTCTAGGCATTGCATTTCTTTGCATCTCACTGCATTTTACTGCATGTCAGGCCCCTGTGCTTTAAACAGGCCCTCTGGATGCTAATGCAGGCTGGAGTTTGGGAACCACTGGTGGAGGGCATGCTGGGAGAAGGAAGGGAATGGCAAGGACTCAGGTGCTCCCGCATGCAGCATGCTGGGAAGCAGACAGAGGTAAGTGTGGCTACAATGGGGCGAGGGGAGGGCAGTGGCTGAATGGAGGCTGGTTGGGAAGATGGGAGCTGATGGTAGATGGGATCAGGTTTGGACTTAATCTTAGGATAAGGAGAACC
The DNA here is from genome assembly GCF_964194185.1 of Rhinolophus hipposideros. Taxonomy (NCBI): domain Eukaryota; kingdom Metazoa; phylum Chordata; class Mammalia; order Chiroptera; family Rhinolophidae; genus Rhinolophus; species Rhinolophus hipposideros. The sequence continues at coordinate 36,731,556 of NC_138069.1, forward strand.
ACCGAAGGGTGTTAAGTAGGGAAAGGACAGTTCTTCATCAAATGCTGATGAGAATCTCGCAACTAAACGAGCAGACCAACAGGAATAGGTCTTCCTTACACTGATTTGGAAAGCCAGTTAAAACATAGCTGATATTTTAACTAATTCACAGTTACACGTACATTTTCATTTGAAAGGCCACAGACCGCTGCTCTCTCATCCCATGCCTCTTCCTCATCCAGTTCTCTGCAGTGAGGAATAAGCCCCACTAAGTCTCCACATTGGCAGGAGATAGGCAGATAAAAACATCAAAAGCATCTGCTCCCTGGGGGTGTGAACCTGGTGCCCCTGGAAGCCCATGGTTTCCCTGTCAGGGCTGTACTTTGGCATTTCCTGATGAGTTATGGACCTCTCGGCACCTCAGCATTTCAGCAGAGGAGGGAGCTGGACCCCATGATCCAGGTCAGAGGGGAGGCTTTGCCCCGGATCCTACATCACAGAAAGCCAGGCCAGGACCCCGAGTCCTTGCTCTTAGTTCTAGCTGCCCACTGCCGTTCAGGTAAAAAGAGGGCACTTGTAGGGGAGTGGGATGGGTGACTTGCAGTCAGAGGGCATTCAGGCCTGGCCCCGTGGCCGTGTGTGCATGGCAGGAGCACACTGCCCTCTCAGCACCCTCCTTGAGGTCCCTGCCCCTCCGTCCTGTCGGTCATTTTCCCTGACCCCAGCTCTAGCTCCTAACCTTCCTTACTCCCTGTAAATATCAATCGTGGGATTCCTTCCAGCATGTTTTCATCCAGTCCTGTGGGTTTCAAACTACTATGTAAATGCAGATTGTTTTGTCGAATGGACATTTCCATAGTACATTGATGTACAAAACAGGTACAATGATAGGGGAGCCGGCTTGGCTGCACTCCCCATCACCTGCGGCGCTTGGGAATCCTGTGAACATTACCAGCCACTTCCACTCACTCAGGAGGAAGCGGAGGCCCCCCCTCAGCAGAGGGGTACTGAAACCAAGGCTCCGGCCTGCCTACTTATACAGCTGCACTCCCCTCACTCTGTTTCCAGAAGCTTTGGAAGGTTCAGAGCCTGGAGACTAACTCAGTGGACTCCCGTTTCTTACCTCATCTGCATTTGCTTACTAGTAACCAACGTGGGGGCCACACATTCTAGATAAGAAACACTGCATTTCATTTTCCTCATGGCCTTTCCTGCTAAGTTTGCTTGGGGAACAAGACCAGTGATTAAAAAAGACAAACACCCAAATAGCCTAATCTCCATTCCCGATAATCAGTGTTCATGGCAGTGAATCAGAGCTCCGCTCAGACAGGAAGCTATGGAATTTGAAATTCAGAGCTTCCCTCTTCTTTGGGGCTAATCCAGAAAACTTTACTTTAGAAATAATAATGACAATAATAACAATGATTATAACACCTTCCATATACTTAACCAGCACTTAATCACGTTGCTAGTATTCTAAGCATTTTGGCATAGGTTTCAATTTCTCTTTCCTATCAGCAGAACATAGGAAAAAAAACCTTCCCGGACATCACTGCAGAATGCTAATTCCGGCTTTGGGGACAGGATAATGGCAGGAGTGTGAATTGCCATGGAGATAATAGTTCTGTGAGACGTGTGCATAATTAGAGGAACCCATGACAAAGGGTTCATACCACTGGTCTCTGGGGGGCGGGGGGGGGGGCAGTTCCTCTATGCCATTATTTTGGCAGTCCAGGGGGCCCTGAGCTGGCACCGAAGTTCTAGATAATCCTGGGTTTCCTCAGTGTTATAGCTCACAACCTTCTTAAAAAAGACAGAGATTTTCAAAGCCCTCCAACAGGAATGCCCCCATAAAGCACCATGACATGCTGGGAGTACTGGCTGAAGTCTGCACTCATACTCAGATGAGCATTTGATGAGCACCTACATGCTCGCTTCAACTTCCAAAACAATGATGAGGCAGGTCCCACTGTTCCAGTTTTACATATGAGGACACCACAGTCCAAATACTAGGCAGCTTGCCCAGGGGCACAGAGCGGAGAGGAGCTGGGATTGGACGTGTCTGTCTCATTGCAGAACCTTGTCCTGCCCTTGCTAAAGCACAACGCTTGCTCAGAGGAGCCTGGTTCATCACAACCGTCTCCCCGCCCAGTTAGAAAGGACAGTCTTAGGTACCCATGAACACAAAGATGATTCTAGAGTTTTTGACCTTGGAAAGAAGATGGTATCTTTCTGGTTTAATATTGTCAATTATTCTGGAGTTAAAGAGTATTTTATTTCAGCACATTTCATTCATTGGGGTCATGCTAAAGCTTAAGCTTTAATAAGACACTGGGGTTACAAAAGGTTGAAGAGTCAGTCTCTTCTGAGAAGATTTTAACTCATGTCCCATGTCGTGTATCATGAACTAGTGCATTGGAAGTTGGTTTTCAGTAAGCTCTTGGCTGAGGTATTGAGTGTTAGAAAGTGAAACATTTAGAGGGGGTGAGAGTTAAACAAATACAAAGGGCCTAAGAGGACTCAGCTGGAATGTGAGAAACAGCAAGGCCAGAACCCTAATTATCCGCAAGTCCAAGTTTTTGCCCACATCCCTCCAAATCTGTAAAAACGGAGTCAGCAGTATGTTTTCTCATAAGGAAACTATCATGTTCCCCTCCTCACATTCTCCCTATATTTTAATGTTCAAGAAAGGAAAGAAGAATGAGAGAACAAAAAAAAGTCTTAACACACCGTACCATGCTATTATACTTAAAAATACAGAAAGAATTAAAACTGCCAGACCACATTAAAAGTAATGACTGGTTTGGTACGACCTCATTGCCTTGCCGTTGCCCATTGTCTCGAGCAATGAAGAAACATCACAGGCAATTTATTGGGAGTTATTCTCAAATGAATTGCATTTGCTGAGAAGCGCACATTTAGCATTTGGTGATTCGTACGTGGGAAACATTACTGCTCTGGAAAACAGCTTAGAATAAGTGAGATTTAGAGCCCAGGGGATAAAAATCCTGAGAGTTTAAGTTTAATTAAAGAAAAAAAAAAAAGCAGGCACCCGTTATGTGTCTTTGCGTGATTATGGATATGAAGGCAAGTGTGTCAGAAAAGTTCGGTCCAGTACCGTGTTTCCCCGAAAATAAGACCTAGCTGAACTATCAGCTCTAATGAGTCTTTTGGAACAAAAATTAATGTAAGACCCGGTCTTAGATTATATTATATAAGACCGGTATTATATTTATTTTATATTATGTTATGTTATATTATATTATACTATACTATACTATACTATATTATATTATATTAATTATAAAGACCAGGTCTTATATTGATTTTTGCTCCAAAAGACGCATTAGAGCTGATGGCCCGGCTAGGTCTTATTTTCGGGGAAACACAGCATTAGTAGTGTCTACACCTTCAGTGAAGAGTGGGGTTGGGGGGAGAACATTAAGGGGGAATTGTCCACATTTTTTTTTCAATTAGAAAATAGAGGGAAAGAAAAAAATATATGACCAGAAACATACACTCTATAACTCTTGATATTTATGTATTTTAAATAACTCTTATAATAAAGCATTTATAGGTTGTGTGCACTTGAAAGTTAAAATGAAAGGGAGTGATTACACTTTCAGAGCTCCTTTTTACCATCCCTGGGAGCAAGGTAGGGATTTTTTTATACTTTCTCATCAAGTATTTGAAACCTCTGTGCTCCAAGTGGCTGATGACAGGCTCTGCTCTGCCAAACCGTGTGCCCATGCAGAACCACGGCTGTGAGTGAGCGAGGAAAGTAGCCTTGGTCCTGGGACCACACACTGAAAGGCAGGTCACTGGAACATAGCTGCCAGCTTTCCTTTCTCTTCAGTTTGTCTTGCTGGTTTATCAGGCTGCAAATTTGTTACCTATTGCCTCCCAGGTCTAACGCCATTCTTATTTCCTTCAATACCTGTATGCGTGCAGATCCAGCATTCTTTTTCTGAAAGTTATTTTTTCCATTACATAGGTAATAGAAAAGATATGTTGACTATTTTGTTACTTAGAAGGCAAATTATTCAACAGTGTTAAAGTGTGATCAAAGAAAAGACCAGAGAGGTAACATGCAATAAGAAATTAAGTACCATCGACTGTGGGTTTTGGGTTGTGAGAAAATGAGTGACTTTTATTTTCTTCTTTTTGATGATTGGTCCTGTCCAATGGACCAATGCTCCAGTGACTTCAGCGATGGTATTAGATGTATAATAAAGAAATTTATTTCCTTAGTGCAATACACATAGAAGACATTTTGGAAAATACAGGAAGGTAGAGCAACTACCTATAATCTTTCCACTCAAAATAATCACGGTAAATATTTTGCCTATTTCAGTCTTCTATTCGTAAGTCGGTGTGTGTATGTTTATATACATACACATATATGTAAATAAACATATAAATCAATATACATACTTAGGGAGAGAAAGTTGGAGAAAGCTTTAGCTTTATACTCTTTTTTCATTTAACATCATATCACCACGTGGACAGCTACGTACAGGGGTGGGAAGAACACTTCATCATATGCCCTTTTGTATCTTTTGGATTTTGAGCCATGTGGATGTCTTGCCTACTTTAAAATAGATTACAATAAAATATAATTCCATATTGTATTCAGCATTTGCCACACTCATCTTTTTAAGTCGTTGTGTTGTTTTCCTTGCAAACATTCTGGGCGGACAGTGACCAGGACAGCTACCACGTCAGTGGTGGTCAGGGCCCCTTGGTCCTCCTGACCATCTCAACCCCTCGCTCTCTCTCTCCACCTTATCTGCCCGGGTGGCATGCGGTCCACGGCTTGGTCTGTGGAGGACTGAGGGCAGGTTTCCAGCTAAGCTGATGTCACTCTATGGGAATGTACCCTGATGTCAAGAAGGACGAGTGGGGGAGGATGGGAGCCTGAATTAATAGCGTCTCTAATTCCCAGACCTTTCACAACTGCACCGCTAAGCTGAGAAGGCAGACATGCTATGGATCGACTGCTCCTAAGGTGGCCCCAGGGACTTCTCCTTCCTCTTATGACAAGGGATTTTGGAACACCTATAATCAGGGTAACAAACTGTGCAAAGAAACACGGCAGAGACCTACACTAGGAAAAAAGGAGAAAAGGAATTCTGAAGACCAGCAAACATGACTGATGATAGATCTTCCTTGTCCTGAAATAACAGAATAAAGCAGACCAGTTAACAAAGTTCACCGCCATTTTTCTAAGCCTGATCAACCCTCTATCATATATTAAGAATGATGGAGGCGTCCAACCTCCATTTCAAATGAAAATGCTTCCCCTTTAAGACCTGTGAAGGAATTGTAGAGGCACATACCCCACGAACCCTATGTCAGAGGCTCCCCAACGATGCTCCTAACCCCACCCAACACCTTGACTTGTGACCTTCTGTACAGATACGGAGATGATGTGGGGACAACTTCAGGGTGCTCACCCAGTCTTCTTGCCTTTTCTCCCAATATGCTCAGGGGCTTCTCTACGCAAACCCGTATCACACACGCAGACATCTGTCCTCCAATCACACATCCATCATGCCCATGTGTAGATGTGAATCAACAGCATCTAAGACGGAAGGGGATATTCTCGGAGCTGTTCTCACACAGGGGACTAATATTTAGGGCAGAGTTTTTCTTTGACTACTGCAGATGTTGCAAACTGCTGTTTAATTTGGCTTGCACATTCTTTTTTTTTTTTTTTTTTTAAATCTGAGCTAACGTTTTCAAATCTCAAAATTGACAGAAACATCTGGATTTTTGGCTACTCTTGAAAACTCCAAATATCCATCAATTTAGGCCCTCTCTCCCATGGCAAAGCTCAGTGGCAGCTGCCCTCTGTGGAAGGTGCAGGCAGTTTGTATTCCAAGTTCTGAATCACACACAGAGGTCCCTGTTGCCCCCTAACATCAAGGTTCCTGTGTCCACTGCCATTTGTCATTGAGCTTCCATGGTTGTTTTTATCCTAGAGAAATAATTTTATTATGCCTGCCCACTTCACTCAATTGCTTTACCTGAAGGCATTTGAGTTATAATCCCTGGCCTAGAGTTCTGAGAATGTGGCTTGAAGATTTATTTCTGCATTATAAAAAAGTAAGAGATGCAAGAACAGAACAATGTTTTCTGCTTTCCTCTCCACTGTGGCAATCCCCTAACTCAGCTACTTCTTGCGTCAAAACCGGGTTTCGAGCATGGTTGAAGGGCCTGGAGCTCACGGTCCACTGAGCCAAGCCTGGACATGTCTGCTTAGACTTGGCTCTCCCGAGAAAGTCCCGCCTTCCTTTGCAGGCTCTGCTTTAAACCCATTAACTTAATTTGCTACAAATGTGCAGTGTTTTCCTCCTTGTTAAACAGGGACAGATAGGTACATGATTTCAAAGCTGAGAGAAGCACATAATCAAATGATTTTGTGCAGAGCGAAACCATCTGGGCTGGAAGCAGCTTCTTAAAATAATTGTCTCCTCCCCTTGCTGGTGGATCACATTAGAGTATTCGGCTGTTTGGCTGATTCAGCCTAGCTATGTAGACGGAGTCTGTTTATTGACATGGTAATGAAACTGAAGGCTCAATGTTACGTACTCTCCGTACTCTCTGCTGTCACAGAAAAATCAACTTCAAGACCAAAATATCTAAGTGAGCAGAATTTCCATTACATTAGCTCATTGCAGTTGTTTATTTAAAGAAATATTTTTATCCGTAAACACACACATACACGTTTATATAATCACCTATGCACATCCGTATGTTTACACACTTACACACATACACACGCATTTGCCATGCATCAGTGATGGATTATACCATCACATGATACTCCCAAAGTTACATGGCAAAAACAAGTGGGCCTATGTACTTGACCAAAATGACCTCTGTGACTACAGCCTCTCTTTGGGCTTTGTCTCCTTACAAAGGGCATGTGGAGCCCTACCTATGAGACGATGAGGAAAGCCACAGCCCTCCTTCTTTTGTGAAGAAAACACTCCCAAAAATCCTGGACGCTGGGAGATGGAGAGTGTGTAGCCTGATGTTTTGCACCAGGTACAAAAGCAAAACCAGAAAAAGCTGTGTTTAAAATCAAATAGCTTCCTCATTGGTTTGATGAAAGCCAGCCTCTTCTCTCTAGTCCTGACTTTCGTCTCAGCCCAACTTCCCAAGACAAATAGTGCACGTTAATTAAATACCACATGATTATTAAAAACACTTGTGAAGGGATCATTATTATGTACATAACAGATATATGTATGTTAGGCTGCAGTGCATAAGTTTTGAATAATTTATAGGGCATCTGAGCTGTAGCGTCGAGCCTCTTAGAGTTTCTCCTTTTCTGTACAGTCTCCAAACGTTGGTATAGCGAGTGCACATGGGAGAACAGCTGCATGGTGGATTTAAACTTATTTTCTGCGACTTTTCATTAGCTCCCAATGAGTATGCTTTTAATGAAGAGTCTCAGATTAAAAATGGGGTTTTTGCAAAATCTAAATTAAACGCATGGCTTAGGAAATTTTTTCTTCAAACTGTCTCGCCACATGTTGAGTCTTGCTAGCATAACGAAAACGTATATGTACTCTAGCGATAAGAAGTGGCCATCATTTAATCACCCTCTGGTTACCTTTCTAAACAAGTCCAGCCCCCGATTTCAGAATAAAGGAGGTTTATATTGGATGTCCTATTAGACGCCAGCTGACAGTTTACAGCACAGCAGGTTCAGGTTTGAGTCTGAACTCCATCCCTCTTCAGAGAAACCTTTCCCTCTTTGTGTCTTAGATCTTACCTTAGGTAACTTAGACACTCTTGGATACGATTTGATACAACATGGTTTTAAAACAGCCTGAAACCTAGACTGCATGAATAAATGCTGGCTGAGTTGGGCCCCCTTCATCTCTGATTGGCTTTCATTTGTACAATCACCACTACCACTTACCAAACACTTAGTATGCACTAGTTTTTTCACCGTTTCCCATCTCCCAGACAAGAAAACCAAGGATCCCGGAAATCAGAGGAGCCTCGTGCGGCACAGCTCCGAAGGGGGAGAATGAAGAATCAGATCCAGACAACCTAACTTCCACGTCAGTGAGAGCTCTGCCATCGGCTGCCTCTGCATGTCCGCTCCTCTGATTTTGTTCTCTCTCCCCACACATACTCACACAGAGCCAGAAAAACTTGGCTGTGTGTTACATACAGACTGACCGCTGAATGTGCATTATCTTTCTTAATCCTTACAATGTCTCTATGATGCATTTTCCATATTTTACAAATGAGGAAACTGGGGTGCACGTGCTTGTCTATGGCTCCTCAACAAGTGGCTAACTGGGGTGACAAACCCACATCCTATCAAACCGAAGCCCTTGAACCTCTACACGCAGTCTCAGCTCCACGGCTCTGGTCCTGCCTAACCTTTCCCCAAACTGCTCTCCCTCTTCTTTGTCCCAGCCAGCACGCATCATCCACGACGGTTCGTTTGGCTTAGGGATTCCACCCCTACCGCTCTGGTTTCCAGAGAGAAGATTCTCTTTCATATTGTGAGGCACCAAGAGCCTAAAAGCCAAGATCAGCATTTCATTGCAGACCGGTGGTGTTCCAGTCGTTTTCAGGTCTAATGGTCTTTTCTCCCTAATTGGACATCAAGCTCCTTCCCACTGGCCTGTCCCTCCTCACTGCATCTAGTCAGTGCTTAGCACCTCCAGGCCTCAGTAGGTAGCAATGGAACTGGATGCTGCTGGTTTAAGAAGCTTTGCTGTCCTTTTGTTCAGAGACCAGAAGACCACATTTTTAAAAAAAAAAGCATTGTTCCATTAGTTCTCCTCTAACCCAGTTGATTTATCTGAACTCACACACTTGTTTATAAATTCAGTATTTAAAAACTACTTGTCTATGAGTAAAAAGAAACAGATAGATATAAAAAGTAAAATCCATCTCTTCCTCATTCTGGCTTCTCCTCTCTTCTTTTAAAGATCTTAATATTTTCTTGTATGAGGTGTGATCAAACAACACGGTGAATGTTTGCCATTAAGCCCCCTCAGAATACTCCCCTCGCTTCGAACACACTTATCCCATCGTTCTTGCCACTTTTCCAGAAGCAGTTCTGGAAGTTCTCTTTCGTGAGTGTCTTTAGTTGTGCTGTCATGGCTGCCTCGATGTCCTGAATCATTTTGAGTTTGGGGAAGAGCCAGAAGTTGCACGGTGCCAGATCTGGTGAATAAGGTGGATGAGGACACACCATAATGTTTTTATTTGACAGAAATTGCCATATTCCAGAAGCGATATGTGACACGGAGCGTTGTCAAGATGGAGGATGATTTATGGCACACTTTAAAACACACCTTCTCTAAACCGCAGCCCACACCTGACTGACTGCAACAAACAAGTTGAAACTTGTCACACACTGTTACTAAGGTTTGACGCACCACTTTCCATATTGAAGATCCCTCCTTTCCATTGGATGGCACTCGGCAGCAACATTCACCATATTTTGTGATCACAATGGAAAGACTCTGTGTCACACATCGCTTCTGGTACAGCAATTTCTGTCAAATAAAAACATTACGGTGTGTCCTCATCCACCTTATTCACCGGATCTGGCACTGCCTGACTGTGGCTCTTTCCCAAAGTCATAATGATTCTGGACATCGAGACCGCTATGACAGCGCAACTAAAGACCCTCACAAAAGAGGACTTCCAGAAATGCTTCAGAAAGTGGCAAAAACGATGGGATACGTGTGTTCGAAGTGAGGGGAAGTATTTTGAGGGGAATTAATGGCAATGTATCTTTTACTGTGACACATTTTTTTATTTAAACATTCATCGTATTGTTTGATCACACCTTGCACTTTTCTTGAAAATGTAATGCATATACTGGCAGGTATACATAGCATTTAAAATAGCCCCAAATAAAATCTAACATTGCTATACATTTTTTTAAATTAACGATACCTTTTAACTTGACTACCTTTGCCATATCGGCACATACAGCTCTTTGTAGCTCAAGTGACCACATACTATTATTCCTTTACATATGGATGTGCCATAAATTATTAACTGGTCCCCTATTGAAGGTTGCTTCCAGTTTTCTGTAAGGACAGTGAACTTTAAGTCACATATATCTTGGAAAATTGTGTGAAGATATGTTAGAAAAATTCCTGGCAGTGCAATTGCTAGGTCTAAATGGGTACATGCACTTAAAATTTTGATAAATGTTGCTCAAGGGTCTCAAAAGAGGTTGCGCTAATCTTATTTACGTTGAGTAATTCACATTGACAATGTAGGTTGCGGTCCCCAAGGAGAGCCCTGAACTGGAGCTAATGCCATGCGCCGCGGCAGAAACTGCCCAGGGCTTGGGGAAAATGGGATCTTGGTCAGAGAGAAGCACCATGGCAGTAGCATTAAGCTGTCATCTGCATGTTGAAAATGCAGGGCATATGCTGAACGGGCACTTTCCACTTGCGACGCCTGCTGCTCCTCAGACTTCCTGGGAACAGCCCCTTGGTCCCTAAGAATCAGCACAGTGGTCTCCTGGGACAGAGGACACCCGGCTTCTGGTCCCAACTTGGCCCTCGCTTTGCTGTTCTGCCCTTCTCCTAGTCCCTTCTCCTCTCTGTACTTTAATTTCCTTATTCATGACAGAAGGTGGACTCGGGGTCACACACTCAAATACAAACAGAGACAAGACAGAGAAGCTGCCTTTGGCTGGGTGGAGAAGGTCTCCAACAATATTTATAACTGTTACACGTAGGTGATGGCTATCAGAGGGATCTCAGTTTAAGCGAGCTTTAAGGTCTCTTCCAGAAGGACATTTGTATGATGCTGGTTGTATATCTGCCTTTGAATTCCATTGCTCTGGGAAAGGAGAAGCATATACAGCAAGCAGTGAACTCTCACTCTCCTAGGGTTTTTCACTTTCCTTAGAAAAGGGGGCTGGGAGGTCCCATAGCCAGGGGAGGCTGTCTCCCGAGCCCTGCACAGAGGGCTCCGCACAGAGGGCTGCAGTTCAGGCAGCAGGGCCTGGGGGAAGTCAGGTCCCAGCTGAGCACGGAGCCAGAGGGCGGGGCCCACTCCAGGCGCCAAACGAATCACTTACGGGACTCCAGGCAGGACGCATCCAGCTCTGTCCTTCATTAGCACTAATGGAATTTCAAGGTCAATGACCAGTCATAAACATCAGCCCTAAATTAAGTGTATCTGAGGCTCCTTGCCCAGAGGATTTTTTTTCCTTTTTCTTAAAAGCCAAGTTGCTTGGGAGATAGGGGAGTGTCAAAAATACAGTTAACCTTTCAAGACGAAAACATTATCAATTCTATTGATTTAGATCATAACTTGCTTCCACTTAACTCATCAAAAAGGATTGCCAATTTTAGAAATAATGCATTTTTCAGTCTTACGGAATTTTTTTTTTTCTTTTTTCTTCCCCATCTCTCTTTCTCCAGGCAACTTTTCTCTCAGCGCCACTGGGGAAGCCTCATACAGGAGATTGACGGCGGTCTGCCTGGATTGCTGACAACACCAAAATGCTGCACACCTCACCCGTGGTGCTTTGTATTATTGATAGCAGCTTCTCCGCCTGTCATTTCTCCCACTCTGTTTCCGAACAGCTGGGAATATCCCTGCAATCCTTGTCATACAACATGACTAATATGTTCAGCTTCAAAGGTACAAAGGAGATGGAAATAAATGAAAGGATCGCTAAATAGGAGTTTTCCTTCCCCTTCAGGGGGGATAATGAGTACCCAGCATCAGATGGCCACGGGCATCACTGCATAGTAATCATCAAGTTGGGGGCCCGAGAAACTCTCAAAGATTCTGAAATCAACACCCTATCTAAGGTCAAGCGTATAGTGAGCTTAGGTTCCAAGACCAGAGTCAGCAGGAATACTTAGCTGAATTCTAGTGTCATCGCACATTGGACTTCCAAGGCAGATTTTAGCAGCACCGAACCCCCCCTGCTGGGTTCTGTCAGGGGCCTTGTGCCTCAGCTCTTCACGTCAGCTCATCCCTTGCCTACTTCTGAATCGGTGTGTGGCACTGCAGGAAAGGAAAGAATGGGTTCCCTGACATAAATAAGAGCCAAAGGTGCGCCTGTGTGTGTGTATGTATGTGTGTTTGTTTTCCATGCTGACGAATTCCAACCAGAACTCCAAACAAGGCACACCCTGCTCTGGACAGTAACGACAGTATTTTACAGATTCTGTCTGAAGAATTATGGACAGAGCCCTTCCACCATGCCCCTCTGGTTCCCTGCCAGCTTTCTCTCTAAATCCTGAGGTCTGTTGTAATGTCTCCTGTTTCCTATTGAAAAAGAAGCATTGGGTATTGCTTTTTTGTCCATATTATCTCCAGAAACATACCCTCCAGTACGGAAAATTTTGGTGTGTTCCAATCTAATTTCGCTTTGGAGAAGCCCGGGAAACCTTTGCAGTGCTATTGTATAATTCTTTTCTCCCCAGGCTGAAAGGGTTAGCTTTATCAAGCTAATACAATCTTCTCTTCCAAGACAGGCTAACTCTGACTTTAAACAATCTGTGAATAAATAGCTCAGCCTTGCCCCAAGTCTCTTTCCATTCATCTCAGCTGAGGAATGAGGGCCTATGGATTATCATTTTGATTACAAATACATTTCTATCTAGAGGAAGATCTACAAAGGGCTAAAGTCACCTCCATAAATTTAAACAGTCTCCAGTTAGCCTCTGAAGAGGTAAAGCCTCTTGTTTAAAAAACAAAAACAAAAACGTCTTGGAGCTTCAAAGATGTTATGTTAGACAGATGTCACGTTGATATAATAAACAGCAACGCCAGATCTAATGAATTAAGGGAAAAGAGAACCACATGCTGAGATTTTCAGATGAAATCAGGTAATGACAGGGAAGAAAAATGAAGCCGCATTTAAAAACGGCTCGAGAGTCCAAAATTCAAGGTGTGGAGAGAGACTCAGAGCAGGAGAAAACTCAACTGTGCACTGCATTCATCTTCCACGTATATGTATTTCTGCCTGATGTTCTGACTTGGGTGAAAATAAAATAAAATAAAACAGAGAATGAGATTTTAAGGGTCCCTGGGGTTAGTCGTGCTTTGGTAAAGGGAGTTCGTTTATCGGTTGTCACTGAGGCTCCAGCCATGTCTTCAATGGCTACACGAAGGTGAGGGTTTCTGAAGATATTTTATAAGAGGTTTGTGAACCTGATGTGACTTTCCAACAACTTCCTTGCACTTGCCGTTAATTATGGTCAGACGGAGGAACTCCGCCCGCAGGGGTTTGGGTCCTGTGCAGACGTGGCATGGTTCCTCCCTGAGCATCAAGGCGGTGATGCGGCATCTTTAGCCAAAAAGACGTCACGGCTTCAGGGATGCAGTCAACGTTACACATGAATGGCAATGCTGTATTTTTTGTCTAAAGAACTCTGGCTTTAATTTGTGCCTGTTTCTTTTTTTTCTTCAAAATGTTCTGCAGACATCGCAACCTCCTTCTCAAAACAAAAATCAAAACGCCCTCCAGAGGACCAATTAGCAATACCTACCCAAACAGAGTGTGTGCGTACCCTTCACCCCAGCTATTCCGCTTCTAGAGATTTAGCCTCTAAGTATACTCAGAATAATGTGCAAAGATATATACATAAGGTTGTTCACCGCACCACCGCATTAGCAATACTAGAAATAATTTAAATATCAATGATTACCTGGTTAATGTTAAACTAGATTCGAGTGCATCTTGACAACAGAATACCATACCGCTTATTAAGAAAAAATTATGTTCTGATATGAAAACAGCTACAATATAGTAAATGAAACAGGAAACCTCCAACAGTAGACAGTCTAATTCCATTTGATCATGCATAGAGACTTTCTGGAAAGATACCCAAGCTTTTAATAATGGCTGCCTCTGTAGGGAGGAATATGAGAGGGGATAGGGACTTTTCTATTTTGTAAGTTTAGGTAATGTGTTTTCTTAAAAAACAAAGAACATTATTACTTTTATAATTAAAGACTAAAAAAAAAATTCCTTTATCTAATAAAGATAAACTGAATCACACATTAGTCTTTTCTTTTCCGGTCTTTTTCAGATGCAACTCCACCAAATGCTTTAATTTTCAATAGTAATATAATGATAATAGTAGATTATATTTTGGATTCTACACATTTATTATTTAAAGTCACTTCCTCATTGATAAAAACCGGGAACATACACGCAAAGAACCTTTTTCCACGCCGTTTCAATGGCTACACTCAATTTGATATTATTCAGTATGCTTTCCTCTATTCAGAGACTTTGCTTCGAGAAGAGTCCATATCCACAGTCCGTACACACTAAGCAACTTAGCAGGGTGAACATCAAGGGCGGAGAGGGGTTGGTTTTTACTACATGGAAGCGACTGTCGTTTCTTTTCAGCAGGGAGCTCTAGCACCTCGCGTTCCCCAAACAGCCAACTCTCTGTAAAAATGACCTTGATTACAGAAGATAAGGGACTTTCCGATAGCTGGCTCCATTTGGGCAGAATTCTAGAAGAGGACAAGCAAAGGATACAAAGAAGGGAAATCAGCCCTGCCTTCAGGGAAGACGTGTGCACGTGTTTGATTAATTTGGCTTATACTTTGGGAGTCAAAGATTTCAGCAAGCTGGACCCTGTGGCCCCTTCACTTCAGTCCCCTGGTCTTCGGAGACCTTATACCTGTGAACTTCACCAGGTTACTAACTCCCCTCTCCAGGACACCTCACACTTACGGAATCACAACAGCTTCACACCCCCGGGCCAATTTTGCAGAACACAAAAACAATAACGTAACTAGAGGTGGGGAAGATAATCTCAGGGTGAATGCAGGTGCCCATGGTGGGGCTACGTCCGCACTCAATTCTGATGCACGTTTCCAGCCCTTGTGAATCGAGTGTATTGGCATTCAGGGAACTCCGGTGTCCAAAACATTGCCTCCTCTCTCCATCTTCTAGTTCAATCTTACTTCTCCGAGTGTGGGTGAAGTCTCTTCTCCTTAATTCCTCTTTTGTGTAAGTCAGTTTCTCTGTCTCTCTCTTTTTCTGGCTTATTCAAATTGAGTCTCTCTCCTTACTCACTGAAATAGCAGACACAAGGCACTGCACAAACACCTACAGGGCACCACTCACTCTTTCATCCATCCGTAGCCTGTGGAACGAATAACTGCATCCTCACTACTCTGACACATTGCTAAGCTCCTTCAGTGGGGGGCAGCTTAGCATAATGCGAATGCAGAAGCTCTGGAGTCAGACTGCTGGAGTTTAGCCCAGATCTCTGATTTAAAATCCGAATTTTGTTCTCAAAATCTGTATATTTTGATATCATCTGTCACCTGACATGTGGAAGGAAAAATGACAGAGAACCTCTAAGAAGGTATTTCTCCATGCACGATCGTGCACAGAGAACAGCTCTCCCTTTCCTTGTTTCTCTCTTCTCAACCTCCTTGAAAACTGTCACGATCCCACACTCCTCACAGTCCCAAACACCCACCTCCCTCAAGCTTCCACTCAGATGCACCCACCGATGCTCATCCATTCCCCTCACGTGCAAGATGAAGAGGGCAGTTTGATGTAGTAAAGATGTATGAGACAAGCCAACCTCAAGTTCACATCTGTTAAAGCATTTCTCTGTTGGCAACATTTTTACAAGCTTCGCACAGCTATATGCTTAATTAAAATAAAAGGGTGATATACATCATTGCACCAAATCCTTGCTGATGTAAAGGAAGGGAGGAAAAAATGAGTGCATTAGTTCTCCTTTATTAAAAGAGTTATTTCAGCATGACATCTCAAATAAAGGCCAGCCATTAGCAAAATTAAAAATTAGGTGAAGTTGATTTTGGGAAATGTACACATTAGTGCCCTTTTCCTGCCTCTGGCTGCACCGCCTCACGTCTCAGTTCCAAGCTGCCTATCCTCCCTGCCCAGGTAGCATTCTTAATCTGCAAGTTTCCCAAACTGATCCTCATAATGATGGTGTGACAAGCAGAGGAAGAATAGTTTGTTTATAAATTGTGCCTGATACTTCCTCAAATTAAGTAAGAAAAAAAAAAGTCAGCCTTTACTGAGTACATACTATGTGCCAGACACTGTTCTAAGCACTTGATTCATAAATTGCTTAATTATTCAAACCACTCTTAGGGAGTGTGGGGGAAGGAAAGCAATATTTACCAAACACCTGTCACATTGTAAATGTATTTCTGTTAATATGCATACCAACCCTGTGAGGTTAATGAAATGAAGCCCATTTTACAGATGAGCAAACTGAGCTTTTGAGAAGTTAAGTAATTGGCTCCATGCTGCAGTATTAGTAAGTCAAAGAGCAAGGTTTCACCCTGAGGTCTTTCCCTTTGCAAACAAGACTAATACTGTGTAGAACTCAGTAAGTGGAGCGTGGGAACAGACGTGAGTCAAATCTGCAGAGGTGAGAATGCACATGGTACATTCGAGAGAAGAGGCTGACCAAGGTCAAGGGGTCCGGAAAGGGAAGAAAGACAGCGAGATCAAGGTCATCGACAGGGGCTGGGCTGCAACTGCAGATGTCAGAATGCCAAGTGAACGGCCATGAGCTTCAGTTTGGAGGCAGTGGGCAAGCATCTGAGGTTTTTAGGCGGGTACACAAAAACATGCTTCATGAAGTTCAATCAGGCACTGATGTATAAATGGATGTGAGAGAGCCCCGCATGCTAGTAAGGGGCTCGAGGGGGCCCCTGGGAATGACTAACAAACTATGGGTGCTGCTCGACAAGGGAACTTCTGCTCCCCTAGCTCAGGAAATGAATTGATTCAGAGAAGTCTTTTGGGATTCCCTTGTTAGTGGAACATGTTATACCCAAAGTCTTGCTGTCTGAACTGGGAAGCGAGTAGATGAGGAAAGCAAGGATATTTGCATTTAAGCGATGTTACCTAGCTCCGTCGATGGATCATGAACTTCATTGGAGGAGAGCAGGACTGGTGGGAAAAAAGGAGTCCAGGATGGTTCCTGCCTGGAGCTGATGATGGGGACAATGGCAGACAGCGATACATAAACAGAGGAGAGATGCCTGCAGGGAGAATGTGTAGGGGAAATGGCTGACTTGTACGAATCTTCAGGTGAAAGAGAAAGAGGGAACACGCTGAGCCTCGGAACAAGCCAGCGTCGTGGGCGTCCATCTTGTTGTTTCCCTCCTTAATTCTTATATCTGACCAATCACCAAGTTCTCTCGTTTTCACTCCCAAATATGTGTGCAATTCACTTCTGTCTCCACTGGCAGCTTCTTCACTCAAGCCACCATCATCACCTGGGCCGCTCAAATTCCGCTGTTCCCTTCCAATCAACTCTCTGCCCCGCAGTCAGAGGGCTCTTTGACAAACATAAATATAATGAGGTAACGCCCTTCCTAAATACCTTGTAAAGGCTGCTCAGTGTCCTTGGACTCGGCGCGGCATCAGCACACCGTGGCCTCTGGGCCCCCTCCAACCCAGGCCTGAGAGAAAGGTTCCTGGGACACAGCCGCGCACACTCACTTCTGTGCTGTCTCTGGCTGCGTCTGTGCTGCTCTGCAGAGATAAGGAGTCGCAACGGAGCCTGTTGGGCCCTTCACAGAAGTCTGCCAACCGCTGGACTAGATGAGACCTTAACGTGGTCCTCGAGGCACGCACGACGTGATCTCCAGCCTCTCTTCACATCACCGACCCCCTTGCTCCCGGCTCTTCAGCCATCCTGGCCAGCTTCTGGTTGCCCACGGGGGTTGCAGAAACGGGGCTAATGGCCATGGATTGGCATGGCCCGTAGAGCACCATGCGTTTCTGGTGGACAGCCCTTTGGGACTCAGGGAAGTCCTGGCTGCAGCCTTTGTCTGGTTTCCCCTTCTCTCCCTCCTGTGGATTGGGGCCCAGTGACCTCCATCGCTCTCACTCCTTCCCTCTCAAACTTTCCTTTTAGAAAAGGAGCCCAAAACAACCGCTGCACCTCCCTTATACTCAAACCTGGATAGTGAACCTAGGAAGATTTGAGTTTGAGCCTTACTTCTAAGCGAGAAAGACTTTGCCCGTTTTCAAAGCCTTCTGAAGATCAGTGAGCAGGTGGGAGGACTTGGCAGAATGGAGGGACACGCGTAGAAAAATTCCTTCCTCACATCCTTGAGATTAAGTCACAGAGGAAAGCAGTGGCCCCCTCCACCAATTTCAGCTTCAGAGTAAACCAGTATGTATTGAGCATCTTCTAGGAGCTGGAATGATGCTAGGAGTGTTGCCTTGTTATCTTGTGTTGTTCTCCTATACCGTGTAAACGAGTCTGGGTTCTGCGTGGGTAGTAGGAGTCCCTCACGCTAGATAGTTTCAGTGGGAAGACTGACAATTTGGGAAGCATCTATCAATTTTGTAGCAACTAGGATTGGATGCTTACAAACTTCCTGGATGAGCTGGAGGAACCAATTCCAGGATGCAGCTCCGGGAGTAACTCATTGGAAAAATACCGCAGACGCAGCCAGCCAAGGGAGCTGCTTGTATGCACACATTGGGGAAGCAAGACGCAGCTGCCACACTGCTAGTTCCAGAATCAGACCATCCTGGCTGCCACGCGGGGTTTCAGAAGCCACATCCAGAGCTGCTGGCTCCACAACTATGCCCTGCCTGCAGGAGCCACACCAGCAAGACGGAACCCTGGCAGGCCCCCTCCCTTCCCACATTACTCGGCTCTGGATTCCAGTCTTGTACAGAGCATCTGGTAGCAGCTATTAAGTCACCCCCAGAGCCCTGGCTGCAGGAGAGTCCAGGGACTGTCATTTGCAGCTTTCTCTTCTCTGCAGTAAAGCGCATAAGGAAGACGGAATAAACAGTGAGTAAGGCAACGTATAGTCTCAATCGTGTGAAAGAAAACAAAAGGAGCTGTTTCCCTGATTGGACAGAAGCAGATACTGAGGTTCTGAGGGCAATGTGCTCAGTCCCAACATCAAGTCCAGGTTTGCCTACTCTAAGCTCCACTGCTTTTTCCAACACAAGAGAATGTCATTTGCTACATTCAAAGGCAGTAGCCAAGTGAGGCCTCGGTCCTCTTTCTGCCAAAATGACACATTTTGGACCTCAGCTAGCTGCTGGAAAACTGATTAAACGTCAGCTGACAAGGGTTAGCTCGTGACCCCAGATGGGTAGGATCTGTAAGCTCCACCAGGCTTTCCCGCAAGTCACCATTCAGAAAATGATTTGCAGAGGACATGTTTCATCCAACAGGGCATTCAATGACAAGTGTTTTTCTCTGGGAGCAGTAACTCAGAATTCAGGATTGTCATAAATCTATAAGCCACAGGTTCCAAAGAGCAGGAAGCCTGAGTCCATCCCCCCAGCTGTGGGCGAGGCGTGGTTGTGAGGTCCTGAGAAGCCCGTTTCTCTAGGAGGGAATAGATATCTCTGATTTGGGGGGCCTGCAGTTTTCAGGAGTGAGTAGACATAGTTATTCTCTTACTAGAATATTCTCTTAGTAGAAAATATTCTCTTAGTAGAAAATACTAAATTATTCTCGTCACCCCTGCCTTGGTCCTGGCTCTCATCATTTTTCAACTGGATCTTGCACAGCCAGCTTACTGGGAGGCCTGGGCTGTGTTTCTATTCTCTGATCCGTCTTTCTTATCGCTAGACCTATGTTTCTACAATCTGGATCTTACTGTGCTAATTCCCTGCTTAAGAATCTTTGCTCATCATTGCTTAACAGATAAAGTCCACTCAACAACAACAAAACCACCCCACACAAAAAATGCACCAAGGACTTGAATAGACGTTTCTCCAAGGAGATATAAAATAACCAACAGCCGCATGAAAAGATGCTCAACATCACTAATCATCAGGGGAATGACAACCAAAGCCACAATGAGGTAGCACACGAGACACACTTTAGGATGGCTGCTATGCAAAAAAAAAAAATATTACTTTCTAATAGTTAAGTGTTGGCGAGGATGTGGAGAAATTGGAACCGTTGTGCAGGGTTGCTGGGAATGTAAAAGGGTGTAGCTCCTATGGAAAATGGTACGGTGTTCCTCAAGAAGTTAAAAACGGAATCACCTTATAATCCAGCAATTCCACTTGTGGGTATATACCCAAAAGAACTGAAATCAGGGTCTTGAAGAGGTATTTGGACATCCATCTTCATAGCAGCATTATTCATGAGAGCCAAAGGGTTGCGGGAACCCAGGTATCCACTCACAGATGAATGGATACACAGAATGTGTACCTACGACGGTGGACTGTTACTCAACCTTCAAAAGGAAGGGACTTCCGACACGTGCTCGAGCATGAATGAACCTTGAGGACATTCTGCTGAGTGAAATAAGCCAGACACAAAGGACTAATGCTGCATGACTGCATTCATGTGAGGGACCTGGGGCAGTCAAAGCCACAGAGACAGAAAGTAGAGCACTGGCTGCCAGGGTCTGGGCGTGATGGGAGAGCAGGGTATAGTTTCAGTTTTGCAAGATGGAAAGAGTTCTGGAGATTGCTGGCACAACAAAGGGAATATACTTAATGCTACTGACCTGTACACTTAAAAATGAGTAAGATAGTTAATTTCAGGTTATGCGCATTGTACCACAATTTAAAAACAATAAAGTCCAAGGTAGCTAGCTTGAAATCCAATGCCTTAGACCAGTGGGCTCCAACCTCCTGCTCTAGCTTTATGCTGCTTCTTGCAATGAATTTTACTGGTCATTCCTGAAGCTCACCACACCCCTTTATGTCTCTGGGCCTTTGCTCAAACTATCCCCTGGATCTGGAGTGTTCGCCAGACAACCCCCCACTCATTCTCTTGACTTCTCACTGAGTTTAGAATCAAAGCCACTCTTTGCAGGCAGCCCACAAGACCCTTTGCGATTTTTCCCGGGGGCCACCTGCCCTCTTGCTCCCTGTTCAGCACACGCTGGCCTCCTTTCAGTACTTAGAACACCCCTGAGTTCTTTCCTGCTTCTAAGAGTTAGCTCACACCCTTCCGTCCGCTGGAACCCTCTGGTTCCCTTCCTACCGGGAGTGGCTTCTAACCATTTATGTTTCAGCTTTACTCCTCAGAGAGACCTTCCTGATGCTCCACTCTCTTTATCCTGCAGCTTGTCTCCTTCGCGGCACTTGTCAAAACTTGCACTGGCATCACGTATTTCCTGGACCCTTAGCGTTTGCCTAGCTTGCTGCACGAATGTCTGCTCGATGACTGAGAGCAAAGCGTTAACTGGGTGACCGAGTTCAAATGTCATTCCTCCCTGAATCCCTCCCATCTCACTTATCCTAGCAGAATGGATCGCTCCTGATCTGGCTTGGTTTGCACTTTTCTTCCACTGCTAGCACATGGCCTATCACCTTGTGTCACAGGTAGCGTGCGTGTGGTTATTTCTCCTACCAGATGGAAAGCTTCCAGCCGGAGACCATACACTATTACTTGTGACATTCCAGTACCCCGTAGACGCTTGGCAAATAATAGGTGCTCAGCAAAAGTTTGTTTAATGGAGCATTTCCCAAACTTTGGTCATTTTTCTCACCTTCAAGATTTTTGTCACATTTACTTACACTTTCCTTTAAGTCAGCTCACATTTAAAATATTATTCAAGGAGGAAAAATAGTAGTATCAGGGAAATCAAGAATTGAATGTATTAGTTATATTTTCTCTATTATACATTAAATTAATGCATAATAAGAAATTTCAAAACGTTTCCCATGTAGCCCTAAAATTATGTTGACCACCATTCTTTGCAAAACACTGGTTTAAAGAATAAACACCTGATTCCATGCCACTCTGGTGTCCCTCCAGGATTTCTGGCAAGGACTGGATTTGGGGTCAAGCCCCGGAAAGAAGGTAACGGAGGCTACTGTGTATATTACATCTGCCCACCTTTCCTCCCTTTGCTTAGAACCTGCCCCGTGGGCCACTTCTTGCCCCCTTGTGTATGCTCACGTCTTTCTAGGAGGGAATGCCAAAAATCTCTTGTGTTTGACATTCTACATTCTCCCTTGGGGGATTTTTTAATTTCTTTTTTTAAACATTTAAACAGCTCAGAGTGACTCTAATGAATATTTCTGTACTGAAAATAGAACTTTTAGAGCTTCAGCATGTCCACACCTGCTCTCCCATTTTTTCTTCACAATCTCTCTGGAAGGAAGCTGGGAAACGGGCACTGACCCAAGCTGAGAGCAGCTAAGTTCCTCAGTCCCCAGTCCCCGGGCTGCTCCATGTCACATCCTTCTGGCTCTTAGTGTAAAACTCTCTCTATTAGGTTATATGTCACTGGTCTGGACCCAATAATACATCATTTATTAGAAACACTGAGTAGTAATAATGATAATAGCTAATACTTGGTGAGTGCTTACTATTGCCAAGCACTGTTCTGAGAACTTAATTCTCAGAACTCTGTGAGTTAGGTACTCTTACTGTGTCCATTTCACAGATGTGGAAAGCAAAGCTAATAGAGGTTAGGCTACATGCGCGAGGTTACACCAGCAAGTGCTTCCCAACCTCACCCAACGTCCTATAAGAATTGCTATTAGCATTGCTGTTGCTATGGCAACAGCTGACGTTTATTGACGGCTTACTATGTACCACACACTGTGTTGAACACTTTATATGATTTCAATAATTTAATCACAACACTCCTATGAGTTGGTGCTATCATGACCTTCGTTGTACATATGAGGAAACTGAGGCACTGAGCAGTTAACCAACCTAGCCAAAGCTGTGCTGGCAGATACATGGTGGCAGCAGTGGGACACAAACCCAAGCATCTCCGGAGCCTGCATCAGCACGGGTCAGAGCAGAGAGAGAGAGCAGAAATTCTGCACGACTGAAAATGAGGCTTCCTGGAATTAAGCAGGAGGGATAGCTGTCTGTACTGACTGGCAGGTTATTTACCTGAAGTGTGTCTGAGAAGTCTATTTGTGCATGAATGGAAAATGAAGCCTGGCTCCTGTGGGGAGGGAAATGCCTGGGAGACTGTCCAATAAGTAGTTCACACTGGCCCTCGGGCCATAGTGAAAGGAGCTTCTGGAGAAAGTGGACACCTGCGAAATGGCTGGGGCTGGTCTCCACTGCAGGGGAAGAGGCATGCTCGCAGCCTGGTTTATACTGTGGGCTGTTCCTCCCTGGGGACCATACCCACATCTGGGCCTGGTGTCTGCACTTAAGGCAGGCAGGCGGGCGTGGAGGAGACACGGTGAGCCCAGGGGCCTGAACACATCTCTCCTGAGACCGAAGGGAGGGCCCCGTCAGTGTTACAGGGGTGAGGGGAGCGGTCCACCTGCACCGCTGGGGAGAAGTCAGAGTACAGATTCCCGCCGTCCTCCCAGATGAAACAGCACCAGCGCGGGGGAAGATGGGAATGTAAATGCCTCCCTTTTAATTTTCTCTGTACAGGCCTCCCAGGGGAACAGGTGTACATGTACGCAAACAATAAAACAGGCAGATGTACCGACAGGTTGAATGGTTTATTGTTTGGGGCTCTGAGGCCAAGCAATCTCTTCCAATATGGATTCTGCCACTTCTAGCCGTGTGACTTTGAGAAGTTACCGAAGCCTCTCATAGGCTTGTTTCCTCATCTCCACAGTGGAGATAACTGTCCTTACTGTACCCGAGTTGTTGGGAAGCTATAAGGAGACAGAGCTAAGAATCTGGCACGCAATAAGTGCTCAGCAAGTACAAGCCCTTATACTGTTACCGCTACTATTAGAATTGACGAGGACATCTGGGGTACTGTCTTCCCCCCTCACATCTAGAAACAACCTTGGTGAGGGCTTCACAGTTGACACCTGTTGCTCGGTTCACATGAGAAAATGAGCTCCAGTTCTGGACATTCTCAAACCAGGTAGAGGGAGCTCCCTCTAGGTGACCCCCGAGAGACCTGACCCAGCCAGCACACTAAGTCCTTTGTGCCATTTCATGCTGCCACATGGCCTAAGGACATGCATCCTGGTCGATAACCTGTGGGCTTTCAGGCCCAGGGAAGATGAAACCTCCTGTTTCAGAGGATAAATGTTACAAATCTATGGAGAAACTGCAAAGCCTTCTGGAATCTCCTGGGCCTGACAATGCTGCTGCCTCCCTCTGCTGATACCTTCTCCAGTCCCTACTGCTGCCAACCAGGCCAGGCCCAACGACCTCCATGCCCCTATCAGGGAAAACTCGGGGGGCCCCTCTAGCTGCATTATTGCCTATGATTTGGCAGGAAGGAAGCACAGGCATAGAGCAAACTCCCCAGAGCAAGTCATCTGTGCATTCATCCATCTGTCCATCCATCCACCCATCCATCATCCATTCACCCGTCCATCTACCCATTCAAACATTCTTTCATCCATCCACCCACCCATCCATCCATCCATCCATCCATCCATGCTGCAAGTATTATTGTACATCTATTATATGCCAGACATTGTGTTAGGAACTGAGGACGCAGGGGTGAGCAAAATAAAGAGCAAAATAAAGAGGACCAATGAACCTAAGGATGAAGTAGGAGACAGACCTTTACCCCACCTATTCATCCACAATAATTTCAAGTCACAATCAGAGTTCAGATAAAAGTTCTCTCTGGGAAGCAAAGGACAGTGTGTTTTGAGACCATGTACTAGGGCAGTGACCTAGCAGATGGGGTGGGGTGGCACTGGACCATCAGGGGACCTCATGGCCACAGACCCCGCTTCCTGGCTTCAGCGCTTTGCCGCCAGGCTGCCCTAAGTGAGTGTCAGGGAATGAAGCGGTGCTTTGTGGCCGGAAGGTCTGTGGCACGGTTATCTGTCAGCACACACTGCACAGGGAATGCTGCCGAGGATATGCTGGCCCGAGATGACTCCTGGAGGCTCCCCTGCCAACATCTGCTTTAACAGCTTCCTAGAGATGTTTTCACCGTGTACTCATGCACTGGAGCCAGACTTTAAAGCGCCCTTTGACACTTTCCCTCTGGGTCACAGACCTGCCGGCGAGGGCAGCCCACCCCCTTTTCAGGAAGCCCCGTCTATTTGCCAGGACTGCAGCCATCCCAGTGCTGCTTGTGGGACGGTGCTGAGCGGTCGTTTCAAATGTGGTGGGATTAGGCTACAGTTTATCAGTGAGAACCACTGACTGGCCAAGAGAGGGCAGGCTGCCTGCTACAGGGGACATGGCTGCCATATGCCAGGAGCTCCCTGTAGGTGGCTGAGACCTATTGGTACCATTTCTCCTAACTCAGCCCCAAATCTCAACTCCCCACCCCATTCCTGACACTCTTCTGTTTGATAGAAGGCACCCTAAATTTTCAAGTCATTCCTCTGGCCTAGATAAGAAGAAGAGAAAGAGGACGAAGAGAAAAAGCCACGAATGTATGGGTTTCTTCTCCTTAAGCCCTCTCTCTTCCCGGGCCCCTATCTTACAAGGAAAACAGCAAGAGCGGTAGTTTCTGCTTTTGTTTTTTTGTTGGCAAAATTCCTCGCAGGATGCAAAGCCCTGGTCTACTCATCTCAGTCAAGCAACCAACGTGTGTGACATGGGTAAGC
Source organism: Rhinolophus hipposideros (assembly GCF_964194185.1). NCBI lineage: Eukaryota > Metazoa > Chordata > Mammalia > Chiroptera > Rhinolophidae > Rhinolophus > Rhinolophus hipposideros. The sequence goes on from NC_138069.1 coordinate 36,756,991, forward strand.
AACTGGGGACACCCCGTGGGGGCAGCAGGGAGTCAGCAGCGAAGTTGGAGGGAAACAGACCTGGGATCAAGTCCCAGCTCCTCCACCTCCTAGCTGTGTGACTGGTCAATTTTTACCCTCTGTTTCCACATCTTTAAAATGGGGAAGTGTGCCTCCCAGGGCTGTGGTGAGAATTGAGCGAGGTCATGATTGTCTAAACCAGCCCAGTGCATGTCAAGACTTGAGCAGCACAGACTACAATTTGGGTAGCGCCCCCTAGAGTTGAACACTGTGCAACATGCGTAACCTTAGGTGGCAGCAGGGCCCCTGTCAAGAGCTCCATCAACACCAGCTATTCCTATAGGTGCAATCCTTGTTTTGGAATCTGACACTATGGCTGAGCTTTCCAGGTGAAGCATACCACCAAGCACGCAAGGCTCAGCGGGAGAACTGCTAGCTTAGAGAGATGACGACATCCAGCATCTCTGGGTAAAGAGAATCTCAGGACGGGAGAGAGCATGAGCAAAGATTCAAGGCAAAGACATGCGAGGGTATCACACAGAGCAAATGGGCTGATGAGGAGGGTATTTGACAGTTATTAGCATATGACAAAGGACTTTCTAGTCTGCTAAGCGTTTCTGACCAGCATCTCTTCTAATTCTTGCCATCACCAGGAGGCAAGAATCGCGATTCCCTTTTCAGGGTTGAGGAAACTGAGGCCCCAAGGAGCTATGTCCCTTCCCCTAGAAAGCATCACTAGTCAGAGCCGGAGCCAGGCCTGGAGCCCAGGGCCACTGGCGCCAAAGCATCGATTTGCATAAAGTGTCAGAGAGAAAATGACAAAGATCATCTGGGATCAGACCTGGAGGTCAGCAAAGGCCGAGCGGGACAGTTTGGATTTTACGGAATAAGCAATGGGGAGGGAAGGAAGGTCTTTGAGCAGAAGAGGAACATGATAACAGAGATGTTTTAAGAGGATGAACCGGGCCGGGATGCGCTGAACGGCACACGGAGTGGGGAGAGAGGTGAGGAAGAAGAACGAAGAATTCATCCTTCGTTTATTACGCACTGATATTTACTGAGCTCGGTGCTGAGCAGGTGTTGCTTGATTGATCCCCCACGCCCGCCGTTTCTGACGTTTCTGAAGGGGAGCTTGCATTCAGCTCTCCCAAGCAGCAGTGGCTCTGGAGTTGTCACAAATACACAAATTGCAGTACTTCAGGGGGCGGGGGGGGGGGTGCTTCCCAGAAGCCCACCAGGACTTCAGCTCTGTCATTCTCTACAGAGATCCATTTGCCAAAGTGGGCAAGTCCTCTTGGCAGATGGCATAGCCCTCATTACCCACAAGAGCTTCCAAAAAGAATTATTAACCTACCGGAAGCTCCTGCTTGTGGGAAGAGACTGGAGCGCTGAACAGGCTGATGGTTTTGAGGCACCCAAGCTTGCTTCTCCTTCCTGCTGTTTGGAATTCTACTTAAATACCTCTCTTTAAATGATCTATTTCCTCTTTCACATATTCTCTCTGTGGAGTGAAACTACAGGAGAGAAATCATTCGTTCATTCATTCTGCTAATAATTATTGAATGTGTTGTGGGAAGAAACAGAGGTCAGTGTGACAGTGTCTGTGCCCCTAGGAGACGTCAGGCTGACACCACACTGAGATACCAAGGAACAGTGAGGCTGCAGAGCTGTACAGGACGAGGGGCAGACTTCCTACTAGAATTGACATTGAAGTTCAGTCCTGAAAGAAGAGCAAAGTCAGCCTTTGAGACTGGCCAGAATGTTTTTGGAGGGCAGAGCACCTTTGCAAAGGTCTGGAGGCAAGACAGCCTGTTTGGGGAACTAAAACAACAATAAATAATGACTCATTATTCTTGAGCACTTCTTGTGGGCCAGGCTCTGTGCTAAACACATTGTATACATTATCTCACATATCTTTAAATACAGAACAATAAAAAAAGAGTAAGAGAATAACAGCTGTATAGGTAGGTCTTGCCCTCACTTTGCAGTTGAGACTCAGTGAGGGTAGCTAATAACGTCGGGATTCAGGTAAAGGTTAACTCCCTCTAGGTCCTGAAATGGAGCCACTGCGCTGTGCACTGAAGGCCTTTCTGGCCACACCTCCTCCAGGAAGCCTTCTCTGACTTCATCAACCTGTAGGGAGAGTCTGCTCCTTCCCTGGTTGGCTCTGGATTCCATTTTATCTGCACAACCAGAGAGCACCTTCCTCAAAGTCAGGGGTACAGCCTCCACTTTGTTGTTTTGGTGCGTTTGTTTCATTCTATTTTAATTCTCCCATAGTATCTGAAGAAGTATTTGTCAACCGATCATCCTTTTGTCCCAGTACTGAAGAAATGATTTTTTTTTTAATGGAAAAGTCTGTTGGGCCCACATATGCCTCTAACTCCTGGCCACAAGGGAAGTTGGAGTGCGTTTCAGCTTTCATGGTGTTTCCCTAAATAGGGGTCTGTATAGGGTTACAAGGAGTAGCTAGGAGAGTGAGCTTCAGCACAAATCACAACATTCCGTTCTGAGCGCGTAGGGCCCTAGAGAAATTCAGAGAAATTTCACGACAGCACTCACAGGCCCCGGGGTGTGGTTTCTTTGAGAAGCATCCTTTGTATTCGTGTCTGATTTTTGTTTAAAGAATATTCTTTCCAAGATGGCAAACATTAAAGAAGCAAATCTGTTTATATTCGTCTGGCAACCAAAAAAACAAAACAAAACAAAACAAAAAAGTACATCAGAAAGTACATTTCAAACAACGAAAGGAACCTGGCCAAGCAAATAAAGGCTCGGAATCCCATAGTTATAATGAGCTTTCCTTGTACAATTAGGGACGTTTAACCCAGGGAGGACCACGTGGAAGCGGAATTAGTGAAATGGAACAAAGGGTTCTAAGCGAAGCTGCCCCCTGGCACTCAGGTACTCGGAGCCCATTATTTGTGGAGGATGGGAAACCAACCTCCATTAGGCCAAGTCCACTCACATGGCCCTCCTGACCACAGCTTCTTCACTCAAAGCAAGCGGTCATTTGCAAAGACCTCCCAAGCCCTAGAGTCCACTCAGTAAAAATGAATGTCCCAGTAGGAAATTAACTCTACGAACAGCCTAGATCATGCTGGACTAACAAGCATGGAATAACACAGCTAAATTACACATGCTGGAGTAACACAGCTTTCCATGTCCAGGACGACCCGTGATGTCTTATCCCCAGGCTGGATGGGAAGCTGACACTGATTCCCAATAGACACAGGGTGGTGCTCAGCAAAGGGAGGGGGCTTTGGAGTCATTTGGTCATACATTTACTGAGCACCTACTAGGTGCTTGTCCCATGCCAGGTACGGGGGCTACAGTGGTGAACATCTAAGCTCTCCAGGAGCTTTCAGTTTAATGGAGGTACCAAGAGAGTAAACAACCCCACAAGTAGTTCTTTAATTATAGCTGGAAGCGAGTTTATCGCACACAGAGGTGTATTATGGGGGCAAGAGTACAGTCAGAGGAAACTTCCTGGAGGAAAGGACACCCAAGCTGGGGTGTGAAGCTCGAGTAGAGTTTTACCAGGTGGAGTCGGGGAGAAGCTCCGATGAGGCCCTGTAGTAGGACGGAGTCTCACACATGGGAGAGGTCGGGAGAAGGCCAGTGTGTTCACAGCACACAGGCGGAGAGCACGCACGTGGCGATGACACTGGGGTGAAACCAGGCAAGGCCTGGAGGCCACGGGGGAGGATTTCCATTTCTGCCCTAAGAGATGAAGGGAACCAGTAAAGCGCTTTAAGCAGGGGAGTGAAGGATCAGATGAGCATTTTGGAAGAGACACTGATTCCGCAGAGCATGAGTTGGATGGGACAAGAGAGCATGAGGAGAGACCATTTAGGAGACAGCAGTGAGGAAAAGGGTCATGGCAGCCTGGCCTGCGGTGAAGTCAGTGGGAAAAGTGGATCAATTACATGTTTCAGAGGTACTGTTTATCCCCAAAAATAAGACCTAGCCGGACCATCAGCCCTAATGCGTCTTGTGGAGCAAAAATTAATATAAGACCCGGTATATATTACATTATGTTATGTTATGTTATGTTATGTTATGTTATGTTATGTTATACCCAGTCTTATAATAAAATAAGATCGGGTTTTATATTAATTTTTTCTCCAAAAGATGCATGTAGAGCTGATGGTCCGGCTAGGTCTTATTTTTGGGGTAACACGATACAATCAATCAGACTGCTAAGATATGGAGTTGGGGTAAGGGGGAGATGGTATCCAAGATGGCGTCAGCCTCATGCACCTGGATGGGAGGGCCTGGCATTCTCTGAGCCCGGGACACTGGTGGGAGCTGGGGCTGAGAAGGAAGATCACAGACACGGGTGCGGATCCCAGATTGGCCATCCACTAGCTGGGTGAGTCATGCAGCCCTCCCTGCATCTCAGTTTTCCTTTCTGAATAAGAGGAGTATCAACAGCTACCTTGTATGTTTTTATTTTGTAGGTCCAATAAAGGATGGTGTCTAGCACAATGCCTGGTACATAGCAGTCTCTAAGAATTGAGAGCAGTTATAATCATGATTGATGTATTTTCTAATGCAAACCATCAGACTCACACTAAAGCTCCTGGTCCAAATGACCTTAGACGGAACATCTAACTTCCGGAATGCAAGTATACACTGTGGCCATAACCTTCAGGGGTTCTGCCTATATTATAGATACTGTAGATCTGTGTATTTATGACATTTTCCTCCCCATAACGTGGCAACACAGTCCTTGTTCTACATATCACAATTTTCCGACACGCAGAAGTCAACTGGAGGAAGGAAAACTATTTCATATAACTTGCTGTGATTCTGTCCATGATGAGAGAACATGAGGTGTATTCTGGCAAAATACTAAGCAAAAAAAGCACCTTAAAAAATTCTGTCAGCATGTAACTGTCAGTATGGGTGGATTTTAGCACCTAACTTTTATAGAGAATGTTTAATTCTAATGCCAGGTATTAGTGTGTGAGAGAAAACATCATTTAACGGGAAATAGGTGAGAAATGCATGTAAAGTGTTTAGCCCATCTCCTGGTACCTAGTTAGTGACAAATACATGGTGACATGATTGGGCTGCTGCTAACGATGACATTTGCCACGTTCTAGAATAAGCCTGGGTATCTGAGGACTGTAATTTATAAGAACCCTCTCAGGGCATTTAGACATTGCAATTTGATTTTAAATCCCCTCTATGCAGCTTGATTTCTTTCTCTATACAATAATTGTAGCAGAAACCAATCTACCCCAATTTGGCAGCTAGAGATACTTGTACAAAGTGGAAGACATGATAACCTTCAGATCCACTGCCAGACAATGACATGAAAAAATGTCCTCATTCCTGTAGACAACACAGGAATGGACACCCAGGGGGAGACGTACAAGGAACCAGAAATACAGAAAAAAGGAGAAGCCCAGGCAGACCAAGCAGCTGCAGGCCAGGTAAAGGCACCTGGCTAACAAGTCCGCTCTGGTTGCAGATGAGGGCTGGACTGATGAGCAGGGTCTCCAGGTAGTATTGCTGTGCTTGGGACATTTTAGGGTGGGATGCCAGCGTCACCTGTCCCCTGACTCACTACATGAAAACAGGTAACAGGGAAGAGCACGATGAGTACCTGGCTCAGAAATTCCAGCTAGAATTGCTGTCTGGTGAGTGTCCCAGGAATACAGTCAAACTTGTAGCATCTCACACTTCAGAAATAGGGAATTTTTGCTAACTCAGTAGGCTTAAGATGCTCTAAGCATAGTCTATGAAGGAAGCCTTGGCTAACCAATTTCCTAAAGCAGACAAAATAGAGGGAGAATTATGTTGTCAGAAAAAGCAAGCATTCAAAGCACATCGGACAGCTTCAAGCGCTCTCTATTTATAAAGTACGCTGCCATAAGCATTGCTGTTGGTCACTATTTTGCTGGAGGAGATATGTGTATATATGTATATGTATGCACATATATGTATAAATGTGTATACACATATTTATAGTATAAAATAGCACATACTATTTTAAAATGCAGTGAAACGGATTTTTGTCATAAATGTTCTATAACCAAGAGTTTTCTCAGATGCACATCATCTACTTTTATGCAAGGCATTTTGCTATACAAAAATGGAAAGTAACATTTAAGACCATGTTTTATGTTGTCATGCTCTCTGTATTAATCATAACACCAGCTACCAGTTATTAAGTAGTTTCCACGTGCTCGGCGGTCTGTTATAGATGCTTCGTACATTACTTAATACAATCCTAATATCCAATTTTTATCCCTGTTTTATAAAGGAGCACACTGAGATTAGGGGTAAAGTTAACTAGCCACAGTTACCCAAGTAGTAAATGGCAGAGATGGGATTTGAACTGGAATGGACTAAGTCTAGGGCCCATGCTCTCAGCAGATGGTAAAGACGTGTGGGAGGATAAACTAAAAGCTAAATAAAACTGTCAGGCAATAAATGAGAAGTGTCAAATGAGATGTGGGGGAGATGATGCTAACAGAGGTTATGGCCCTTGATAAGTGCCATGAGCTGGTTTGGTAATAACAGGTTTGTTCTGTTCAAGTCTTTGTCTTGAAAAAGTATGATGGCTGCCCCGGGCTTAAGAACGAGAAGACTTAAATGATGGAATGTTTCTGAATGGTGCTCCTATAGGCTTGTCATTGAATGCCAGATGTCACTACCCCTTCACGCAGAGTGGTAATTCCACAGAAAGTAGGTGGTTTCCCACTGCTGCAAATCAACAGTTAAGGAGAACCACATCCTTGAATGTATTTACCACCATTTATATTCAAATGACATCACTGGTAACAAAGAAGGAAAAAAAAAAAAGAAAGAAAACAGAATCTCCTAGACACATAAAGTATTTTTATCATCTCTGTTTAAAAAAAAAAGGAAGCAATTAGAGTCTTCAGGTTCTTTTACAGCCTGGCCTATTTTGCAAACACCAACCGTCATATTAAGGGTATCAGCAAGACTAGGGTGATTTAGTTCCAACCTGGAGATGTGAAATAAACTACTAGGCAGGTTGCATTAAATCAATCCTGAAATGAATCTTCCAGATATCAAGTCTGGGCTTTTCAGGACAGTTTTATTTGCTAATAAGCCTAATAAATTGAAAGCTGCCAGTGTTGTCATGAGATATGTACCTGGAAAAGTATAAACGATGGAAGCACGCAGGTTTGCAGCAAGCAGACATGGCAAAGGGGAAGGGTGAAGGTGTGTGTGTACTCTGTCTTAGTGAGGCTCTGGCAGGTCTGCCCGCGTCTCCAGATGGAACCACCCAGGATCCCTGAGAACTGTTGTCATTCCTGAGTGAGTCAGAGGAGCCAGCGAAAGACAAGACTCTCATATGAAAGCGAACTAGCCCACAGGGCTTGGATAATTAAAGTCCAGTCAATTTTAACTTGGGAATCTTTGAAAGATGATCTTCTTGTTTTCGCCTGCAGTTTGCCTGCTTATTTGTTTCTCATTATTCTGGTTTGAGGCCTTTCGAATCACCAGGAATTTGTAAGCAATTTAATTTTGTTCCACTTTTTCTGGATTCCCACAAAGTTTGGGATGGATGCTTTCCTTGTTTCCCATTTCTATCCAGTTTTCTAATGAATTCTAATCAGGGAAAGAGATCAAAGACATTGGGCCCATTTATCTGTCAATTGGAAGAATAACAGAGTCGAGTCAGACAGAACTGAGTTCAAACTCTGGCTCCACACACTACCTAGGTTAGGTCATTTTATCCTTACTTTTCTCAGCTGTCTAGTAGGAATAAGAAGTGCTATTCCATAGGGTAATTTTTAAGCATTAAATGGGACATTCATTTTAAAGTGCTTATGTAAAGGGACTGACTGGCTGGTCTGGCTGTACCTCTCAATGCCTCTAGAGTTGTGTGGGGTAAGCAGAGTCTAAGATAGGATGGTAAAGAGATGCCATCTTGCCAGCCAATCCTCGACTCTTGGTGGTGGCTGCTTGGAGGTCAGTTTTGAGAGGTGTTGGAAATCTAAGCCCAGGCTAAGTAGAGAAGTGTGTGCTGGTACATTAGTAATGGCTGCAATGGGCTTAGGAGGAAGAAGTGGAGGCACTGCTAATCCTAAAAAAACACCAGGAGCTCAGATTTACCTACTTAGAGTTTTAATTCTTACCAGTTCGCCCAGAGGAATTGGGGGCCCAAAAAACTGAGTGCTAAGTGAAATGATAAGAGATTGGTAATTTACATCTTTCCACTGCCCCTAATATCCATGTTTCTAATCCCAGGATCCTCAGAAGGGGCTCAAACATTTATTCTAGGGAGGTGAAGTTATGATCAATTTCCTCAAGGAGGACAGACTCTAGTGAATATACCAAAAGAAGAGTTTGGGGAAATGCCCATAGAACAGTTCCACGATATTTCTGTGTGCAAAATTTTCCTGAGCTCGGAAAGGGGAAGACAGTATTTAGCAACTAAATTAGTTGTTCAAAACCGATATATATTTCTCATGGCAAATAAAGGAAGAAAAATGATCCCAACCAACTTGGTTAATCCAAATATCCAACCGCCATGAGCTGAACACATACTTTATGGTTAAAACACACACACACACACATACACCACACACCACACACACACACACATATATGTAAACTGTGTTCATATGTGTTTGTAGAATGCTAGACAAGGAATAGCAGATCTGAGTAGTAACCTCCATTCTAGGGCTATCGAGTTTGGTGACCACAGATTAACCTCTCTGAGTCTCAGTTTCGTTATCTGTAAAATCATTATAATAATGCCTATATGCTCCAAAGTGTTGCTGTGCGGGTACAATGAGAAATGTGAAAGTGCTTTGTAAAGCTATGAAACATTATGCAAATGCGACGTATTATACGGGCACACACTCTCTCTAGACGTGCACATGTCCACACAGTTAATGAATAATGCATGAGCTCCGTGGGCCTCAGATCTACTCTGAGCAATAATCGCACCTCCACGCTCATACAGAACATCAGGGACAAACATCTTGGATTAGCACTTTGACAATAACTACAATGGCATTGAAGAACAGTGTTGAAAAAAGGAAAACAAACAGGAAACTGCTGACAGCTGCTGTAAGCCACAGACCCTCTCTGAATAAAACTCTTTGGTGAATCCCTAAGCAATAATTCAATAAACAAAGCCATTCGCTGGGTTTTACCCCCAAAGTCCTTGGTGGCCCAGTAGCGTGCATTCTGAAGGTTCACTTTGTTATGCGCGGTCCCCATCCTAGGACTAATCTTTTTATAATGAACTTAATCCAGTTAGAACTCCCTAGAATGGCCACATGTCAAAGTAATTGGATAACGGCCTGAGATTTTATAATTATTCCTACTCTTTACGCAGAGCTGGTTTGAGGCTGCCCCCCACCCCCTTCCTATCACTGACAACCCTTCCCAGTGATAAAGCTAGTGCTAAGGGAGGGAGTCAGATGAGCTCTGTGTTGTGGGGAAGGGGTGTTGGCGGGAGAGAGCCGATAGAGGGAAAGGAAAGAGAGGTGGAGAGTCAGCTGCTCTTCGTAGACAATCTGTCTCTGTTAATAGGCTGCTCCTTGCATTAAAGAAATGCAGACTTGGGAAGGCGGAAGGCAGAGGTGTCTCTGCACCACGGGGAAGAACAATTAACCCAGTTAAGAAAATGGTTTGGTACAATTTTGCAGCTGCTCGGGCACTGCTTCCCTCCTCCTTTTCCAATTTACCTTTCCCCCACTGAAGCATGCCACACTCGCCTCTGTTCTCCCTGTTACCCTTCAGACACAAAGACACAAAGCCTCTTTAGGGCGCTCTAGGCCCAAGATGCTCTGAGAGAGAAAGTGTGGGTCGAGTCAGTGATTACGAAATAAGGTGTCAAAAGTGTTCCCTAGAAACAGAAAACTCAAATGAACAAGAAAACTACGAGGGCACCTTCTACTTCCCAGTTTGTTTGTCTGTGGGTGGACGCCATCAGCAAGTCTGGGCTTGCCATTCCCCAAGCCATTTTGTAAGGGGACTTGATGGCTCTTTAACATCAAACGGCCCACTCACTTGCAGCCCTAACTTACTCTGAGCTGAGAAAGGCAGTCCCAAGTTAGTAAGCCCATTTGAATACGTCGAAGGGTCTGCACCTCCATTCACCCAAAGGATGCTGATGAAATAGAGATGAGAGTCAGAACCCCAACTGGGACAGACCTGTGATACTAGAGGAGAGGTGGTGACGAGGTCCTGAGGTGGCACCTCTCTCCAGGTCAGCAGACCTGCAACGCTGATGCTTACCTTGTACAAAGGGAAGGGGACGTCCGTAAAACTGGCAACCCATGTCAGTTACCCACGTCACTGGGAAAACTAGCTCACACTACCCAAAATTCCACCACATGGATTCGTATCAGGGAATTGTTTTAACAATTTACAGCGTGAAATCTCATTCCAGGTTAGAAAGCCAAAAGATCAAAGGTGTCTGGACGGGAGTCCACGCTTAGGGCAAAGGAGAGGCTGACGAATTCTGGCGCGGCCTCACCTCAGTGTGTCTGCGCCTCTTCTCGCTCATTGATGCCAGAGACCCTGCTGGGAGCTCAGCTTTCCTTGTACCCTGTTTCCCCGAAAATAAGACCTAGCCGGACAATTAGTTCTAATGCGTCTTTTGGAGCAAAAATTAATATAAGACCCGGTATTATATTATAATATATTAATTATATTAATTATATTACATTATATTATAAAGACTGGGTCTTATAGTAAAATAAGACTGGGTCTTATATTAATTTTTGCTCCAAAAGATGCATTAGAAGTGATTGTCCAGCTAGGTCTTATTTTGGGGGAAACACGGTAGTATGTTCTAGGTCTGCTTTCAGTTATTTCAAATACATCAACACTGAGATGGGGGGAAAATTCCCCTGACTGCTTTAGGGCTAAAGTCGAAGGCTTCCTCCCAACACATGGATCAAAACACATGCATATGTGGCTCCATGAAGGGGCAGCCAGCATCTCAGGAAACAAAACCAAGTAAAAGGAAAAGAGGGCATTGGTTCTGGTAGGTCTGGGCCAAATCTCTCTTGATTTCTTCTAATCTCTGAGCTAGTGCTTATTTTCACAATTGGATCAGGGACAAGATTTTCCTCCCTGGCTAAGGCTTTGGACGGTTCTTTGGGTACTCGTTCTAAATGCCTTGTTATAATGATAGCTGCACTACACGTATTAAGTTTCATACGCATTCCTCCCATTTCATTCTTACAGCAATGCTGTGAGGGAGCCTCATGTAACGCAGGTGAAGAAACGGAGGCTCTGAGATGCGGGACAATTTCCCGAGCTCACCTGGCCTGTTCAGTGAGGCTGAGGTTTGATGTCACATCTGTGCCCTTAACCACTTCACACGCTGGCCCGCAACCCTCTCCTGCTGCTTCTGACGTGGCAACTAAGGGCCTGAGGGCCACGGAGCGTGGGGGACTGCGGGGGCAGGGGGGCTTGGTGACCCTAGTTCTCTTAGCCCCCTCGCCTCTTCAGATAGGAGAATCAGTCCTGCCCCAGGATAGGCGGCACCAGGGAACCCTGGTGTCACCCCTGCCCGCCCTCATGGGGCAGCAGCACTCCCTTGGGGACACTGAGCCCCACCCTCCCAAATGCCAGCAAACAGGACTGGGCCTGCCTTGTCCCGCTGTGCCTCCCCCAGACCCAGGGCCAGCACTTCCAGGGAGGCTTTTTCATCATCCCCACGTGCTCCCAGCCTTGTTCACACAGCACAACAGTGACATCCAGGGGAGAGGCTGGGTGACAGCAGGGACCGCCTATCTCCAGCATCTTCCGCAGGTTTTGGGGTGGACTTACAAGCACACAGACCCTGAGTCATCAGAGGACAGGCATCTGGGCGCCTGTCCGTCAGTACCCCTCCCCCTGCAGCTTGCCCGGGGTCCTTCTACGTCACTGTCACTATTACATGCCCTCCTCTCACGCCCACCCCACCCCCAGCCTGTGGTTCAAGGAAGCCAGCACTTAGGGAGGGCCTTGCTAACTTGACCTAGCTGAATACACAGCAGCTCTCTCCATGCCCCAAACACCTCTCCATTCCTGAGGTGTTTTATCAGCACCATCCTTTGATAGAAAAGTTTCTGGAACTGAAAATTAGCTCCGTCCTTCCCTCACAGAGAAAACGTTTCACAAGCAAATGGCCAATGTGCGAGGGTGTCTTATCACTACTATCGTGGCTCTCACTTATTTTATCATTCAGAGTCACTACGTGGTTCCTTTATGCTTGATCAGCACTACAAGGAGTAAAGGTTGTCTATGGAAGCAAGGAACATACACCACACATAATTAGACGAGAGAGAGAGAGAGAGAGAGAGAGAGAGAGAGAGAGAGAGAGAGAGAGAGAGAGAGAGAGACAGAGACAGAGAGAGAGAGAGGCATATTTAAGCTTCTAAAGAGACACCAGGGGGGCAATATAAACGCAAAGGTTGACAGAGAAATGCAGCGAGAGAGAAAACAGATCCTTGCCTCTGCCGGGGCCATTTTCTGGGGGAGTACTTGAGCTGCTGTCGGCCCATCACCTGTGCGTGGCCTGTGCGTGCTGTCTGCAGACTGTACTCCTGGATACTCCTTGGATCTCTCAGGAGCGGCCCGGCCATCTGGATGTCACCTTCCAGGTCCTGCTCCACACCCGCTTTGGCCAGGAGGTGGCAGGGCAGAGACGCTGCGCAAGACGCAGGCCCAAAGAAGCGGCATAAAGGAAGGCCTGGCTGGGATGCAGGGCCTGCACAGGGAAGGACGGAAGTTTCAGGGCTGCCGGCAATGCTGTCAGGGGCCCGTTCCTCTGCACGCTTTGTTGGGTGCTCTCAGAGCATGAGCCCCACATCCAGGGCCTGAGGCAATGGGGAAGGAGCCTGACAGGTAGTTTGCACCATCTGGGAAGAAAGGCCGGAGGGCAAGTGCACTGGAAACTGCTGCCCATGAAAGGGTGGTGACAGACCACATTCCTCCCTGTCACCTCTCCAGCTTGGCTGGCCCACCGAGTATCCCATACACTGTGTCCAGGGCATGACACAGGGCCTCGCGCACAGTAGGTGGTCAACCACTGTCTGACTTGTAGTCGTGGTTACAAGAGGCATTGGAGCAGCTGAGGCGAGCTGTCGTTTTCTGGGTTTAGAGGAGAGGGTCACAGAGGCCAGTTTGCAGTGGGCAGGCTTTAGGTCTGATGTGATTTAGGTACAAACAGGACAGAGCGGGCCTGGGGGAGCTGTGGATGGATGCAGGGCTGCAGGCAGCAGCTTCCTCTCAGCTCCTGAGAGAAATGATCGTGAAGGATGACAAATGGGTGACCCCCTCTCTGGAGATTTTAAAGAAAAGGGGAATCTGGTCGAAAATATTCAGTGGATTGATTTGTTGCAAGGTGCAGGGCTGAGAGTTTTTGTGTGTGTGTGTTTCCTCCTTTTTCTCCCCATTAACAGATATGTTTTCTTGTCTGCTCTTGCTCTAGAAACAAAATCTGACATGAGCCTAATACATAAAACATACAGATGGAGTCTGGCTGAACACAGATGAGGCGGAGCTCTGCTACCTGCCCCCTCCCCCCCCACGCACCCCCCCCCCCCCCAGGTGTCCCTCTCTCCCTTGGACAGCCTCAAAGCCATCTTTGTAAAAACCCAGGGCTCTGCTAACAAGGGAATCCCAGGTGGGGACAGACTGTCAAAGTCCCGGGGTTTGGCCCTGGTGGGTCACCTGCTGAGTCAGTTTTGGATGCCTGTTCCTGAGCTCTCAGGGAGGAACGCGGGTCTAGGTCAGCAGCTGACACACCTGGCTGCTCTTCAGACCCCTCGGCAAAGCTTATTCAAAACACAGACCCGCACAGCCCGCATCTCCGGGATCAGAACTTCCTGGGGCAGCACGAGCATTTCTGGGGGCTCTGACCGCCTTCACTGGGAGACTTCCGAGGCTCTGCAGCCCTGCTGTGAACCCTGAACACACCTGACTCATTTGGTTAAGCGTCCCTTCCCTTCCAATAACATGTCCCCAGAGCACTGGCCACAGCACATCCAGGCAGTCAGGGGGACCCGGAGGCCAGGGGCTCAGTTTGCAGTGAGGTTCATAGGGAGCCGCTGCTCTTGTTATAGCCAGGCCAGCCTCTGGAGAAAGCTTCCTTTGAGAATCCTCCGAAATCACGTGCCATGAGGCCAAAACACACATGAGGCCAAAAACAGCTGACCAGGTTGGGTTTAAAAACAGCAGCAACAACAAAAAAAGCCAACAACAATCGAAGTGCCCCAGGGGAGGGGAATCTTTTTGGGGAATCTATCATACAGAAGCCAGTGTGTAAGGCAAAGTCACAGCTAGTTAACACTGCCCTTGAGTCACCCATAAAATACTGCAGTGGATGGCTTTGCGTGTATAGCTCTGTATAGTAATGTGTGCATGTCAATATACAAGCAGGGGTGGGAAAACTGTTCTTAGAGGGCCACATGATCCACATTTTAGACTATGTGGGTCCTACAGTCTTTGTCCCAACTATTCAGTTCTGCTGACGGAGCATGAAGGCAGCCACAGACACAGGGAGCACGGCTGTGTTCCAATAAAACTTTATTTACAAAAACAGGCAGGGGGCCAGACTTGGCCCTCTGGCCAATTTTCAGGCCACAGTTTGTCACTCTCTATTATAATACAGTAAAGAGGGAAGGATCCCTATTGCAAGAAATATCTGCCTCTTCACTACCACACAAGGATGTGGGGTTGGAATGAGGAGCAGACTCATGTTTTCCATCTCAGGCTCACCCTGGGCACACTGACTAGAGTGCTTGGTGAAATCACCCAATGCCTAATCCACCTCTTGCTGCTCGGCACACAGAGGTGAATTCTATAAATTGACTGTTACCCTTCATGACCCAAAATATAAAAACAAACACCGTGTCTGTCCCCCCCCCCCCCCCCCGCCAATTTCAGTGAGCTAATGCTTCATCCTGTAGGGTTCAACTATGGCACGTCTCAATCGTGAGTGGCAGGAAAGGAAAACATTACAAAAGTCAGGTTCTATTCCTTTATCTGAGAGATGGCAGTCACTGAGAGAAAAATCAGCCCCAGGGAAGAGGATTAGCAAGGGTGGCTATTGGTGTGGGAGGGGGTTTTCTGACCACGAGGTTCAGCAAGACAATAGCACCACTCTGTTTTTGTATAATAGTCAAAGCACAAAAGTCCTTGGGAAAACCTTACAGATAGTTGGCCTAGAATTCAAGGCATAGTGACTTTGTGTTGCCTAGTGAAAGGAACCACTTATTCCCAGCCGTAAACAATGCTTCTGAAAAATATCACTTCAGGCAACAGGAAGGAGCTGCACCATTTGATGGGAAAGTCCGAGAAATGAGCTCTTGGCTTACTCCTTGTGGAAGGGGGCCTGCTTTATAATAAGGGGTTCCTGCTGACCAGGAGGCCGACCCACGGCCTGGCCTGACCTGTCACTCTCCCCATCTGTCCCTACAAAATCGTCTCATGAAGACAGACCTTTGCCAAAGGAAGATGCTGAGTCGAGTGAACAGACTGAAGTTCTTAAGTACACAGGCTATTCCAATGTGGGGAATCCAAACACAGCCTGAGAACCCCAGCTGGAAGGATACCTCCCTCTTCCCCATTCTCCCTCACCCCTGTCATCCGGGCTCAATGTCAGGAGATCCACCGTGTTCCACGCCTCACACCTGTCTTGAATTTCCTGGTATTTCTTGGAGACGTAGGAGGCAGCTCCAAAGAGGTGGAAAATAGACTTAATGAGAAATATTCCCCCAAAGTTCTCAAATTCTGTGGGTTATGAGGCCATGAATCACAGGGCCACCTATAATATTTTATAAGTGGTATTGGAAAACCACCTTTAATAAACTTGGGGGAAGACAGATCACCTTTCTGAAGAAGCAGAAAGGGATTTGGAGGCATAAATATATGCAAAAACCCAATTTCGATCCATCTCTGGTCAGGAAGCATTCCCGGCAGCCCAGCTGTAAGGGCTTTATTACTGGAGCTCGGCACAGTTTACAGTTCCGGCTGATGCTTGGCACCAACGGCACATCTGGTAGGTATCACTTCCCCTAAGATGCTGCACGCACCCCCATCCCAGGTCTGTCACCCCAGAAATTCCTGCAAACATTTCCCCTAAATCTTGGAGGCCTGAGGAGTGACTTTGTGCAGAGCAGGTGAAAGATGAGGAGGAGGAGGAGGAGAAGGGGAGAGGAGAAGAAGGGAGAGAGTGGAGGAAGGGGAGAGAGAGCAGGGAGAAGATGAGGAAATGCCAAGACGTACAGGAGAGAATGGAAAGGGAAGAAAAAAATGAGATCCAAAGAAAAGGGAAGATTACAAACAAGAGAAAAAAGACAAAGGCAAAGACAGTAAGAAAAGGAGAAATGAGGGGCGGAGAGAATGGGAAGGCAAACCCAGCGACTAGCTCATTGAGCGGGAGGGCTTCTTTGCTCTGATCCCTTCTCCACAGAGATTTAGGTACAGCCTGAATGGAGGTTTCTCCTCCTGCTACCATGGCTGTGAGCGGATCAGTACAAATGTTGTTCATTTATTCCACAGGCATTTCTGTGGCATTTATCACGTCCATGTCAGGAGGGCTGTTCTGAGGCGTCAAAGAAACACAAGTGCTTAGCAGAGGGGCTGCCTCCTAGGAAGGGCCCGCCAGCAATTTAGCAACTATTATCATCCCAATGAACTCACAATTTAGGGAGGAACAGGGAGTGAGGGAAAGAAGTGAGACTATTATCTTCCCTTTCTTGGCCGGTGTCTACTACACACAACAGGTCAGTCAAAAACAAGCCTAGCAGGTTCTCATCTGTAAAATGAAGGGTTGTGCCAATTAAAGGAGATGAGTGCAAAGCACCAGGCAGGCCTCCAGGCACCTGCGAGCGAGCACTTCCTAAGCTGTTATCACCGATGCAGGGCCCAGGGCGCGCACACAGCACACGCTCAGTATCACCTTGCTGACGGAACTTAGGTGCCGAATGCATATTCACTCCCACTCTGTTTTGGCTCCATAATTGACTCGCAGCCCAGGGAATTGGGACAACAGAATCAAACATTTACTGTGCACAAAGAGCCCTCATACATAAATATTTATTTGCCCTTCAAAATGTTTTCTCTGCTGCTGGCGGCTGAGAACGGAAGAAATGCTGTGTTTAAGCGGCTGAGTTGATGGCTTCTAGAATGCAGCCATAATGGGCCCCAAATAGGCTTTTCCTGTGGAGCCAGGAGCTGAGAAAATTTTACTTCAAAGGTGTCATTGCTGCTCCGGGGAAAAGGGTGTCACTCCAGAGCCCAACAATTCTCTGAAAATTGTCTTATTCTAGAGGGTCAAGCACCAGCAAAGAAGGAGGCAGTGGAGGGGGGCAGAATGCTTTGGCGATTGCTTCTCCAAAGGAGTTATCCAACCTCCTGGGCCCTAACTTCTCGTCAATAAACTAGGAAGAACAACCCTAACCCTGCTAGGCTGGGAGGAGCACAGACAACGGACCTAAACTGAGAGAAGTGTGTCTGGCACATAGAAGGCACTCTATAAATGCTAGCTATTATCATAAATTATTCATTTTTTTATTAGAAATAGTGGCTTAGTTCTGGTTGGGATCTGGGGAGCAAAAACACATCTTTGAGAGGAAAGGAAGAATATTCCTTTCTAACACCTTCAAGATTCTTATCTCACAGTTTTAAGCTGGTAAACACTCTGCAAAGTAGGCTCCTGGAGATAATTATTCTGTCGGTTAATTGACAAAATACTACCAATTGAGCATTATCACTTCCATTTCACAGATGAGAAAACCAAGGTTTACAGGCAGGATATGACCTTTCAAGGTCATTTGAAGCCAAGGTTCCGTCTCCAAAGTCTCAGAACACAGAGAGCTCAAACTCCCACACCAATTAGGGGCCGGGTAGGTGAAATAGAAGAGTGAATGGCTGCAAGTAAAGCCATTGTTTGGTACAATGGAAAATGAAGGGAGAGTTCTAGTTGATCGCTGCCATAAAAGAATGTGGGCCAGGGTGCCCAGATCTTCTGATTTCCAAGCAAAACAAAAACTCTGGATTCTTAATGGTGACAAATTAAAAAAAAAAAGTACCTACATGTGAGATTTGACTGGACCCACCCCGCACCTCTGTCTCCAGAGACTTTAGGATGTCATCTTGCATTCTGGAGGAAGCCTTGTTCCCTGGCCATACTTCTCTGGCTACCTAGTGGCCCTCCTGGCCTTCCCCATGGTGGGGGCCCAGCTCACCAGGTGTTTCCTATTTAAGTTTGATGTGCAGGTTTTAACAAGAGCAATTTATACGTTTGACATTGTCAGTGGTGGTCTGAATGGCTTCTCAGACTAATACAAAGGCTGCCAGAATCCATTAGCAAATCAATTGGGTAGCGTGCGTTTTTGAAAAGAAAATTATTTTTCTATTTTTGCAGGTTAGACAGCAGTGCTCCCTGGACGCTCCCCCAAGAGGGATTCCATGTGGCTGTTTTCTTGAAGTTGCGAATACTAATGGTTTGGACCAAAGTGCTTCCTGCTCTCCCTCCCACACCTCCCTCTCCCAGACAGCAGGCTCCAGCCTGTTCACTAGTTGAGGCTGCTGGAGTTGACTGAGCTCCTCCTGTGGGTCAGGCTGTTCTGAAGGTAAGAAAGGAGGAAGGCATGAGATCAAAATCCACGGTCCTGACTACACCCTGGTATACCCATTCCAGCTAGGTGGCACATAAACTGGTGCATGCAAGTGACAGGCCTGGGGAACATGTCACCATTGGACCAATTCCAAATCTTTATTGGGCCCAGAAAGGACCATGGGCTTCAGGCCACTGCTGAAAGGTCCAGGGTACGAGTGGGGGTTTTAGAGACTGTTGACTGAGGTGAGGGAGGAAGACAAACCCAACAGAGTCCCAGCCGGGAAGAGGCTCTAGTGATGAATCCGTTTAAATGTTTTGTGACATGTGATGGAACCTTGCTTTCTGCGCTCTCTACCCCTTCCGGCAAATCCTGCAGACACATGTCCATTAGTGGCTAAGGTTTCTGGTTTGGGGATGTCATTCTGGCTGAATCTGGTCTAACCTTGCTCAAGAAGCAAGAGGAGAGACCAGCCAACAAAACATTTGGGTTATGTCCATGCCAGCAACACGGCAGGACAGCAACCTGCTGGCAACACACACACTGCACAGCCGCACGGTGACAAGGAAAACGCACTTTGAGATTTAAAGGGGAAGCGCGCGCGCACACACACACACACACACACACACACACAAATGGTACCTGTAAAACTAGAAAGCAAACAATAAACCTCCCTAGTGAGAAATGAAATTCCTTCCCACCTCATTTCAAATGTAAAGACTGTTTATCACGCACACCATGTGCAACCGCTATTAGAAGTCACAAAAGAACAACATTCTTCTTCAAAAACAATCCAAAGGGCATAAAAAGTCATCAGGGTCTGTGAGAAATCAGAATAAGACAAGCAAGGTAAAGATGTTCTCTGGATGTGAGATAAAGACAATTTGGGGAAAATCTGTCTACATTTCTGTAGGCACTAGTAAGACTGATGCAAATACATTTGAAGAAATTTCATTTAAAAAATCAAATCACCTTTAACTTGCAGTGAGAAGGCTCAACCAGCTGATCCGTGAAGAAAGTGGCTGGGATTTGAAAATATTGCTGACATGCCCCCAAGGTCCGAGGCTTAATTGTACTCCATCCCAGGTCTGTGTAGTCTCTTCAGGTCAAGGCAGATGTTTTTGCTCAGGTCGGCCCCGTCTGAAGCGCCTTGCTACTGGCCTGGCCTGTGAGGACCTTGTACTTGACTATCCTGTAGGCTGTCTCAGCCAGTAGGAGGCGCACATCCACGGGGGGGGGGGGCGGGTAGGGGAGTGGGGCTCGTTAGCATGCAGATTCTGACTCAGGAAGGCTGGGCTGGGGCCTGGGCTTCTTTGCTCCCAGGTGATGCCCGTGCTTTGGTTCTCGGGTCCACTTGGAGTAGTCAGGGCCCAGAGATGGTTGTCTGATCTGAGTGCCTCAGAATCACTTGTGCAGCTGGTTGAATCACACAGGTTTCTGGGCCCCACCCAGGAGGCTCTGATTATATGGTACTGAGGTGTATTTTTCACAAGCTCCTCAGGTGATTCGGGTGTATTCTCTACTGTGTACACATACAGGTGGGGAGGGACCATGGTGCCATGGCTTTTAGTCCTGGTTCTTCTACTGTGTGACCTTAGACAAGTCACCTAACCACTCTGAGTCTTAAGAGCTTCAGCTCAACCTGGGGTGGGGGTTCAATATAAATACCATGTTTCCCCGAAAATAAGACCTAACCGGAAAATAAGCCCTAGCATGATTTTTCAGGATGACATCCCCTGAACATAAGCTCTAATGCATCTTTTGGAGCAAACCTTAATATAAGACCTGGTCTTGTTTTCTAGGAAACACGGTAGCTCAGTTTGGTTATCTAAACATTAATTCCTTCCTATTTCTAATACAACTATTTAAAACAGTGGAAAGATCGCCAAACCATTTCATTTTATCTCCCCTGCCCACACACTGCCTTTCTACAACTTTTTTGCAGGGCTGTTGAGAATTGTTAGCTTCGGTCCTGACACTCAGACAACTTTGGATGGAGTATTCTGATAATTAAAGTATCCTAACTAATCATATACAATCGATCACCCTATAATCCATTAACTCATACTTCAAGATATTAGGATGTAACAAAATTCACTTAGCACAAAAATTTGTTTAAAGCTCTCACAGTTGAGAAAACCTAGTAGTGAATAGGGCTCTGAGGGCCTCATCATACATGAACATCAGTTACCCAACTGGAAGAATGACTGATTAGTAGTTCACAGCTAAAGGGCACTCTGCACAGCACTTTATATTTTCAAGATGCATACATACATGTCCAGCTGCCATTTTATTACACGAGAGTTTATTATATGCCAGGGTCTGTCCTCAGGGTTTTCCATGTATTCTCTCTTTTTATCTTTACAAAACCCTTATGAGATGGGCTTTATCATCCCCACTTTACAGATGAAAAAACTGAGGCCCAAAGAATTAAATACTTGCTCAATGTAAGCCAACTATCAAGCAGAAATCTGGGATTCAAAGTCTGCACAGTCTGTGCCCTTAACCACTATGCTACAACTTCTACCTTTCTCATCTACAACCCACGACAATTCCTTGGCATAGACTGGATGGATTTTTACCTCAGGGGGTGGGTGGGGGGGTTGGAGAGAAGGGAGATTAGATGTTTGCCTGCAAGGTGCAACTGGATTATGTGTGTGCTGATGGGAGGGGGTGAAGTGGTGTACTGACATACTCGTCCACATTCTCCACCTATCTTCACCTCCAAATTTAACCTAACGCCTTAGATTTTCCTTCCTACCTGTGGCTTATGATTGAAATTCTACCACGAGTAGAGCCTCTTTGACTTACATTAAGCCGTGGATAATGGACACGTGCAATATATGGCTCTTCTCTCCTGTGCGTGGCAGACATTGCTAATCGATCATAGCTCTTATCTCCAGGAGCCTGAATGTAACCTCATCATGCTTTCTTGCAGAAGACTCCACGTAGGCACAGCAAATAGATTTGGGTTGAGATTTGAAAAGAAAGTGGTTGCCTTTTGGCACTAAGCCTTACTGGCTCTGTGGCAAAGTAGAAATAGCACTTGTCTGGAAATCTGGAAGCCTGAGTTCTAATCACACTCCTTGCACTAATTTGTTTGTGATCTCATGGAGTTATGTCTCATCCTGGGCCTCAGTTTACCCATCCGTAAATGAAGGAGTTGGCCTATGCCCTAGAGAACCTAAAGCTTAACCCGAAAATAGCATCCTAGCTTCTGACAGGTGTTCAAAGCCACGTGGAGCTCATCAGGAGAAAGAGAGGCTCTGCCTGTGTTGGTTAACACATATGACTGCACAGCCAAACTTGTGCAAGAAACTCCCTCACACACATATGAAAAACCACCTTGGAGAGACCACTATTCTATATCGTCTGCAACTTTGCAGAATAAAGTGTCTGTAAGTAAAAGAAAAAGCAAACACAATACCCTTTGCTCAAATTATGAGCGACAACCTGGCAGAGGCCCTCCCTCCCCAGCTGTCTGCAGCAGGTGACCTCTGTAGAATGGAACCTGAAGTGTGGGGCCAAGAACCTGTCCTATGATGTGGGCAGAGGGATCTGGACCTCGAGACATGGCTGCTCAGTTCTCCTGCAGCCCCCTAGCCCCCAGCTGTCTTCTCTGTGCCTGGGATCAGCTCCAAATTCTCCTCTGTTTAGCTCAGACATGCAGGACTGTGGCTGTGACTTCCGAACGAAAATGAAGACGTCTGGCATTTTGAGAACCATGTTGCCCAGATAATAACAGGGAACAATCACAGAGAGCTCTCTCTGCGCCAGGTACTATTACCTACGCTTGAACCCTCGCCACAGGCCTACGAGGCAGAGACTGTCAGTCTCCTCATTTCAGAGATAAGGGGACTAAGGCACAGGGAGGTTAAGTAACGTGCCCAAGGTGACGTACTGGGAGGAGGCAGAGCCAGGACTCACCGGCAGGCAGGCAGACTCTGGAGCCCTTCATTTCAGCCACATATTATACCATGTCCCTAACATGGCTGGTGGCGCTAAAGAGACTCAGGGACACCGTTGCGTATTTTCTACACACTTGTTTAAATAAGTATCTTCTCTGCTGGATTATCAACTCCAGGAGGGCAGGGACCACGTCTTCCTTGTTTACTATTGCACCAGTGGTGTCTAGTAGACACATGGCAAGGTAGCAGGTGCTCAGTGACTCTGATTTATAATGCATGCAGGAATAGATGACTGGCTATGATTCCAGCAGACAAGAGTTTAGGAGCAATACCTCCTCCCCAGAATGTTAAGCTTTCCAAAAAGAAGTTACACATATTTGTTCAATGCCACTATATGCCAGATAGTGAGCCAAATGTTTGCCATGATTGGTTTTTTTAATTGTCATAACAACTACATGAGGTACAACATCACACTTCCTTTACACATGGGTGAGGGTGGGAACGGAGGCGCTGGGAACTTAAGGAAATTGCCCAAGGTCACGTAGATTTAAATGGCAGAGCTGGGATTCAAACTCAGAACCAACTGACTCCCAAGAGCCATGACTATTCCATGAACGTGCGTTCTTACCAGTGTGAGTCCAAAATTAAACCAGCCCCTGTCAGAGGTACCTTCAGTCATAGATACCTCCTTGGGCAGGACCGTTTGGTTTGGGAGAAAAGAAAGAAGCACAACATAGCGACATGTAGATAAGATAAAACCGAGTAGCAGAAGTGATGGGTTTTAGCTTGGCACCTTAATTATGTAGGCATAGGAAGTTTCTCCGGTCTGGAACCACCTGTAAAATGAAGAGGCTCAAGCAAAGGACCGCGAAAGTACTTCCCAATTCTAATGGTCTGTGACTCTGTGGCAGAAACAGAGCCCAGAAGAGGGCCAGGAAATGTAGCCGTGGTGTTACTGGAGTCGGGAGAAGATGCCCTCTCTCTGGGCAGCTGGAGGAGGTGCCGCAGGAGACAGCAATGAAAACACAGATGTGCCCCCTTAGATTTCTTTTATCCCCTAAATTTTCCCAACCTGCCTAAACCTTGGGAAGCTTCAAAGCCCTTAATTCATTCGGACATTCATGAGCTCAATGGCAGAAACTGGTGGCTATTTCTTCAGTGTCCCAGATAATGCTATTATTTTAAGACAGAGCTGACAATACAAAGCCAGATTATGGTTATTGGAAGGAAAACGTCTGGGGGTGTAGTAAGGATTTGTAGTCAGAGAACCAGAGAATACTGAAGTCAGATCCCCAGCGCATTGGGAGGCACGGACCAGACGCTCACACAGTATTTTAATAATGAAATGTGAGCTAAAACTCCAAATATTCAGATTTTCTTGGGGGGGAAAAAAGAAGATCTGAAAACTGTGGGCCTTCACTCTCACATGGTAAACATTGGATGGAGTGAATCAGGTACGAATCTTGTCACAAGTAAGAGGAAACCCAAGCCAAATACCTGAAAAGCCCAGAGGTAGAAAGAAGACACGGGTGGTGAAATTTAGGGCTCAACAAGGTCATCAAGTGCCCAATTTATGTTTGCGTCCCGTTCTTTCTTCTAAGATATTGGCTTCATTATAAGGCAGGCTGACTCATGGGGACAAAATGGACACTGGTTCTAGTCTATACTGCTGAGGGGGAACCAGCCTTTATGTGTCGCAGAATTCCCGAGCTTTGGGCTGAAGGGGCCATCTTGAATGAATACTGGTGGCTTAAAACTGGGTTACCTGAAATAATCATGATAGCAAAGTGTATGGGATTTTCGGGATTCGTTTACACCAGTCAGGGGCACAACGTGTGGCTTGGGGTGGGTCCCACTATCAGCACACGGCTACTACCCAGTGGGGGAGGGGCAGGTGTGGTGTTGGATGTAGTGTCATTCTCCACTAGATCCTGCTGTCCCTCTGGTGGGCACATGCTCCCCAACAACCATGCTCCCTACCACTCCGCACTGTCTGACACCTTGCTTAGCTTACCCATGCTTCCCAGGTGTTAGACAATGAATCTAATTATTCCCCCTACCTCCCCAATTCAAGGAAAGAACATGTAGGCACCTAGAAACACACAAAAGGCGGTAGATGGGTCGGAACCATCTTACAGATGGGGAATTTGAGGCTCGGGGGGCTGGGGCATGTTCCACAGCTGCAGGTCAGGCAGGAGAGTTAGTTCCACGTGGTGGGGTGGAGCCAGCGATAGAAGCAGGGAATTTCTCACCGTCCACATGTCGGCACGCCTGAGGCAGACCTGAGTGATTTTCCATGTGTAAGTGGTAAGGGGTGGGGAGATCAAGTCAATTCAGTTTGGATGAGCAGAGGCAGCCTTCCACATAAGCAGGGCTGGGGGAATCCCTGTTTTAGAGGTGAGTCTAGTGCCTTTTCTGCTGAGAGCAGGGCTGGACTAGCTAAGGCGGGTGAAAAGCTGCCACAGTAGTTTGCAACAGTGTCCCAAGTTCCCGCTGCTAAGGGCTCCTGTAGGGTAACTGAGCTGACCTGCGTATAGACTCGGACACAACCAGGTGACGGTTTGACAGTTGAGTCAGCAAAGGTACAAAGCAATGCGCATGGACACAGGACAGGTAAGTTTTGAGGATGATATTAGGTCAGGAAAGGTGGGGCTAAGCTGCACCTTCTAGAAGACGTGGAACACCCTTTGAATAGAAAGGGGCTCTGGGCCTAGTGGGGGTGGAGGGACACAGAGAGGAGAGGAAGAATCCAAGGGGAAGGGGAAGAGGAGCTGGACCTTTCTTTACTAGTTTGCAGAAGGTTAAATCTGTCTTAAGGAAAAAAAAAAGGCAGCGCACTCAGGAAAGGTCTTGGACTGAGACAGAGGGCAAGCAGCAAGACTCCTGGTCACAATCTGTGTCCTAAGAACTGACCGTTTGGGCTGTAAAGATGGTTGATAACTGGCGACCTTGAAAACCTTTAGCTCCTCACCTGTATAATGAGGAGTCAATGGATAATCCCTAACATCTCCCTTTGCTCAGAAAAATCATTTCCAGAAAGAATGATCATTCCTCCCTCCTCCCCTTCCTTCTTCATTGAAATACCCAGTCAGGGACCAATGCATCTTTGATTGGAAAAAGTCCTGGTAGGGGAGAAACCAGCAGGTAACAGGATATAATTACTGAAGGCTACTCAGGTGCTCACTGCAGAAGGAAATAGCCAGCAAATTCACTCACTTATTTTAAAAAGTGTATTTAGTTTCAACCAGGTACCAGATACCATTTTAGTGCAACAATGAACAAAAACAGAATTAACTGTATACACAGACCCTGCCCTGTTTCTTGCCCCAGGATTGATGAGGAGGGTGGGGGACGAGAAACAAGACTAACTGAAGATTAATCAACATTAATCAAATAACATAAGTAAATATAAAACGATAGTAGTAATAAATGCTTTGAAAGGGAAATACAGAGTGTCTTAGGAGTTTAGAAAGGAGAAAATAGACTTAATAAGGTGGCCAGGCGTTTGAGTGGAGAACAAGGTGAAGAGGTACCAGGGAACAGAGTTTTCCACGAATGTGCAGAGGCTCTGTGTCACGGGGAAGCAGGCTGGGTGGGTGAATTGATAAAAAGTTCCGTTATGCTGGAGAAAATGCAAGATGACTCTGGAGAAGAAAGAAGCCCAGGGCCTAACTATAGGGATATTTTATGCCATGCTAGGAAATTTATCTTTATCTTTAAAGCAATAGGGTACGATTTAAGGTATGCATATGCCTATATGTGTGTATGTGGTTATATATGTACATGTGAAAGACACACACACACACACACACACACAGAGAGAGAGAGAGAGAGAGAGAGAGAGAGAGAGAGAGAGAGAGAGAGAGAGAGAGTCAGAGCTGTGCTTTGAGATCGTTCTGGGTATTGTATGGCGCATGCATGGGGAAGGGCAGGAGGTGTGGCGAGGCCACAGGGCCAAAGTTCACCTCTCTACTGCACAGAACTGCAGTGTTTCAGCATTCTTACTGGGCAGACCTATGGACTCTGATGCTGTCATCCACCTGCTCAACTGTTGCCCCCACCACGGATCTCTGACCAGTTTTGGTAGCCACGGGGTTCAGGGAATTTCTCTAGTGGCTGGCCACACTAGAGATGCAGCTTCCAGATGTAGAAAGCACAAGCATTTTGCTTTCCAGACAGGACCAGATGATGAAATTCTGCCTTGGAAATCAAACACACACACACACACACACACACACACACACACACACACTCACACTCACACGTATATCGGTACCCTGCGTATCTGTCAGAAATCTTTTCCCTGGACAAATGATGATTTATGGGAGGCTGCTCTATTTCCCGCCTTTCTCTTGTTCTATTTTAGGAGAATGTATCCAGACCATGTGTTTTTGCTTAGCCTGACACATTCCAAAGAAGCTTTCTGTATTCCATGTGCTGGTGAAAGGTCCTCTCTTAAGAAGTAGAAGTAAAAAAGAGAAAAAGAAAAGGTGAGCCCAACCCCCACCTTCCCAGGGTGGCTAGAGGAGACGTCATTATCCATCCACTAGAAGTCCCAAGGAGTCCCCAGGGCAGCCTGAGCAGCCACCTCCACGGCCTGTTTCTGGGGTATGCCAACAGATGCCCCATGTTTCATAGGAGCACCCTACTTCAGGCATGACGAAAGCTGGCAGGGATGTAAGGTGGCCCCAGTGGGGGCCACCAAGACCTTTCCCTCCCTGGGGCCTCTAGACCTGCTATTCTCACTGTCTGAAATGCAGGACTTGATGCTACTGAGCTCTGTCAGGACTGAAGCTACAACGACACCCCTCCAAAGCAGCCATTCCTGCCCCGACTGCGCTCTCCAGAGCGAGCGTTCCCTGTCCCCTGCTTCCTTGATGGCAGTGATTACCTCTGCTGATTATTATAGTCTGTTCTTACTTATTTTCACTTTTTTCTTTCTTTTGGCCAGGGGTTGGCAAACCTTGGCCCATGGGCCAAACCCAACCCATTGCCCATTTTTGTAAATAAAGTTGTGTTGGGACATAGTCACTCTCGCTCATTTCTCTCTCTCTCTCTCTCTCTCTCTTTCTCTCTCTCTCTCTCTCTCTTTTTTTTTAAGTGTGTGTTTTTCCAGGACCCATCAGCTCCAAGTCAAACTAGTTGTTTCAATCTAGTTGTGAAGGGCGCAGCTCACAGCGGCCCTTGTTAAGAGCACTGCACTCTAACCAACTGAGCCATCCGGCCGCCCCCTTGCTCATTTTTTCACAGACTGTCTGGCTGCTTTCATCACACACGGCAGAGTTAGTGCTTGTGACAAAGACCATGAGACTTTCCAGGCCTAAGATACTACTCTCCGGCCCTTTAATGGAAAAGTTTAGTGATCCTTGTATTGGAAAGCAAACTCCATGCGGGCACAGACGGAGCCTGTGTTGTTTGCCAATGTGTTACCAGTTTCTAGCCCAGAGTCTGGCCCATCATAGGCACTTGATAAGCACTTGTTGACAGATCTTAAAAATGCTAGGTTGGAATTGCTGAGTCAATGACCAAAGAGGATGACGTGCATCTGTAAACCTCAGACTCTTTATTATTATTATTCTTATTTTTTTACATTGTTTAAGAGTTGCCTTGGACTTAGTTTGTGGTTAAAAACCAGGAGAAAATACTTTCAGTTCCATAACATCATGCCTTTACAAAAGAACAAATGGTAAAGTTTTAAGAGAAAGGAAAAAGAACAAATCCTCAAATTGCATTTTAAAAGACCAACAGGGCCATAAATATGAACGATTCTGATTTATGAGGCCACAGAGGGCTGTCCCTCGTTGCAATAGCAAGCTCCAAGAAGGCGGCCCAAATGGAGAGAAATGCGAGGGGCTGGGGGGAAAAAACACATTAGCTTGACTTTTCTCCAAGTGGGCAAAGACAGCCTTTCCTGCTGATAAAAAGCTAGTGTCTGTGCAAATCTTAATTTAATAAACATTTGGGCAAACACTTTTGTAGCACAACCAAGATTTTTAAAGTCACCCAGTCATGGGAAAATATTAGGAACAATTTAACTGGATTCAGTGATGAAATACTTTGAAAATTATAATTTCAACAGAAACATCCAAAGTGGGCGCATGTGGGGGAGTTGAACACCTAACCTGTTGTAAATAAGTTTCCTGGATAAATTACTACCATAGAAGATAAGAGAGATGCAGATATTTACATGCACTTCCAGAAAGCCTGAGGCCTAGTTTCACGTATTATTGGCCCACAAGATGCATAAGGGGAAATTAGGAGACTGCTGAACACATAGCACTAAAAACAAACTCATTTCATTTTTCAAGCTGAACAAAAGGTAAGAGGCCCGTTGAATCAAGTGAACTTTCCTGTTTATAAATAGAGCAACAGCTGAATAAAATGATCCAGTTCAGCACAGCCAACCCATGAGATTTCCCGTCACCAGCAGGACTTGTTTCAAACCTTTTGGCCCAAATGTTGTAATGGAGGCAAAGGTACAATACAAACTAGGCTGAACGTGGAAGAAGGAGCAGTCAGTCTGTGCTGCTAGTAGCTGAGCCACCCGGAGATCAGCAAAAAGGCAACCCCTTACCATAAGACATGTCTGTTCTTCACCTGCACGCAACACCAAGCACATTTCCTGACCTCTAGTAAGGCCCTTAATACATTTCTAGTGAAGATGGCTCAGTTTCATTGCTGTGTCCAAAAAGGGTTTGGAGACCATCACCAGGCCCCGAGTTAGGACTAGGGGGAAGCCAGGAGAGGCACCTTGGACACCATTTTAGGAGGCGCTCGGTCAAAGGTGCTGACCCTGCACTTGACCCCTGAGAGGACATGCCCTTCTTGGACAGGGTGACCTAGGCACCTTCCTCACCTCACCCTAATCCTTTCATTCTGCTCAGAACACCTGAGCCCACATGGATCACTCTCAAAGGGAAAAATGATTTGCTTCAGACAGAGTATCATGAAAGCGAAAAATCTTTAGATGATAAGTATCTATTAATGACAAAATGTTAAGAACCACATTAAGGCATAAACTTATTCGCACAACAGTTAGGAGATAATAACATGCTAATTAGGGATGAGAATTTGCTCACTTTAACTCGAAAAGATACTAAAATACTTCAAGTAAAGCTAAAACAGGAAGATGAAGTTTCAGATTATAACAGCCAAGAAGCAAACAAACTTTGATAAGGCATTTTTCCTTACTAATAAGAACTTGAGGTAGCTATAAAAGCTACCAAAGTACTTGGTCTATTCTAGTCAGCCCCAAAATATATCATTGTGACTTTCAATGCATTTTGACCAATATTAAGTTAGTTCAGGAAAATATGACAAATTCTGCCTATTCAAGCATGGTTCCCTGCCGGCCTATCTCTTGCTAGCCATCCAAAATGGACTTCATGCCAAATGCGCTTTGATACACCAGTGTTGCAAATGGCTATTATACGGCTACTCTAAGTACAGACAGAATTCTTCTCTATCACTTATCAGCAGTGACACATGCAAGTTCACTGTCTTTCTGAGGGCAAACCTTCCACATGATTCTGAATTAGTGTTTCTGGTTTCTAGGTTAATAGCTCAACAATCCCACTGGAATGGACTGAGACGTGTCTACCTTCCCAATTGTGAACTCACCTCGACTCTCTCTCTCCCTGCCCTGTTTAGTTGGGGAAACAAGAGCTGCCTTCTAAGTCACCCAGTGGTAAGATCTCAGAACTGAGTATCTCAACAAGGAAAAAACAAGCCCCAGCATATGGTTCTCTTATCTGAGGGCGGGCCAGGGCTTTGGGGCTCAGGGCTCGTGATGTGCAGAAGGGCCTGAAGAGAGAGATGCTATATTGATTATGAGATACAATTGTGAATTTTATTACCTTCTGGGGAAAAAATAGGAACATAAAAGCAAGAGTTTGGTGCCAGATGTAGGAGCTAAACGCTATGGTTTTCTGATTAGCATGAGAGACATGTGCTTTGAATGCGAAACACTTGTAAGTCTCCCCAGGTGAGCTCTCGATCTTATCTGCACCATTTATATCAGACGTTCAGATGCCTGCTCTTCTCAAATGGGACCCAGATGAAGTTCAATCTTTTGCCTGGAAAAGACTGAGGAGGCCGCTAGATTTTATTTTAAAGCCAGGGTGATTTTTGTCAGAGAAAGGAAAAACGTTGGGACCTCGCTTGGAATCAGCAGGGAGAATGAGACAGGAAGAAGACCAGAGGAGTCAGCGTGGTGCTTCCTTTCCGTAGGTCCCGACCACGCTCGCTTGTTTCCCTACGACGTGTGTACACTCCTGTTTAAACTGTCGATTGTGGCGGCAGAAGCTGTCTCTTGATTCTATATATTAAACCTGACAGAGAGAACCTCCGGGTCCCTGCCATCACCCATACATTAAATGCACTCTTTTATGTTTTGTTTTTAAAACGTTTTTCAGTTACAGTTGACATTCAACATTAATTAGTTTCAGGTGTACGGCATAGCGGTCGGCCATTTATATAATATATGCAGTGACCCCCCTGATTCATCTAGCACCCTCCTGGCACCAGACATAGTTATGGGAACAGTACTGACTATATCCTCTGTGCTGTACTTTACCTCCCCGTGACTGTGTTGTAACTACCAACGTGTACTCCTAATCCCTCCACCTTCTTTATCCAGCTCCCCAACACCTAACCCCCATTCCTTCTCCCCTAGTTTGTTCTCTGTATCTATGAGTCTGTCTTATGTGTGTTGATTCCCCAGATTCCATCACCAGGGGCTCTAAATGGCAGTGCCGACCCCTTTTCAGCCTCAAGAGTGCTGGGGGTCGGGGGTTCCAGGCAGTTAGGTCACGGTGTTCCTTCCATCCTCTCAAATTTGAACATCATTAACTTTCTAAAAAAAAAGAAAAAGCGGATACCCTGTGAAAGCAAGGACGAGGAGAGGCAGATGCTGTCACTCGCTTCTGGAAGGAATATACACTGGTAATGCCTTTCAGTTGGGCAATTTGGCAATATAGCTCAAAAGCTCTTAATGTGCGCATAACCTTTATTTGGCAACTCTGCTCTTAAGGAAATAATCTGACAAAGGTACAAAAAAATGATATGTACAAGGCTGTTCACTGGAGTACTTTTGATGAGGGAAAAATCTGGAAACCACCTAAGCTTCCCAACTGTAGGAGCTGAATATGATGGTCCGCCACTACAATGAAAGACCAACGGCCGTCTTGAAAAAGGCTGTTTTTCATAAACTTAGAAAAAAAGCTCTGTATATAGTTTAAGTGAAAAGGGAAGTTTCCAAAGAGAATGCATAGTGTAATCCAATGCGATAAATGTGTGTGTGTGTGTGTGTGTGTGTGTGTGTGTGTAAGGAAGAAGTTCTGGGGAAAAATTGTACCAAAATATTAATGATTATTTTTAGGTGATGGACTATAAATAAATCATTTTTATTTCTTGGCTTCTCTATATCATGCAATTTTTCTACAGTGAATATCTAACACTTGTATAATATCTTTTTTTTTTTAAAAAACCCCTCGCATTCCTCTGGCACCCCTATCTCTGAGGGGTGCTTAGCACCGTACTTATTGCACCTGTGCAGTTCATAGCTCTACAGCTACGATATTTGGTGTGGTCAGCCTTCCTCTGCAGGAAGCATAATGCACCAGTTTCCCAGAAAAGATGTGGGCTGCACTCACATGCTCACACCTCCTGCCAGCATCTCTGCCCTGGCACCAGATTTTCTTCCCAAGCCTTGCTCACCTGCTCTGGCAGGCGTTCAAATTCCTTCCTCACTACACTCCCTGGGCCTTGGAAAAGAGTGGGTTTTTAAGATTCCTTACCACCCTCCTCCCTGAACAGAAAGATAAAGAATTACTTATCTCTCCCCTCCGTTAACCGTGTCAACCCTTCTCTCACAGCCTATCTCCTCCTCTGCTTTCCCAGGTCAGCGGGATGGGCATATATCACCATCTTATCAGAAAGCTCCTCACTCTGCCTCCCTCCCATGCCCTTGCTCAGCTGTTACTCTTCTGTGTCTCCCAACGCAACATGTAAATCTTCTCCTTTGCCTCTCCCTGTTATCCTGGAATTTCAGACTTCTCTCTTCCCAAATATGGCTGGGATGGGTGCCCCCCCCCCATTGGACAGTGGCGAATCCCATCCCTGTCGTCACTGTGGCAGGCACCATCCTTCACTGCCGTCACCGTCAACCTCGTAAACTGTGGAGAGTATCTTTGTAGTGGGCTCTGTTGAGTGCACTAAAAAGGACAAACTTTCGCAGGCCTAGTGACATGCTCTTTTGAAGTACATGTCTTCAAGGAGCATAAAATCTCCCTGGGGAGATAGGACACAAACCTTAACTTGCTTTTCCACAGTTGTCCAGCTTCCATCTCACCTGTCAACCCAAACGGCTTTTCCGAAGTTAGAGTAATTTCTCTATTTACCAAATATGTCTCCTATTTCACTGCGTCTTGACTTCCTGCCTTTGTAGGTCTTTGCCCTATTGACCAATATCTCCTACATGAAAAGCAGGGATATTTGGAGGCTGTGACTCACAGTGACTTACGTCTGTCTTAGCTCTGATTCTTTCTAGCTGTGTGACCTTGGGACAGTCATTCTACCTCTCTGATCTTCATCTATGACACGGGGACAATAATGTCCACTGTGCATTGATGTTTTCAGAAATGGAGGAAAACACAGTTGGAGTCTGTGATTGGGGCTTTGCTTTCCTAGTCTAGAGAACTTTTGTTCAGGAAAAACACACAAACAAACAAACAAAAACATCCAGAGCACTTTTCCCCCCAAGAGACACCAAACTTGAAATAATGATAATCATTTTAATGCAGTCATTTTCATCTTAACCAGCAGAGAGGAACAAAGTCATCTGAGGAGTGAAATGAAAGAACTGCTGTGCAGTTTTCGTGTCTGGGTTTATCTTAACTTCGTCAGCTGATTCTTATGTTTTCTCTTTTAAACGGACACAGTGGAAGCAGTAAAATGAGCTGAAACTGAATGCACACAAGCAGGGAGTCAATTTTAGGTTGTGATGAATAAATTATACAAAGGTTTTCAGCTTTAATTTTCTCCTCAGTTGACATGTTGTCCCTTGAGCAGCATACTGCCCAGGAGCCAGCGTTTAACTGGACAAAAATAGCCAAAGCCAACCTGTTCCATCCTGGGCAGAGGCGGTTCTATTGTTGGCTTCTACATTTCCCCCAAGTGCGGGCTCTGTTTGTTTTCCTCCTGTTCAGAGGAACAGCAGCAGGAAGAGAATCCCTCCTCTCAGGCCATCCTGAAAACAGCCATCAAGCTATGGGCCGGAAAAATAGCCGGATGGATCTGCTCGACTCAATCTGGCTGAGAAACGCAAACACATCTAGATGGTTTTCTGACAGGTTAGGAGTTGACAGCTTGATAAATGGGAATGAGACGCCCTGAATTTGTCTGTGACAGGTGCAGTTTCCACAAACTTGCTTTCTATTGCTGTAGCAGCCCCAGCTCGTGGAGATGGGTAAGGGAATGCTTATCTCAGGTTCTCTTTAGGGTCCTTGAAACAACACTTCTCATAGTGACAAAAGGTTAGTTAACACCCTAATTCTTCCTCACCATCCTTTTCTTTAAAAACAGGAAGAAAATAAAAAAGGACAACGCTTCTGAACTGCACACGAGTAAGAAAATCCAGAAGCAGAACCTTTGCGGGAGGCCAGTGTTGGGCTGCCTTTTGCTCACAGATGCCATTGTTTAAAGCTGTCCTGGCGAGTCACAGCATTGTGTATGCGCTTGTGTGTGTGTTTATCTCAAATTCACTCCACACCTTCACTTATTCTTTTCTATGCCGTTTTTTACTCCTACCCTTAAATCGCAAGTCCACTTTTCTCATAATTATTAGGAGCCTGGATTGCCATTATGTTACCACTTCCTGGCAATGTGACCTTGGGCGAGTTACATAATCTCTCTGGGCCTCAGTTTCCTCGTTTGTGAAATGGGGCATCAGTCATTCATCAACTATTTATTGAGTGCTTATTGTATGTCGGCCATTTCCTAGGCACTGCATCTGTGGTGGTGAACCACAGCCAAACAGCCCCTTGCATGCAAAGAACTTGCATACTTAGAGAACCCACCTCCTTTGTTCATTCGCCCAACAAACAATTACTAAACATCTTATACAGGCCAAACACTACTTTAGATGCTGGTGATTCAACGGTTAAAAAGGCAAGTTTTCTGCTCTCAGGGAGCTTATGTTTGTATAGAGGTTACGTGGGGACCAAACAAGATAAAGGCGGGAAAGTGTGCTCGGCACTGGCGTATTGTGAGTGTGGGCTGTATGGTGACCACTGCTCTCATCATCATCATCACTATGATCCTGTGTGAGTCACCTGGGATCACAGTTGTGGCTCGGATACAGGGCTCTCACGCTCTGCACCTGAAAAGGTACATCACCTCTCTAAGCCTCAGTTCCCTTATCCATAGAAGTGGTATAATGGCACCTACTTTTAGGGATGATGTAGGGATCAGGTAAGCCGATTGTGAAGCACCTGGTGTGGTATGCAACTCGTAATGAGGGCTCCGTGCCTCTTGGCTCCCTTTCGTTCTCCTGCCCTTGCTGTTTTCTGTACACTCATACCTGCGTCTGTCTGTTGGAACTCAGTGTGTGTGTGCTTGTATCGGGTGTGAGCGGCATGCAACATCTCACCCACACGTCAGGGCAGCTGTTGTCACTCTGCCTTCTCCTCCTCTTTCCTGGGTCAAGTGCATTCTTTCCAAAGTCCTTCCTCCCCCCACGCTGTGCCACAAATATCCCCCACATGGATTTGGAGGTCCCCTTCTCCTCTCTAGGTGTAATTTCCTGATAAAAGCAGAGATTAAGAAGTGTTTGGCTGAGGCGGAACACTGGCAGTGACTGCGGCATGCTTTCCTTAGATGACCTTTGAAATTCTTTCCAACTTAAGGAAGCTGAGCTCCAGCTCGGCATCGAGTCTGCGTATGGTCCTTGCAGAGCCCAAAGGAATGAAAGGGCACAGACAGCTTCCTGCTGTCTTATTTCGTGTCTGTCATGAATATAACTATAGTTTTTTAACGGTTGGCTTCTGACTCAGGGTCAGAAGCAAAATCGTCTAGAAATAACTTTTCCCCCTCTATTCTTCATTGAAAAATTTCAAACTACTTTATCGAGACGTAATTCATATACCTTACGATTAATCCATTTAAAGTGCATCATTCATTGGATTTTAGTGTATTCACAGATCCATGAAACCATCACCACAATTAATTTCATGACCTCAAAAAGGAATCCCATATCCTTTGGCCATCCCTCCACATTCCGTCTCTGCCCTGCCCCCAGTCCTAAGCAACCACTAATCTACTTTTTGTCCATAGGTTTCCCAATTCTGGATTTTCATAGGCATTGAATCATACAATACATGATATTTTATGACTGGCTTCTTTCCCTTAGCTTAATGTTTTTAAGACTCATCCACATGGTAGCATGTATCAGTATTTCATTACACTTTATGGCTGAATAATACTCCACCGTATAGATACTTCATATTTTGTTTATCCATGATGGACATTTGTTGTTTCCTCTTTATGAATAATGCTGCTATAAACATGCGTGCACAAGGTTTTGTGTGACATGGCTTCATTTCTGTGTAGAAATAACTTTTCAAAAACTCCTCTTTGAATAAATGGATAGGATGTTAATAATCAGTCATAACAAATATATTGTGTTGTTGGTGCCAAAACTGCGCTAAGTTTATCTCGTTGAATTCTCATACGGCTGGCCCGACCGAGTTAGGTACTTTCTTATCCCTAGTTTACAGAGCAACCTGAGCTCTACAGAATCTGAATAACATAAGAGGGAAGAAAAACTCCTAGATATCATCCAGGTTTGTTTCTCGTCTTAGGAGAACCACACGTGAAAGGCATAGACTCATCCTGAAAACGTTTTCTTCCAAAGGGGCATCGTCCCTGTGACACTTAGCCCCGCGCCCAAATTTTACATTCATTTTTCCAGGGAGATTCACCTTCACAGTTTGCATCTATCTCCCTGTCCTCCAATGACTTCAATATAGAAAAATAATGCTGTGAAGATGACATAAACAAACATAGGCATCAATAGACATAGAGCTGAGGCTTGGCCTGTACCCGGAGAAAATGAAGGCTCTGTTTCTCCCTGGAGTTACATGTCAAGACGCAGTTAGGCAACCACAGGCGGTGAAAAAGGAATTCCAATATTTACTTGAATCTCTTAAATTACACTTTTTTGGAAAAGACTTTTCAGACCCCCTTTTTTCCGATCTCCATGCATCACGTACGTACCTCACGGATGTTCTGAACACCCTTATCTGCCAACACACCCCAGCCCTCAGTTAAAACCCTGCCTCTCAGGTCCTGTCTCTTTACCCATGCTCCAGATTTTTACATCACAAGACATCCAGGAATGAGGTTGGTAAAGACAGGGCTTTCCTTTGGACAGCAGGAGTCAGGGAGGCAGCAGGGAATGGTGGAGGAGAGAAAAGGAAGGGGACGGAGAAGGAGGGAACTGTTTGTGGTGTTTATGTTTTCTTCTTCTTACAATGCAGTCATTTTTCACTTTGTTTTTCCAGTTGTGGGAATGGGAACATTCTGACTTGTTCAAGGGGTCCACTCAAATCATTTGACTGACAGATGACCAGGAAAGGCAAATAGATACGTAAGACGCACTGTGCACGTGAGCAGCAGGATGGTGGAATGAATAATTTACCTAGTTTCGACTAGAATGCAAATGGCTGACATTACACAGATAGCTGATTTTCATTATTCGCAGATTCCATCTCTGTGAATTCGCTTACTTGCGAAAATGTATTTGTAACCTCAGAATCAAACCATGCAGTGCTTTCGAGGTCATTTGTGGACATGTGCACAGCGGCAAAAAATTTGAGCTGCCCAATGTAGAGGTCCCCAGTGAAAGACAAACAAGGTGATCCTCTGCCTTCCTGTGTCAGGCCTCCTCCAGAGACGGCCGGGGGTGGAGAGGGTGGTGGCAGAGCAGTGCCATACGGGAGCTGGCTCTCAGGCCAGGTGAATGGGGTTGAATCCCAACTGTGATGCCTGTTGAGTGGGGTGGCCTCAGGCAATCTACTTAACACTTACTTCTGAACGTTGTTTTTCCTTTCATAAAATAGAGAAAATAGAATTTGCCAGGATGAATTGTTTTGAGGAATCAAGATGATAATCCATGTGAAGTGTGTGTGTGTGTGTGTGTGTGTGTGTGTGTAATTCACTAATTCAGTAGTACTAGGTAACTTTATAGACCCTAAGGGCCATGAAGAACAAGGCTCGACTGCCTATTGGTTCCACGGTCCTGGGGTGGCTGGGATGATGGAAGGGAATCCACACCCACTCTTGGAAATCAGCATAGTGCTCAGGATACGTCTGCCCAGGACCCACCAGCTCAGATTTCTGTCTGTTTCTCTATTTACGATCACAAAACTTAGCCGTGGAGACTTTAGACTTTAAAGATCATCTGTCTCTTTTGTTTCCTCATGACAGACCCTTTCTTTAAACGAAATCTGACACAAAAACCTTAATATATAAATCAGATAAAAATGGAGCTGTATCATTACAAGTAGGGGCCCAGGGATATCTGGAGTCTTGACAGCTAGAAATTTCCTCATGTCTTTTCTCCCCACCCCATTCTGAAAAAGGGGGCACATCCAGAGAACCCAATCAAAGAATGCAAAGACCATGAATGTAGACCAACATCCTCACGGCCTGTTTAAGTAAATTCCCTAAAAGTGTAAATTAACAAAGTCGTAAACAATATGGTCCTCCAAGTTCTGTAAGGTATTACAGTTCCTCTGAAGTTATCTACCAGAGGCCAAACTGCCAATCAAGACTTGCCTCTAATTTAACTTCTTTATCTCCAATACACACGGCATCTAATATATAGTGGGGAGGAATTTTTCTCAGTGGACAGGAGGACATCACAGATGATAGCTGATTTTAGTCCTAAAATGGGACATATTCAACACTTTGTACATACATTCTGGCCATTTGTAATCCAATTCAACAATATTATAGGGAAAAAGTTGAGTTTCTAAATTCATAGGGCTTTCGTGAACAATACAGATAACAATAAAATGATAATTATAAAAGAATCCCATTCTCTTGTTTGGAATACTTCATACATTTTTTTTTTTTTGAAAAGGTGGGATTGATGTGTCTAACTACTTACTCATCTAAATATTTTCACTGAGTTTGTTCTCAAGTTTGGAAAATTAAGGTCAAGTGTCTTCTTCAAGGTCACAGATTAGCGTGCAGTGGAGCTAGACCTCACTCGGAGGCCTTTTGCCGGTCGGTTCACCGCTTTCTCCACTCTTACCACTATTTACTGAAGTCACATCAGTAAAGGCACCCGGCCGATGAACCGGAACTACACTGCTCAGCAAAAAGAGAAAAATCCTTTGTCATCCCCATCCTCTTTCCAGTTCAAGCTCGATCTTGGCCTCTATTACTCCAGGGAAGGCAAGATCTTAAAAGAAAAGAACATTTTAAAAAGCAAGTTCCGTTTTGGCTTTTGCGTTTTGAAGGGACCCGGTTCTGGAGACTTCAGGGTGATTTCACGGATTTTTCAAGCGTACAGCTTGTTGTACAGATTTTCACATGACTGCTGACTTTAGAACCAAACACTTGCATTCAATGGGCTATATTGCATTTCCCTTCAAAATATGTTCCACTTAGAAGAAGCTCTTGGGCTCTGGCAAAGGCTTGAGAGAAGAAGAGAGGTGACTCTTTGATAACAGTTTAGATTGTGGTTTCCTCTGCTCATGGGGAGGGGCTGTCGTGTTCCCACTTTCTGCCCTGGGCCCCTGGGCCTGACAGACGAAGGCTGAGCCAAGCTGATTTCTCCTTTGCTAGCGTTACTCTTGCTGCCCAGCTCTCAAGACTGACC
Source organism: Rhinolophus hipposideros (assembly GCF_964194185.1). NCBI lineage: Eukaryota > Metazoa > Chordata > Mammalia > Chiroptera > Rhinolophidae > Rhinolophus > Rhinolophus hipposideros. The sequence goes on from NC_138069.1 coordinate 36,796,353, forward strand.
TCAGCTGCTTCCAGGGATTCAGAAATCCCCAGAGGCGGTGGCCCTGGTCTTCTACCTGCTGACACCTCTAGCCTCTCCTCTGACGACAGGGAAAGGACTGGGAGTGTCCCTTTCAGAAATGCTGCTCATTTGCCGGGTCTTCCTCCTCGGCCTCAGGTGGCTGGTCGACCACTGTTCCCTTTCCCAGGGTTGGCTACACAACCCCCCTCAGACTGGTCCTCTCTAAGGTAGAAAAGTCGGTCACTACAAGGGACAAACAGACCCTTGAGCAGAACTGCAGGTATTATAACGTAGGAAGGGACTTCCTGGGCAACGCGCTTTCCTAGACCTGGCAGGTGATGTCCAGCCAGACCCCCGCAGTCTACACAGGTGGAGGTGGAGCAGGACTCGCCTCACTTGCTGAGGAAGCCCTGTGTCCCCCTAGTCCCTCCAGGGCCAGGGGGAGGGGCAGAAGCCAGGGCTTTTCCCAGTCGGCTCTTGTTCCGAGGTCCTACTTCTGCTAACATAGATCAGCGTATGGGTCATCTGGCCAATCTCACATGTGCTGTTCTGTCATGGTCCCCCAGGCAGGAAACCCAACTTCCTTTCCTTCACTTATGACCATCACCCCTACCCTGACACACACACACACACACACACACACACACACACACACACACAAGACGCAGACTAATGTGAAGGTACTGGACACGGAGGGGAATTTAACAAAACAGAAACAAACTCATAGATACAGAGAACATTTTGATGGTTGCCAGATGGGGGGGGGGGTTGGAGGGATGGGAGAAAAAGGGGAAGGGATTCAGATGTACAAATTGCCAGTTATAAAAACAGTTATGAGGATGTAAAGTGCAGCATAGGGAATACAGTTAATAATATTGCAATAATTACATACGGTATCAGGTGGGGGCTAGAATATTGGGGTGATCATTTCATAAGGGATATAGATGTCTAGTCATTATGTTGTACACCTGAAACTAATACAATGTTGTATGTCAACTGTCACTGAAAAAATAATTTGAAAAACTGGAATCTCAAGCATCTCTGTTTTGAAAAAACTTCATCTACCTTTTCTTGCAAGGCTCCACCTCCTGAGTTCTTCCCTGAATTCTCTCCTTTGCTCTTTTCTGTTTTGAAGAAGGCCTCTAGAAACCTGTTCCTCACCCCACTTCCTTCCATTTTATTAGGCGGGACAATTTAACTCTGCCGACTCCCCACCTGCAAGTGCGGGGGCCTACTTTTGCATCCTGTGGGCCCCAGACTGGGGTCCCATTCACTCTCATTCCTCCACGCACAAGGCAACAGCACAGAAATTAACTTCTACAATCAATCCTCCTGCTTTAAGAGCCACAGCAGCTAGGTGGATTTTAAAATTTTAAACAGTGGTAAATATCTCTCCATAACCACCAACTTCAGCCTTACTCTGGCCCACTAACTCCACCACTGTCACTGAGAACCATCCAAACATGTTGGTTACCAGGGGCCACCGTGACTCTAGGCGCTTTGCAGTTATTGTCTCATGCAGTTCTCAAGTGCCTTATGAGGGGGGTGGTCTCATCTCCTTTTACAGGGAGGGAAACTGAGGCTCAGAGAGACTATGTGACTTGCCCAAGGTTGTAGAACTGAGATTTCCTTCAGAACTTGTCTTCTTGACTCTAGTGTTATGGTTATTTGCTCGCTACAGATTCCACTGTCTACACCATGGTTGTCGAACCCAACTTCCTGGGAAACTGAAGACCCAGAATTTCCAGGTTGGTGTCCAGGAGGGAGTGGGGCTGAGTGTTGTGCATACCACTGCCTAGTCACTGCTGGAGCGCCTTTGCAACTTCAGGGAGTGTGACATTCCATGCTAACCAATCATTTGAAATTCCTGCAATAAGTGAAAAAATAAACACACAGTTGAGGATATAATTCAGCAAGCCTCGCTCCCAAATGAGGCTGATTGCAGATAGAAAGCAGATTTTCCTATTTACTGTATGTGACAGCCGTAGGAATTAAATGAATCATCTGTCTACCTCTCTTGCCTCGTTCCTCCTGTGCTGTCCAGATCTCTCCCTGGGGTTGTCTGTCTTCCCATTCCAGGAAGACGGATCAGTGTAGTTTCAATTATTAATGTCATGTTTGTATCACAGCAACACCCGTTTCAGTTCAGTGACCTGCAGTTCCTATTGATTTAAGTGATGAATTATCTACACCACAATGTATTATTAACTTTATTTTGTCTCTTATTCCTTCTGCATTCATGCATCAAAATAATAAAGCACCATTCACAGACTAAAAGGACCCATTTCCCTCCTCACATTTCCCATAAGGGCGAAGCCAACACACACCAGAGAGGTAATGACACAGAGCTGGGGCTGGGGGCTGGGTATTTATTTTGCCTGTGAATTATTTATCTTAGCTGTGAATTCGGGGGAGGGTTGGACAGAGACGTGAGAGGTGGCAGGAATCGGAATGGGGAACAAGGAGACCCAGGAGGTAAGTTAATGGAAACAAGTGAAGATTAGTCCCTTGGAGATTCAAAAGAAATATGCTCAACGCGAAGGTCACTTCGTGGGAGTGGATCTGCCCATTCTGATGCTGACAGGTGCCTGGGTGTGGGTGAGGCGGCCGCACTGTGCAGGGAAGGAGCCAGGGAAGAGTGGCACCAGTTTCCCCTGTCATGTCTGGTATGCTGTGTTGCTCTCTGTGCTGCCATAGTAAGACCTACCGAGCAAGTCCAGGGCCTAGTGAGACCTGGACTTGCGGATGTTTGGCGGAAACTGGCTGCTTCTTGGCTGTCCACCAGGGCCTTCACCTTCTTTGGATAACAGCTCCCTGTCCTGCTACCTACTGAGAAGTTGCCTTGCCCTGCATACAATCTGGTAGGACCGTAAATCAAGACGCCCTACCTTTCCCTGGCCAAATGCCTGGCCCAAGCTGGGCCAGTCGGAGTCTCTGTCCATGGCACTTGAATTACAGGGAAAGGGACCGAAAACACTGAAAATGGTTGGCACCTGTCACTAGCACTGGTGCCTGGGTATGACTGTTAAGTGATTGCTGTTTTGAAGACCCTCTGAAGATGAGCAGTGCCTGTCTCGACAAGCCCTGAGTTTCAACCTTCCCTTTGAGTCGAGATGCTCCATCCCACACACTTTCAAAAACATCCCTTCTTATGTAACTAGATTTGCTGTGTTTTGTTACTTTCACCTAGAGAACTGGCTAGGCAGCCAAAGAGGTGTCTGGAATGTCACCGAGCCCTGAGAAATGGAAAAGGTGAAGAGAGAGGTGCTGGGACCTTGTCTATGCCTCTCGCATCCATCAAGCAACAATCACGCAAATGAGGAGAGATGGGCAGGAGAAAAAGAGAAAGCATTCCTCTGTTCACTTTCTCCCAGTTCTCACTGGAACTGAACCCAACCTCCCGGCCTCCAGGATTCCTGTTAGGGCGATCCCAAAGCCAGAGAGCCTGGAGAGACACCCCATCTGGCAACCCCACCCGAAGGGAAGACCTCAGCACGAGTTGCCTGGGGTCAAACATCCGCCAGTGAGCCAAACCCAGAGCGGAAGGAGAGACACCCAAGACCTCCCAGCTTGAAAGGGAAGGGGAGGAGGCTACATGTGTAAAAGTTTCCATGTGCAGACAATCGGAGGATTACCTGGTTCTCCTTCCTAACTCTGTTAACTCCAGAGAGTTTGTGGGAGGAGGCCGACCTCACCTAGGGCTGCACCCACTTTGTGACTCACAGCTCGGGAGACAGCCTTGGTAAGAAACGGATGTCACCGCCGTTTTAGTGTGGCTCAGACTTGCCACCCTTCATTCATCTGATTCAGACAGGAGAGGCTGTGGCCTTCCTTTCCTTCCTTTTCATCTTCTCTGCTTGCTCCCTCCTTCCCCATCTGAAGAGCACAGAGCTGAACATCCAAGAGGTAGAGCCTGATTTTACCATCAATCCAGCCCCTTAAAAGAAGTAGAGAATGGCCCGCGATGCCCGAGAAATGGAGTTCTTTCTCTTTTCTGAACTTCACCAAATAAGGAGAAGAGGACCCGAAAACCAATGTGATTAGATTATACAGAAGAGGGTCAAAGATTAAAAATAGCTGCCTCTCATTATTAGAGCAGGGATGACAGATTCAGACCAGAGCACAAAAGAAAATACATTATTTCAAAACAGGATATGAAACCCAGTCCCAGGCGATTAGTCTCTGTTAAGTAAATTTACTATCTAATCTTTTAACTGTCTCCCGAAATGGCCGGTCCAAGGTTCTCCCCCTCTTCAGTTGGAAGCTCAACCTTGGGCGGTGCTGTCATCTGCCCTGACTCCATCAGCACGTTGGTGGGACTGGGATTCATCTCATGGGGGGAGGGGGGAGAGCATGATGGGGACTGCAGCAGAAGTGGCTAGAAGCGAAAAGCATCTCATAATAGAAGCCGGATGTGCACGCCACAGACCAGCTTGACCGGCGGAAAGACAGGGATGGAGGGCAGGGCGTGGTCCTGGCCACAGAGGCAGAGCCAGGCCCGCCAACCAGGAGACAATTCTTCAACATCACTTTGGGCTCATCCTGGGAAAACTAGACTCTTCTCTTTCTACTCAGCGGCGCGGGACTCATGTGCCAAGGAATCCCGGGCTCCCGGGTTGTTCTCAAACCAGACCAGCCTTCAAGGCTTTGATTTTAAATGAACGCTGCTTTGCGGGCCAAATACCGCAGGCCTGCGTTGGGGCCTGAAGAGGACAAGATGTGCGCTTGGAGGCCAGACAGGCGAACAGAACCATCCAAGTGATGAGAAAACAAAGAGACAACAGGGCCGCTGAAACACGGGGTCTGTTTCTCAGTCTTTCTTGGCTTGGGTGCCACAGTGAGCATGGAGCCTAAGAATCAGAGAGGTAGAGAATGTCAAACCCAAAGCAAGCCCTTCTTTATTTACCAAAAGGAATTCTTTTTTTCTGTCTTTTTTTTTCTCTGTGCTTCACTATTTTCTCATCGTCTGTTTAGTCTAAAAGGCTGAACTATTGCACAAAGAAAGTTCTCTCCAAGAATGAGTTTTCCAGAAAAAGCTCTTCAGACAAGGGCAGTGTGTGCAGTACTCTCCACAGCCTGGAGAATGGGGCATGTGTTTAACAGGAGGGGGCTGCAGCAGTGCTGACTCCCCAAAGGATTCCTGAGGTGCTCTGTTTGTGTGATTTATCCCCTCTGGAAAATCCAAACATACAAATGTGCCTGCTGCAGGAGCAAGGGCAGACGCAGGCCTCGGGCTCCCAAACAAAGCCAACCACATACCATTTGCCATCCCTGGGGCTCTCTCAGTTTTAACCTTTGTTGGTTTCAACCAGAACAGATCAAAGGGAGATGGACGTAGTTTTGCTGGGGATCAGCGGGTATCATTCCTCTTTCTCCCCTCCCTCCTCAGGAGCGCGCTTCACACAGCGAACCCTGGGAGAGTGAAAACTGGGCCAAAGGGACTCTTTTTCAGTTCCTGGGATTGCAGAACTTGACACTGTCATCTTGTTCATCAAGGAAGCAAAAACACACATCTCTGAGGCCCTGCACGTGTAGAGGATGGGACACAACAGTCAGAAGACTCAAACCCCAAACCTGTTTCATCCAGTAACCATTTGTTCACACCACAGAAGAGAGAGGCCAGCTCTCCTTCTTCCCACCTGAAATGTACTATGGACCCATGCCCAGGTATGAGAGTTGTGTAAAAGTTGACGGAGATGACAGTCAGAGTTGAAAATGTGTCCTCACTCATATGTCATTTGACCAAGGGGAAGCCTGCTTCCTAGGCCAGGAACTGTGCTCCGGGCTTGAAATGCATGATTTTATTTGAGCTTCAAAACAGTCCTGTGAAGTCAATGCTTTTGCTTTGATCCGTGTTATATGGAGACAAGTGAGGCTCGGAGAACGTCGGTCCTTAACAAAGCCCACCGAGCTTGGCAAGTGGCAGAGCAGGGATTGGGACCAAGGCCTGTCTTTCTCCACAGTCCAAGGTCTCGTCTGTCCTTGGCTGGGGCAATATGACAAGGCTTCAGGAAGGCCCCAGAATTTTCCATGCCCTTTGATCCAGTGCTTTTAAAGCCATGGATTTCACCTAAGAAAACTATCATGATGGCAGACAAACACATATTTATAAAGATGTTCAGTAACACTACTGATTTAACAGCAGAAATTTGGGAGAAAAATAGGTTATCATTTCCATACAATAGAATACTCTGCAATAGTCATTAAGTCGCTAGGATAAAATAGTATTTAATGACCTGGGGATGTTTACAATGCAATGTTAAGTGAGAAAATGAATGTGTAACCAAATGTCCATCGATGAAGTAATGGGTACATCCATTTTAGAATAGCCAGACAATGGAATATTATGATGCTAAGAAAAAACATGATTGGGTTCTATATAATACTGACTTAGAAGGATTTCTGCTTTTTGCTAATTTGCATTTTTCCTTAAAACATATTTTTAAAAAATTAACAAAAAAAGCATTAAAACCAATTTTCAACAATCATGTGCAAGGCACTATTTTTAGAGACTGTCTCAATATGCTTTTGTCGTTATGTGTGTGATGACTATATATATGTTTATCAATATACCTGTAGTTTGAATCACACATTGATTTATTGTTGTGTATTCAGCACACTGTGGGGTACAAGCTAAAAGGGATCTGACGATACAACGGGTCAGATTTTGGTAAATGGGGGGATCCAAGGGAGATGGAGATGCGATCTGAAGAGAGAGGGTGGAGAAGACAAAGGACTTTGATGAGAGTTGGGGACATCTAGGGAGGAAGTAGGGCGATTATTCCTTCCTCATAAACAGGAGTGCCAATGCATACGGCAGGGGTTGCATACATAGATCATCCCTCACGCCCTTCAAATAAAACAAAATAAAATAAATAAAGCCTCAGGTGGCAGACCCGAGGGCAGGCCTGAGCGGCTGGCACTGTTCCCTGACTTGGATGACTGCAGATCGAGTCAAACGAGTTACCCATTCAATTGCTACCCCCATCTCTCCGGCCCTTTACTAGAATAATCATAAGTCTTAATTTCATCTCCAATCAATACCTCCACTCCCGAATTCTTAAGGTACATCATGGGCTCTCAGATCCCTCTGGTAAATGGTTTGAATCAATGTCAGGTGCGTTATTCCTACAGGTTCTGGATTACTGTATCAAAGACACCAGGTTTCCTAAGAAGCTCCTAGGACCATGGCTATTTAAGGGCACTGAAGGTTGGAGCTAAGACTGGCGTCCCAAGAACTCTGAGGTGATCACTGCCAGTCCATAATCTATTGATTCCTAGTCTCTGAAGACGTAATATAGAAGCTGAGAATAAAGTATCTAGAAATGTTTACAACAGTTTGACCTTACCACATCCTACCTAGTAAGTGATGTTAATCACCTCTCCATGCACAGGGTTGTAATTATTTTCCCTTTTCCTTATTATGTGTGTTCTGATATATTTTTGAAATTTCATTCTAGGCCTAGCTAATATTTAAATATTCAGGCTTTTATTGGGTGTGTCCTTTTTATTCCATTTTTATTATGTTTGGAAATGCATTAATCTATAGGTTAGAGTTGATTTTTTTAAGGCAAAAAGTCTATATCCACAGATAGTTTGGGCTCAGTCCGTTCAGCTTTTTTTAAAATCGAACGAATCAAGAGTTGAACAGAGCTGGCTTTTGGGGTCCTGCTTTGTTACTGAGCAGAAGCCCAGCTGGGGGGCACTTGCAGGATGACCAGGGCTTCTAAGAACCTCTGTGGACTAGGTCAATGACGGAGAGCATTCTGGATCGCAATCGCCTTATTTTGTGCCGAGGGACTGCTGGTTATTAACGTCGTTCTTTCAAACAGTCATTATCCCCACCGCACCCTGCCTTTTGGAAATCTCACTCAAACGTTCTGGTCTGCATACTTGTGGTCAGCAACATTCACACTGTATTTAAAACAGCCTCTGCCACAAGCACACGTATGTAAGAATGGTGTGTGTGGCTAAGATATCAGCCCCATAGCATTTAACTTACGCGACTGGTTTCCTTTGAGGAAGGATAGCCATGCATTTTAAGCCAAACAACCTAAGGCACGGAATATCCAAACTGGAGGATGGGAGGTAGTCATACAGTTGTCCTGGAGACCCGGGTGAATCGATGCCTGTCTCTCAGGGACGTTTCCATTCGCGTTCGAGATGGATTGGAACGTCAAAAGGCTAAGTCAGACTTCCTGATATCTACTGGCTCCAGAAAACTTAGCAATCAAAACATCCCTCTCTGGACAATAAAATGGCCCTCACTTTGTAGAGCTCTTGCAAGCCTTATCCTCTAGGTAAACTCCCCAAGATTACCTAAAGCCAGGGATTTCCCTGTCTGGTGCCAATTTATCTTTTCACATAAATCAATAATAGGTTAGGGCTAAGGTTTTTTCCACGTAAGCCCTGCAATCCCTTCTCGTTGGATGAGAGCAAATATCTTCTTTATCAGTGATATTGCAAATCCTAAGTGGGACTTTGATGTGGCCTTGTTTCTCTGAGGCTAAGATTCTTTTCGAGAGGTGGCACAGAGTGGTGGAGAGAGTCAGAGGCCTGAGGTCCATTCCCTGCTTAGCTGTGGGCCTCAAGCGGCATCACTTAACATCTCTGTGCCTCAGTTTCCTCATCTGCAAAATGAAGGAACCTGATTCCTAGGGTTATTGTAAAAATTAAATTTAAAGCACCTAGAAGAGTGCTTGGCACATAGTAAACTGCAATAATGACTTATTTAAGACGGTCTAAGCTATTCCCAGGATTTTTTTAGGTGCATGAGATGGATAGAGAAATTATAGAAAATTTTTTCCTTTCTCAAAAGAACCCTTCCCCCAAATTTGAATCTTGGCATGAAACTATATTAGGATATCATTACCATATTAAAAGGAGGCCAGGAGAGAAAGGAAAAGGAAATGGAGAATTTCACAAGAAAAATAATGGGAAAAAAAGGGCAAACGTTGTAAAACGCACTTGTGACAGACCAGAATACCACTTGACTTTGGAACTGAGTACAGGCCTACCTGGGAGACACTGAGGGGTTGGGTCCAGACGATCACACCACCACAGTAAAGTGATATCACACACACACACACACACACACACACACACACACGTATGCTTCTATCATAAAATTAAAAAAAAATAATAATGAAAGAACTTAAAAAAACAGTCCCAAGGGTGGAGGAAACAGACAAATGCATCGTGGATTTAAAATGCGGGTGAACATGAGGAGAGGCGAGAACTCAGCATTGGAACTGGCTGGGTTGTCGGTGTCTGATGCAGACTTCTCAAATTACATTGCCCTCTTTCACAAGGGAACTGGTTATTCAATCTGAATTTCCTAAATGAGAACCAGCTACCCCATCTGAATCGCCCAAATTCAATTAAGTCACCTGGCGTGCTTCCTGTCATGACCCTGGCTCTGAGCTGGCTTTGTCTTTTAACCATGATGGCCTCTGATCATCGTGAAATTGGGGAAGCCATGCTGTCTGTGTGAGACCAAGAACAGAAGGAAGCTTTCCCAGTCCCCGAGAAATATCAAGGTGAGACTGCATGCGGCTTCATGACCTCGTTGGGGGAAAATGTAAGGGAAACTCAGAAAACCTCTGGCTTGCCCTGCTTTTCCAAGAGGAGGGGGCCATTTACAATGTTTTCTGCTTCTTAATAGGTTACTTCCAGAATTCAGAGGAAAATGATTGGAGTGTGAGGCTGATTTTTGGCTAAGTGTTGATAAAATGGGAGTTACCGGGGACATTTGTACGTAATGGCAGAGCACCCCAGGGTGCTGTTCAACAGGCTCCTGTCCTCTCACCCCCCATTCTGAATCACGAGGTCCATGGTAGGAGAGTTCTGCACCTTCAAGCACCCAGATGATTCCAACAATAACCTTTAGGAAATAACGATCCAGAAACATCACACATAGAAGCGAAATGTAAGAGAAAAGCAACAAGAAACCGTCAAGGAGTCATCTAAAATTTTCTGGTTCTTTCATAGAATTACCGTGACTCGCCCCTCACGGTCCTACTAGATGAGGCCAGGGATTTTCAGTGTTGTATCTGCGGCCACCTGGGCTCTTCACTGTGCAGGGAGAGTTTAATTCCTGGGAAGGGAACTAAACTGGGCTAAGTTCACTTGAACCGGTTCAACAACCAGCTCAGGAGTCAGGACCCAACTCCCTTATAGCTCTCATTTGAGCTGAGCCAGGAATTTGCCTGGTCCTCAAGGTAAGTGCCCATTTTTCTGGATTTTGTAAGGTTTTAGGAATCTCTGCTCTGCTGTCAATGTTAGCAAGCCATCAGAAGAACAAAGTAGCGGCTTTGGTTCCACAGGGGGGAGTCTGTATCCCAAACTGAAGGGCAAGGCAATGATGGTGTCATCTGCTGATTAATGATTTATCTCCCCAGCATTTCTTTCTCTGCTTTTTTTTTCCCCCTTTTGAATTGCAACAGCCTGAAGTTTTGTTTGCAGAGCCAGTCTCCCCCACATTTCAGTTCCTCTGCATGAGTAGAAGGATCATGTGGCCCTGGGCTGAGCCAATCAGAGCTCCTCATTTCTCTGTCCCATGACCCAACTGGAACCAATGGGAGGAGGTATGTTCGCAGGAACGAGGGAACAAAGACAAAGGCGGGTATTATTCTCCACTCAACTTGAACCTGGAGAATGTGAGGTCTGGAGCTGTGATGGCCGTCTTGCCACAGTAAAGGGAGCACCTTTCTGCAAATGGAGCTCCTGCAGAGAAAACTAGTGGAGGCGGGGAGGAAATGAGGGAGAGAGAGAGCAAGAGAGAGAGAGAGAGAGAAACTGGATGTGGCGGTTGTAGCTGAACCCCCGGTTATGTAATCCTGGGCTTTTCAGATCCATGAGGCAATCATCTTTCTTTTTTTTAGAGTAAACTTGGGTTGGCTTTTCCTAAACCTTTGTAACTGAAAGATACCTAACGAATCCAGTAAGGCATTTTGCATGAGCTGTCCAGCCTCACAAAGAAAACACGACTTTTACTTTTTTTGTACAAGATGCTGATCCTGACGCTACCCCATCAAGCGCGTACGTTCAATTGAGGAAATCAGAATACAGCACAGAAGCCAGTTCTTTCGCGTCTCTTTTTACATTTGATTCTCACAACTTCCCATCGCACCGTGCTAAATGCTACTTATGTAAATTCCGTAAGGTAGGGCACAAATGGTGATGCCCATGAGAGAGATGAGACACCTGAGACCAAGAGAGGAGGAGTTACTTTCCGGAGGTCAATGGATCAATGAGGCAGTCAGACCACTGCATGGCCCAGAGGTGTGGAGAAGGGAAAGTCACCCCTAGAGCAGTGGGCTCCTCTCTTGGGCTACATGGTCCTCCTCTCCCTCTGGCAGTACAAAGGCAGCTCTCAGCCCACACTGGTCGCTGGAGAGGATTTTCAGCATATTTCTCAGCCAGAACACTGGCATCCAGGCGTCCAGCTCAGCTCCCAGTGTCCTCACCCATCTCTCCCCTGCACAAATCCACCTACGATGCTCGCATGACTTTGATTCTTCCAGAAATACTGTAAACATTATTGCCAGTTCTGTTTCCCTCCACAAGGAAACGTCGAGGTTTTAGCATAGGCTTTCAGTCACAAGGGCCTGGATTCAAATGGTGACTCTCACTTATTATGGATGCGACTATGTGTAAGCGACAATCTCTGGAAGACTCAGTTTCCTCACCTGTAAAATGGGTTCATAATCAGGTCACATAGAGCTTTTGCAAATTAATGAAATATGTGTCAGACCCTTAGCATGGGTCTCACTAACAACGATAATAAACATTGTTAACAGAAGCTAATATTTATCGAGCACGGACTCTGTCAGCACATCACTTAATAGTCACTAAGCTGTAGCTTTCTCTGTTTATAGTCCTACCTTTCCTTCAACGGCTACTTCAAATCCTGCTTTCTGCCTTAACCTTTAATCCTGACAACTCTAGTTGTCTCTCCTCCTTTACTGTGGGTTCCACTGCACTCGAGGTCGGAGCCATGCCCTGACCGGCACCCATCCTTTATGTCTATATATCCAGGATGACCTATTTCTCCCGCTCAGACTATCAGTGCTCTCCTGTGTTTCTGGTCATGCTAATCTTACCTCCAATATAGCCAAGTGGTCAAGTTCATGACGTTTAGGACCATGCTTATTCTGGTTGCAGACTCTAGCTCTTAAAAAAGTGACAACCTCTATCTCACTTTCCTCATCTGTAAACTGGTAATAATAATACCTACCACTCAGGGTCGTTGGAAACTAGGAGTTACCGTACGCGAAGTGCTAAGCATGTTTGTTTATCACGTGCATAGTACAAGTTCGACCTTTGTTAATCTCATTACAGTCTTAGCTGCACAGCACTTAGCTTGCTGCTTCATGCCAGCCAGGGGCTGAATTGATTTAACCCAGTGGCATTTCCTCTCCGTGGTTCCCTGCACTCTCCCACATTCCCCCTCATGGCCACGAGGTGGCAGCCTATCCATTAGAGAGGAAGCATCCACTCCCAGAACAGGGAGAGGATGAAATGATTTCTTATGGAATACGTAGATGAATTTTCTTCTTCTTTTCTGGGCGCGGGGGTGGACTGAAAATCCTTGGGCTTCTGCTTCCAGTTTCTGTGAGTTTAATAATAGTGCACAACAACCCAAAATGGCACAGCTGAAGCGGATTAAACAAGTCAACTGCAAGTTAAGGTGTTACATTTGGGGGAATGTGGTTGGCACCTACCCCTCATTGCACCAGCCAGGCTCCGTCAGCCTGCTGGGTCAAGAAGTCCCCTCGAGGCTGGGCTTCCTCTAGGCATGTCTACAGCAGGGTTTCAGGGAGGCTGCTGCAGGGCACAGTTGCGTACACCTGGGAGACCATCCTGGTTTGCAAACTGCAAGTCCTGTGTCTCAGGAAGGCCTTCAGTCCCAGGCAAGCCAGGACGGTTGGTCAATCTAGGGCATTTCTCTGCCCCGTCGCTCCTCTAATTCAACGACGTGGTTTTTCTGTTTTTCTCAATGACGTAGACATAGAAATTTGCCAAAGCCCTAGAATTCTTTAATTTTACATTTGGAAGGGATTACAGACAATACTTCCTTTCCCCAGGATGGGGAGAATGGAAAGGGCTTGCCTAGGTCATATGCAGGGGCTGGCAAGGAATGATCCAGAACCTTGGATCTCATCCACAGCTCTTTCGAGGGGCTTCCACTCCACTTGGAGCCATAGGGGACAGAGGAGGGGTACCTGGCTTCCGGGCCGCTCTCTCAGAAGAGCTTCTGGAAGTGAGCAACTCCAGGCAGGACATACACAGGGAGGCTGCAAGATCTAACTGAAAGCAAACTTCACACCAGATATTTAGGGATATAATTCATGTGCTCCTCAACTCACACATCGTATATGAGGATGAGCGGTGGGATTTAAACTTCACCTCAGTGGCAAGCCTTCCCAGATATCACTTTAGTCGGCTAGAGGAGGATCAACGAGGAGATTCCCGTGGGGCCAGCAGGGCAAGCACTGAGCCACGGCAGCAGGCTGGGTTTGGCCTCCACAGCCAAGAATGCACCAGCTTTCTCCTGGAATCGCTCTGCCGCTCCCTGTCTCAGCAGTACCAGTGGTTACTCTCCTTGTTCCCTTCAGAAAGCAAAATTTTCTGGATTTATTTTCATTAACAAATCCAGCTGCAACAAACTCCTGCTCTCAATGTTATCGGACATTTACATCTCCACACTTTCAGCCCTGGCACTAAATTGATTTGCCTCAGAGACACACCGCTGAATTCAAGTTTTTTATTAGAAAGCTAAACTGAATGCAGAAAAGCTTTGCAAAACAGGACAGAAAGAATGCCTCTTTTACACAGCCATGAAGAGCAGACAAATCCATTCACGATTGAATACAGTAAGTATACATCTTTAAGAAATGATCTCTTTGGGGTTTTTTTTTGGTTAAAAAGGCTCACGACACAAAATTCTTGTTAGTGAAAAATTTAGAAATCGGTTTCTCAAAACAAATTTTGCGGGGAATGAAAGTCTCTACAAAAAGAAGAAAAAAAGCCAAGTGATTTTTCTACAAGATAGAAGATGAACTGTAAACTCAGGTTTAGTTTCTTGAGTGAAATCTGCTAAGAACCCAGTAGAAAGACTTCCTGCCATCCGTGGCAAGTGCCGCACTCGTCCCCCTCCCCAGGGTCAGAAAGGAAAGACCGACCTAGGGAAGACCATGGGAACAAGTCACAGCTGACCTCTGCATCTACTGTAATTCCAAATGTTTGACACCTGCGCTAGCTAGACCCTAAAAGACCCAGAGAAGTCTCAGTTGCCACCAGTGCTCACAAGATACAAACTAAGGCAGACTAGTTGGGCAAGAGACCCGGAAGAAGGGGTCATCACGGCCCATAGCTGCACTAAAATGGGAGGGCCAGAGAAACTGAGCTGAGAAATCGAGCATCAGCTGGGAGCTGTGGGGTTGAAGCCCAGGGCTGCCAGAATCCAGTGCAAGGACCCTGGACAAGTCATTCACCTGTCTGAGGTTCATGTCCTTCTCCTGTGAAGTGATGGGATCAGGTTGAAAGTCCTTGGGGGTCAGACCAGGCCGGCAGATCCAGAGGGCCTTTCCCCTGAACCCGGGAAGGGATGGGCTTGACTAACAGCTGACTGCTGTCCAACGGAGTCTAGACCTGTTTCACGTGTGGCTGTCGGGGTGATCGTCTATGCCCTTGGTCACTGTGGCCAAGAAGGCATCTCGGTCAAGAGGACCTTCTCATTCTGACCGTCTCATCCCACAATCCTCTCTCATCGGCCCCCACCCCGCCGTCAACAAAGGAGACAGCAAAAGAGGACTGTGGGGGTGGGACCTGGCGAGAAACTCCAGTCCCAGCTCCAACACGTTCAGGGAAAGCCTTTGGTTTCATGCTCTGCGCGTATGTTTTTGTTTTGTTTTTACATGACTCAGATCCCGTGAAATCCTGTCACTTCTATTTCACTGTCTTATCTAGGTCTTCATCTCTCACCAGACCTTCCTTCATCACCTTGCTGTTTTAAGAGTGTTATCTGTATTAAATTTGATGAGAATCAAAAAGTTTAAAACAACATGTTCCTGTCCCAGCCAACAACCTGGACACCATGGCTCCAAGAGGGGACTCAAAGGGACCAGGGTACAGGCCCGTGGAGGGATGGCTTGTCCCTCTCTGGTGGGTCAGCACTCTGTCCATGATCTGGCCGCTGCTTCAGCTGGGGGGACACAGTCTGAGGAGACTTTAGGGGGAGAAAGCACAAGTTCTCCTTGGAGAACTCCGTACTTGGGAGCCAGCACTAATAACACCTACCATTTACTGATTGCTGACTCAGTTCGTGCCAGGCCCTGTGCTAAGCACCTACTGGTATGACCTCCTTTCATTTGTCACTGCTGCCTTGTGAGATGGGCACTATCATGTTTATTCGGCCAAAGGGGAAAGTGAAGCTCAGAGAGGTCAAGGAGTGTATCCAAAAATCACACAGCTAGCAATTGGCACAGCTGGAGACGGGCACCAGATCATTTTTACTACAAAACCCATGCTCTTACTTGCTTCCCTACAAGAAGAACTCATAACTGCTCATGTTTACGGAGTATCCCTGTGTGCCAAGGACTGAGCTGTGGGTTCCATGATGATTGTCTTCTTTCATCCTTCCAAAAGCCTATGAAGCAAGTGCTATTTGTATCCCCATTTTAGAGCTGAGGAAACTGAGGCTCAGAGGGCTCAAAAGGAGAGAGCGGTGGGACTAGGATTTGAAATACTCCACGGTTCCTTCTCTCACCAGCAGTGACCAGCACAGCCTCCTCCTGCCACCTGGCTGCCAGGCACTCATTTTTCATTTAAAAGCAAAGCAAACAGCGCTATAAAAGGTCCCACATAAGAACTCAGTGTGCAAATAAGACCTGCCTTGGGCAAATTCATCGAATGTTCGTGAAAATGGCCTTTTACCCTTTGGCCCCAGAGAGTAGAGGGCTTGTGCCCCAGGCTCAGGAGGGGCATGGCAGCCCCAGGTGTTCTGCCAGCCAGAGCCCTCTCGGATCGGAGGTGAGGTCACGGCATCATAAACCATAGATGCCCACCTTGGCATTTCTTTTCAGCGCCAAACCTGTAGCCAGAATTGGGAAATACAGTGCCATGGTGGTCTGTTGGAGGAACCAGGAAAAGGCTCTCCCTTCCCCGTGTTTGCTGAGACCCCTAGGAAGGTCCTCTATAGTCCCTTTATAGCTGGCAAGTTATTTTCCAGGACTCGCCCCAGAAACCTGAGAGGAGAAAACCCCTTAGAGTGGCCACCCCTGCTTGTCCTTCACCATACAAACCCAGCCCAGACTCCTGCCTGCCTCCACCCCGCACTCCCTCTTGACGCTGGGCTGGCAGTTCCCATCTGCCTCTGACCCTGGAGCGTGGGGGTGGTGCAACACTGTGCACACCCTTTCAGGGCCCCCCTGGCTGGCAGGCACTCATTTTTTATTTAAAAGCAAAGCAAACAGGAATATAAAAGGGCCCATATAAGAACTCAGTGTGCAAGCAGGACCTGCCTCAGGCAAATTTATCGAATTTTCCTGAAAATGTGCATTTTACCCTTTGGCTCAAAGCCATTACATTTGCCTCTGGACTTGCCCCCTACCCCACCCCCTCTCCTGGGTCACCGTGTAGTG
Source organism: Rhinolophus hipposideros (assembly GCF_964194185.1). NCBI lineage: Eukaryota > Metazoa > Chordata > Mammalia > Chiroptera > Rhinolophidae > Rhinolophus > Rhinolophus hipposideros. The sequence continues at coordinate 36,812,999 of NC_138069.1, forward strand.
GTTGAGGAGTTGCCCCTTGCAGAAAAGAGACTGACCCCCGGCGTTTTGTTCAGATAGGGAAGATTTCTCAAGTTTTCTCACTCTCCAACCAGAGCCCATGGAAGTTACTCACACATTGTGCAGGGAAACTTTATGAATTAGGAGTGGGGGTGGCGTGGGGTGCTTGATGACAGGTTCAAGGACCCTCCACTACATCCGAAAGGGAAAAAAAGGATTATGGTGACTCAGGATGCTGAAGGATTCTGCTGAGGTTTACTTTCACTTTATGCAAGGGCTAATTAAGCTGGATTTGTAAATGGATTTTTATTTACTTCTTCCTGTGAATATAATTATAGCTTGAATCCTGTGGATAGAATCTCTAAATAAGCCAGTGGCCTTCCAACTCTTCCAAAAGTAGTGGAACCTTCCGTCAATGAAGCAGTACGCACATCCACAACATAAAGGGTGGAGAAGAGCACATGGTCCTGGATTGAGGTGGACGGCCTGGAGCCTGGCCCACTGGGCTTCTCCAGTGGCTGCCCCTTTTCTCCTGGCCCCCACCCCTGTCTCTGCCTCTGACCTTTTCCATGGAACCTCAGTGTTCCGAGGAATGCGGTTTGAGAGACACTGCTCCAAATGAATGAACACTCCTTGTCACATATTTCCTAGCCTCTGCTTCCCAGGATTACTGAACACAGAAGGGGAACGACGGTTGCATATCCCAGTGTCATCAGCATTTCCGTTTTCATGGGGTTGATACAGTGGCCCCGTTGTGCTACAAAATGCCGGTGGGTGTTAGCACAGGCTCTTCACATGCAGAACAATGGTCACAGAGCTTGGTGAGGTTCAAAGGGTTCTCTTTATTGGAAAGGGTGACAAGGTGCAGGATTTAGCCCTGAGTCTCTCAAGGAGGGTCAGCTTCTAGGGCTTCAGTAGGTGGGTGTTGAGGGGGTGGGTACAGGGAAACCCATGCAGCTCTTTCAGAGCTCAAATGAAAACAATCCTTATGTGCTCACTGCAAGCCTCGGGTCTGACATTTAGAGATTTATCTTCCTTTTCAAACCGAAAATACACATTTCCTCTCCATCTCCTAAGGGCCCAAGGAAACCTGAGACGTCAGCCTAGAATAGGTCTATGGGGAGCTGTGCACAGGCTCATGTGACAGAGCAGGACTCGGGTTCTGTGCTCTGCCCGGGCTCCCGGGGTCAGGGCACAAGCTCTGACATGTTCGTCTGCGCTTATACAGGCCTTGCAGCAAGGATCCCAGCCTTGCTTTTTCAGAGACTCCTCCCATAACCCTCTGACAAAAGCAGGGCCTACAGGAACCCACTATACAGATGGAGGCGATGAGGTGGTGTGAGGTGAAAGGTCAGACGATGAAATCCCCCAAGTGGGCAGTCTCTCTCCTTAGCTCATCGTGCCCTGACTGCCTGCTCTGAAATGCTTGAGCCGTAGAAGGATTTTCCATTTGTAGTGACTACAAGCTTTCTATCTCCTCATCAAGATAGATGGAAAAGCGTCTTTGTTTTCTTGTATACTTTCTAAGTAATCAGGAAAAACAACATTCCGACTAAAGGATGAAATGCAGGAAATAGAAACAAGACAATGTGTTGACCGGCCTGGAAAGCTGTCATGTCCCCGCAGGGCGGTGGCTAGCTTCTCTGCTGCATTAGCTACAGAGCCACTTCAGAAAAGTGATCGCATCACCCTGCCTCTCCCCCATTCTGGCAGAGCCCTTGGATTTGTCTTGACATTGTATTACAACGCAAGTAAAACAAAAGCAAAACACAAGGAATGTAAGTTTCAGACAGCAGCTGACTGAGGGCTGCTCGAGTTAGCTAGGATTGTGGGGCACGTGGGACCACAGTGGGGAAATGGACACGAGAACTCAGGAGGCTGGGGTTCTCGTTCTGACCTTGCCCCTCACACTAGCTGTGTGGCTTTAAAAAGAGATGAAGGCAAAGAAAAGGACTTTACCAGGCTGCCCGCAGACACGCTTGTCCCATAGGCACTGGAGTGGGAGGGCTGTGTGGGATCCATGGGGGAAACCTCCAGAGCCCCATGGACTATAAGACTCATGACCTTGTGAAACAAACAGGCTAAATGGGAGCCACGGTGCTTGGAAGGGATGATGCAATGCTGCTCTAGCTGGTGAAGACCTGCTCTCAGGGCTTTCTGGGACATACAGAGAATCAAAAGGCATCTTCTGGATTCCGACAGGAAAAGAACCCTAACTTCCACCGTCCTCTACCTTTATTTTCCATACTTTCTCACCTGGACTTACTCGAACCCCAGTAAGGGTGAAAGGACCATCCCAGGATTCAGTTATCTGTCCGTCTCGGTCTCCTCCCACTCCCAACCACATAATTATGTACACGCTCACACTAGCCCCACCTCGCCGCCAAGACTGACAGCCTCTCTATATCCTGGTCAAAATGGTGACGGACACAATAACAATATTTAGCCTATTAAACCCTGCCATGTGTCAGGCTTTCTACTTTGCACGTGTGGTCTTACTTAGTGCTTACACCAAGCCGGTGGAGTTAGGAGCTGTTAATATCTCCATTTTCACATGAGGGAATGAGGCACAGAGGAATCTGGTGTCGTGCCTAAGGTTGCACAATTAGTAGGGGCAGAGGCAAGATTCAAACCAAACTTAACTTTAAAAGCCTCATCTTTTATGCATGCCTCTCGATGGCAGTTTACATCTGCCCTGCAGGGTATGCACAGCACAAACAAGCAAACCAACACTATGTGAGAGTACCCCGGGCCTTCCTGTGCACAGAGCAGAAAGATATTCACAGGGAACTAGCCAGGGCTGGGCTGAAAAGCGGTCGGTGTGGGAGAAGACAGGAACAAATTAGCCACTTGGGTCATCCAAGATGATGGACACTCCAAGAATCCCTTTTTCTGGGCTCACGTTAACTACATGACTTTAAATATATTCTCCCCACTCCTCATGGTGATACCTTAGTCATGGTTTGTATAAGCTAACACTAAATCTAGTTGGTCTTCCCTGGGTACTCAATGGTTAAGTGATGAAAGCAAATGATTTGAATTGTGTTAGGGGCTCAGAAGAAAAAAACAAACTTGGTAATCTACTGTCAGAAAATTGAGAACTATCAGTGTCAAGAGGTTGTCCCCTGAGTGGACCCACTTGACACATTTGCAAAATAAATGATTGTCATTAGTTAGATGTAAATGGTTCCAATGGCTTGGGAACTTGTGGTCTCCAATGGCGGCTTCCCTTGCAACCCCTCCCCACCCCTTTTTGTGGCATAACTGCTTACTTGGCAAACCAGCGTTAAGCTGGTTCCTGCCAACTCTGCACACAGCCCAGCTCCCAGAGAGCAAGGCCAGAACGCATTGGGCATCTGGGCCTCTGTGATCGTCTAGAGCTTGATAACTGTGGTTGATTTCCCAGAGAAGGATCACCTTTGAATCCAACTCCCCCTGACCAACCCTGAGTAGCTTTCCACGCTCTCCCTGACCCACGTGCCACTGGTGGCTGCCAAGGTCATTAATGTACCTGAGACCCTCAGCACAGCACCAGGCACAGAGCAGGAGTGAAGAGACTGTGTTCTAGGGACAGCTCTTCCCTTCAAGGGAGGGCGTTGCCCTTTCAGACAGAGGAACAAACACCCAGGTACCATGTCTGCTGGCAGAGACCTCCAAAGCCTGGCCTGCTCTCCTCTTGCACAGATATACAATTTACCTAGGCGCAAGTCAACATGGGGACAGCTACAGACATCCTGTCCCAGTTCACACCAGAGTGACAGAAAATGGGTCCATGTGAAGTGGAGGGAGGCTGGGAAGAGGGAGCCCTGGAGCTAAACTTTCATTTTCAGTGAACACCAATAAACCGTTCTCCCTTAGGCACTCATACCCGCTCCCCGCAACCCGCATTCACACAAGAGAAATCACCTATGATTTCCAATAACCCTGAGAGTGCTTACATACATCGGGGGGCCTCAGCTACAGCGTCAAGCCCCTTCCCGATGCCACTGTCTGATGTCTTAAAAACAGTGAATTCAGACAGCCGTAAGGAACTGTCCACTCGGCTTGTAAGAGTGGACCTGACGAGAGTTACAGCAGTGCCTTTTTAAATGGCCCTTCACACATGGTCACGCCACTTGGGCTGGTCAGTGACGGCATCCAGCCCGTCCATGGCATCCCCAGGCATGGTGATTGGAAGTAGCACTCCTCTATTGACAGGCTCTGGCCACCGAGGTTTTTATGGTCTCCAAAGGGATGCAGGAGCCAGTGAGACTCAGGCATGCCTCGTTAAGTACCGTGGGCCAGAGCTGGTGTAGAGTCGAGTCTGGCTCACGGCCGGACCCAGTTTAGGAGCCTCTCGGCCACTGCAGGACTATCAGGTTCTGCAGGTGTGCTGCGGGAGAGCCTCCTTACTTACAGCTGGGAGGCAAGGTTAGGGCCCCTCAAGAAATCGTGGTGGGAGGGAGGGACCAGCTTCCTGACTGACAAAGATTCCTCCATCTCCTTGCAAAGGAACTCAACGTTCTGCCCCATACAGAGGGGACTGGACACTGTTAGCCCCCTCCTGAAGAGTGACATCTGCGCTCTGCAGGACACGGCCTGGAAGCTGGGCCCCTGAGAATTCACATCATCACCTGGGAAAGCTGTGCCTCTGGTACGCTGATCCCTAGCGTGAGGGGGGCTGGTGAGGGGCACCCCCTTCTCTGAGAACCTTGGCCCTAATCTAAGGCAGTTACATTGTTTCAGGATCAAATCTGAGCTCTGCTGTTTTTTCCTGCAAGGACAGAGTGCAGTTATGTTTCTGTATAACCTGGAAAGAGTTGAGTATTTTGGGCCCTGGGTCTATGGGCAGGAGGTCCTGCTGGGAACGAATGGGATTTGAAGGGAGCCGCAGATTGACCTGGAAAAGAGGTGGGAGGGGGCTTCTTTCCCGAAAACTAGAAAGGATGGAGGACAGAAAGGTATTCACAGGACACAAAGATTTGGGAGTGGCCTCGCTCCCTGCTGTGCCCCAGGGAGGAGGAAGGAGCCCCAGAATCACAGCTGTGTGGCTTGTCTAGACATCTGGCTTCCAAATCCCTTTCTGAGGGACCTCAGTGGCCTGGGCAGTGGGGGCCCAGGCAAGCCAGCCTTTGTTTCTGGGCACCAGGCAGACTCTTAATTCTGCCAGGACGGATGCTGGAGGGAGAAGGGCATTCGATCCAGACAGTGACTGACATGGAATTTCCAACCAGCCAGGTAAGATGAGGACTGAAGGGTCAAAATCAGGTTCGTGGGAACAGTATTTCTTACACACCTGAGTTTGTCCTGTGCACGTTACACCCACCTGTAGCCCTTGCTTGGCCTTATCTTTGGTGTCTATAAGGGACCAGGGGTTCTACTCTTCATGTACTCATCTTTCCCTGAATTTGGGACCAATTTCCAATCTATTTATCTCCATCTCTGTCTATTTCTCTCTCAACTGTTCATAATCAAAACTATGCGAAAGCTCTCAGTAAAAAATTCTCGGAATTTCTTGCGACTTACTAGGAGTGGTTCCTGGTTTCAGAGTTGAAAGAAGAAAAGTCATCCAGATTGTCTCTAGAAGAAAATGTCACCAGAAAATGTATTTTAAGAATGAAATACTCTGTCATGGCTTAAAGGGACACATCCTTTCATCCTTTCTTCAATTCATTTTCGCTTTAGAAAGCACAAATAACTCCAAATGTCTTCAAAAGGATCTGGTTTTTATGCAACATTGTTGATGTCTTAGTTAATTATTCAAATAAGCTGACTTTCCTAGTTCTAGTGTTTTGCACCAAAACTTTATACCACCTTCATGTACTGGTGAACTCTGAAGCTTGGAACTAAGAAAGGGCCACTGGACAGAATGAGGTTGATTTTGCAGCAGTGTTCTCACAGTGGGGTCCTTGGATTAGCAGTATAGAGTCCCCTGGGAATTTGATAGAAATGCAAATTCTAGGACCACACTCCAGACCCACTGACTCAGAAATTCTGGGAGCGGGCCCAGCAACCTTTGTTTTAATGAGTCTTCAGGGGGATGCTGAGTGAACTTCCAAGTATGAGAATCTCAGGTGAGGGGTTCAGGACGCCAAGGTCTGGGTTTTTGAGTCCCAGATCCGCACTCACTAGGTTGTTGATCTTGCGCTGCTGGTTTCATCTTTCTCAGCCTGGTTCTCTGATCAGATAAACAGTAATATTAATCTCCATTTCATAGGATTGTCGGATCAAGTGAAACAACACATCTACAGAGCCTGGCGCAGGTGTTTGGGGGATGCCTTGTGAAAACTAACCATAACCCCATCCGTTCCAAGTTCTAGACCAACGTGGACCAGGCAGATGGAGACCAGAACGTTGGCTTTATTTCTGACAAGCCTCCATGGAAGGAAGTGACTCAGGCATGTGGCCACCATCACCCCCTGGGCTTCCTCATGCTGCCTCCCAGAACATTGCACAAGGTCCCCGGAAGGGTGGTTTGGGGGAGGTGGCGGGTATGCAGAGGAGGCCCGTCGAAGCACGGTCACTGCCTCATGCTGTCTAACGCCATGAGTGTGAGCAGAGGGCGTATCCATGGGCCTCATGTGGGATGCTGCTGGCTATGCCCCAGGGGCAGGCTCTGTGGCTGCAGCCACGGTGGGCGCCCACCTGCGAGCTGGCAAATCTATACAAAAGGGAACTTGCTGCACTCAGGTGGTTCTCTTGAGTCAAAGACCTTGTAGCTTTGGGCTCAGAGTAGGGAGAAGTGAGTGAAGGAGTGTGGAAGATAGCCTCATAATTCTTCCTCTTGGGGCCTCCCAAGAGGTCCCGCCCCTCTGTGGAAATAGGAGGAGTGGGGATCAAACATTCCCCATCTCTAGCAAAAATCCATGCTCAATAAATGCTGTGACCATTATTAAGACGTTATATGACATTTTCAGATTGCTATAGGGAAAAAAGTGGTAACGTGGAATATTTCTTGGCAGGTAAGAAGAGCAATAGTCAACACGCATGGGTAAGTGATTCTTGGCTAGGCATGTATAACTCAGCGTATTAACCCAATCATTCTCACACCGCCACTATGGGGCAGGTATATTTCTCACTTCCGTTCTACACGTGAGGAAACTGAAGCACAAGATCTTCAGCCAGTAGCCAAGAGTGACACAGTCAGGGAGTGGGGGAGCCCAAATTCAAGTCCAGGTCTGCCTACAGGGCCTGTGTTCCCAGCCACAGGGCTACAGCACCGATCCACTGGCCGGCTGGGGCAAGGCTGTCAATTCTGAGACGTGTACGCCTTGTCTCAAAAACCATTAGTCAAAAACACAAAGAGTTGTAAGAGTTATGAACATGACCCATTCCAGAATTGGCAAGTTCTTTCAGTTCCATTAATGCGTAAGTCTGCAATTCAGAATTATACAAAGAGAAAAACAACAGAGGAGTCACAGAAAATGTTCAACAACCCGAAAACAATAATGACAACAAAAAAAACGCTCTAGCTAAGAACTAATAACGGGAACTTTATGGTATTAGAAGTCAGAGCATAAAGTGAATCATACAACGCGGAGTTGAACACCACAGGCCTCGTAAACATTGTCTGCAGTGACGGATGGTCAGAAATGACGTTCATACACCTATAGCCACGAAAAGGAAGACAGACACCTGCCAGCTATGAAAACCGTGAGCATACGGTAAGCAAGCACCTGATACACACTGATCAAATGACTGTTACAACAGTCCTGAGAACCCATGAAGGCATTATTTATTTTATCCCAGATGCTCAGTTTTTGGAGGTTTTAATTCTAAAACCTCTCTTGGGTAATTTTTCCTGCTACTCTGTCCTTTGAGTTGTTTCCAACACCCTTTTTAGTGAATTCTGCACTGAGCAGGGTCACAGGTAGAAAGCCTATCACTTATGTATAGGCTTTGTCATCTTATGTATTAGTAAAGTTGTGATATGTCAGAGGGGCATAAATAGTCCCGTTCAATTGAAAAAAATGCTTTTCTGAAAATACGTAGTATTTCTCACGTTTTAAACCACTTCTGTGTTTACCCAAATGCTTTGCTAATTTTTAATGAATGTCTGATAGGGATGAAATGAAAATATCTCGGACAACACTACCAGAAGTTCCTCATATCTAGTGCCTCTCCATCATCCTAATCCTGAGAAAATAAAAAGTTCGCAAACTTCCCCCGCTTACTAATCTGCAGTCACTTTCTTCTACTGATTCACTTAAAATTCACCTTCGGCTTGAAACGGAATGCCCCGCCCCCATCTTTCGAGTTTGGCCTTAAAATAAAAAGACTGAGATAAAAACGCAAAATATCATAACTCTCAAAGGTACCCACACACTCGCTACTCATGTCTCTATTTCTTTTTATCCTCAAGTGTTTACAGTGGAGCATTTCATCTTGTTAGAATGGGAACGAGAAAGTGAAACAGACTAGAAACAGGCCAATTTCATTTTTCTGTCAGCATCTCATGACAGGCCAAAGATAAACCTCATAAACTGTGAAAAATGAACAATTCTTGGGTTTGATAACCCTAGCTGGGATGAGGACCAAGGAGTTAATATTTCTGGAACCCAGGACTTTATCTCACTTGTTTTTCAATGAATAATCGCAAACTTATCCCATTTCGTCAACAACTCCAACAAGCCAAAAGGGAAGTTTTAGACACCCGGCTGTAGCTCCGCTCTGGGTCTTGGTTTACAGGTGCCAGACAAAGTGGTCGTTAACCCAAAGTCCCCTTTCTTGTGACATGCATAATTGCAACGCAGCAATGTTCCCAAGAAGGGGGGCACCGGGGCGAACTGCAAACAGATTTTTAGGGCAGCAGGGGCTGATGAGAGGAAGAAGAAGAGCGCGGATCTGGAGGGAATCACACTGGCGAAAGCAAAGAGACAAAATGGACATGGGATCTAGGCAGCTGGGGCGGACGGTGGAAAGAAGAAGAGTTTCCGAAGGGGGAAACAGAGAGATACGTAGCATCAGGTGGAAAGCCAGACTTGAAAACCCAGGTAGAGGAATTTGGACAATGTGGCAGCCACAGGGAGCCATCGTGTGTTCTGGGGCAGGAGTCTTGGGATCTGAGTGGGTGTTAGGGTGGCAGTGGTATGCAGGCAACTGGGGAAGAGACCAGAATCCGGATCTAGTTTAGAAACAGCTCAGTACTCGGGACAAGAGGTGAGGAGGGCTGCATTCTTTCATGTTTTTCTTCGTTGATCCAAGTATTTCCTTATTCAGTATTAGCGAATTTTGCCTGCCATAGTTACATAGAACGTGTACTAGTTCTTATTTATCCTTATCCATTAATAACTTGACTCTTCTGTTTACTTACATAATCTGTTTTAGCCTCACCTCTCTCTGTAATATTTGAAATCATAAAGTTGATATATTATATATATATATATATATATATATGTATACAGACACGTATTTAACCCACACAAAAATAAGTACATGGCTAGTAAAACAAGAATTTTGTCTGAGTTGTACTTAAAATCATCTCAAATTGCCAGTGGGGCCTGTATACTTGGGAGAAAGCTGCCTTAGTTCAGGGGTTCTTAAGCTTACCGGGGTCCCAGACTCCTTTGCTTACCTACTAAGACCTACAGACCCTTTTCCCAGAAATGAATGTATGTCTGCACACACACACAATTCTGTACATCATTTCAAGTTATCTCTATCCCTTGGGTTCAAACCCTCTTGACTTATCTGAGGCTTGCAGAATGTGAACCTTAGCTTCCCAGCAAGCCAGATTACTTGCAAACCTTCCCGAAGGTCACCATGGCTTTGGAGAAGTTCATCCAAGAGCCTGGAACACCCTCTGGGGTAGTCTGACCTCAGCTTCTAGAATGTTCTATGGTGAAAACCATTCCTAACAGCTCCCCAGACATCCTTGCTCTTTTCACAGGCCCCACCAGACAATTGCCACAAGGAAACTCTTCCTATGGCGCTGGTCTGCAGGGGCCAGAGCCAGCAAGTGCATGCACACACCCCCTCCGGGCAGAACCTGGCCACGGCTGGACCAGCTCCAGGGAGCTGAGCAGCCTCATCCATTCTCCCAGCCTGTTGCTGAGAGAAGCGTTTGGTCTCACCCATGGCCTGTGGCTTGTGATTGCTCTGTCAAATCAATTCAAGAGACTATAAAGATATAAGAGCTGAACAGCACCAGCAGGGGACTCCTTTTTCTTTTAAGGCTCCTTGCCAGATAAAACAAGAATAAATATGAAATGGCTTCATATTCCAAGCATGAACTAATGTTGGGGTTGCGGCTGATAAGTACAGAACAGCTAAACAGTCTTTGACACGGTGACTCTGGAGAGGGCAACATTCTCACTGGAAGTGGGGGTGTGGGGATTTATCGAGGAGGTTGGGGAGTGAACTGTCTGGAAGAGGTTCCTCCCTCATAAAACACCCAGGCCCCTGCTGACCGATTCTCACGTTAGGAAAACACTGGTAAATCATCAGCATAATCCAAGAATTATTCCTTTCCTCTGCTCTGAGCAACTGGCCCTTCTCTTATCTGTTTTTAATTTTCTTCATGGGTGCTGCTCCTCGTCCATTAATTGAAAGGATTGTTGGCTGGAAGCCCATGACCCGCCTGGAAAAAACCCACAAAATCGGAGGGGCTGATATTCTATGTGTCTCAGAGAAGGAAGAGTGGATGGGAATGGGAATGGTTCTTTCAGAACCAATGATTTCTGCGGGGTTACGTCTGGAGCCCTGGGGCACAGGTAGGGGCTGGACATCTCCCCCTAGCCAGGGAGCCACGGTAAATCACTGGCTTTCAGAATGTGCTCTGGAGAAAATAAGGCCATTACAAGGCTTTTAAGATCAACCCTCATAGACTCCCTACAATTTGTTTTTCTTCTGTTGCTTTTACTGACCCCTCTGTGCCTTCCTCCATTGCCAAGTTTGATATTGCTCAGCATGGCGGGGAGGTAAGAGAAAGGACTTTGGGAGCGTACAACACACTTGGATTAAAATGCTGCCTCCATGCTTTCCTAAGCAAGGGGCTTTGGACATGTAGGCTAAGTCGTCTGGGCTCCAATTTCTGTGAAATCGAGAGGAATCGCCTAATTGCTACAGAACGGCTGTGAGGCTTCAGTGAGTTGATGCATGTAGATTGTATAGGGGATTTCCTGGCACATGATAGGCTCTCAGTTAATGATAAGTATCATCACCATCATCATCACCACCAACACCACCACTATCTTCTCTGGGGACCTGGGCCCATGTTGAATAAGAACAGACGCAGTAAGTTCAACTCAACTCAACGGCATTTAGAATGGATTTGCCAATTGCATTTACGATAGCACCAGTGCACGCACGTACACACGTACACACGCACGTACACACATGTACACACACACACACAGTTTCGTTCTTCAGCTACACAATCGGGATTTGGGAAAAGACACAGCTGTAACATTCATTCATTCAGCAAATATTATCCTTTCTCTGTTCCAGACACTGTTCTACAGAGGTGGATACGGCTGTAGCGAGATGGACACGGTCCTTTCCTTCTGGAGGGTCCCGTCACCTCTGCCATTGTGGCTACAACACAGCCCCGGCAATCACAGTGCAAGACGCCTGAGTTATCGCCCAGGGTTAGTTTTACAAGCAAATTACACTACACAGCTGTCGGCAGGGCCACAGTCGCTTAGATGCCACCCTTTCCCCAAACGCTCACAGGAAATCCCACAGGTGTTTTCTGACATCTCCTCGGGAGCAAGTGCTATGCCAGGCCTGAGGAACGCTATGGTGGGCAGAGCAGGCACAGTCCCAGCACATGAGGTTGGGGCACATGGTCCAGCAGAGGGAGAAGAGAGACAAGAAAACAATCATCCTGTGGAATGTGAAGGCCCGATCCCCACGGCTTCTGCCATATCCCTGTGTTTCAGGGCTTACAGCATCAGAATCCACCAGGAGGTCATCTTCTGGAGCAGAGTGTATGCTAAACCATAAGCCGACTTTGCCTGTTCTAATCATCTATTTCATTTACAAGATAATCTTAAAGATAAGGGAAGCAAGCATTACCTTCCCCTTGTACATGGGACAACACCTAGAGAATTTAGCAGATCTGACCTGTATCCGACTGTCCCTATGGCTGGTTCCCCAGCGCTTAACAGCAGGACTCCCCATGGGACCCCCTGGGAATCTGCTCCTTCCCTCCTTCTTCCTTCCCTAGCCCCCAGCCTCCCACATGAGCACATAAGTTGTGTTCTGGGACTAAGAGGGTTTTGTTTTTTAAACAGTTAAATCTTTCATTGCAGATCAATTAAAATTTAAAGACTCTCCCTCCTCCCCCTATCTTTCTCTCCCCCCCCCTCATACACCTCTGAGTACAAAGAGCTGATGACAGCCTGGTGTTTACTATTAGAAACAGGATTTGAAAATTCAATGAGAGAAAACCTAGCTCTTGACCTTCATTTGTTTTTTCCTGCCCAAAGTTCCCCAGGTGAGAGCTCGCTCTACCAGGAACCCCGAGTGCCTCCCACTCAAGCATCCCTGTTATCAGAGGGTAAAGCCAATCCCTTTGGCCTTCTCAGCTGTCATTCCCTGGCAGAGTGCGCGAAGGCACATGTGATGCCCAGGAAGTGGCCTGGGCACTCAGTGAGACATGCCACTCCTGTCACACAGCTCTGCCCACTCCACTCCCCAACTGCCACCTGCATACCTGCCAGGCCTCAGAATTTTGGACATTTTCCTATTCTGTCATCATGACTCACGGACAATTTCAGGGGAAGTGCCTGATCATCAAGGATGGGAGGGCGGGACATTAGGTCACCCCTCTGGCGCCAACCTCAGTCTACACACTCTTTGATCCCCAAATAACAGACTTTAAAATAAGATTAGGTAGAGGGTTTAGGAGTCTCTGGATAGGTGTGTAAATGTGTTTATGTTGCACTTGTGCATGTGTGTGTGTTTTTGAAAGTGTGCATTTTGGGGTACACAGTCTGCGAATGTTTGCCTATGTATACTGCAGCCTATCTGCTTTAACTTTCTCAAAGGAGAAAGTTCCTCTCAACAGCTTCTCTTCCCAAGATTCATCAGAGTGGAGATGGCTTCTTCCCAATGCAGTTATGTTGTGTGTACACAAGTGTGTGTACCCATATATGTACCCACACACATATCTGCACAGGTGTGTATGTGCACAGGCACACACACATATATACACAGGTGCACACTTTGCTTTTACAAGTCTTGGGTTCCCCATGAGGTCTATTGCTGGAACACTCACAGCCCAGGAAGTCATCTCTGGGTGTTAATGTGGACAGTAATCTTCCCTGCTAATCTCCCTTTTCCCTGTTGCCTTAAAGGGACACCAAATAGTGAACTCCTTGCAAAGCAGCCAGCCTGCGAGGAGGTCCTGGCACCCAGGTCCAGGAGAACCGCCACTGTCCTTGGGTATTAGTGCCGTTTCCCCGAAAGTAGGACCTAGCCAGACAATCAGCTTAGTGCGTCTTTTGGAGCAAACATTGATACAAGACCCGGTCTTATGTTACTATAATGTAAGATCAGGTCTTAGATAATATAAGACCGGGTCTTGTATTAATGTTTGCTCCAAAAGATGTATTAGAGCTGATTGTCTGCCTAGGTCTCATTTTCGGAGAAACTCAGTGGGTAGAGAGCAGTCGTCCTGCCATGGTGTTGGGCGTATACTCCCAGCTCTATATGGTTCTTAGTGAAGGGGTAACTTTATTCTTCTCCTGTGTAAAGCCCATTCAAGGAAAGTCAGAGACTAAAAAGCCAAAGCAAGATCAATTCTTTGTGATGGAAAGAAATCATCTCTGGCAGGATGTGAGTTAGAAAAATCTCAGGGTCCCATGGAGAAGAGTATCTCTAGCCTCCTACAAGACAAGGCAAATGATTCCTGAGGTCAGTCATCTTTGGGTCACGATATAATCTGTGGCAATGGAGCTGAGAGGTGGGGAGGAAGCCCTAGGATAAGGAGGACACCTAGAGAATGGGCCCTGATTTCCCTGGCCGCACCGAGGAGCACTGAGGCTTGGAAAAGCAGCCTTGATTTGAGCTGGCATTGGAAGGAGCCAGAGAAACCCACACAGCTTGTGGTCCTGGCCAGGTCTACCTTACAGAGGAAGAGCGGCCCCCAGCTCAGCTACTGACTTCCCTTGTAGGTTTGGACAAGCCACGTAGCTTCTCTGGGTCTCGCAGTCCCTTTTTAAAATGAGAAATCTTCTACCCTTCCTTTGCTCACAGAAAAATGATTCCAGAAGCAGTAACAGCAAACCCTCACTGCGTCCTTGTTGTACGCCAGGTGCGGCAGTGAGCGCTTGGACATATTTTCTCACATGACCCTCGCACTGCCTCACGGCAAACTCACGTATGCGCTGTTATTATTATTCTGACGAGAAAGCTGAAGTTCAGGGATGAGCTCACTTGTTTGAGGTCACACCGCTCCTAAGTGGGCGAGCTGGGATTTGAGCAAAGCAGTTTGACTTTTCTGCACGCAAAGTAACATTTCAATATGAGCAATAGTTACTGCTCCTTTTAGAAGAAACTGGGAAAGGTAAATTAGGAGAGAGAAATCGCCTTGGAACACAAAGCAAGCATGAAAGGCCTTCAAAAGGTGTCAGCCTGAAAATCACCTTCCTCCTCTTGAAACATTCATTTTCCGTCCACGCCCTCCCCCACAGCTTTGGAAACCCACAGCCGGCTAATTCACTTTCCAGATCCCAGGCAGCCATGTCTCTGGGTGACCGTAAGTTGGTTGAGTCCGCTGTCAGGGTCTGCAAGGCTCTTGGAAAGATGTCTTTCGTTGGAAATTATGGCAAATATCATGCAGGGAGTCTGTTTGCAAATACTCTCCTCCCTCCTCACCTAGGGCAAGCATTCCGTGCAGCCACCAGCTCCCTTCCACGCCAGCTTTCTGTGCAGGCTCCTCAGGCCCACTCAGCGACCCCTGCTGGTGAACACGGGACCGACAGTCACCCACGGAGGTAATATCTGCTCCACGCTTGTCCACAGTAGCTCGCTTTCCTGAAAGGTGCTCAGGCCCCAAATGGTGAGAGCCCTGCAGATGATGGATACTACATCCCAATAGCACTAAGTAGTTATAAGCCACCAAAACAAGTTCAACAAACATTCACTGAGCACTTCCTTCAGCTCAATTAGCAGACATGATAAAGTATGGCGCCTACCCCTCCCCAGATTGTTTAAGTGTAGACCAGAAAATGACCAGTGAAGAAATGCCATGATATAGGGTAGAATCAACTACATGTTAAATCAGCATTGTTTTAATTATGGCTGGAACATATTTTGAACTATTAATTTGTGTTTCGTTTTCATCCCTGTTTTCCTTTCCTGCCCACGAGCAAGCAGCCGACCATCCTTGCTTTCATTGACTCAAAGATGGTTCGTTGCAGAGACAAAGAAGTCATGTGTAAGACTCCCTGGATTTAATATTCCAAAAGTTGATGCCCAGAATCGAAACAATGGGGTTTATGCAGGAGGAAGGAGGACAAAGAAGAATTGGGGGAAGAAGCAAAGTGAACTGGAGAAAGCCAAGATAGAAGAGGCCCTCTCCCAGAATAGAGAGAAATATCCTGGGGTGGGGACAGAGGTAGGGAAGAATGAGAATGAGAGAGTGAGAGACACTGGCTGAGGCTGGGATTGTTGGGTGCTTAGGCAAAGGGGGCTTAACCCCTTGATTCTTGCCTGAGCAAGACCCCCAAAAGCAATGGCTGTGTGGTATGTCTAAGCAAAAAGAGGAGAGGTGATTCTGAAAGAAAAAAAAGAAGTCTCAGGTTCCCAGGGTGACCAGAGAGAGCTGCTGGCCCTAATGATGCCATGTGGAGGGATAAGGGGCATCCCAGAGGTAAATGCCTTGGCTTCTGCCTTACTTTGACAATGACAAGTCCCTAGAACCGTGGCTCAGACTAAGGGTGGAACCCAAGCAATTGTTACCGTAGTGACCTGCTGGTCTGGAGGGATAGGCTAAGGTTTCCAGACACGATATAGGAGCCTGTACTGTGTCCTGTATTTTTATTTGTCCAATGTGGCAACCCTAGATTGGGCTTGAGGTTGAAATTAACAGAAATTAATTTGGATGAAAATTCATACCTGAGTTTGTAGAACTGAATTTGTGGACTGAGATTTATACCCATTCAAATACAATGCCTTTTATTTTTGGAGGGCTTTACGGTTTATGAAGCGCCTTCATATATACTATCATGTGATTCTCCCAATGACCTGGTGAGAGGAGAACTGTGGTCTAATTATTTCCAGAAAAAGAATCAGGGCTCAGGGAAGCTAAGCCTGCTGAAGGCACTAAGTCCATGTGGTCCAAAGCTGTCACCAAAACCTGCTTCAGCTCCCAGGTGGCTCTGCTCTGGGACCCTGCTCTACCTCTGAGGCCCAGCCTGGCCCAGGCTCCAGCGTGCCACAAACGGCACTACTCAATTCAGTTCCAAAATGCCTCTCACAATGTACAATGCCTCACAAACTTTTGTGAAGCATGACATTTTAGGGGTGTCTGATTCCAGATGACTTCTGATTTGCAGAAGAGTCGGAACTAGGCAACGGTTCTACGTACTTCGTGAGATGACCACAGTTAAGAGTCCATTGCATGTGAGTTCCAGGATGACAAGCCTGTAATAGGTTTAGCTGCTAACCCTCCGGTTCATCATGTCCCAGGCCAGGCCACACCTCCCTACCATAAGATTGGTTGACCCCACAGCCGCTCAGAGAAGACCGTGTAGATGGTGATTTATGGAGAAGAGAGCTGCGCAAAGAACGAGGCCAGACTTTGGGGCTGCCTTGTGGACCCCTGAGGAGACCAGGCTGCGGAACGTTCTGTCCCACACACTCAAGACAGCCATTTGCGAGGGGGAGGGACCCACTCTGTCAGAGCTCAGGGTTTTACACATCCTAAAATCGTTACTTATGGACATCAGGTCAAAGGGAAGGGAAAAAGCTCAGCCAGACTCAAAAAGTTACCTGGTGCTGCTGTCAGCGAATGGACTGCAGCTGTTTTTGCTGTTACAAAAGCTGGTGCTTTTTTTTTTTTTTTTTAAAGGTATGTTTTAGAAGTAAAGCTATGATTCTGGGGAAGCTCCCTGTCCTCCCTGTTTGCCACTGCCCACTTTGATACAAATTTCAGTTTTCACAGTACATAGAGGACTTCAAAGGCAGGGAAATGTCCTTTTTTTTTTTAAATGGATGCTGGAAGATAGGAACCAGTTCAGTTGTCATTTTATAATTCTTTATACCTTGATATGTTATAAGTATTATTTATTATCCACTAAGTAATTAATACAAGCAGGAATCACTCTTCCTTATTGGTAGACGCCATTTTTCGGTTTGGGGAAAGGGCAACTTCTAGATGGGGAAATGAGACAAGGATTTTAATGATCACCAAAATATTCATTATAAACATCTATTTTGTAAGATTTCCAAAGCAAAATGACACGAAGCTCTGTGGACCTGTGATAACTGTATCTGAATTTTTCTTTCAAGGATCTCATCAACTGGCAGCCATAGACTTAAGGCTCGTCCTTGGAAGGACGGCACCTCGAAGGAGCTGGGGCCAGCCTTGTGTCACTGTCAGGACTCTCGGCCACCGTGTCTGGGCATAAGTGTGCTCCGTGGAGCGTGGTGCTCTTTTTATCTGCCTGGCTCACCTGAATGGACAGAAGGTCAGCAGGACTGAGCTCAGGGCCAAGGTCCGAGTCCCTTTCCTCTGCCCAGAGCTGGTGACGTGTAAACGTGGGGATTCTGCTGAGCACTGCGTCATTAGGGGCCTCTTTACCATTTACTAGAGTCAAACAAAGAAAAGATCTCGCCGTGGAAATCATTCTCCACCCATGTGTCTCCCTCTCACCGTTTCCCCTGACCCCCAATCCCACTTATTTATCTAGGAAACAGCTACCAACTGAGCTAATTCTGGAAAGTTCCATATCAAATATCTTTAGAAATCACTTCAGAAAACGACATTCGGAAGGTAGGTGACCTCTTTCCATTTGTCTTACTATGGTAGGTCTGGTGCCTACACAAGGGCAGTAAAGCAAAACTGTGAAGAATCCAGACTCTGAAGTCAGGCCCAAGATAAATCCTGGCCACTGCCTGTGCCCAGACGACCTTGGGCAAATTACGTAATCGCTCTGAGTCTCACTTCTGCATCTATAAAACAGGACTAGTACTCTGACCTACTGTAGAACATGTGGAGAGGGTTAAGCGAAATAATGCATATCAACTACTTAGCTCAGTGTCTAGCAGATAGCAAGTGCCAAAAATGTGAGCTATCCACAGGGGGTCGTTTGCTGGCACGGCCTGTCTTCCCGTTGCAATGTTCTATCTCGTGCGGAACAGAGGTTTCGCCAGGTGCATAAGAACTAAGGGGAGGAAAAGACATAGTCAAGCTCCTGGACTCCTAAGTCGTCCCATCCTTTCGTGATGTCATCATTTGAGCTGCAGCCCACATCGCTGAACTCTAAACCCCCGCAACCAGTCCTCACTTCCCACATACTTTTCATCACCCACTCGCACACATCTGGGCCGCTGTTTCCATCCTACCGTTGCATAAGCCCGTCCAACCCAAGTTCCATGTCCAGCCTTATCCGAGCAGCCATACAGAGCAGGACCTGTATGAGGGAAGCATCCCAGGGCGTACAGGATGGGAGACAGGAAACCTTCCTCCAGGGGAAGCTGAAATGTAGCAAAATGGGACATAGGCAACGACACCTCTTTGGTTTCATAATTAAAACTGAAAGTCGATCTCTCTGCTTTGGGAGGCCTGCCCACAGGTTTCATTTTTCAAAGGACTACCTGGATACTCATGAAGGGCTGACTTGTCCCCGGGATTGGGTTACTCCACTTTCAGCAGCTGCTTGACCTCTCCTAAGCCCGTCCTGAGATGAGGACTCACCTGGAATTCAACCCTGGCTCAGTAGCGAGTCCAGGGCCGCCAGGGCCAGAGGCGGTTCCTGGGTGGACAAATATTTCTTTTGAGCAAGGCTGGCTCCTTGTACTTATTCAGGTTTCTGCCCAAATGTCTGCTTCTTAGAGTGTTGTTCCCAGACCTGCGAATACAACATCGCTCATCTCTGCCCATTTCCCCTTATATTTCCTCATGCCTCTTATCCCACAGCATCTCATTTATATATTTGCTTACTTGCTGCCTCAGACAGTCCGCTCCATGAGAAGGGAAACTCTGCCTGTCTTGTTTATGCTATCGGCCCAGGATGTGCTAGTTTCTGCAGTGAGTAGATGAGGGAAAAGAGGAAGAGATTTATAAAATGCCACACAAAAACCAAGAGACCTGCCTGCCAGTGGGGCTTGGAGTATGGAGAATGTTTCCAGATGAAGGGAGGGAGGGAGGGAGAAAGGGGGGGAGAGAGGGAAAGGAAGATAGTTATTTTACTCCTGATGCCCCAAAGCTTTACGCCACACTCGTGGACTGAGTTTACTCTTCATGACATGATCCACAGGGACTGAGAAATTCAAGATGCTTTTACCTGGAAGTATCACCTGCCTCTACACATTTACACATTCCCACTCGTTCTGTCTCTCTCTCTCTCTAGCTACAGCTAGTGAATTTTCTGAACCTAAGTACATGGAGTGGAGAGTCAGGATACATTTGGTGAGAGCCAAGAAACCTGAAGGGTGGGTGGGGGAGAGAGGATAGTCAGATGGGAGTAGGGACAAAGATAATCAGGGCTTTCCTTTGCCAGAAGTCTAAGATTTTTTTAAAAAAGGACAGGTCAAGACAACGTCCAGCTGGCTTTCCTCCCATGGACACGCACGCTGTCCTTCTCTCCTCTGAGCTGGGAAACTGTTCTCGGTGCACAGGGCTGCAGGGAAGGGAGATAAGCGGGCCGAGAGGGGTAGCTGTGTTTACAGGAGGATTAAAAAGCAACCTCGAAGGCTGGAGGACTGTAGGCTACAGAACAAGACTTCCAGGACGGCACAAAGCAAAACCTGGTCTTTGAGGAAGGCTATGTATCCAAACAAAAATAGATTGCAAACCAACTAACAGAACAAAGACAAAGCTGCACCCTCGCTGACTGATGTATTTGGCCCAGTGTGGATTTTCTGTATATTATGAAAAAACAAAACGAGAGCAGCTCTGGCCGCCCCGTGTCCTGGTAACTATCATGGCCCACCCTGGCTGTTCTTACCCCCAGCATGGATGTGCTCCTGCAAAGGCAGGCTTAGGGCATGTTCTCTGGTGACCCTGAATCCAGTGGGACAGCTCCTGAAGCTGTGGGTGCCTCTGCACAGGGAATTCCGAATTCCAGGAGCCAGTTAGCAACGAGGTTCATAAACCCAGAGTCTGGCCAAGTGCCCACGTGCAGGCACGCCGGACAGGCAGGGACAAAGGTTCTGCTACGACTGTCCATGATTGCCACAGCATCCGTAGCTGTGTAATTCTGTGCAATAGCCTCTCTAGAACTTTCTAACCTCACTGATAAAATAAGACATTGGAATAGATACTCTCTAGGAATGTTCCAGTGTAAAAATCCTACACTTCTATGACAAACATTACTCTTCACCCTCTTTTCTTTCTCTTTTCTGTGCCTTTTCCCTGTCATCATCTGCCTTTCTTTTGTCCTCCCTCTTGGTCAAGTGGCTTCATCTGCCTCACAAAGGCCACTGACCCCCAGCAGCCAGCCAGGGAAGCCAGCAAGTCAGTAATTGCTTTCACAAGGTTTGAAGTAGCTGATGTTCCACAAATATGCTTCAGCTCTTTAGTCCTTAGGCTCTCGGACAAATCCCCAAGTCTCCTGTTGAGTAATGAAGACCAGCCAGGCAGCAAGCAAGGGTCTCCTAAGTTAGTCCTGGTCTCAAGTTTGGTCTAACACAGAAACAGGTGCCCACAGAAATGCAACATTTCTGCTGCAATGTATACAAGTATTGAATTGTGATGTTGTACACCTGAAACTAATACAATGTTATATGTCAATTATACCTCAATAAAAAAAGGAAAAAAATAACTCAATGGGAGAAAAAGTTCTGCTGCAGAAATCAAGACAGAGAGCTAATGGGTGAAATGCTAGCAACTAAGGTATCATGCTGATTATAGGAGGAGTAAATTTTATGGCTCCAGAAATTCTTCCTAGGAGAAACCACATAACGTACAAGTTTGATGAAACATAACAGCATTTTTCATTAAGTATGTCTAGTCCTATAAATTGAGAAATCACTCCATTTGGGACAGGCCCATCCATGAAACATATATAATACACATAATTATCATTTATCGAGCACCGTATGCTCTGAACTGTGCTGAGCTCCTCGTACACATTTCATTCAATCCTGACAATAAAATGTTAGCACAGTGTTAAAAGCATGTTAATAGTCACACAGATTCTGCCCTTCCCTGCAGTTCAGTTTTTTCATCTGTGAAATGGGACAAATAACAGTATAGGCTTCAAAGGGATGGCATGACTTTTCAATTACAGAATTATGTAAAGCACGTAATGCAATGGTAAGAACATAGTATAATGCTCCACAAATGTAATTTATTGTTTTTAGCATCATTTTGCACATATGGCTATGAGAGCCTAGAGAGTGTTAAGTGACCTGTCCAAGGTCACACAGCTCGTACAGGGTTCGAACCCAGCTCTGTCTGCCATCCCTTGTCATATAAACGATCACTGCTGAACTTAAATGGCTGAATGGCACCTGCTTTAAACATTCACGTAAACTGCGCACCTTTCGTGTGATTTGTCCTGCAATCTACCTTTAAAAGTCATCATGGATCTGCAGTTCCAATAGATTGGACCTGATAAGGTCAGGTAAATTTGTGGCATATGCAGCCGGGCCTTAATTTGAGTTTGTACTTTGAGGTAGGCAGTGCAGGCTGCTGCATGCATCACCTGTGATTCTGAACATTGGACCTCATCGCCCAGCCCACATTCCAGACTCTTCTGGGACACTGCCTTCTGCTCCTCCCTTAATGACCCAGCTCATACCAGGCACCGGGGGTCCCTAACACAGTCTTCTGGAGGAATGAGTCAAGGAAGGGTGATGGCAAGGGTGGCACAGACCTGGGGACACGGGAGGCTATCTCCAAAGGAAGCTTTTATGGAAGGGAAAGCAGCCACCTTGGCAGCTTGGGGAACATTCGTAACGCTTATGCCAGCCCTTGCTTGCAGCAGGGCTGGGAAGGGTGGGCCAAGTTCACACCATCTGCAGCCAGATCTCAGAGTGGGCAGAATGCTTCCCCGAGACTGTGCAGAGCAACGGAGCCAAGTTTCCTGCAGAAATGGATGACCTCAAACGTGTGTGCTGCAGCGGTAACTCTAGGAAGGATGGCAAAATGGCATGGATAACCCGTCTTATGAGGAAGTCCTAAAGGAATTTTGTCTATAAGGCAAAAAAAAAAAAAAAAAAAAAAAGGCAGGAAAAAAGGGATGGGGATGGCTTAGTGTCTTCAAGCAGCTCCAAAGTTTTATTTAGTTTGCTTTTACGAGGAGGAATCAGAGACGTAATTTGGCGCCACCAAGGATCAAAGAAAGGAAAATAGGCTTAGGTGGGAGGAAAATTCCAGTTGAACAAAAGAAAGTCCTTTTCGAATGCAAACTGATGAGACTGCTAGGTTTCACAGCTGAGTGAGGTTATGGGTATACCCAGAATTCTTCAAAATATAATTCCCAAGCAAAACACAACTCTGCTCCCCACCCCTAGGCTCCTGTATGCTTCCTATTTATACTTCTGCCAGCATCACCTGTAGCAGGGTCACCTGGAAAGCATATAGAAATACAAGTTCTCAGCAACCCCCCACTTCTGAGTCAGAATCCCTGGGAGGGGGGTGCCCTGTAACCCACATTTTTACAAGCTACCAAGATGATTCCTGTGTATACTGAAGTTGCTGGACTCTGTCTGCATTTGGGGTGTGAATCAATGTAAGGTGACTTTCCTTTTTCCTTGTATTCTCTGATTGTACACATTTTACCACACTCATCAGAGGTCTGCTGGCAAGGGCACTAAAATAAAAATAAGCTCTGACTTTTCCAGGGAGATGGGTTGCTCAGATGCTAGAGCACCATCCCGAGCCCAGGGCACTGCCAAGCTGTTGGGCTGAAGAGGAAGGTTTGGCTTTGGCCACCGTTGTTTGCAGACAGACAGGTCAGGAGGCTGCCGGGCCTCCTCTTAGGAGGGATTGGGAGAAACGTCACTTTAGGGCAAATCCCCATGCTCAGAAACCACATCTGAGCACGGGACTGCTGTCCTCTACTAAGAAAAGAAATCTCAGGGCAGTTTATCTACCCTCCTCTTGTCCCTGAGTTGGGTGGTGAACTGTGGAAATGCACTTACTGATTTGCTCTTCAGCCCTCACTGCTTTGCAGTCTTCTTGTGGAGGGAACTGAAAACACCCCCAGTGATTCTGGTGGTAGGTGACTGGCTAATTCCAGGGAAAGGAGGGGGCTCCAAGGCAGGTTTCTTTTTCCTTATATTTCTACTATATCTTTCGAACATGTGGTCTGGCTTACGGGTCGCCCTTCTCGCCTGGGCACTCCTGTGCTGCCTTTCTCCAGGTCACCCAGAACACACTTTTGCCTCTCTCCATTGGGGTGCCCATAGCACCCGGCTTTGACACCTAGCCACTCCTGACTTTGCCGGGTCCATCTGCCTCTTTCTACTCTGGGCTGCTGGTTGACAGGAGGGGGAGCAGGTGGCTAGGCGTGTTTCACTGCCTTCAAAGGGAGAACTTCTGAGCTGTGTGGTGGGGAGGGGAAGGGAAGTGACATGGTGTTAGAAATCAGTCACCCAGCTGTGTCAACTCATTCCCTAAGACTGCGAATCTCTCTTGCCAGTGCAAACACTGTCCCTTCTCTGATCTGGGGTCAACACCTTTCAGAAGAGGGACGTAAGTGATGGAGTGCCTAAAAGCAGCAAAACGGCCTGCCGGGCACAGCCGGTTGGAAGACTTGACTCCCTGCTCTTTGCGTCACAACCAACTGTGGGGTGTGCCATGCGCAATCCATTAATAATCAGATGATTGCTTAAAATAATAAATTAGAAAGACCTATGGGATCACTCCCACTCCCTTGCCTTCTGATAGCTTCCTTGAAGGAAAAAGGAAACTTCAGCTCGCCCAGATCAGTGGATTTGTGCATACCCTGCACGTGACTTCCGATGTACCCTGAAGGCTCAGGACTGGTTACAGCCATGAGAGCCAGACATACTAATGGCTTAGCAGTATCTAGCAAACTGTGATCACCCACCACCTCAACTGTTTGCTTAAAACTAGCTGGAGAGCATCCTGAAAATGCAGATTTCTGGGCCCCACCCCAAAGATACTGAGGGTGGAATCTTGAAATCTACATTTATAGTAAACTTCCTCTTCATAACTATCACTCTTTTCCTTTGAAGCACAGCTAAAAACATTTCTCTTTTTATAAAGGATTAATTAAATACATCACTGACTCCTTTTAATCACTTTAATCCACTTTTTTTTGCTGCCTGTAGCACCCAGAGAAAATACACATACTGTTTTTCAGGTCTTTGCAAATACTCTAAAATGTGCCGATGCTGTGTTTTGCTTAGGAGCAGGTATCTTCCCTGTCTGGAACAGAAGTTGGCAAACTAGAGTCCTTGGGCCAAATCTGGCCCACTGCCTGTTTTTGTAATAGTTTTATTGAAAAACGGTCATGCCATTTTGTTTACATATTGTCTGTGGCTACTTTTGTACTACAATGACAGAGGTATTTGCAACAGACAGGATGGCCTGCAAACCCCAAAATATTTACAACCTGGCTTTTTGTAGAAAAAGTTTGCGCAACAGTGGTTCAGAAGGGTAGCAGAGACTGGCTTGCTATTCAATGAACTCATTTCCTGGCCATATATCTCATTTCATTTGTCTTCCTGGCCATATATCTAGACTACATTTCCCAGCCTCCTTTGCAGTTAGGCATGGTCATGTGACTGAGTTCTGTCCCAGATTTCTTGAAAGAAAACAATATGAGCCTAGCCTAGCCTGGCCTATTAAATCTCCCTAAATGAATCCTCCATGCTGCAGACAAGCCTAGCCTCGATCCTAGGCAATCTCCTGCTGAAAGTGACAGAGCCTCATGAAGGAGTTTGATTCTCTTAGTCATTACTTGGAGGCACTCACCCATCAGGAAAAGCCATTTTGGACTTTATATGAGAGAGAAATAAACCTCAATCAGTAGGAGTCGTTACACATTATACTACATTTGTTGCAGCAGTCCAATTCAATTTAACTTAAATACAGAGCCTCTTCCCGTGGGCTAGATGTTAGAGAAAGTTGAGGAAGGTCCTTTCCTTATTCAGAACACCCTGAGCATTTCCAGAAGAACGGATGGGAAGTATAGGGCCTGCTACTTGTGTACAAGGAAAAGAGAGGATGGAGGGGATCAGAGAGGGTAGTGGTTGTGGGAAGTATTTTTGCACAACTTCTCTGCTCACGTCCTACAACACCAGCACACGGAGTCGGTTCTCCCCATCAATGACAGGTAGGTGCCCCACCACCTACAGTGCTAGAGGAGGAGACATGCCCCTTTGTCCAGGAAATGATTATTTCCAGGGGGCATGGAACAGTCGAGTGTCACGGTTAGAATCCTGTAGAAAGCTATGAGGTATAGGAGAAAGTGTTTGGAATAAGGTGAGCAGACCTGGCTCTCAGATATTTCCTGCAAAAATTAGCTGTGTAGCTTAAGGCAAGTCACCACCCCTTTGAAGCCATGACTTCCTCATCTATACAAGTCTATATTTTCAAATGCAAGAGCCAGACTGGATTTCAGATATAACCACCTCAGTGATTTCCAAAGCAAGTTCCAAGGACCCCGTGATCCTTCAGAGGTGCCTCAGTATCTTTTGTAATGTTTATGGGATGGGCAATGGGCAGATTCTGCGGTGTCCACCGATTCAATCAGCACAACACAACTTTTTATTTATTTGTTGTGGGACTGCAGTGATAACCGATGTGTTCCATGATGCACCCTCCAATACATGTACAATTTCTTGTACCCAAGCAGACAGGATATATTCCACCTTTGCCTTAGGGATGCATTGTCTCAGCACCACACAGAGAACAAAAACATTCAGTCTTGGCTTTTAAGTTTAAAAAGTCCAGACATGTGCTGTCCAGCATGGCTATTTGTACTTCAGTCGATTAAAATTAAGCATTCAGTTCATGGGTCACCAGTAACATGTAGCTGTGGCTACCACAGTGAAGATTCCTATCACCACAGAAAGTTCTGTGGACAGCAGGGAGTGAACTCGGGGTACACTAGATTAGTCAGTATTGGTAACCTCCCTCATCCCAGGATTTCTGCAGCTGGGGAAAATAAAAGGATGGTGAAGGAAGCTTCGACACAGATGAACACATGACCCTTTGTAAATATCTGTTTGTACCAGGATGCAGGTGGGCGGGATGAAGGGGAAAGACCAAAGCTGAGCTCTGAGAAGACATACGCCTCTCTACCAGGTGGACCCAAGTGAGATGGCAAGGGCTCCCCAAACCCCCAAGGCTCTATCCTGGGGCAGGAGCATTAGAAGATGGATAGGCTCATGGGGACAAATAGCAGCCTTGCCGGAAAGACAGCCTTCAGTGGTTTCCCACTGCTCTGAGGAGCAAGGAAACTGAAGGATAATTTCCTGAGCCCTGGAGATTTGCAGGAAGAAGAGAGCTGTGTGAAAAGGGCTTGTCCCATTGGATGCCAAGGTGGGCAGGCTGACTCAGCACCAGCTCCCTAATGCTGAGCACCATTTAAACACCCTGGACGCTAGACATAGCCCTGCGAAAGGGTGTGAGGGACCCAGAGTGCCTGAGATTTAGTCTACGTGGAAAGTGGACACAGTGAGAAATTGTTGTATATGGTGACGTTTGCAGACTGACTTTATACCCACTAGGCTTGCTTATGCTTGCCTTGTCTAAAACCGATCGCACCGCTGAAAACAACGACAGGCTGACAAATTATGTGAGTCAGAGAACTCTGTTTCTTGGCCCTAAAAGCATACTATTGGACAGAATGGGTTTTGGGGTCAAACAGGCAGGTACAGGATGGGATTTCAGGTGTCTCACCATTTTAGATGAAATGCTGGGTGTGTAGAGGTGACAGAATTCTCCCGCGTGCCCTGATACCCCTCCTTAGGGGAGCAAGAGCCATGCCAAGAAAACAATTGTGTGTGTGCTCTAAGCTTAAACACAGAAGTGCACCAAGTGAGAACACAGCCCATTCAAACGTAAAGCCCTGCTTTGTTCCACCAGAAAATGAGCAAGATGGGAACAAGTATTAAGCAAAAAAGTATCACCTTCTCGGTAACAGCACTGTATTGTTTGTACTTCTAGTGACTCTTCCTTGAAAATGATGTCCTCTGCACATATGAAGATGTCTAAAGACATAGAAGCTCTAGCTTCCATCATCTGAGCATAATTTCTTAATTATGTTCCTGAATATTTTCTTAACCAAGTTATTTAGTGTCATGCCAGCCACATTATGATCCCTGTGGGTGCCCATCTCTAAGTGAGGAGCTGTGCAGATGTCCAGATGCACAGAGCTGCGTATAACACACACACACTGAGGAAGGGCCTGAGAGCCACGGCTGTGAGCTCCTCATGCTGGGGTCCAGAGCAGCGAGCCCCCCATGACGGCCTTGGAGTGTCATGTCCTCCTTTACAGTGAAAAATGGTTTGTTCTTTGTAAAAAGAAGGGGTTGAGTTCCTTTGGGGCTCTGTTAAAAAAATATGCAGGGGGGCATGGAATTTTCATTTAAAGAAGCATGATTATAAGACTAAAGATTTTCAAAGTTCCTGACATCTGCTTTAGAGACAGCTTGAGAGCTCTGGGTTGGAGGCACTGGCATTGAGAAGAGGCTACGATTCACCTTCCTCAAAGGTTTCTGTGCACCTGGGAGACTTCTAAGCTCACTGGGAGACCTCCTCTCTCCCTCCTGCTCATGCCTCTCATATTTCTAGCTTCTGTTCTCTGTCCTTCCCACCCTCTGCTACTTTCTCTCTCTATCGCCTTCTGTAATCTTCACCTGCCTTCTTCTTTGCCCTCCACTCTTAAGCTCCCCTCACCCATCCCGAAGGCCTTGCGTGCAAAGTGCCAGCAGAGGTAATGAGACTCAGATAAGTGTTGGGTGCCGTGTGAGGAAAGGGGGTCAGAGCCTGGCCATCCTACCTGTGCTTTCCCATCTCTGCAGATAGGGAGCAGGTGTCATAAGGGCACATGCATCTCCAGAAACGCCTGGGGACTGAATACAGAGAAAGAGAAAGAACTGTTTTCTGTCCCCAGTGGAAAGATTTATGTCCTAAAGTTGTGCAATTTGATTCTGCCAGCAGGTCATGCTGGGTGTGTCCTTAACTGCGGGGCTCACGCATGCTATTTTATTCATCCCCCCAAACCAGCTCTGAGGTAGGCGTCATGATTCTCCTTGCATGGGTAACCACCGGACCATCAGGTGCAGGACATGGCCAGTCACCCAGTTGGTCAACCTCTGAGCCAGGAGCTTACTCCTGAGAGCAAGGTCGTGCATTGAGCGCAGCACCTGGATTTAACAACCGGGAGACTCCAGGGGGGCCAGTCCACCCCGGGAGGAAGTGGAGGGGTGTTCCCACGGCAATGAGACAACAGCTCCTATTTACTGAGCCTTGTCTGTGTGCCTTACCTAGTAAGCAGCAGGGCTGGGGTTCATAGGAGCTTGAGTCCCCTTTTAATAAACCCCAACGTAAGCTGTGGGCAGATACACATTGTCCAACTTCGAGAGGCAAACTTTTCCACTGAGAAGGGAAAGCAACTGGTCAAAACCTTCTCACTGGGCAGTGGGAGCAGATGCACTTTTTTGGCCGGAAGTTGCCAGAACAGCTGTGCGATGTTTCCGGCCGACTAGGCCATGATCCTGCTCCAGATCGAGCTGGGCTGCTTCAGTTTCCAGAGCAACAGCATAGAACTGGGAGACATATGTGGTATCCGATTAGGACAGGGAGGTGAGCAGCAGTGTTTGTCGGTGGGAAGGGAATGTGACACAAACAGCCTGGGCTCTGTGCTTTACCCAAGCTGTCACACACACCCGTCCTCCAGAAGCAAACTGATAACAACCCTGAATAATGCCCCCACCCCCCATTTGTCTTTAAAGAAAAGTAGCGGAGTAATGGGGGGCAGGGGGGGAGACAAAATAAAGAAATGATACAAGCCCAAGGCAGGTTCAGCTTCAAGCAATTCCTATTCAGGCATACGGAATCCTCAGAGGGCCACAGGGTTAGAGAACGACAGTGACTCCAGAAGTCTCCAAACACTTCCACATCTCACCAAACGAGACAACAACTTGCAAAATCGAATCACTTCTCATCAGGACACTGTTCTTCATGATTGGCGCTAGTGCTTTTTCAGCAACAGGTCTGAATGGAAGTGTGAGTCAGAGTGTGGGAAGCTTCAGAACGCAATCCCTCTCTTCTGCTGGGCCACAACCAGAGGGGGGTGTTTAGAAAGGAGTTCTCTGGACATGGTTCTGGAATCAGTCAGATTTAAGACAGAGGATTTGGGGAAAACTGTCTACAGTTCATCTGGAATCTTAAAGATACTATCATTCAGGGAAGGAAAGAGGTGAATTCAGAAATGGCTTCCGCCCAGTAACGGGAGCAGCAAGTTGGACTCCTGAGTTCCTGGATCATTCTGGAAGGTCATACTGCATGTTTCCTCCAACATCTCTGGCCTGTGGTGGAGTTTGTAGACGTGATGTACAAGAGAGCACAGCAGGTGGGTCCAGAGAAGAAGTAGAAGACTCACAACCATTTCCCCGGCATACATGGAAAATTCTTTGCTCTTCTTCTTTTCTTTGGTCTTGTCTCCTGAGTCCCTGTTGTAGGATGGCCTATGCGGAGTCCAGGAGCCCCATGCCATACCCCCTTTGTGGTAAAGAACCCATGTGATGGCTGAGATCGACTCTGTTCTTCGTAGAGAGGGAAGCACAGAACTCTAGGGACCTAGAGCCGTGATATGCAAATAATCCAACAAATGGTTTAACAGCAATGTTGTCAAAAAAGAATCTCCAATTCCATCACCATGGTGATAGCTCCTCAAAAAAGGTAATCTAAAAATTGCCTTCATTTGGCTGATGAAAAAATAATAAACAGGGCTCCTGGGGCCTGCCTTTGTATTAACTCTCACTCACGGTCCTAACTCCCCCAGCGCCACCCTCTCACCTGGCCGGGTCCTTGCATAGCTATCACCAACTGTGATTCCCCAGGGTGCACTGGAGCCCATGAACTTTAAAGAGAAGTGGCTCATTCCCCAAATGTCCAAGTCCCCAGCCTGCCTCCTCTCCCCATGCTCTGGCTGGCAGTCGTTAACCTCTGACCCGGGGTTTATTGGCTGTCCACTGCAATTCCACACACAGGCCATTTATGGAAACGGCTCTGAGCCCTGGGCTGAAGCACCTCCAGGGAGAGAGTGCTTGCAGCAGAGGAGACGAGGACGTTCTTAGGGGCTGAGTCAGGAATGGCGTGTGTGACTTCCTTCTGTTCTAAGGGAAGTAGCCTAATTGTCATATTAAAAACTGAATTGTACAAATCTCCAAGGCACCCTGAAACCGACAATGCAGTTGCACTGCCATTTCTGGGAGGACTGAAGTCCAAGCAATGGCCGTGAGGGTGACGTTTGCAGGATGTGATTACAAGAACCGGGTCTGAAGGACAGGAGTGCCTGCTTGTAAGTGCACGTGTGTTTGTTCCGTGTTTGCAGAGACAAGCGGATGTCAGGGACCATGCAGGCCCAGCAGGTGTGCGTCAGGGAATTCTGACACACCAGCCATTGGAACTACGCTACAGCCTACAAACCGCTGACCATCGATGGTTATCGACGTGCAAAGCTGCCCATGACGCGCTGTTAGCAAAAAATTAGGCTACAAACCAACGTATGCAGTACAATCCCATGTAAAGTGTATCTTTATGGGTGTGTGTGCATAGGAAAAGAGGAGAAGGCTATATACCAAAATATTAAGGACTGTTATCCCTGGTGGTTTCTTCTTTTTATCTTTATATGATTTTGGTAACCAAAGCAATATTTTATGCAGTGAGCTTGTATTGATATTATCGTCAGGGAAAACACAACGCAAAACCCTAAAGCTACCTGTAGATCTTTTCAAGAGCAAAGGACAGGGATTCGTTCTCTCCTGGACCAGGCACAGTGGAGGGAGACGCGGCCCCTCTCCTCGAGGGGCTTGGAGTCTAAATGAAGGGATACATGAAATAACCACTAAGTCACAGATTTTTAGGAGTAAGTAAGCCAAACGTTAGCTGACGGTGGATCATAGTCACACGGGTGACAGACAGTTTGGTGGTTTAGAGGAAGAGGTCCCTGAGGTGCCCGACCTACACGGAGGTGACATGGGTCAGGTTGCCTCTCTGCCTTGAGGTCCCCGGAAGTGGGGTTAATAACAGTCGAGCATCCACCTCAGAGAACTGCTGTGAAGTTTAGATGAGATAGAGACATAACACAGTGCCTGCGGGGGGGTACATTAGGGAAATGCCAACTTTTGTTATTACTTCATGATTGTCATTCTCACCGAGGGCTCTGGGAAAGCAGGTGTGGGAACGGCCTTAGACAGAAGAAAGCAAGCCTGCCCTTTGGTGTAACACCTCCTGGAGGCGTACAGTCATCTATCTACCTTCTGCAAGAGACCCTTCCTTTTGCTTAAGTGTTTAAACAAGTTTGAAATGAAACGGCGCTCACTTTCCCAGGAACATGGGAAGTCTGGCCCACACTTCCCTGGCACAATGCAGTTTTTATTGTACTGCTTAATCTGTTGGTGACTTAATCTGTTGATGAAGCCAGTCGATGGCTGCCCCCTTCCTAAGCAAATGACTCGCCTCACTCCAATCAAAAGGCACCTTTAATCTGATTCCTTTTCACTCAACTCTCCACCATGACCCACATGTCATTTCATTCCTCCTTTCCCCTCCTGAAAGTAATCAGCCTGGTCCAATTTGCTTGTATAA
The DNA here is from genome assembly GCF_964194185.1 of Rhinolophus hipposideros. Lineage (NCBI taxonomy): Eukaryota > Metazoa > Chordata > Mammalia > Chiroptera > Rhinolophidae > Rhinolophus > Rhinolophus hipposideros. The sequence continues at coordinate 36,844,887 of NC_138069.1, forward strand.
ACAGGAGGCTGAGGCAGGGGACGTCAGTTGGCCATGGCGGTTCTGCTTTTTATACATCCCCCCGCCTTGTTTCCTGAGACCTTTCAATAGAGCCAGACTTGGAGGAGAGTTATATTAAACAGTTTGACTCCAAACCTAAACAGCCCCTGAAGCATTAGCGGTTCAAAGATCTCCTGGCGCATTTATGAAAAGCCATTGATCTGGGAAGAGGTGTTAGCGGACTTGAAATGCACTAAGAAAACTTCTTTGCTGGCAGGAGGCAGAGTGGTTTTCATTAAGAAACTGCCCTTTATCTCGTCACATTACTGACCTGCTCAAGCCGTGATGGGTACTTCTGCTCGCCTTGAAAGGAGGCGGCCTCTGGTCAGAAACCACGATAAGAAAGCGTTCATTTTTAAGACAGACACAAAGGACAGAAGTAGCGGGCTTTTCTGAGCCCGAACTCCAAAGCGCCTTTAAATTCTAAGTTTTGTGACCACCTCTGACACATAAAAGCCTTGAGAACACCACAGGTCATTTCCACAACATTCAGTTCTTAGGACTTGGAAAAAAGTTCTGAATCCTGAGACTTCAGAGCTCAAGGAACTTGAAATATCACTAAAGCAGGGTGCATTCTTAACTCAGTCATGCATTCCCAGAGGGCCACTTATCAGCTTCAGGCCTCAAATCCCCCTTGTACTGCGTACTACCAGGCGACCTGAGATGAATACCTTTGCGTCTCTGACATGATTGTCTCATCTAGAAATTGGGCACGGGGACCTCACAGGGTTGTTGTGAGGATTAAATATGATCATACAGGCAAAGTGCTTTGCCCAGTGCCTAGCATGTAGTTGACACTCGATAAAGGCCAGCTATTTTTATCGTTTGTTATTACTACCTTTTTATTTATGTAGTCTAAACACTGTCAGCAACATTTGGCATTTAGTGCACATGTGCATTTTCTTGGGAAGAGATCCATACATTTCATTTTCATTTTTTCCCTAAAGAGGAAGAACCACTAATCTAGCTAGACTAACTCTCTCCTTTAATTGATGAGTGAAATCATGCCCAGGGGTTTAAAATGCTTTTTCCACAGTCACATGGTACGACACATGCAAGGCCAGAGCTAAAACCCCAAATTTGTTGACTCACTGTCTAGAGCTTTGCAAAGTACTGGAAACATTAGCGAAAGTAGCCCAAGCCTTACCCAGCCTTGCATAGAAGAAGCAATCTGTAAATAAACGTGGCACAGGATTAGACACACATGGGTGGCATCAAGGCAGAGGGAATATCCCGGGGTCTGGAGGTGTGGTGTCTGTGGAGATGTCAAAAAACAACTTGTCAGTACAACTCAGAATAGGAGGGTATGCAAACCAGACTGAAGGAGGAACAGGTGAGGGTCACTAGGAAGAACCTGCCCCAGTTCCCGGCTCCTCTGCATTTGCCATAAAAGAAAGCACCTTTCTCCCAGAAACCATGCGCTTTGTAAAATCCAAAAGAATATATGCATATTTGACTTAGGAAGTAGTTTTTGAGGTCTGAGTGACTGTACCTCCTCTTCCAAGGAGATGCAGCTCTAGGACCCTGAGGTTTGCGTTCTCTTTTCTCTCTTTTCATTCCCCAGGTTCTTGAAAATACTTAGACATTTTCTTAGTTCAGGGGTTTTCAAAGAGTGTCTTGGGACCACCACCATCAGTGTTACTAGTTAGAAATGCAAGTTTGGGGGGAGACCCTCCTGAGACCCACTGCATCAGAGACTCTGGGATGGGGTCTCTCAGGGGATTCAAGCACACTCAACATCGAGAACCGCTGATTCTGGTCACTGGTGTGGTAGAAAAACCTAGCAAGAAAAGAGGACCTGGAAAAGCTTTCCAGAAATCTGAATCCCTGAAATACTTTTTTTTTTTTTTTTGATACTACATAAACTGGAACTAGATTAGTAACCTAGGTCCTCTTGTATTTTGCAAACAAGGGATCTTGGAGGGAAGTGGAAAATAAATTTCAAGGCCTTTCATCTCAGTTAAAATGACACGTTCATTTAGCATTGTGTGAAGAGGGAGGGAGGGAGGGAGGGGGAGGGCGGTGGTTAGGCTTGTGAAGGAAAGAAAATACACGATTCCAATGGAATCCACTGTAATTTAGGCGCAATTAGAGTCTGCACATTCTCCATCTATGAGGCTTCATTAATCCAGGTAATCCTCATCTTCTAATCAAAAACAAACACCCTTGAGTGTACCTGGGATCCTTTTAACACGTCTGCCCACCTGGATGCTGTCCTCTGCCCTGTAATCCAGAGCTTTTAGGAGCCACTTCAGCTCCTGCGAGGGGTGGGGGGACTACCCACCGTCTTGGCTGGGTCCCACCAGCCCCTTGGAAATAAGCCCTCTCCCAGGCTGCACCCTTGCCTGAAGCACACGTTCTCTCTGTCGCTAGACCTGCCTTCTCCCTGCCATCATGCAAGTCATTCTCCATACTTCCTTGCTATTTTGGGCAGCCTTCCCTGGCAACTCCTTGCCTGCCCCTTGGCTAAGTAATGCAAGTGTTTGGAGAATTTAACGCCTCACATTGCTAAGGCACTTTCCAGTTTCATTCGATCCTCCAAACTCAATAATGTCATTAGGATTCTTCACTTCCTCACCCACTCTGCCCCCTGAGGTTCGCAGATGGAGCCACTGAGGCTTTCAGGGGTTATGTGACCTACCAAACTCACACAGCTCATCACTGGATGACAAGGTGGGTTCAAACCCAGGTCTCCCGATCCGCAGGCGAAGCTCCCCTGCTGTACCACCCACCTAAATCCCTAACGCTGGTGAATGATGTTCTTCACCGTGTTTGTCTTTGGAACGTCTTGGTAGCTGTGAAAATCAGTGCATCTTCCTTCATTTAAAAGCCCTTAAAGAGAAGAAATCACATCTGTGTAACTCAGGCTCAGATAATAATGTAAAGCGCTTCTATTTATTCAAAATATTTTCATTTTATCTTATTTTGTCTACAAAACAATCCAATGAGCTACGTACGATAAGCAATATTACACCTATTGGAATAGTAAGAAAACTGAAGCTTGGCCAGTAAAAATGACTTCCTGGCTCAGAAGTAGAAAGTGGTTATCACTGGGAATAGGTTACAGATTTGTCATTTCTGCTGCTGTGTTTACCTACTAGATATGTGGTTTTAAAATTATGTTCCTGAGAGACCCCCCGGTTCTTACATGCTGCCTCGGGAACTTCTGGGGGAGCCATGGAAGGGTGGGGCCGGCAGGGCTGTGGGGATTCTACCCCGGGTTTAAGGAGAACGTTCTCTCCCCACTGGCAGGCCCTCACTTCCTGTCGGGAGTACCCAGCATGGTGGTAGTGCTAGTCAGGTGTAGACCCCAGCTGCGGGATGCTATCAGTGCAGGTGGCCCCGATCAGCCTGGAAGGCCTTGCAAACACTTCCGACCTCCTGGCTTGCTCTCAGCGTAGGCAGCGAGCACTGCGCTCTGTCCTCAGGGAGGGTAAGCTACCCCTCAGCCTCTGCACATTCTGTTCATCAATCCAACAAATATTTGTGGAGCGATTACATGCACTTAAGTTCTGCGCTAGGGTCTGGGACAGGAATGGGAGAAAACCAATATGGAGGTGATTCCATCTCTGCCCTCATGAAGCTTCACACCAATAAACAATTCAAATCATCATAAGAGCTCTGCAGGACACATCTGTCCGCTGCATGAAAGATAAAGATGGAGGATCTCCTCCCACTGAACCGATCAGGAGGTCAGGGAGTTGCACTCCTGGTGGACATAGCGCTGAAGCTGGGCTTTCTCGGCGGCGGAGAGAGAGGCAGGGCGAGCAGCCTTGTCACATGGGACGGTGTCATCTAGATGTGACGTGCCAGGCATGTGGGCTGTCTGAGGAATCATGAGATGAAGCTGCTGGTGCCCAGTGAGCAGGACCAGAGAATCAGGAGATGGGAGAGGGGTCAGGAGGAACAGGGCTTACAATTTACAGGAAGGAAGACGGACAGCCATTGCAGCGGTCTAAGTAAGGAATGTCAGGCAGGACTGACATGTTTTCAGGATGATTCGGGTTACTGTCCGGCAGGTCAACAGTACAGCGACGAGATCTGTGAAGAAGTTAGTAAGGTGGTTTTTCTATAATGTGACCTAACTCGCCCAATTAATTTCTGGTACCGGAAACACGGAATGCTCTTGGGTGCGGAACAAGTTATGGAAAAGAAAATCCAGTCACACAAGGAGAGATGCCCCTGAGGCAGCTTATAACTGTATGTAGGAGAGAGAGCTCTTCGAAGAGTGATAAAAAAACAAAGTTCTACCTTGGATGTAGGTGATGAGGTGCCAGTCTTAGAAGTGTAATGGGGGACAGGCCACCTACCTAACCCTCTGGGCCTCATTTTCCCCATTTGTGACAAGGGCTAATAATCCAACCTTCGTTGTTAGGAAGCCGGCTTATGTAATGTAAGTGCAAGTGCTTCGTAAACGGTAAAGCATTAGTAAAACGCAGGATGTCATTTTCATTAACCATGACAATATATACAAAGCAATTACAGTTCAGAGTAAATATGAATAACATTTTTATCTCCAATTGCATCCTGAAAAGAAGTTACTAGAAACCAAGGATTTTGTGTTTTTAGGTTGGTTAGAAGTTTCACAATATTTCATAAATCTAACTTTACTTTTTCCCAAATGCTGAGAAATGTATAATTACTAAATAAAACAGTTTTATTCTTTAGAATGACACATTTGCTCAGAATTATAATCATATTTGTTTCAGATTACATTTCCCAAACCTTAGTTCTTTATGCACTAACGTTGCATTTTACACTATAAATGTGTAACTATTAACTTGATATTTTATTTAAATTGACTTTATATACATTACCCTCCACTTTTTTTTAACAGAAATTTCAACCTAAAGAATATTTCCTGTGAAATCACAAGGTTGATATGCTAGTTACATTTTTCCCTAATTTACATTAAGATGGTTGTAGCTTTAGTAACATATAAATAATCTAAAGTATCTAACAGGCTCTCACACAACACCACCAGTAAACACTATGCTTGGGAAACAATAGCTTATACCACTCATATTTCAGGACTTTTTTCAATATCAAAACTAATAGGGCCCCCACTAGCCCAGTGGTTCTTAACTAATCACCTGGAGAGGTCTTAAAACAATTCATGCCAAGTTAGACTCCAGAGCAGTTAAATCGTAATCTCTGGGAATGAGAACGAAGCATCAGTATTGTATGAATTTCCTGGGGCGATTCTTGCGAACCCAGGTTGAGAACCACCTGGATTCTTGGATGCCTTCCCGGACTGTCCAGCCCTCCTAGGACTGGACCCACATTGAGGATAGACTGTAGGGGAGAACCTGGCAGTAGTAGACTCAATCATTGGTTTTGTCTTATATAGAAGGGACTGGCCATCTGGATAAATACCAGTAGTAACAGTCGTAATGTTACTGATAATAGGCAACGTTAATTGAGGGATAACTTAATGTCAGTTACTCTTCTAAGTACTTTACAGGAATGATTGCATTTAATCTTCCCAGCAACACTGCCCAAAAAAGCACTACAAAGGTCCATTTCTAAGATGAGGCATATGAGGCCCAGAGAGATGTAGTAACCTTTCCAAGGTCACACAGTAGTAAGTGGTAGAGCTGGAATGGGAGGTTCCTTGAAAGCAACCCCAAGTTTCTATTCTGTCTTAGGCTTCCTACTTAAAACAGGGATGCTAGAAACCAGAATCCTGTTATACAATCTTTGGGCCTCCTTTCTCTGTGCCTTTTTATCCCCCATCCCTGATTTTACAGATGAGCACATCTCATCAATGTGAAAATGAAGACCTATGGAGCCTGCGTGATTTTCCAGGTCATATAACCAACTACATGTGCGGTCTGGTGAACGTCCCCTAACTTCTCTTGGACATGGCTTTTCTCATTCGAGTTGCAAAATAAACCCTTCTGCCTTGTAGCCATTACAGCTGAGAGAAGAGGAGGCATCCCATGTTGGGTTCCCCACCACTCCGTGCCCTGGAGAAAGCTCTGAAAGGAAGGAAGGATGGTTGCCAGCAACCCCAGAAATCACTTTTCTCTTTTGTTGGATCCAGTTACACCCAACAGACTTCAGTCTGAATAAACGATACCAGATTGACACACTTAGGGGATCTGTGCGTCCAGCCTCCGTTTTTTACTGTCCAGTTACAGGGAGGTGAGAAGAGCTTGTTTTTTTCTAAAAGAGAGATAAAGACACCACCCTCCAATTATGCAGCAGAGTTGAGTAAGGGGCATGAAATCGGATGTTTTTCAAGTTCACAATAAAGCAGTGGAAAACTGACCTCCCTTCTCCCTCCATAAAGAACATTTAAACACACTGCTTTTCATTTCCGAATAGGGCAATGTTCTTTTTAAGGGAAATGTTAAGTAGGGATTAGAGACACGATGGGCTGTGTAACTCTATCCTTAGCCCTTTCATTGTTCATAGTATTTTTTTTTGGCGGTGTCTGTGCAGAGATGTGGGAAAACCCAAAGTCATGTAAATGAGAATCAACACGCTGATAAGCCAAGCGCCAGACCTGAGGTCTTAATTACACAGGAGTCTAGATGTCAACATGAATGCAGCTTATTGACAGTCAGAAATTTCACTCAGTATTAAGTTGGACGACCTTCTTCCGGGAGCAGAGAGCAAAGTGTAGGTTTCTCGTTTCTCAAGGCCATGTTCACAAATGGCAAAGGGCTATGGTCGTGCCCGGACACTTTTCAGGTGGAATGTATTCTTGAACTCGGACACCCATACCTGCTTGTCATGGCACAAGCCAAGCACGGTGTTTCCAGCTGTGGGGTAAACTGCTGCTAATTGACCAAGGGTTCCTAAAAGCCAAGGTCTCTAACTGGCATCTTTCCCAACCCCCCTACGCTCTACCCCGCCTATGATATATGTAAAATCATGCATGGCACCTGAAGCACTGTCAGAGGCATTATCTCCTTGCAACAGCTAATACTTCTGCGAGGTACATCAAAGCATTAGTAGCCACGTCTTAAGGCTGAGAAACCTGCAAAGTCCATCATTAACGAGTGTGTGTGTTGCTGAAGATGAGGCCTTTGGGGGTGTAGCTAGCTCACACAAGTGGTTCCCGGGGACTAGAATCTAGTGAGGTTTATACCGCCTGGCCTACGACTCTTTTCACTGGCTGACATTCTGGCCATCGTCCTAGGGGGTGAAGGCTGTGTTTTTAAAAAGAGAGGAGACCGCATTCAGGCTTGGGCATAACCAAACAGTTCTCAGTGGGTGTTAGGGTCTTTGCGGAATAGAAAAATAATACACCCTTTCCCTCCACCCATACTAATTAAAGTGTCAGAATGGGGCCCCAACCCTGATTTGACACATGACATGATGTCCCGTGTAATCTGACGTGTTTTGCACTCACATCAAAGCCCGTCAGGGGTAATGGGGTGGGATACTGAGTGCACGCCTGCTGCAGTCTGACATATAACTCTATCCAGCTTCATTCGCAGGCCCTCGCTCACCAGGAGATTAACCCGACCAGCCACTGAGTGAAAAGGGACAGAGCAGACCAAGGCAGACGGCCTGGGACGCAGCGGAAATCAAAACCAATCCACCTGCTCAGGGAAGACTTTCCTGTCGACGGCCACACCGTGACCTCGTCCTGCTGTGGACATCTGTGGCAAGTGTTATCGCGACCACGGTTGAGGCACTGGGTCATTCATGACTGCCTGTGACATCATATTTCACTACTGTGTTTGTACTGTTGTTGAACAACTTCATGTAACCATCTCTTTTCACTCCAAAATAAACCTTAGCACCTGGAAAGCTTTGGTCTGTGTCTATTCCAGCAAACTTCTCCACTGATTCCATGAAGGGCCACTGTGTTTCCTTTTTAATTTGCCATTTGTCACGCACCAATACTGTAGAATATTTATTATGTTGTAGGATATAATACAAGTGAGGTATTGGCAAAATGAACATGGGCATGGATGTTTTAGGGGTGTCAAATTCCTATGTGTCTGAATGCTTACTCTCAATTTCTGTACATACCTGTCTCAGACCAGTAACACACAGTTGGCTAACTGGCCCCAATCTGTGGGGCACATTCTGAGCAGCACTGAACCAGAACACTGGTCCGCCTGGAACAAGGTGGAGCACAGGCTAGCTCGTCAGCACGTGGCTGCTGGTCGAATATATACGTATATATAACCCTCATATATGCGCATGTCATCTGTATACATACACCTGATACATTCATAGCAAATATAGCTACATGCACATACATTCAATTAAATTATACTTGACACACTTAGAAGATAGAATTACAGAATGGAGACCCTGTACCTAGGGGAAAGTCAGCAAGTGGCTACCCGGACTCACTTGAAACGGCGCACAGGAAAGGGAGTTAGGACCGAGCAGCGCCTGGCCTGCGCTCCGTGCTCTCCACTTTAATTCTCACAAGCTCTCTGGATCAGTTCTCAAACTCATATTCTACCCATGGGCCAGTGAAGCTCACTGAGGGTAAGTGACTCGCCTGGGTCACATAGCTCGCAGCGGGAGATGGGGTTCCGGTGCAGGGCTGACTCCACAGCCCGGGCTCTCCACAGCACCACGGAGCTCGTGATGTCACGGTAGCTGTGTGTTGGTCCCACCACAGAGGGTCCTGAGAGGAGGGCGGTGGTCCTCCCCCCACCTCCAGGCCAAGGTGGCTGTAAATAATCACACGAGGGCTGCCTAAGCAGGTTTCTTGGGAGGGCAAGTCTACTGAAGAGCCTCTAGGAAGTTGAGTCCCTCCCAAGAGAAAGGCATAGAGAAGAGATGACCCTTCCTTCTTCTGGAGACTGAAGCATCAAGATATGACAGCTCGGATATCCGACAGTCATCTAAGACCCAGGGAGAGGGAGCTGTCAACACACTGGGGAAGGCAGAGCACCAAGAGAACTTCGGAGAAGCAGAGTAGGAGCCCGAAGTTCTTGAATCTGGGGTACCCCCTCTCCTCCCATCTAAAGACTCCTATCACTACGTCCCCTTATTCAAACAAATCCTAGTGGGGGCTCTTCTGTTACTTGCAGCCAACGACACCCTGCCTAATGCAACCTTCTCATATGATTCTGTGACACACAGTTCACAGTCCGTTTTAATAAAAGCCAATGCTTGGTTCACACTGTTGGGCCCGAATCTGAAAGGAAACTTTCATCTAATTTATGGCAGCAACATACATCTTTCAAATCCCAATTTGCAATGAAATTTAGATGCCTTGATGGGACCGTAAAGAGTTTAAATTGGAAAAAAAAAAAAAGAAATGAAAGAAACCCCACAATATGTAACGTAATTCCTTCTGACGACATCCGGGGTTTAGTTCAACTTTCGGGACGCAGTACATCAAGCCACGCGCAATCACAGTCTGTCAGCTCTGTTTAGGAATTCCCCTGCTCCTTCCTGCTGTTTACACAACTTTAATACTTTTCTATATTGGCTCAATAAAGCATTTTTTCTATTGAGATGGCATTGCTCATCTGCATTTATCCCACAGTGAGGAGGCTGCACTCTCTTAACAGCCCGTTTTGGTAACTGTAAAGCTGATAAATTGTGTATAAACAACTCAAATATTTCTCAGGAAATAAAACTGGAAAGAAGAGGCTTTTGCTTCAACCGTGGAAGACAGTCTTGCATATTTAGAGATTAAGAATGAGGTGAGGGTTTCTTCTTTCAGCTCAACCCTCATCCCCCTGCCCTGACAACTTAATTTCCTGTCCTCTTTGGGAGACAGAAGTATGAATATTTAGTGTAGAACATGATTGTGATTAAGCTTCCAAATGTATCTTCATCTGGATTCCAGCTGGTGTGGCATCTCAATTACTCCTTCGTCCCCCTGTGGAACTGTCTTATGGCTGTAGTAGGCTTTGCCTGATGGCACTGGATTAAAACTCTCCCAGGACCCTCCAAAACTTCTGACCTCATCAATTATCCCTTAATAAAGGGGAAAAAGGAGTCTTGTGCGTATATTAGGACCTGGAGAATCCCACCAGTAGGCAGCAGACCACTGCTGATTAGCTCCCCTCGAGGAGCAGAAACCTTTCTCCCAGCCGGCCCCTTCCTCCTACTGCCCACCTCTGCAAAAGGTGATCGATGTATTAAAGTGAGGCTGATAAAGAGATGGGGTGGGTGAGTAATTGGGGTGCTGTCCATGAACATGAGGAAGGTTGCAAAACGTGCAGCTCCCACAATGTCTTTACCTGACCAGTATTCCATATTTGTCACTCTTCCCATGATTCCTGGTACTAATATGCCCAGACTAAATTATGAACCTTACAGTATCATTCTCCAAATCAATTGTGAGTATCTTGGATACTCACGTGTCATTTTTCAGGATCATTTCTTTTGAGAAGAGGCCCCGATTCATTTACAAGACTTTCATTCATTTACTCAATCATTCATTCAACATTTCCTGAGCTGTGTGTAGCCTTGATGCTAAGTGCTGGGGACAGAGCTGCAAACAGAACATAGGCATATGACAAGTCCCTGCTCTCAGGGAACATAGTCTAGTTGGGGTGACCTAGAAGGAACCATGGACCAGACACTGTGGGGAAACATGGCAGGAGCCTCTGCGTCAGGCTCGGGAGGATGGGCAGGGAAGGCTTTCAGAGCTTTGCTTGTGATCTATTACATTTGCAGTGTTCTCAGCACTTAGGCTAATTCTCCTTAACTACAGAATAACCACACGCCTGCCTCGCGTCCCTGCCTTCCCTCCCTCCTTTCAGACGCTCCTCCATTCTTGTATTCACAATCCAGGAAAATATGATATATTCATGAAATATTGGGAAAGAAAGGCAAGCTAAAAGGTATTTTCTATTTTCCCTGCCACAAATATATCTTACCTGATGATTGGCTATGGAGGATTAAATGCTTCACCCAAGGTTGAAGACAGCATGGTTGCTATAGGGGTTTGGAGAACAGGGGCCGTCATGTGGATTAGAGTACTTGGGAGATGCTTCAGAAAACGAGGCAGCCCACTTTGTTGTCTAAGATAAACTGATCTGAAGTCAGTATTTCCCACTTCTGTTAGACAAGACCTTCATTTCCAGCAAGCAGACCTCTGAAAATAAATCTTCTTAGGAACCTAGGTGGGTCGGAAGAGAGCCCCCAGACTACTTCCTGGGATGAAGAGGGAAAAATAAGCTACGGACATCATCCCTCATGCAAACCTTGCAGTTCTAAGGAAGGCACTACTCTCCAAGAGGGAAGCTTGCTTCTCCCACTTGCCCTCTTGGCTCCGTGGCTATGTGTATACAGTAGGCCCACAGGGCACATGCAAGGAAACTGGGAAAATGAGAAAGAATACTTGGCAGCGAAGTGGAAGAGGCCAGTTCATAGGGCCACCTGGAGGATTTTCAAACTTTCCAGAATCACCTTTCCAGGTAGTCGCCATGAAGAAAATAGAGCTCCTCTAATACCTTCATATGGAGATGCTTAAACTAAATCACTCTACACAGTTAAAACATCCTCAGAAACCAGGAGAGGTTCGAATGGTAGCCTGAAGCGCTATGAACTCAAGAAAAATTAATTCAGCCCTCAAAGTCAGCACCAGTCAGGACTGTTCTACATAACAAAAAGTTCTCAGTGGCCTTATTAAAAACACTGCTTTGGAGTGACCAATTAATTTCAAAGGCTGCACACTCTGCATTAGAAGTTGTCAAAGACAGATGTGCTGAAAGGTTCCTCTGTCAAGTCCAGTCCCATCTGCCCTCCCAGGGCTATCACTGAGATCTTTATTATCATCAGACCACTTTTGCTTTCATTTCAACCGAACCGTTTTTGTGAGATTTCCCTTAAAAGCCCAATGCAGAGCAAGATTAGTGAAATCAGTCTTCTTCCCCCAGGCGCAGTATCTCCTTTGACCCAGAGACCCCAGGCTGTCACATACAGTCTGGTCACATGAAGGGGGGTGGTGTTTGTTGGCCACACCTGCGTTTGCCAACCTGATAATAAAACTGTGACATTTTTCAAACCAAGGCAAGAGATGGGGGCTTAAGCTTGACAGGTTGTGTCCCATTAAAAAAGAAACCCTGCTATTCAAAAATCTACAGTATATAAACCAGACAAAACTTGAAGTGATTCATCCATTTACAAAAGAGGATTCACCATGGGGTTCCTTAAAACTCAGATCACTAATGTAGGTAATATGTTTCATTGTCCAGAAAATAAAAAATAAAAGGGTGTGTACGTGCACCATTTCTGGAACACATCTATTATTTAAAGAAAGGTGCATCTATTGTACGGCGACTGCTAATGGCTTCTCCTTCCTGAATGGCTGGTATTTAGGTGACTGTCTCTGTGCTCACACTTTACGTAAGCTCAGAACAGCCCTGCAATCTACATATGAGAATCTCATTTTCTACTAGAGAAAAATAACTTGCTTGCGGTCACACAGCCAGAGCAGAGCTGGAATTCAAAGCCAAAGTCTGTGTTACTTTGCACTTCACTCTCTGGTCTTGTTAGAAATCAGATTCAATGGTTGTACTCTAAAGTCTCTTTAATTTGAGCTGGTTGAGACACATGACAGTTTAAATCCACTAGAAAAGTCTGAATCACAAACTGTACACAGATTATCCACAAGTATCCACAATGTGTTGGTGATGTCACTGTTTGCAGGAGAGCCTTTAGGACTTACTTTAACGATAAGAATTAATAAGTCATAACCTTAACACATAGAGGTAATGAAACACACAACTAAAACACATGAAAATATTTAGTTTCCTTAAGTGGGCTTAGCATAACTTCATAACTTGCCTATCGCAATCTCTTTTGAGGGCACTTTATACAAACATGTTCAAGGGCTCGCAAATTTTTCAACAGTAAACCTTAATGTGATTATGCTTTGCTTTTAATTTCTTCCAAACCCAAGTTGTTTTATTTGTTTGTTTTGTTTTATTTTTTATGTTTTCTATTTCATTAACCCCTTGGTTTAGAAATAAAGAGAAGCAAGAGATAAAGAAATAGCATGGGAAAGCTATGAGCTCCTTCTCTCCTCTCTCCATTTGCCGGGGCAGGAAGGGCGGCCCATTTAAGAGGCAGCAGCTCTGTCTGTCTTATCAAATCCAGGCCCAACAATTAACCAAGAAGGGGAGTAAGAGGCATCTTAACCTTTGAAAGGCATGGGATTTGGAAGCTCAGGATTGGGGTGATGCACATTCTGGCCAGGTTAACATTAAGCATGATGAGAGTCCCAAATATTAAAAACTGTCCATCATCTTTTTTTCCATTCTAGGAAGAAAAAAAAAGTGAATCCTAGATAGGGGGAAACTGTGCTAACAGGAGCAGTGAGTACAGAGAAGCAGAAAAAGCCTAGAGTGGCCAAATTGATGCACATCAGAAAGGGTACCATTTCACACTCTGTAGGCACTAGGATGGCTATACCTAAAAACAAGAAAAACAAACAAAAAGGACAATAACAAGTGTTGACAAGGATGTGGAAAAAATGGAACATTTGTATGTTGTTGGTAGGAATATAAATGCTACAGCCACTTTGAAATTTCTCAAAAAGCGAAACATAGAATGACCATACGACCTAGTAACCCCACTCCTAGGTATACACCCAGGACAACTGAAAACATACGTCCACACAAAAACTTGTACACACATGTTCATAGCAGCATTATTCACAATTGCCAAAAGGTAGAAACAATCCAAATACCCATCAACCGCTGAATGGATAAACCAAATGCGGTTTAGCCATCTGGACAGTAGAATATTATTCTGCCACGAAAAAGGAATGCAGTACCGTTACACGCTACAGAATGGACGAACCTTGTAAATACTATGCTAAGTGAAAGAAGTCAGACACAAAAGGTCACATGTTACATGATTCCATTTATATAAAATGCCCAGAAAAGGCAAATCCACAGGGGCAAAAAGTATCTTAGTGGTTGCTAGAGCTGCAGGGAAGGGCTCAGGGGGAGAGACTGCTAAGGGGCGGCAGGTTACTTTTGGGGATCACGAGAGCGCTCTGGAATCAGACAGTGGGGATGGTTGTACGACATAGTGAATATACTAAAAACCACTGAATGGTACACGTGAAGATGGCAAATGTGATATGATTTGAATTCTATCTCAAGAGAAAAAAAGAAGGGCGAGGACTTTGCTGGAAAGAGAATGGCCCCAGACAGTGGTGCTTTCCTGTCTTTCAATTCCATGGGACTCAAGAGCCCATCTGTGCTCGGGACATGGAGAAGGAGACCACTTAGTGCTGCATTTCTGGAGCATCAACAGGAGCAATAGGCAGGGTTTCCCTAGCGCCCTACTATGCAAGCTTATCTTCTCTGGAGAAGCAGCCCCTGTCCATGGCGGCTGGGGAGGACTCCTTCACAGCTCAGGACTTGCTCTGGGACAGAGATGCTGGAGCACACTAAGTAAGGTTTCAGCGGGCTCAGGGCTTCAGTCTCCTCCTCACTCTGGGCGGGGGGTCTGACACAGCTGCAGCTGGACACGTGAATGAGATGGCCAGATTCTCCCTGAGGAAAAGCTGGGAGCAACGTGCGTTACTTCTAAGAATTTCAAGTATGCAGCATCAGTAGTGGGTGCGTGTAAAACTTGAAGGATCCTCTTTGGTTTTTTTAGGCTGTTGGTGACAGCAACTGAGGATAGCGACGCGTTCCTCTGTGGCTTGTCACGGTAAGCAGACCTAAATTTGAAATGGGCTGGGGGAGGAGATGTGTGTGGGGGGGTGACTGCCGGTAGGCTGGAGCCAGTGGGAAGCCAGGCTGGAGCCCCACGCGAGACGAGACCGGGAATGTGCAAACTGGGTGCAGCTAGGTTTGCTGCTCCCTCACTGCCGGGACTCTCCCCCATCCCTGGAAGAGTCCTCCTGGAGGCTGCTTCAACAGGCAGCAAAAGAGAATGTGTGTCAATCTTACTTCTAAGACTTTCTCCAAATACGGTCCTTGCAGAAGATAAAGGATTGAGATGAAGTAATTTACGTCCTAGAAGAATTGATATTTCAAGACCTGGGTACATCTGAGCACACCCTCAAGAATACTGCTTGGCACATGGTAGGTATTCAATAGGTATTTACTGAATGAAGGAGTGAATGAATAAATGAATGAATGGTTGCATGAATATGGGCTTGTTATGCATTTACTATGTGCTAGGCACTTTAGTGAGGTTTTAATTTATCATAAAGTTTTAAAGCCACAGAGGAATTAAGTGACTTGCCCAAAGCAACACAGTTTGGAAATAGATCCAGGGTTCAAAACATAGCAAGCTCTTACTTCCTAGTGTACTTCACCATGGTGGGGGTCCACACAACACAGTACTTAGTGTACCACTCAGTGTAGACATACTGAATGAATGAATGAATGAATGTGACTTGATGAGTGACAGTTAGACAGACTAAACAGGGAAGGTAGAGAATGAGAAGGATTTGATGGATAAAGGCAAAGGTGTAGGAAGCAGTTATGTGGATGAAGACCCCCACCCAAACACACCCCATATCTTACTTGTGGGCTTGGCTGCAGGTAAGGGGTGGTATTGCCTAGAGAGACTGTAACGAGCTGGGGATCTCAAAGCAAATTAGGGGGCACCGGGTCTGGCCGTGGAACATCTGTACAGCACATTGTGAGCGCCAGATGAAAGGCATGCAAAGAAAAGCAAAGATCACAGCACAATTTTTGCAGAAATGAAACATTCCTAAATTAATACAAGAAGGGAGGTGAGGCTCCCGGAATTGGATACACTGCAGAGGATACCGGTTCCCTTTGACATTGCTTGAAAAGTAGGTGAGGAAGTCAGAATAAGGCACAGGAGAGACTGAAGATTTCTTCTGCATCTTTGAAACTTCTCCAGATCTGTAACCTCGGGGTCTACTCTGGGCAAATCAGACCTGAGAGGTGGACTGCACATTTAGGAAAGCATGAAGAAAGCCATGGTACGGTTGGGAATCACTTTCTCCTTGCCCTGCTCCAAAACTACATTCTTTGGAACACCAGGATCTGTTCAGCAGAAAGCAACAGTGCCTCCAGCCTCTCAGGCAGGGGGGCTCTCACCCTTATCTCTCCATCTCTCCCATTGCTAAGCCCTGTTCTTAAAAGTATTATGAGCCACATGTGTATAAAATTAAAAACAAAAGTGATTTCTTCTTAGAGATTATTCTCCTGCCCCCTTTACTCCATCCTTCCCCAAAAGCCCTCTGCTTCGGGCCTAAAGCCCTCCTTAGCAGCTGGGTGCCTATCCCAGACTGCCAAAAACACCATTTGCTTTCTATATTCTGGGCTTTGCCACAGGGAGTCTACTCCGGCCACAGTCAAGACACAGTAATTCCGGCATTATTTTTACTGGCATCTTTACTTCTTTAAGGAGGATTCAAGTTCTATTTGTAGATTGGGGAAAACAAAGGAACACAGTAGTGCACAGCCGAAGAAAATACACTTCACCTGATGTCCTGTGGGCATCACAAACCAACATGTCTAAATCTGCACTTGTTGACGACTCCCTGACCAATTTCTCAAGCCACCTCTATACCCTCCATCCTGGTAAACAACACCCCCACCCACCCTATTGCTTCAGCTGAAAACCTCAGATTCATTTTCCCCTATTCCTCTCAGCCCCTTTTCAAATGTCTGAGTTCTGTGGATTTCACAGTCGAAATGGCTTTTGAATCCACCCCTTTTCCCCATCCCTGCTACCTTCCGTCCTAACATAGGCCCTCACACCCATCTTTACTGGGTCTCTGCCTTCAGCAACCCCCAAGGGTCTTCATCGCTCCAATGGCTCTAATTCTCCTGAGGCTTGTAACCATCACCTCCCACGCGGATTCCTTCCATCCATTTGGTCTGACGAAATCCCCCGCTTATGGTGTCATGCCCTGAATATGCTGTATGTTCTCATGTTTCTGGGCCTTTGCACACAAGGCTGTTTCTTTCTCTGCAGAGAGACTTCTGCCCCCACTTCCCTGGCTTTCTCCCCTGCGCTAGTACAAACCGGACACCGCTGTATGACGGGCCTTTGCCCATCGTGCCACGAGGGCGCACTGCGTTGTCACATGCTCTTCTAGGTGAGAGAGACTTGAAAATAGGACCAGGGTACAGTCAACTTAGTACGATGTCTGATAAATGTTTGTAGACGGAAGGAAAGAAGACAGAATAGAAGGAAACACAGTGGAAGAAAATGTCAAATTCCTCTTCATCACTGCTGGCAGGGTCCACATACTGCCCCCAAAATTCATTTAGTTTCTTTTCATGCCCCTTGAATGAAATTCAAGCTAGAAAGGAGAAACCGAGGAGGCTCAAAACACAGACTTTGCCGCAGACAAAGGTTTGCGTAGTCACCCTCTGTCCGTGGGTAATCTCACTTCACTTCACTTCACCTCTCAAGGCCTCAGTTTTGTCATTCTTTTTTTTTCTTCATATTTTGTTTATTTTAAGTGTGTTTTTCCAGGACCCATCAGCTTCAACTCAAGTAGTTGTTTCAATCTAGTTGTGGAGGGTGAAGCTCACAGTGGCCCATGTGGGGATCGAACCGGCAACCTTGTTGTTTAGAGCCCCGCACTCTCACCAACCAAGCTAACTGGCCACCCCAATTTCCTCATTCTTAACCAGAGAATCAGCAGTTTGTCTACAGAGTTCCCTTAATTTTTGACCAGAAGGATAAGGTATAAAACATTCTGATGACAGAACAGGCATTTGGTAAGCATTCAGTGAATGATAATTTTTACTATTAGTCTTTATTATTGTCCTTAATGATCTTTTACTGAATATAGTTCCTCAAACTATAAGACAATCTCTTTCCTGGTGAAGCTGGTCATCTAGCTGGTGTGACAGATGAGGTGTGATGATCAAAAAAGGAGACTGAGTTCCTTAAACCAGACTTATCAGCGTTATCATAAATATGGCTGTTCACAGCAAGCTATTTAGTTTGCCCACCGATTTGTTCCAGTGTTGTTGTCAAGGACTCCAAAAATGTTTGTACTTTTTAAGATTTGGGTATAAAAAGCAACAAGTTCCAGTTCAGTAATACACATTAAAAACCACCGTATTTTTGCTTCAGATAACAATAATAATAATAATAATAATAATAACCATATTAACTTGTTATAGTTACCGCATCTACCTCATTTCTACAGGTGACATGGGATTCTTCTGGAAGGAACCACAACTTGAAAAAGGGAACCCAGCTCCCTTGCCCCACCGGTTCGGTTGCTCAGCAAAAGCCCCCACTTAGTTAAGACATTGCTCTGGAAATGTGGAGTGCCGACTAGACTGAGCAAAACAGAGGCTGGAACTTGGGGCCCCTGGAAGCCAAGCATATTGCTGGGCCTTTAGTCGAGGCCTTTAGTCGAAGCCTGAAACGAGGCCTTTAGTCGAGGCCAGCTTGACTGAACGGAGAGGACAGTCAAGCTGTTTTCTGATGAGAGCCAACAGCCTACAAGAAGGCCACTGGAATTACTATGGTGGGTGGGGCCGTCTTACAGGTTAGTCAATACCTATGTCACCTGGGCTTTCTCAGGGCACATGGAAATGTTCACCCTGATATACAAAAAAGTATAAAATCAAAATGATAAGAAGCAATAGTATAAAAATTGCTTCAGTTTTTCTGTGAATTTATGATATTTAATGTGTAATGTAAGTGCAATTTACTGTGTATGCTATGGTAGGAGGGCCTCCAAAAATAAGAGCTCTAGGGCTTTTATAGTTTGTCCGGGGTGATCAGAACAGATCAGCAGGAATCAATACACATACTTCCTGGAATCAGGTATTGCTTTGTTTGACTGCTGGTCTCTTAGGTCATGTTATTAACCCTTCCTCTGCCTCCCTCCAAAAGCTTTGTAAGCAAGAAAAACCAACAGGAAACGGAAGTGGCGAAATGGAGAGGAAGACTCGAGATGTAGAGAGATTGTAATTTTTTCGAATGATCATGAGCGGAGGCATCAGAAATACTCTTTCCCCCCCCCCAGGAAGGCCAGTCTAGGGCCCCAGACTCCCTGCTGAAAGCTGGGAAGTTTCTACTTGTCCCAAGATTTATTGCAGTGGTAAGAGGAAGTGACATTAAGATACAGACACTGGTATTTGGGGATGACAAATGATAGGCAACACGCTTACATCTGTTAGACAAAAACCTAAATTTGGAAGTGGGTAAAAGAGAAACAAAATGAAAGTGTTCTGTAACTCCGAGGGTGGGTTTGTGGTATTGTTTTAGTTGTTGGCTCCATGTTGGTCAAGAAATACTGCCACAAGTGTTTAATCTTTACCAGGGAGGTGGGAGCCATGCCATGTCAGGCTTGGACACTGGTTTCCGGGCAGGGTTGAGCCATTTATTCCATTTTGGCTGTCTCCCTCCTATTTCCCCTCTTAGTAAATGCCATAGCTCCAGAACAAGAGGTAAAAGAGGTGTGTTGGGGAGAGTATTTTCTTCTAGTCAGCAAAGGTGTGGAGTAAACACATCAGCAGACCCTAGATTTCCCAGACCACGCTGCTTGATGTCGAGGGTTCTCTCACGATTCTTCCCATTCATTGCCCAAACCTAACCAAAGGGGAGTCATGCAACAGTTAGGGATGGAATGCTATGTCTCCTTATGCACAAATATCCAGAGTCTTTGAGCTCTTTCTTGAGAGTGAACATTGAGCCTTATTTACCCATCATCGGTTGTTTGTCCAAAACAAAATCTCTTCTCATTTCCCTTTATCTCACCTTATCCATCTGTCCGTCCACCCGTCTGTCGATCCATCCATCCATCAACCCACCATCCAATAATTATTCTCTCTGACCAGCTTTCTGAGCTCAAAGTTGGCCCATGTTTCTTTGAAATTATCAGGTTTGTGGCCAGAAAATTCATTCACTTAACACATATCCATTCAGTATCTGTGATAGGCTAAGCACAGTGCTAGGCTATCAGAACGTGGTAATCAGCCAGGCAAATATTGTGTCAGCCCTAACGAGATTTATAGTCAAATAAAATACCAGTTGATGTTAGGAGTTGCCTAACCACTGCCCCCTTTGAACTGGATACTAGGCAGCCTTTAACAGCACTTTTTTCTTTTATGCAACCACGTAACACTGTTCATATTGAGCTTGCTGAGGTCAACTGTAATACTTTCTCCTTTCTGACTGAGAGGACGACACATGGTGAAAAGCGGATGCCACAGGCTTCACAGCCAAATCACATCCACCCCTTCTAGAAGTTTCTATGTACCTGGTACCTAAGAGAAATATGTGCTGAATGAATTTGTTGGCTTTATTTCTTTCATGGCTTTTATTTCAACTCAGTATCATTCTAGCCCTCTGCTATCTTTTGGAGCCTGGTTTATTACCTGGCACAACCTCTCTCTTATTTGGATTTTTTTTTTTTTTAAATCTGAAAATACCACTAGAAAGCCATCAAAGTCTACAACCAAAAGATAGGAAAATTGAAAGCTGGCTGTACCAGAAATTTTGTGTCAACTTTGGAACTTGTCAGAAGTAATCAGAAGTAGACTTTGTGGGTCCTTCAGAACCAGAAAGGAAAGGAAAATCAAACATTCAAGGGATCAATTTAGATTCATAAAAAAATAGAAAGGAAGGAAAATGAAAGCCAACAGAATTAATGCTAGTTTGATTCAAAAATAAATTGCTTTTTTTTTAATTTCTAGCCTTTTTTTCCCCTCCGCAAGACACTGTGGTGCTGTATATAAAGGAGTAAATCAGAGCAGTGGGTGCTGAATCTCAATTCTCTATTTAAGTTTCCTCCTGCCCAGGAGTGACTCCAAGAAGGAAATGAAATCTCAGTGGGGCATGCTGTAGTTGATTAGCTTTTACCTTCCAGAGGAGATGTCAATCATGTTAATTGGAATCAATAGACAGCTGTTCAGGGGCCCAGGATAATTAAGCAAGTCATAAAGGGTAGAATTAGAGTTCTCTTTAAAAATTAAAAGGGATCCTACTGTTTGCTAACATTTTAAGCCACTTGGCTACCTAAGACTTATTCTGATTTAAACTCACTGATCAAAGAGAGACCAACTTTTTTGGGGGAGGAAATGGGGAAAGAAAGCATATTCTCATCCTGTGGGAAAGAGAAAAATCCACCATTAGAAGTGAACTTCCGTGGCATTCCAAGGGGAATCTGAACTTGTTGAGTTTTGAGCTTCTGAGCCAGGTTGTTTGATACAACTGGAGAGTGAATGAGAGCACACACACCAGCGCTCTGGGCGCTTGTCCATTTCATGCTTGCACACCCTTGGTGTCCCCTAACCAACCTAGAGAATTCATCACCTGTGACCCAGGTCTTCCTAGAGGGCGGCACAGAGAAAACTTCACAGGAACAGAAGGAAAGAAGACATACGGACAGTAAGTTACACTAACCGGACATCCTCAGCCCCTTCAAAAAGATACCCCTCCTGCCAGAGAACTTCTTCCCAGAAATGCATGTGCATTTTTATGCCCCCTTTAAAACTTGAAAGGGAACTCACATACCCCCCACCCCCCCACCTCAACACACACACATTTGCTTAAAGTCAGAGAGGGTTCCTTCACCCACATGGCAACATGAAAAGAAAATGAAATTCTGTCCCAGGCTTTGTGATTTTTTTTTTCCCTTTTCCTGAGTCAATGAATGCCAGATGTTCTTACAAAACGTCTTCATATCTTTAGGACAGCCTGCGAGAATACTATTTATTATTGTTCAGAGGTCAAGAGGCCATAACAGAGTTATAAGAAGGCTGTGGTCACCCTTTGTGTCCCCTATACTTAGGAGATATATGTGGCAAGAGTCGAGGCGGCTCTTCTTTCTACATAATTTACTTCCTCGGGGCCAATTAGCTGGGTCAGAGTAAGAGCAGAGGTGGTTTCCCGCCTCCGGCAACAAAAAGCTTGTCAAGGCCAAGACAAGACTTTCCAACTGTCAGAAGAACTAGAGGAGGGAAAATGTCCAAAAGAATACGAGTGTGAGAGCCAGTAAGCCCGTCTGTCAACAATCTGTAAACTGTGGTGGGTCACATCCGCTTTGGCTCGACCTGGCAATGTCTCAGCCCAGTAAGTGATCGTACTACCGAGGTCCTCCAAGGTTGAACTGGGTCCTAAGGAGAAGGAAGGTGGATTTCATTCTGCACCATCTATCCAAGCTTCCTCTCAGGCCACTGCTGAAATACTGTATCATCGCCTCTGCCTGGTGCCTACAAATTCAATCGGCCTTTTCACGGGGATCACCACCCACCTCTGCCCCACTCTTTCAAAGCATGGGCGGATGTTGCAGAGAGCCACGGCCTCCAGGTAAACATGCTGAAAAGCACCGATGCCCATGGGAAAGCGGGTTGCGTTTGGTCTGGACATCAAAGTGGCTCGGCAATAGGCACCGGATGAACCATGTCGGAACAAGACCCTGGATTATGGGGGCCAAGGTGGAGGGTGCTGTACCTGTAGAGTCGGCTGTTTCCTGTGCAAGTGAATGCTCTTCTGAGCATGACTACCGCTAGAGTTGGCCTCCCTTTTCTAAGGTTTTCTAACCAAACAAGACACTATTGATTTCAACCTGGCTCCCGAATGAATGAAGGGTCAATAGATTAGGCTGGGAAAACAGGTTTCCTTCCTTTTCCTCCACCAGGAAAACTCAGGTTGTGTCTGTGGCTCTAGTTTTTAAGAAATCAATTGAATTTAGTAATTTGATTTCCATTTTGGCTTCTGGTCTGAATTTTGAGGAAGGTAATGTTCCCTTATGCTTTACTCATGCAGTTGCTTTTTTTTGCCATTACTTCCTCTCTCGGGGAGTTCTTCAGGCTATAAGATTGCTTTGGAGGACGTGCTAAGTATTTGTAGAAGAGAAACAAGGATCTTGGGTTCTCATTCCTTGTATGATGTGTCCTATAATTTAATGAATGGCTCTACCCTCACCTGAATGCATAAACTCAAAACATGGGAACCTGTCTAGATTACCCTCTACTTTAAACTTCCACAATCCCCTTAGTTTCGAAGACTTATTGAATCCATTTCCATTCAAGTCTGGAATTGTCCCCCTTCTTTCCATTCACTTCCTGTGGTTGAATTATGTCCCTCCCCAAAGATATACTGAAGTCCAAACTCCTGTGCTATAAGTTGAATATCAGTGCTTCCCTCCCCCATTGCTGTGCTGAAACCCAATATTCAATATGATGGTGTTAGGCTCAAAGTGTGGAGCTCTCACGAATGGGATCAGGGCTGCATAAAACAGACCCCGACAGAGCTCTCTAGCTCTCTTTCTGCCACGTGAGGATACAAGAAGTCAGCAGTCTGCAGACCCGAGGAATGCCCTCACCAGACATGGAATCTGTTGGCTCCCTGATTTTGGACTTTCCAGCTTCCAGAACTGTGAGAAATCAATTTCTGTAGTTTATAAGCCACCCAGCGAACGTGTCCTTATGTCAAAATGGGGTCTTTGTAGATGTAATCAAGATGATGTCATCAGTGTGAGCCTTAATCTAACATGATGGGTGCTCTTTAAGAGGAGGAAGATACCTTATGAAGATGGACACACAAAGAGAAGAGGCCATGTGAGGACTGAGACAGCGGTGGGAGCAATGCTGCCATAAGCCAAGCAACAACCGAGGCTGCCGGAAGCTGGAAGAGGCAGGAAGGCTCCTCTGCTAGAGATTCAGAGAGGACGTGGCCCTCCTTGCACCTTCATTTTTGACTTCTGGCCTCCAGAACTGTGACAGAATACATTTCTGTTTTAAGCCACCCAGTTTGCGGTGATTTGTTGCAGATGCCTTAGGAAAGCATTACACTCCCCTAGTCCAGGCCCATAGGGTCTCTTAAGACCAACATTTTCCTCCTCTGACACATCCTTTCCACTGGGGCAAAGCGATCTTCCTAAAACCAAACCTACATTGGCTCCCCTTCTTAAGAGTCTACGGTTGATTCAAGGTAAAGTCCAAACTCCTTCACATTAGGAAGGTCCTTCTGAGTCTAAGCCTCTGTAGTTCCTGCTTCTCCTTCACGGGGATGTATTACTCCAGCCACCATATGACAGATGTCTGCCAGAATCTCTTGGGTCTCTTAATGTTCGCTTTTCCTCTGCTGAGAATACGTCAACCCCTCGTTTGTCTAACTGCTGTTCATCCTCCAACATACAGATCAAGGTTTGAAACCCCTTCCTTGAAACCCCTGACCTAGGGTCCCCTTCCTTTTGTTACAATTCTTTCCATGCTGAACAGGTATACAGAGTTTTCTGGATCCTGAATTTTTTGAGGTCATAGGCTACTCTGTGACCCCAGTGTGTGGCATACAGGTTGGCAAATAGAAGGGAATTAGTGAGTGCTGAGCAAACGCATTTTAAAATCAATGACGGAATCTCTGGTAAACTTCAATATGGTTGTTTCTCAACTGGTGACGAAGGCCATGGTTAGTGGGGAAAGGAATTAGTCCAGTCAGTCAAGTTTCATGAGGATACAACCCTGAGCCAAGAGGCATGCTAGGTACTGCGGCTGTGTCTGCGAATAAGACAGACCGAGTCTGCTTTCTGGAACCCTCCACTGTAGATGGAGAGATGGATAGTAATTGAGTAAATAAGTGAATTTTCAGATGGTGATATATGCTAAAGGAAATAGAACAAGATAATACAACCTATTTCAGGTTCTCTGAGGAGGTGATATTTGAGATTTGTCTTGAATGATGGACTAAGTCCAAAGCAGGGCATTCAGGGCGAGGTGGAGCAAAGGCCCAGAGGCAGCAGCCTCTTGAGCTCATGAAGTCAGAAGAGCAAGCAGGCCAGAAGAGGCTGCAGCTCAGGGAATGCGCCAGGCAAAGGTATGAGAAGTCAAGGAAGCACGCAGCGGTCAAAATACGCAGGGCACCATTGGCCATGGTGCATGATTGGAATTTTACTCTCAATACAATGGGCCATGAGTAGAGGTGGGTTTGAGCAGGGCAAGACATGATCTGACCCAGGTTCTCAATGGAACACTCCGGCTTCTCCATGGATGTGGGTTGTAGGGGGCAGAGTGGAGTAGCAGGCTAGTTAGGGCAGGCCGGTCAGGGTAGGCCAGTCAGGACAGGCTGGTTAGGACAGGCTGGTTAGGGCAGGCTGGTTAGGGAAGGCTGGTTAGGACAGGCTGGCTGGATAGGCTGGTTAGGACAGGGTCGTTAGGGAAGGCTGGTTAGGGAAGGCTGGTTAGGACAGGCTGGCTGGATAGGCTGGTTAGGACAGGGTCGTTAGGGAAGGCTGGTTAAGGAAGGCTGGTTGGGCAGGCTGGTTGGGGCAGGCTGGTTAGGGAAGCTGGTTAGGGCAGGCTGGTTAGGGCAGGCTGGTTAGGGCAGGCTGGTTAGGGAAGGCTGGTTAGGACAGGCTGGTTAGAGCAGGCTGGTCAGAGCAGGCTGGTCAGAGAAGGCTGATTAGGCAGCTCTCATAGGAGCCTAGGAGGGAGTGAAAGGGGCCTGGGGGAGGCATGGAGTGGGGTGTTCAGTGTTTTCTGCTCTGGTAAGAGTACTGCGCAGAAAGGGGCCTGATTAGGTTCTGGAGGACCTCCTCTGGGCAGCAGGAGTTTCACCTGCTGCGAAGCTCAGTGGGTGAGGACAAGGCTCCTCCTTGATCAGGGGACTTGTGGATTCTTAGCCGGGCAGACTTCCCAGCATGGGAAAGGGTCGGTACAAAAGATTCTTCGATTATTATGCCAGTGTTTGTTCCTTCTGTGCTCCGTTAAATGTATATATTGATACATACTTACATATCCATGTGCTGCTTTCCCAAAGCACCTTTGGAGAGGCCCGGGGATAATTGATTTGTCTTTTCAATGCGCGTTACGTCGAGTGATTTTCAACATCCCATTGCCATCAATAGAGATGCTTGATTTACAAATTATTTAGTGCTTACAACAGATTGTTGGCCACCTCCCAGACATTCATAGCTGGCAATCTCTTAAGAAAAGATTCCACGAGGCTCCCAGTGATTTCAGCAGTAACTGCTGGATTCAGGGTTTGTGCCTATTTGAGGCCGAGTTCCTGCTGTTCGTGAAGCTGCTGATTTCATGGTTTCTACTTTATAATCATTTTAAGGGACCGGGGAGCAGATTGGCAGAGCTGATGTTGCCCCATGGCTGACTTCACAGCCCCATGGAGGAAACAGTGCGCTAGCAGCGAGGCGGCATGGGCTACAGAAGAGCATTCAACCAAGTCAAAACACCCATGTGCTCTTCCCAGCTGTGCCATTCGCAAGCTGTGTGACCTTGGTGAGTTGCTTAACCTCTCTGAGCCTCAGTTTTCTCAACTGTAAAATAGAAAAATGCTATCTACCTTACCTATTCTGAGAGAGAGAGAGAGAGAGAGAGAGAGAGAGAGAGAGAGAGAGAGAGAGAAAGCGAGTGAGAGAGAATAAGAATTCAGAGAAATTGTGTTGTGTGTTATGAATGGAATTGGTGCTAAAACTTTTGGGAACCTGTTTTTAGATTGAGATTGTGGGGTATTCTTTTCAGGTGCTGCTCTGTGGTTCTGCCTGTGCTGGGACAGGCTGTGGAGCAATATGGCTTTCTATGAATTAATTTCTAATTCTGTTTCCTGCTCTGGCTATCCTGCACCTTGGCACTGGAGCACTCCACTATCTCTCACACTTTTTATGAGATTCAGACAGTAGGCTGAGACCTGAGGGAAGAGAAGGATGGCCTCAGGTTTGTAAAGTGCATCTCCCCAGGGGAAGGACTCTCTGCTGCTCCAGAGGGTAGCAATGGAGAACGTCCAGAATATTCCATGCCAGGAAGCCACCATCGCAGGCCCCGTTGCACAGAGTAAACACAGTTAGGATGTTGCAAGGTCCAAAGTGAAGAACACAGGTGCGGGAGAGTTTTTCAAGAGAGCTGAGGAGAAACCCTGAATAAGAGTATTTATTTTAAAGCATGAGCTGCAAGAACACGTGCTTTTGTCCTGAAGCTGGTGCTGAAGGAGCAGATCACAAGTGTATGGCCTCCTTTGACCTTCTTGGTAAGAGAGTCACTATCCGAATCCTTCTGGCAAGCAGAAAGCTGTGATTTCTTTGGCTCTAGAAGACCATGGAGATTCTATGAAGGACACCACGCGTAAAAACACCTTCCTGTCTTCCTGGGTAAAGTCAGGCAGCTCACCCTCACGCCTACTTGACCACAGGCGTAACAATAGCCGCATTCTTTAAGCACTTAGCACTTGCCAGGCACTGCACCAGGCATTTCCAATTCATGATGCATTTACTCCTTCAGCAAGCCTGCACCGTGGCACCAGGATCCCTATTTGATCCAGATGTCCAGTCATTTGTGTAAGTTGCACGGCTAGGAAGGAGAAGCCCAGGGATGTGTTTTGTTCTACATAAGTCTCCCCTCACTCACCCGTGACTATAATCACCATTCTTCTGAGACTGGGACCCGCCTACCTGCCCCTTGGTTCCCTCCTGTCACCCCATCGTCCTGACTGCAGAGAGCATCCTGTTGACCACACGAGGTGAGGGCTGATGGGCAAGATACTCCTCTGCAGCGTCTGAGCCCCTGTGCCACCTACACTTGAACGTCTGACAGAGCTCTCCCGGGCCCCATCCAGGATGCTGGGAAGGCTGAGGCTGGCTCCATTTCTGTCATAGGAGCTACTGACAGTGTCGTTTAACACCTAGAGGTGCTGGGACAAAGACTTTAAAGCAAACATCAGTGAGTTGCTACCAGCTCTTCCTGGGAAAATGTTGGAACATCTAACATCATGACTTAGGCCCTGAGAAACCTCCCCCTTCCCTACAGCTGGAGACCAGTGTCATGATGATAGAATCGTTCCCCATCCCCACCCTCCACTCTCTTGGGGTCAGGAAGGCACCTCCGAGAGAGGCTGAATCTACCTCTCTAAGTTGGGGACAGTGAGAGTCTGTCATCCCAGAAAAAACTCCAGGCAGTTCATTTGACAGAACATTGCCAGTCATCCTTCTAGGCGGACTCTTTATTGCTGGCAGATAAACCCACCCAATTTGTTCTGCGCTCACTGAAGCTTTAGGAACCGCATTATTGCTCAGGGAGTCTATACAGATGTCTAGGAATAAACTTTGGAAACGGCTTAATCCTTCTCGTACCTTCATGGTGTAGACAAGCACCTCCCATCTTTGAGTCCCCACCTGGACCCTTTCCATCTGACCTCTCCTCCTTCTCTGATTCTGCTTCTACCCTCTTCCCCTACTCACTGTGCTTCGCCCACACTTTCTTCCTTTCTGTCCCTTGAACTTGTCAAGCTCGGCCCCTTCTTCTTCCCCTGCCACCAGTCACTACTACATTATATTTTATTAGTATTATTATTATTTTATACTTTCTGAAATTAGTTCATTTACTTGTGAGTTTGGTTATTATGGCCTTTCTGCCCAAGACAACGCAAATTCCATGAGAGCTGAGAGGTTGCCTGTGAGGTTGTCTTGCCCATGAGTCCCTCTGGCGCAGTGTCAGGTCCAATAGGGTGTCACTCTTACCATCATTTTCTCATTAATGTTCCCTCCCTGCCTTACCCATATGGAGAAGTTCTCAATACAGCCAGAAAGGAGAAAGACCTTTAACTATGAATGAGAAGACAGTCCCGGAAGATGAGCAAGACCATAAAGAGGGTGTGTGTGTGTGTGTGTGTGTGTGTGTGTGTGTGTGTGTGTGTGTATGAGAGAGAGAGAGAGAGAGAGAGAGACAGAGAGACAGAGACAGAGACAGAGAGAGACAGAGACAAGCCTTCGCTAAAATGTTCCTTATATTTTGGAAAATTGTATGAACCGTTATAAAAAATGCACCTGTTGGGTTGTCTGCCAAGTAGACAGGACACTTGGACAAACGAGGACACTGGCAGTTGGATATAGATAGAGAGGGAGATTGGGAATCCTAAATTCAACTGAGCCCCCGCACCAGCTGTGCCCAGAGGGCCACGACTCGCCCTGGCGCCAGATGCGGGACCCTGATGTACCCTCCAGGGTCACTTAGTTCAGTCTCCTTTCACAAGACGGCTCCTTGGCGTCCCATTACACTAGCTCCATCTCTGGAAGGAGGGCTGCGGGTTTCTTTCCCACCAGGGGCACACGATACCCCTCAGCGTTTCCTCTCCTACCCCCAATCCTCTCACGTTCTCTTTATTCTTTCATGGCTGAAGGAAGGAGTGGGGACAGACTTGTCAGAACGGAGGCTCCCAAATACTGCCAACTCCAGCTGGCTTCTGGATGCTGTCTCCTAGACTTCACACCCTACAGGTGACTATAGGTTCCACAATCGATGCCACTTGGGGCAACAGTCCACCTCCTGACTTCTTCCCATGCACGAGAAAGAGGGAGCAGCAAGTGAAAGTTTTATGTGTGTGATGTGGACCCCATAAATCAGAACCCTGGCAGTATTTAAATCTGTGAAATGCAAAGGGAATTTAAATACCAAGCCAGCCATGCAGGCAGGTGGCCCCTGAAGCTCCGGAATGTTCATCTCATGCTAACAGCTTGCACATTTATATTATGGGACTGGAAGCAGTGAGCAGAAGGAGTAGAAGGTGTTAACAACTACTGCAAAATATTTCTTTAAGGATACATTTCCTCCATTTCCTCTCAACATAAATTCTGACAACACAAATGTAGTATTTATCCATGAAATCATGTATCTGGGAGGACTGCTTTTAATTTATGGAATGATTTGAAAAAGCAGTCCTTTAATCTCTACCGGGAGTAGTTGGTTAATGTGATGTAATTAGCAGGGTAAATTATTTTCATAAGGAAAGGGTTTAAGGCACAAAACCAGCCCATTGCAAATGAACACCTTTCCATTTTGGTTGGTGCCAGAAAAATGGATTCCGTTGCTCTCTTTTAAACAGATACACAGATGCTCTTTCTTGGATTATTAAAAGTCACACTTCACTCTTGTGACTCACCTGTGCCTTCCTGGAAGGACCCTAACTGAAGTGGGAATGGGAGGTAGGGACAGAACAATTTTTGCTTGAATATTTCTTGGCTTGGGGCCACTGCCTATCGATTGGGGGGCTGAAATAGAAACGTGTCTTCTCTGTTGTAGTCCAATAAGAGCAATGGTGGTCCCACGAGTGAATGCCAACTCTGTGTGAGGCCCTATGACATGCACGCGTTTTAGACATACAGTCTTATTCGCCACTCACCAGACTCAGCAGGTGTATTCGCCTTTTTTATACAGAGATGGAGGCTAAGGTCAGAGAGGTAAAATGATGTATTTTTAGTTACATAGATAGATAGTGACTCCGGAGGATTTGAATCCAGGCCTTCTGCTGCCAAATGTAATGTCCTTGGTACGTAAAGCTGCTTGTGTGCTGAGTGTTACCGCTTCCCATGCCTGACTGTGGCTATGAGCAAGGGCAGGCAGTCTCTCCTCCGTGCACATCTGTGCTGTGCAGCTGGATTTCCTTCAATATTGACTGAATTCTAGGAGCACCTTCTATGTTCTAGGGACTTGCTGTTGATGAATCCCTTTGGACGTTTCATATGACTCCCAGATTGTTGTAACTATAAGGGACCCAGCTGAACTCGTCTTTGAAATGAGATGGTAAAAGAAAAGCTTCAGAGGGCTTTTTCCTGGTCATTTTAAAACTAGAACCCAGACTAACTGCTCACCTTGACACTATGAGTTGACCTTTCACTCCTACTATTTAATTTTCTCTTCCAAACTTTTCCTTTGAGGAAATTGTGGAAATTATTGGTATCATCCTTGAAGAAATGGGAACCCAGCAGAACAAGGGTCACATAGTTAGACAAGTGTTTCCACCATGCAATACTGACGAACAGATTCAAAGGGGATCTGCAGATAAGACCCAAATGCTCAGAGGATTCCTCAGAGAGTCTTAGACGTGTGTAAGAAGGAAGATTAATGCCACTCTCAAACCAGCTTGAAACACAGTCCCATCTCGTCTCCAACTCCCAGATAAACATTCACCATCCACCTTTACAGCAGCTCCTGTTTATAGCATCATACAGGGTGCGGGAACCAAAAACGGCAGGCAAGATTCTCCCTACTCCATCCCAAATGGATAATGTGGAAGCCATCACACAGAGCAGGGCCCAAGGGTCATGTCCGTGTCCTCATAAATCCATTTCCCTCCACTTGGGCGGCCGCTCTAAAATGTTTGTAGGGCTGAGCCAACGTCCTGATGTCCCCAGAAGCTCTAAGCCTATGTCCCTTGGGAACGAAATGGAGCCACCAAAGTTATCCTCCTTTTGACTTGACCTTTGCCTTGACCATATTAGGCATCCCTCTCACTGCTGGGAAATGTGCAGGCCAAGGCACCCCCCCCCCCATGAGGTGTCTTCAGGTCCTGGGAGCATTTGTATTCTCACGGCGTTGTGGGTGAGGGCAGAGGAGGGATACACGCAAATGCCCAAAGAGGGGCTGGTGGACTTCCTTCTACCACAGCAGGCACCTCTGCCCACATGTCCCATTAGCAAAGAGGGAGGGAAAGAAGGTGGGGGAGGTCCCAAAGGGTACATCAAGGCTACTCAAACCCGACATGTTTCAGCAGAAAACTGGACATCATTCTGCACAGTCTTGAATGATAATAATGATACGAACGTCTTTCAATGGCTGCCTTCTGTGTGATAAGCGCTGTGTTTTCTGAGCTTTATCACATTTGCTTCTAGAGAAAACTGTGAGATAAGTGTCATTATCCCATTTGACAGATGAAATTGGGGATTGGAGAGGTGAGGCAACCTGGCCTAAGTTCACAGGGCTGGTAAGTGGCAGAGCCAGGACTCAAGCAAAGTCTCACTGTAATGACACAAATAAAACTAGAAACGGTGGTAAAGTTTTAAAAATACTTTGGGGCAGTCTGGAATTTGTTACATGTACTTTGTTAGACTTGATTGCAATCCTAAACCCAGAGTTGAGCCTATCCTTCCCTTTAGCAAGAAGTAACAGAGCCAGTCAGTGGGGGAAACTGTTTTGGTAAAGTAGGAGGGCTACCTGAGCCACTCACAAGGCAGTCACACGAGAATTGATGGCACGACACAAAATAGGTAACATGAGAGGGGACAATCCATGAAACAAGGAATCTGAGTGGCTGACACACACACGAGAAAAAAAAAAAATCAACCCGACTCGGGTGGGGAAAGCAAAAAGGCATGAAATGAATCAACGACTATTCCTTGTTCCTTGAAACCTAGAAAAGAATATTAATCATAGAAATTCTAATTCCCTGTATCGGATAACATCAGCAAAAACATTAACATTCTCTAATCCCTTTGACCAGCATCTACATTTTTCATCCAAGAAAATACTCATGACTGTGCTCAAATCGTTTTTAAAAGGATATTAATTGTGGTGTTGCTTATTATAACAGAAGTCTTAAAAATCATTTACAAGTACAACACTGGGTACAGGTTATTCAATTATGGTACAGCTTTGTAATGACATACTCTGCAGACCTTAAAAAATGACTGTGTATTAGACGGTTTACTGACATGGGAAAATGTTCATGATATATTATTGCTAAGGCAACAACACGATGCCATTTCTGGAAAGAAGAAAAAAGTGGAGATAGATATATGCCTAGAAAAAGACAAGAAGAACAGACATGCAGCATTAATAGTAAAACAAACTGTGATTGTTCTGTTTCTTCTAGGCGGTTTCAAAAATTTCCACAATGATCACATTTTGGTTTAATATATATATTTTAAAGGATAAAGAATGAAGACTAATTACCTCAGTAGGAAATAAGGCTCCCTTCATCCTCTATAGGGCAATCCAGGCACCTCTGGCCCTCTAAGGCGAAAGAGCTGGCAGACTGAGGGAGGGTGTGGGAAGTTTGAATTCTTAGACCACTGGCCAGTATGGATGTGGCTGAAACTTTGCGTCAGCCTTTGGCAAGCTCACACATCTCCCATGAGTGGGCTTCCCAACTTACATCCCCACTAGTGACCTAAACGTGGCTGGGGAAGCGTTCCAACTGGGCCAAGCTTGTTAGAAGCCCTGCTTAGAGGAATGCACTAGAGGGTGTTGTAAGCAGCACTCTATAAAACACAAAACATGAGCTCTGAGGGACATCGCGGTCTGTCTGCCGTGCTTTCTGGTGTCCGCAGCCTTCCCAGACATAACACAGTAGGCCTGTTGTGCACAGAGAAACAGGTAGGCTGTGGTCAGCCACCGCTAACACGAAGAGCGTTGGACTGGGCGGGAACACTTGGGGAAAATTATTTAGTTACCATCTTATTAGCTGCTTTCAATCACAATCATGCACTAATATAGCAGTACTTATGCTTGGAAAAGTCAAAGAGGATCCATTAAAAAATCTAATTAAGAGCCAGTCCTTAAGAAGAATCATGGCTTATTTATCTCTCTATTAGGTAATATAAACTAGTGAACTGTGCAGCTTGGAAATTTTCTACCGGTTGAATGGGTAAGGACTATTCCCTGTTTGGCCATAAAGTACGATAAATCCTGCTTTAAGGAAACTCTCACTATGTTTTAAGAAGAGACAATGAGGACAGAAAACAGAGAGGGGGAGAGGAAAAATGTTAATAATAACATTTTTTCATCTATTATCTTGCCATTTTCCAAATCTCTCTCTCTCTCTCTCTCTCTCTCTCTCTCTCTCTCTCTCTCTCTCTCTCCCTCTGTCACACACACACACACACACACACACGCACACATTTCTATAGAAAAACCAATGAAGAGTAGTCTGTTGGTAATAGAGTTAAACAGTATTTACTATGGGCCAGACATAGAGTTAGGGGCTGAGGCAGAGATTAGCGAAAGGAAAATAAGATAGACCACTAAAATGAAGCCTGGGACAAAGTCAGAAGAGGATACTGATTAGCAGAGGGACTTGTTTAAAGTAGGCTACAAGTTCTACTCTGAGCTTCCCAGTGGCCAAAGCAAAGAGTGATACAAACGTTTACAAAATAGCAATAGTTCTACAGAAATAAGAGTTCTGCTTGACAACCAAAGGCCAAAAGGAATTTCTTCAGTGAGTCCTCAAAAAACAATGTCCCCAACAATACCCTTCGAGAGGCCACATCCTGGCATGTTTCACAGGACTGCCTCTTATGATGCTCCTGGGAACCTTGTGTTTCCTATGATGCCCCTTGTTCAGCAATAGCTACTCTTCAAAGGCCTAAAGCCATGAGACCTGAGTGTGCAGGTATCTGACAAGACAGGCAGGGAGGAGAGCTTTGATGGCACAGAAGCCCTGGCACGGGGTATGTGTGCAAAATGCACACACAGTTTGCCCCGATGGAGAAGCTCTGCCATAGCGCTTTTCCTCGACTTACTGTGGGGACACACCTATTAAACATCTACAGTTTAAAAGCCTCAAAAGAGAAATGCAGAATCTTTTTCTTATGATCCCATAGGAAAAGGTTAACTTGTAAAGTAGTGCCAGCTCAGGGGAAATTCGGTTTCAATCAGTAAGTTTGTTTGGTGAGTTTTTAGCCTCTACAACGTACAGGAGAATGAGTGGAGAGGCCAAATGGTGCTTCAGTGGGGCAGAAGGCACCGAGAGGAGAGAAGAGCAGTGCTACTCTTTACTGACTGCAGAAGCCGGACGTGAGCTCTGTGCTGGATGTAAATTCTCTCAATCCTCCCAACCCTTGGAGGGTGTTACAACTCCCATGCCCCACTGACAGAAGGGGCTCAGATCAAGAGGCGTGAAAATCCTGCGTCGGAGACGGGAGCTGAATGCAAGCCGGACTCGAGACCATGCATCATGTCCGGGGACTGTCTTCCAGACGTCCCCATCTCACGAAGGGCAGAAGAATGGTTGTGGCTGGCAGGTGAGGCAAGTGAAGAGAAACAGCCATTGCAAGGCCTCAGAGATTGCGAGGCAGGAGATATGGAGTCACATTAGGACCAGAGTCAGCAGGAGGAGCAGGGGCATCGAAGGCTCATTCAGTCCCCATTCGCTCACTGGCAGCTCTGAGCCTGACCTATGAGCCAGGGCCTATGCAGTTCCCTGGAGAGAGAGGACCCCTGCCTCTTCTGTGGGAGTGCTTCCCAGGGGCTTGGGAGCCTGGGAGAAAGACATCTAACTTCCACTGGGGGCTCAGCATACTCAGTGCAGTAAAATCATTACAGGTAGAGGCAACTGTGTGAGAGAGCACGGCCTATTGGGGAGGGAGGGTGATGGGGAGGGGGAGGGGCAGGTAGTGGGTAGAGAGGCAGACAGACACATAGATGGAATGAAATTGAAAAACAGAGTGTGGAGAGTGTGTAACTCATGAGGACAGAGAAGAAAGCAGGAACCTGTTGAATCCACGAAAGAGTTTGGGTTTCATTCGGAGACCAGTGGGGAACTTCTGAAAGATTTTAAGCAGGATGAAGTCAAGGTCAGATGGGTATTTTAGAAAGGTCACTGTGCCTGCATATCGGCATGGGAAGGCAGGATGAACAGGGTAGTGGAATGGGCCAGGCAAAAGGTTATGTGGTGTGAATGAGGGCAGAGGCAGTGGGGATGGAAAAGGGAGGGCAAGAAAGGAGAAAAGGGAGGCAGACGGTCCCAACAGATGCAGATTTCTAGGTTCTGGCTGAAGGTGACAAGTGACTCAGAGGGGAGGGGGACTTTCAGGGGTTGCACCAGGGCACGAGTGGAGGGCCTGCTGTATATTCAGATGACCTGTCTGGGAGGTGGCTGCCATGTCTTGGGGTTCAGGAAGCGTCCCTGGGGAATAGCCCACGGCAGACTGAAGAGATGCCCCTTGGAGAGGTGGCTGCCTGTCGCTACGCTCAGGATGAATGTCTAACTCTGCTTCTGGCCCCGCTGAAGAGAAACTTTTTGATCACCGCGCATTCTATATTGGGTCTAATCTCAGATTGTTTCCTGTCCCTGAGCAGATGTTGCAAAGTGGATTAAAATTTGAGGTTTCAGCTAAAACTCTCACCAGGGAAAAGCAAAAGGCAAACTTGAACTAATTGCTCGGCCGGTTGAGGTGACCTTTAGAAACAAGTCTGAACTTTGTCAGCGTGCTATCGGTATTTCCATCAGGAAGTATTTCAACCAGCTAATGTTTGCCAACTGGGAGGACCGGGTGTTCGGTTCAGCATCAGGGTTGCTGTGCTATTCTGACCTTCTGAGGTATTTAAAGATGCAAAGGCCAGATTCATCACTTGAGTTCCCAAACCCACTGACTGAATGCCAGCATGCTACGTCCACCAACATATGCCTAGACTTTCTCGCTCCCTTTTCCTCAAAAAAAAAAAAAAAAAAAAGTCTGACGCCCTAACTAAGCCTCCTTAATTACCATCCATCATCTTCCTTAAAAGGAATCATGCGTCGCCTTTAGGTACTTGAGCTTTGGAACCAGCACACTGCACTGGGCCTGAGTCCTGGCTTCCTGGCTGCCTAGCTGTGTGGCCTACAACGAGCTCCTCAGCCTCTGGAAGCTTCCATTTCCCCACCTGCAAAGTGCAACTAGGAAGAGAGCTCATCTCGCAGGTGAGGGAGCTATGAGGCCAACAGGAGACGAGTCTCACAACTGTGCTGAGCACCGCAGTGGCTCACGGGTAGTTAGTTCTTGATACGCATGGCTGTCGTGCTCAGCGAGTCTTCATTACACTCGGTCACACAGAAGGTGCTGTGTTAGTCTCAGTCCCTGATGGGGCCCGTGTAGCTGACACAAACCAGGCACTGTGCTTGTGTGTCTTCTTCTTTATAAGCAGAAGCAACCGATAAAATCATTTCTGCACAATCCAGTACCTCCAGCTGTATTTCCCTTCTCTAAGAAGCAGCAGCAAGAGCAACCCAGAGTGTAATTAAACTCTTATTTTGTGTGACATAAGGTTGGAGAGAGAGCCTTTGAGGGAGAGGTAGTTCATAAAACGCTGATTACTGTGGTGGAGGCACACAGAGCGACAGGACTAAACTAGAAGAAAGCCTTAGAACAGGGCTTTTTCTCACTCCAGAAGCTTCCTTCAGGTCGTAGCCCCTCTAAAGAAGCCGCATGCCTCTAGGGTACTCGGTGCTCTCCATTGTCTGCTAACAGCATAGGGGACTTTCTGTGTAACCCTGACGTGGGTCATCGCTGGGGGTGAGCCGAGAATCCAGGACTGCGACTGGAATGGAAACTATCCCCTCTGTTCCCACAAAAACCCTGTGCCCTCCAGTTACCACCACAACTGACGTGGCCTCTTGTTCAGGAAATGGCCACTCGTGCCTCCTCAATTCCTCGTGTGAGGGTGGGCAGGGGGCAGGCATTGGGTCACTATGGTTAGAGGAGAAAGGGGGGGAAATGACAGGTGCAGGGCTCTCGGAATGTCACGAGGAAACACTAGAAGGTAACAAAAGCTCCCTTTGATGTTTCTTGGATCTAAGTTGACTTGAGTTGGGAATAGAACAAAAGCTCAGTTTTGAACCGCCAAGAGCCAAAGACTCCTTTATTTACAGGTATGAGAATTACTACCTCAGATTCCAGAAACTAGTGAGGGGGAGAGGAAGATGACCCTCACATGAAAGTATTGTATCAAGAGAGAGGGGACTGTGTGCAGTGACGGAAGTGTGCTGCTGGGCCAGACAACAGCGGAGAACAATGACAAGCAGGAAGCATAAGGACATTGCTGAGTGCTGTCATCTGACTGGCTGTGTGCTATGGATTTTACATCATTATCTCCTTTCACCCTTAACAGCTGCCCGGCAGCCTAAGTCCAGTCCCAAGGCTGTCAATCACACACTGCGCTGTCCTCTGTCCTCCTACGCTGCCATGTCTCCAGACAAGAAGAGTGACAACGGCACTGGCTCTGCACCGGGAGACTGAAGACCTGAGATTTGCCCTCTACTCACTGCTCTGTGACCTTGGAGATGTCACTTAAGCTTCCTGAACCCCATATGCCTACCTCATTTATCAAATGAGGTTTGTAAATATCTGTTGGACCTTCCCCAATGGGTTGAGAGAAGCAAACGACTAAAAGCATGTAAGCCTTTGTATAAAATCAACTCTCCCATCATTCACATCATGTTTTTCCAGCTCCAAAGGGACTGTGATGAAAGGTGAGTACAAATGAAGATGTGACTTCTTACTCAAGGCTGAAGGGTCTCAGATGGGTCAATGGAGCCACTGTGCTGGGTCTCGCCTGTCTGGAGAGGTTTCATCATCCTGATATAGCCACCCAGGGAGAGGGTCAGGGATGTTTCTAGATTCCAGCTGGGCAGGGGTCACCACAGAGCAGGGCCTGTGGCCAGAGGGCCTGGGCAGGGAGGCTAAAACACACGGATCATCTATGTGGCTGAGTCACTGGCCAGAGTAATCCCTCAGGCAACCTTATGGCTGAGCTGGTCTGAGCCTCTGGAGACTTCCTGCCGCCTCCCCATTCTCAGCCGCTAACACCGCCCCTCTTGCACAGATAACACCACGGAGCTCCACAGCAGCCCGAGCGACCCGGAGAAGGGCGCCTGCTCCTCGTTGTGACACTGCTCGCCTCCAGTGCAGACCCCACCTCGAACATGCAGGTGGCTTCAGGAGGTCAGTGGGCTCATCCCGTAGTTACAGCACATTCATTTCCTATTTATTGGTAAACGCTCACGCAGAGCAGGGAGCATGGAAATCACTGGGAGTTTAACCTTCAAACCCGATACCTCACATAGCATTGCTGGGCTTGTATTTTCAGGCTTCTACTCCCCACGAGGTCTCCTTGTTACCTGGTTTCTCTTTAGGGTGGGGGAATTCAGCCTTCTAATTCTCTTGTACTTCCAGAAGCACTGGCACATTAAAGGGAGGGGCGGGGCTTGTACACGATGGTAATCACCCCGCACAAGCACAACCCTGCACATTTCCCCATCCTTCTTCTGACATTGGGGGGATTCTCCCCATTTGGAGTCTCGGTGAGAGGCAAAGCCCCTTCCTACAGCAGAACCAGACAATGCCAGATACTCGCCTCCTAGATTGTCTTGCAGAAGTAAGACCGTGTTTCCCCGAAAATAAGACCGGGTCTTATATTAATTTTTGCTCCAAACGACGCATGAGGGAGTATTTCCAGGGGATGTCTTATGTTTTCATGTACAACAATCTACATTTATTCAAATACAGTCATGTCATCTTCTTTTGGAACATCGTCGGAACGTACTGAATGCGTCCGTCTGGCTGACGATCTTCACCGGGACTTATTTTCGGGGTAACACGGTGAGAGAGACACAGCGCAGAGGCTCCAGCAGTCAGACAGAGCTGGGCCACAGGCGAATAAGAAGAGTGGGGACTCGGAAGAACCCTTCGTGAGGCTGGGCGAGATCGTGCACAATGCAAGCTCCTGAGCTGGGAGGGGGTGTATGTGGGGGGGGGAGCGGGGGGGGGGGTGGCGGGGGGGGGGTGGCGGGGATGGAGCGGAGTGGGGGGGTTGCCCTCAAAGTCAGGTCTCCAGGGAGATGGGCTGTTGATCCTGGCCACGCTCCTCTGGGTCTCATTTTCCCTCTCTGAGCAATTCTGTCGGCTGCCCCAAATAATTTTTAATGCATGCCTTTCCTGCTCAAATCAGCTAAGTCTGATTTTGCAGCTTGACACTTGGAATCCCGAGTGACACGCCAAATGACACAAATCAATAATAGGACCAATAGTAACAAGAATAGCTAGCATCTATTGAGTATGTATTTCCACATTCCCAAAGTTTTTCATATAATAACTCCTAAAACCTATCCTATGCAGTAGGCACTCTCATTAACCCAGTTTTAGGTGAAGAAGCAGAAGGTCTGAGCGGTGAGTAACTGCAGATGTCTCAAGTGTAACCCTTTCCTTCTACCCCCTCCTAAGGAGCGGGCTTGGGCACGGAATCAGGCTGAAAGCCATCACGCTGGACTCCTAACTCTGGCTCCTTTGTGTTTGGACCTGGGGTGAGCTTTCTTTAAGGGGGAACCTTTACACCATCAAGTGTTCCCTGTGGCGATACTGAAACTCCTTCCAGAGGACCAAACTGTGGTCTTTTCCCTTGGCCAGCCTTGCGACAAACAGCTGGAGTGAAGGCTCAAAGTGGGCCAGGCCCCCGGAGCTCCTTGCGTCCAGAGCTCCCCGAGGGGCTTGGGGCCCTGGGACAAGCTGGCTGCAGGGAGGACAGAGGGTTCACTCTGGAAATGTCACTGTTGACCTCTTAATCCCCATCCTGACAGGAGATTGGTTAGGCCAAGAGCTGCACAGATTGAGCTGTTCTCAGACGTGGAGCAGCTCTATAATGCAGGACACCCAGCGCAGAAGGCCAACTGTCGGAAGGGGAATCAGATAGAAACAGAATATGTCACCGAGAGCCTCTGCTGCTGGCCAGGTCATGATCCGTCACCTGGGAGTGATTGCTTGTCTTCCCTTGGTTCTAATTTTGGGTCAGACACTTTGGGGTGACAGTTGGGTTTGACGTTTTAGCTGTGTTTTCTCATTCCACCAGAAAGTCTGAAGTTGCTGTGATTGTGGTAGGAGAGGGAAGGGGAGGGCATCTGTTGACACCAGGGTTTCTACATATATTTTCTTGAACCCACTCTCCTAAGTACATACTTGGGAAATAAAGTCTCTCTGCATAGAGGGCGAGGGAGGACCTGGAGCTTTCTCTGTTGGTGTCCCTTGGTGCCACCGGGCACGTCTGTCTAGTATGATTTTGGTGTCTTGGACCAGTCATGCTACTCCTCACCTGCCTCCTACTGGATATCTCCCTGCCTGGAGCACGCTCATTCCACAGAAAGGTCCAGAACAACCCCCCAGGTGACTCCTCCCTGGAATCTAGGACCTCACTACTCAGAGTGTGGTCCAGGGAGGCAGCATCAGCACCATGTGGGAGGATGCGAGAAACGCAATGTCTGAGGCCTCCTGCATCAGTCTGCGTTCAGGGGATGCTATCCCTCTGAGAGGGTGAGAAGCACGGAGTGAGAATGCAGCTGGAATGTCACCCCCGCCCTGTCCCTTTGGAGGCCTTCCCTGACCATCACACCCTCCCAAGCAGGGTTCTCCCCTAACCACCACTACTCTATTATCTCCTCCGAGTTTGTTCTCTGCACAGGACTTATTAGGACTTGACATGTCGTCGTACTTTTAGTCTGCACGTTTGTAGTCTCTGAAGCCTCCGCGGGACCATGGCACTTGTCTGGTTTACCTGAGTGTTCTCAGGGCCTGGACCAATGCCAGGTGCATAACTGGAGAGGGTACTTAATAAATATCCCCCCCCCCACCAATGAGTTATTTTTTCAGCTTCACTGAGGTATAACTGACAAATAAAATTGTCAGATGTTTAAGATGCACACTGTGCAGATGTGCTATACATGTACACCCTAAAAGGATCCCCCACATCGAGGTAAGTAAGCTTTTATCACCTCACGTATTTATCTCTTCGTGCAATAAACATCGAATGAATGAGTGAATCAATTACTACAGGACACAAACCTTCCCTCCCTGCCTCTCTATTGATAAATCAATTGATCTCTTTGCCTAGTCTGTCTCTGTGGATTTACTAGAACAAGTCCCCACCAGAGGCGTCAGGGGAAAGGCCTGGGCATCTGGGGTGACAGTTCCCTGCAGGAGCCTACCAACAAGTGCAGGACCCTGAGGAGAGGTTCCATGCACGAGAGGACGGGCCTGATGACGGCCCTGGCACTGGTTGGTTTGACCCTGACCATAGGTCGCTGCAAAAGGATGACAGGAAAGAAGAGAAAGCGAGTCTCTCCGGTAGTTTATGAAGAGTGCTAGTCAAAGGCCAAGGGGATTGAGGGCCCTTTTCAGACTTGAGAGAGATTTAAGAGACCATGTATTAGGGCCAGGGTTTGTTCAGGAGTCTGGGATTATTACCCAGGGTGGCATATGATGGGCATTCAGTACACATTAGCTACACAAATGACCACTGCAGGCCGCATAGCAGAGGACAGCACAGCCAGAGTCTCCTCACTTCTCTTCCTTCTCTCTTTCACTGTCTTTGCCATCTCTCTCCCTTTACTTCCCTACTTTCCCCCTTCTCCCCATCTCTCTCTCCAGCTTGCTAAAGCCTCTTTTTATAGAACGTGTCCAGGAAAGAATTAGTCAAAATCAGGTTTTCCTGCTCTCATCCTTGTTCTAAGAGGAGAGATACAGCAGAGGAAATTTGTCCTCAGAGCATAAGAGAAATTAGGGGACATACTTGTATTATAACTCAATCCTTGGGAATTCTATTGTTTGGAAATTCTACAACAAGTTGTAGAGTATTGCAATGGACATTTCCCAAGAATATTCATTCTTTTTAACTTCAAGGAGTTGAGAAAAGCTAATCAGAAACAATCTAGTTCGCGCTGTTGAGTATAGGACTTGATACACAGTGAATGAAATGTTACTGAACTGATAAGTCTTGGGGAGCAAAAAAATAAGTACGTAGAAAATAATAAAAATATACCCCAATTTTATACCACCCTCACTAAAAAGAAAGGCGCACGTGCACCCAAGAAGGTATATATGATATTTCAAAAAGCCAGCGGTGGATTATCTCTGGATGGTCTTATAGGTGTTCTTTTCTACATTTTCCAGATTTTTCAGAATGACTGTCCACAGTTTCCTCAATTATTAAAAATAAACTGTCATTGTAAAAATATTAAATGTTATTTAAAACAATAACAACACTTCCCAGGTGTACTTTTCTCAGGCCGTGGCCTTGTTCACACCGACGGTTTGCTGCCTGGCTTGCTGGGCCATCTGCCAATCACAGCCCCAGCCCACACAGGCTCAAGACAGTGGCCTGAAGGTCGCAGAGCCCTAGGAAACCTCACTGTACTTTCTAGGAGCATAGTCTGGAACCGATCTTCATTTTGCTTCCCCCGTAGGAATTGTATCCTGTGCATTCCCTACCCACTCCTGACCCCAAACATCCCCCTGCTTCAAAGGAATCACATCAGGGTACAAAATACAGGGTTCAACGATGAGGTGAGGTCCAAGTGCAATGACTTCTCAGGCTTCAGTGCAACCCAAACTCGCCAGGAGAGGCAGGAACAGGATAGATTTTGAAGCGGAAAAAAAATCTAACCCTTCCTTTTCTCATCCTCTTGCTTCACCTGCTTCATAGTCTCTTTCTTTGTATTTTCTTTGCCTCTCTTTTCCTCTCCACCTTCAGATTTCACACTGAAGGTGTGAAATTTTGTACCTGATGTACCTAATATG
The DNA here is from genome assembly GCF_964194185.1 of Rhinolophus hipposideros. NCBI lineage: Eukaryota > Metazoa > Chordata > Mammalia > Chiroptera > Rhinolophidae > Rhinolophus > Rhinolophus hipposideros. The sequence goes on from NC_138069.1 coordinate 36,887,833, forward strand.
TGTCTCCTTGGGTACACACCACCAATAAAATGCATGGTCTTCTTCCCATCCTATAGTGGAGAAGCCTGAGACTCAGAACTGCAAATGGCCCAGGGGACGTCACAGACCCAGTGTGTGAAAGGAGGCGGGCCTCCTGCACATCCTTCCTACTTCACCACCTTCACCACCAAGCTTTCCCTTCCTTCCTCATTCTCCAGCGTCCCCTTCTGATCACATTCCTTTCTTTACCTTTTACACCTTTCTCCTTCTAAGTAACATGAGAAAAGGTAAAATGAACACACAATGCACATAACTGGACTAAGGGCTTTCACACACAGTATCGCAAAAAGTAATTCCAATAATTCAGTGGTATGCATTCACTCAAGTACGTACAGGGATTGGACGGTAACGGTGTGGCCGATATAATCCTAAATGCTCCAAGAGAAGTAAGTTTTTAAAATAAAACCCAATTCCTGTCATCAAGTCACTTAAAGCCTAGTGGAAACTCCCACTGACATTTGTTCTCAAAAGATAAAGAACCTGAGGCTCGGAAGAATTAATTCACCTCCTGAATGTCATAGTTCAAACCCAGAATTGTCCTTTGGCACTCCAGATTCCACGCCTCGTAATGGCACAGAATTCTGGGGAATAGCAGAAAAAAACCAAACATAGACTTCCAGAATCAGCCTTAACCTGTAGCTCTCTGAAAAGGACAGAAAAGAGCCCAGAGGGAGAGTGAGGGAGATGGGAGAGTGGGAGAGGAGAAAAGCAGGGCTTTGGCTCTCATCCGTGTGTATCCCAGGGCAATGAGTCACCAATGAATTCCTTCCTTTTCCAGCTGGGAGGGAACAGCTTCAAGGGGCCCACGGCTTTCAGGCCCGGGTTTGCCCAGGTGGTTGTGTAAACCAGAGAATTACAGGGTGAGGCGTGTTGTTACACACCTGCCTCTTTTCAGCTTTTTTTTGTTTTGTTTTCGGCTTTCACAGCCTCTAGCTAAACAAAGAAGCTTTGCTTCTCATCCTTGGTCTCCCAGCAGAGAGCATTTCAATTCTTTCCGCTGAAAGGAAGACTCCTGCTGACCAGGCCAAAGGAGCAGGGTCAGAGGGGGATCTGCAGCTTTGGGGCCCCACAAGAAGGTGAGGATGATGATGGTCACAACATGTGACACTTACTGGATATTTATGTGTCAAGCCCTGTGCTAAGTGCTGTTCTATTTAACCCACGTGAAAATCGTTCGGTGAGGGAGGTACTAGCGTCATGCGCCAAGGTGTTGAGGGCTAGGAGACACGACAGAACTCGCCAGAGACCCCCACAGTAGGTGACGGATCTAGGATTTGATGGCGGGCAGTCTGGCTCCAGAAACTGCACATGCACCGCTATGTCATACTGCTTCCCTGGACAAAACTGTCAAGCGCATGGTGGGCACTCAGCGAATACTATTAGTGTCCTCTTCTCTTTGTATAACTCCTCTGGGGGAAATTGTTGTTCACAAATCTCCCTTCCTGACCATCGGCCACTCTCCATTCCACCATTCGGCCAACTCTGCGGTCTGTGGTCGGTCAGGTGGGGGAACTAACACCCCCTCCCTTCCAACCCTCTTGTTGCAGATGAGCTTCGGAGTGCTCAGCTGCTGCCCCCAAATGTCACCTTTGTGCTGCAGGTTTTCCCCACCACGCCCAGATGCCCGGGTGACTCTCAAGCACATTAACATTTAAGAACCACTGCTCTAGAGAACACTTGTGCTTTGCTTCTCCGAACAACCATTTATCATATTTCATGGTTTTAAAGACGAAAAACAAAAGCATAAAAAGCCAGGCACCCTGGAGGAGCTGCCGGATAACCTCTGACCTGTGGCTTAGGATGGGAAGGAATGCACAGCTAGCTCCAGGGCTGTGGCTGGCCGCCCCCCACCAGGGCTCCTCTTCCTCCTGGTGTGTGGACTTGTAAATGGCCTGAGGCCAGAGGGGGTTGGACAAGAGAGGGTCCAGTACTGTCACAAATGGCCTGGGCCAGGCCTGGTCAGCCAGGTGCCTGCCACTTACAAGAAAACAATTTTCTCAGGTTGAAGTTTACCTCTTTGTTCTGGAGACCCCCTGGAGGGGTAGATGCCTTTCTCTTTCATAAAACAAGGGTAGGGGGTACTCAGCAGGGTGGGAAGGAGCCTGGGAGGAGAGGAAGAGGGTTTCAGGCCTCGCAGGCAGGGGGCCAGCTGGGCCTCTGCCCCCCAACCTGGGCCAAATCGAGCCAGAGAGACACATAGGTTCATAATTCATCTTAATGAAGGGCCTCTGTAAACCTGCCATGCCCTCGGGTTTCAGCAGGAAGCTCCCGGCCATTTTGCTGACACGGGTCCCCAGTTGTGCAGGTGCTAACGGGCTCTTTCCTCCTGTGGTTTTATGACATGTTTTGGAGTGACTGGATGCTTCACAGCCTTCTTCCATCAGGGCCTTCAAGAATAGGGGATGCTGAACGGAGGGGTCTGCTCTGGGAAGGTCCTAGAAGCCACTAGAAAGTTCACTCAGCAGCACACATCCCTGTTCAGCAGATAGCTAGCGGGGGGCGTGAGTAGTGGGCAGCGGTGCTCGTAGTAGGGGGCTGAATAGAATGCACTATGTTCAAAGCAGCTAAAAACACCCCAAATTTATAAAAAATCCACCCTGCACTGTACTTTTTCACATACACTCACTCTTCACAAAGATAGGCATCATCAGCACAGGTTTTCAGTTGAGAAAACAAAAGCTCAGAGTGGCTAAGTGATTTGCCCAAGGCCACACAGCCAGAGAGCTGCAGAGCCAGCATTTGAACCCAAGCCAGTCTGACTCCAGATCCCACACACCACAACATTTAATAAGTACTGACAAGGTAATATATATTCACCTTCCCTTTCATTTTGCAGATGACACAGACAGAGCTCAGAGAGGCACAGGGATTTGCACAAAGTAACAGAGTAACTGTCCTTAGCTGGAATGGGGGTGGCGATTCCAGCAACCCCATCCTTGAATGGAACACTATGCTAAACAAACCACTGCTTTTCGTGGTTAGTTTAAAACACTCAATCTTTTCTAGCTTTTTTTCTATTTTTCCCACTCCCAACGAAGCTCACAGACCCTGAAGATACAGGGTTCATATTTTATGCTCTGATTTTTTTTTTTTTTAAATCTACAGAGCTTCCAGTTTTAATTTCTGGCCAAAGATCCAGTTAAGCTAATGTTGGAGTAATTATTTTTTTATATTGTATGTATTGTATGTCTCGCTTATTTCCAAAAGAGTAATGAGACTGTTTATTTAAAAAAAAAGTAACACCCAGGCCTCTACCACCCTCTGCACTCCTCAGGGTTGGATGTTTGTCTACTGACTTGCTATACCTACCCCAGTGCCCAGGTTTGGGAAAAGTGTGTGTGTGTGTGCGTGCGTGTGTGTGTGTGTGTGTGTAAAATTAAGTGGCAGATGGGAGAAATGAATGCAACAGGACAATCTGCCATTTAATGTTCAGTTCAGAGTATCCTGGTAACTCTGGAAAAAAGTGAGGAGAGGATAACTCTGGATGTGCCGTTATTTAACCCTTCCTTCCTGTAAGAGGCTGTTTATCTTTCCCCTCTGATCAGGTACCTTCATCAGCAACTGTATGCAATTTCGTACTCCTTTCCGCTAAGTTAAATCCTGCTCCTTTCTTGCCTCAATAACACCATTCACACAGTCATTGATAAATGTGTTGCCAGCAGCTCAAAACAGGGCAAATCCACAATTTGAACTTATCCTTTTTTTTTGAAGGAGACCAAAGTTTTGCCTTTTGCAATATAGATTTTACACTGGTTATTACGAAGCAAAAGAATCAAAAAGATTCTTTAATCCTCCCCCTTTCCTGCCTAAGAGATTCAGAGGGCAAGGCTTGCTCCAGGAAGGAAATCTTAGGATATTTACCTCGGCCTAATTTGAATTAAGTATGGTAGATAGGAAGGCACCAGCAGGGGCCTGTTTACTCATCAACCCCATGTCCCACTGAAGCAAACATTTACCTGCCACTCTTCCTCAACTACCTGTAAATTGCCTACTTCCTTTGAAATCTCAGATTCTTAACCCCCTTTTCTACTTTGTCCAAAATGACATATATACCCAATTTTACTTCACTGCTTATGTGAATTTCCCATGCGCACGTATTAAAATTTTATCTTCTCCTATTAATCTGTCTCTGTTAATTTGATTATTAGCTTAGCTACAAGACCTTAGAAGGTGGAGGAAAAGTTGTTTTTTTTAGCCCCTACATCTTACAGCTCCAAAGCAAATGGAGTGATCAAAGAATCAGATAACCTGATCTTTATCCAATGACTACCACATGTGACATAACTTATCCAAAATAAGAATTTGGCTCCTTTGGTGGCTGGTAAGAAGCACTGTCTCTCAGAACTATTTGGAACCAAGTGGTCACCCCGAAGAGGGAATAGGATACACAAAGGCCCCAAACCAAACTAATCTCATCATTGACACTAGTTCCATATATATAATGTGCATTTGCATTTACCCATCAAATGCATGGTAATCTGGATTCAAGTATATATACACATATATGAGCAGCAGGACGTATATCTGTTCCTTTGATAGATTTATACAAAAAGACTCTCTGGGTTAATTGGGCCCCTCAAGTTTGACTAATCTAAAATCCACCCCCCGCCCCCAAAGCACACATACTGAAAATGAAATGTGGGAAGAAAAGCGATCACCAGCAATCTGAGATTAGAACTTTCAGCAAAAAGGGAATGGTGTGGAGCGCCATGGACATGCCTTAGTTAAACTTAACACAATCCCAAACTGATGAGACCTGGGGTTGCAAACTGGCCAGCAGGAAATTGTCCCTGTGATCTCCTGCTCTTCAAAGGGAGCCTCTCCAGTGTGTTTGTCAGTTTAGAGTTTAATTAGCCATCTCTATGCACTCAATCTGGGCTCAGCAGGGAGGACCAAATACTGTCAGGGCTGGAGTCAGCTGTCACAGGCCTCAGGGAGCACGGAACATTGCTCAGAGCTTGGGGCACCAGGGAGCTGGCATGCCTACCACCCTCCAGGAATTCCTCCTTCCGCTTCCCCGTTTTTAACTCCCCAAGGGGAGACCCAGGATTCTTCTAGTCTGCCTAGCAATTAAAGAATATCCCCCTGGAGCACGACTGGCCCTCCTGGTTCACTCCACCTGCTCACTTAAAACCCCCTCTTCTCCCAAGGGCCCTGTGTCTCACTTCTTTGAGATTTTACTCTCTTCTCTTTAGAGAGCAGTCTCTACCTTACCAGTCTGAACATGCTCATGCTTGGCGTTTGTTCTTTTCCAAATGTGCACTCATCTGGGTGGAAGAATCATAGGAAATAATCCCAGAATCCTCAACTCTTTTGTTTCAATTGTGTGTGTGTGTGTGTGTGTGTGTGTGTGTGTGTGTGTGTGTGTAGGAGTGGAGGTGGTATATTGTAACTCCTTTACTATATAATATCAGAGTCTGCAAACCTGCAGCCCAATCCACCCTTCTTCATACATGCTTTGTTGGTTCACTCCAACATTACTTAGGGGAAAGAAAACTGAAGTTGTGGCTTACATTTTAAAATCGGGGTGTTTCCCACCCAAAAGTTAGATTTCCAGTATATTTTGAAAATAACAAATCAGAGGCAGTTAGCCAGCTGGGTCCACACCTCTGCATGACAAACGCTGTCTTGAGCTGAGCGGTACACCCCTTTCAGGTGGGCAGGCCACTGCATTTGGTTGGGTCGGTAGTGCCTGCTGAGGGGGCGCAGAGGGGCTGAGATCAAAGCTGGTCTAGTTGGCGTCCGCCGGGGAGGCAGGGGCCCCTTTTCCTAAGTCACACAAAGGCTCCCTGTGGGCCAGAGGGGCCTAGCTCCCTCCACTGGCCACCTGACCATGTTCACCCATTCATGCCACCTGCCTCTCCCAGCAGGAGTGTCTAATCCCTGCCACAGACAACAAGAACCTACAGCTATAAACTTTTTACAAGTTCAACAGCACCAACACATCCATTAGATTTCTACCCAGGCTTTAGAGAAAATTCTTACTAGGATGCCATCCAAGTCCAACCTTTGCTAGACCCCAGGTTTCTTGCTTTCTGAAACACAGCCCTGACTTCTGCTCAGGCTTTCGTGCTTTGCGGGGTTCTGGAAAAACACAAAACCTGACTCTCAGAGCCAGAGCAGATCGGCTAGAAACACATGTGGCTTATTACCCCACCGAGTGATAACAAACAAGAAGAGCTGGCGCAACGTGTGGAGCGGCCCGCTGTCTCGGAGGCTGTCAGCAACCTGGGGCTTCCGATTTCACAGCATCTTCGGACCCAGTGAGCAGACCTGGGCAATAAAATGCAAATCATTGCAGCAGCCAATTAATCCCACTGAAATTGCCTCACACAGCAGTAAAACTGCCCCAAGTTATTTTCTCTAGTCTTTCTCTACTCAGATAACCTGCAGAACCTAAAGAACTTTTAATTGTCCAGATCCACCCCAATTCCCCCAATCCAGGCCACAGGCATGGCTGCTTAAACCTTAATGAAAATTAATGAAACGGAAACCAGAAGGAGGTAACTGCTGTGAATCAGAACTGCCTGGTGTCAACACCCAAACCAAACACAAGCTGCCCCAACGCAGCAAGACAGAACCAGTCTTAAAGGGACCAGCAAGAAGTCTGCAACGCTTACCCCGGGCCTAACGCTGATCCACCTTCTCCCTTGTTTCTGGAGTAATGAAAGTCTGCGAATTCATGAAAATTTCTCCTGTGATTTTCACAGCTGGATAGAAAGCATGTCCAGGCTACGAAGGGAAATGACATGGGCATTGCCAGGCGGCACCATCTTGCTCTCTTTCGAAGCGGGCGCAATATTGGCATCTTCGATCTCCAGCTGACTCAGCCACAGGGCACCAGCCTGAAGCCCAGAGAGTTGGCACCAAACTTTTTATCCCACCGTGCTCCCGAAACCCTCTGTCAGAGGCCGTGACTGAGGGAATCGGCTGCCACAGCAAACACAGCAGCCCTACTCTCACGCCCGCGGCGGGTCCACTCCCAGCCACAAGTGTCCTTCAGGAGGACTAGCATCCTAAATAATTGATTCCTATTCACTGTGAGAACGGTCAATGCCAAGGAGCAGGAACACTTTGGTTTCTGAGAGCTTAAGGCCGACTCCCCACTTAGCACAAGAACAAAACATAACGACTTGGGGGAGGGTGAACAGCTCGGGTCAGAACCCAAGAATCCAGTCATATTCTGAGTTCTGAAAGTGTGTTGCCATCATCCCGATCCCTCCCCATGTTCTCTTTCTTCTCCCACCTTACTGTGCTTTCCAGACCACTTACAAATGGGGGCTCCCGTGGCTTTTAAGGTGGGCAATTGAGGCAGGAGGGCAGGGAGGGTCCCTAGATGCCAATATCGATGCCTCTTTACTTTTGCAGAATGCCCGACTCTTTTCTAGGCTGATTGCTCCCCTGATTCTGTAAAGTAGGTAACAAAGGACAGTGGCTTAGATAAGGTGGGAACGAAGCACCTGTACCTCCTAGAGTCGGGGGCTATCTGCCTGGTATTGCTGATGAGGAAGGGCTGCCCTCCCTCCTAAGTTGTCCTCATCTTTGCCAGGGGGTATATGGCACATCTGAAGTTTTGGAAGACACAACATGTGTTACAAAAGGTCCAGCAGCGAGTTTGCAAAATGCTGAGATCCTCACTGCCCTGCGACACCTCTGTCAAAATTTGTTAGAAGTTGTTCTTTGTCACCATCACAACAACAACAAGAAGAACAACAACAAACAATGGGCACTGGAACAGCCAACCCCCAAAGCATCACAGCATAAAACCAGCATTTCTGAACCAGGGATTTCCAACCAGCCCAGACGCGAGCAAGACAGGAGAGATGGGTATAGGGTGGAGGGAGCAGTAATCACAGCACCAAAACCTAGCCCCCTTGCTGGCCACAGCCAGTCTTGTCCATCCTTCACTCTGGCTATCCCTCACTGCCTCTTTGGTGGTTTTGCCCCAGTTGCCAGCATAGTGAATGGCATATAATGGAGACAAATACATATCATTACATTACATTTAGGTTTTATGCCACACCTGATCTTGGACTCCTGATTTAGGATAATATTGCCTACACAATGAGGTTAATACATTCCAATATTTCTACCCTTCTATCCAGACTCTACTCTGCAGGTCTCTCTACCCTGTAATCTGACCCCCACCCTCCACGGTGCTGCAATGGAGACTCTGCTTTAAGAGGCAGAAAACACAGTGTCCCAGTGACAGTTGTGGTCCCACTCTTCCTGCCTATCCTTCCTACCCATAGTCCCTGAAAGGGATGGTGAGCAATGGGAGAAAAAGCACCTCTTCCATGCAGCTTTTCTTTCGAGTCATCCAACTCACAGTGATGGGCCGGGGCAGAGTTTCTGGAGTCCCCTATGTTAATGAGCTAGAAGCCCCGTGGCACAGTGTGTGCAGCGCTTTTCTGAGTAGTTCATGATCGAGGGGATAAGCTACCTTGACGATCACTGAAGCAAGCAGCCTCACTGTGCAGTCATCAGGAGGGAGGGACGGGACTCGTTTCCGGGGAGACAACAGGGAAATGACAAGGCGGGCAGGCTTGATGGAATCCGCGGCTTCCTGGGGGCTGCTCCTCGGCCGACTCTCCTTCTGCCCACAGTGCAACGCAGACATGTGCTAAGCCATGCGGCGAGGCTGAAACGGCCTGACAGCTGGTTATCACTCGGTGCTGTGGGCCCAGTTAGAATCTGCTCACAGATGGCATGAGCCGGACTGAGGGCCTTTTGGAAATCACACTGCCTAAGGCTGACGGCCTGGGGAGGTAAGAGGTTCCAGGCAAATCACTGGGCGGCCCAGAAAAGTGACTCCCAGGTGGGCTGGGTGGGTCAGATCATGGGTTCTAGTTGACCCATGGGGGCAGGAGGTGAGCTGAAGCAGTTGCTAAAGGCCAAGGATGGTGAGCGATACCCATGCAGAGTGGCAGCTTTTCTAGAAAAGGGAAGATGGACCATAGTGCATACGTGCCATTTTATTTATTCCTACTCTACTCACTCCACTCCATTCCTTTCTTTTTTTTTTTTTTTTTTTGTTACCTAAAGTCTCAGGGAGAGGCACAGTCAGTCTGTCTTCCTCTAGAAGTCAAAGTGGCCACTTCCCCAGACTCCTTTGTAACTAGAACAGGCATGTGACCGAGGCTCAGCGAATCAGATACACCAGCCTGAGATTTTGAATCTGAACTTTTAACGAGAAAGCACTAACAGTCAGCATGTCGAAATCTTGCAGGGGTGGTAGCACCGTCCATTTGTGGGACAGCAGTGCCAGAGAAGGCTGTCTGTGTGCAGGGCCAGCACCCAGTCAACACGGGATGTGTTGGCAGAGCCGTGGCCTTCTCTCCATTGTGGCCCTTTGTGGTGCTGATGCGCCAATTGTCCTCGTTCCCGGACCCATCTTGAGCCCAGTTCTTCAGATCTCTAGCAGTTCTGAGACCTGCATGATTTGCTTTCTATAAAAAAATTTGCTTTTTTACCTCGGCCAGCGTGGGTGACCGTTTCTTGGAACTATTAACCTGGCCTGACCCAGAGTGTCTGCTGGCTTATTTCTAAATGGTTAGAGGAAGCGAGAGAAGTTTGCCTTCTTTTATCCAGAGCAGAGCTCTGAAAAGTGATTTACATTTTTTTTTTCTGTCACAGCATAATCGGTTGGATATATTTGTCAAACTTCTTTGAAGTACAAGTGACAGAAACTGGTTTAAGAACAATGACAATTTATTTATAACTTTAAAGTATGGGGGTTAACAGGATCCAGGTACAGCTGGATCTGGTGAGGAAAATAATGTCAAGAATTTCTCTCTCTTGCTTTCCTCTTGACTGGTTTCCTTCGTAGGCAGCTCCTGCTCATGGAGTGGTCTTTGGTTCCTCCAGGCTTGTGTCCTACCAGCTTAGCAATTCCAGTAGGAAAACAAAAAGCTCATTTCCCCCTCAAGGTCCGGCAAAAGCCTGGGACAGACTATAACTGGGTAAAGTCGAGTCTAAGCTGTGGCCAGGGTTGGGCTGGGTGGCGGGGAGGATAGGAGCTGACTGGCCCAGGTCTGGATTGTGCTGTGGGGTCAAGACGATCATTCCGTTCAATGTTCTCAGCTTTTGCTTATGACCCTTGCCCCTCGTTACTCTCACTTCCCCAATTTATGGGAGCTAAAGAGCAACTATGCTTTAATTTTTTTTTCTTTTAGGACAATTAATATATTATTAGTAGAATGTAGTTGCTTGCTCTATTGGTAGTGTCAGATATAAGACAGGCTGTGATCATAAACTGATGTTCCATTCATTTCTCACCTTCCCCAAAAAGAAAAAAAAAAATATTGCAATGCAAGGGAGTAAAAGTGACCTTATTATCGAGTTACCTTGAATCAATGTTAATTTATTAATTTTTAAGGCAGGTAAAATCTATCATTATTTAAAACAAAGTACTTCAAATAGAAGTAGTTACTACCACTTACTACCAGATTACACTATGTTCCCAGTGCTGTTCTAAGCTCTTCCTATCTGTGAACTCATATCATTGGCCTAACATACGATAAAGTAGGGATCTTTATTAATCCCACTTTACAGATGATGAAACTGAGGAATAATAATGGCCCAATAATACAGCTGAGTAATGCTGGAGCCAGGATTTGAATCCAGTAAATCTGTTTTCTGTATTCTTAACTACTATGCTATCCTTCCTCCATTTGTTACTCTGACCTCAAGTATGGAGACCCCAATGAAGTGGTTGCTGTCCCTATTTTACAGATGAGGGCGCTAAGGCTCAAGAAGTTACCCATTTGTTCAAGTTCAAAGAACTAATAATGTCTTTGGGCCAGAATTCAAAGCCGCTGCCCGTAACCACCTCCCAACATACGGCAAAAGCCCTGGGGGCAGAACAGTGTTGGCACCCCGGGATGTAGAGTCATCGACTTAGAACAGAGCTTGCAACGATGTGGATGGACCTAGAGAACATTATGCTACGTGAAGTAAGTCAGTCGGAGAAAGACAAGTACCATATGATCTCACTTATATGTGGAATCTAAAGAACAGAATAAATGAATGAACTAATCAGAAACAGTCTCAGAGATATAGAGAAAAAGTGGGTTGCTAGATGGGAGGGGGGTGGGGATGAGGGGGAAGGTGAGGGGATTAGAAACCACAATCGGTAACTACAAATGGCCACGGGGATACGAAAGTCAATTTGGGGAATGTAATCAATAATGTTGTAAAGATTTTGGGGTATCCGATGGACACTTGTCTTAATTGGGAGTCCACTTCAGGGACGGTGTAGATGCCTGATCACTGCACTGCACAACGGAAGCTGGAGCTGAATAATAATGAATGTCAACTATAATTTTATATATATATAAAAAAATGATCACAAGATATGGAGTACAGCGTAAGGAATAGAGTCAATAGAATTGTAACAGTTATATACCATGTCAGAAGGGTAGTAGGTGGGGGGGCAGTTATCACTTTGTGAGGGACATAAATGTCTAACTATTACATTGTTTTGTACACATGAAACTAATTTAAAAAAAAAGAAAGTACAGAGGTTGGCAAACTATGGTCCATGGGCCAAATCTAGCCTGCCATTGTTTTTATAAATAAAGTTTTATTGGAACACAACCATCCCCATTCATCTACATATTGTCTATGGCTGCTTTCATGTCACAACAGAAGAACTGAGTAGTTGTGACAGAGACCACATGTCCTGCAAATCCTAAAATATTTACTCTCTAACTCTTTACAGAAACAGCTTGCCAAGTGACCCCTGCCTGGAGAGGACCCAGAACGGCTCATGATTCACTGGTTCCACTTTCCCCCACAGGGACCACCGTGGGTGGGGTGGAGAAGGACAACAACAACTGCTTCCCTGCTATCTACTCCCAGAGATGAAGTTTGACAATCATGTCTGCAGCGTTGAAACTTGATTTCCCTATTTCTGCCAAGTGCTCAGAGCCAGGGCACACCCTTGTTCCCTTGTTTCAAACAAGAGCCCCAGATCGGGCCACCTACTCTGTTTCCTCTTGTACAATGTACAACTCCTGCTCATCCCCGGAAGCTCATTTTAGTTCTCCTCCAACTGGGTGGATTTCCTAATGTTAAAAATATGAATGCAGAGTCGTCTCGCCCAAACCACATCTGACTGGCACTTTTACATGTGACAGCAACTGTTTTAGAAACAAGCATTTTTTTCCTCCTAATGCTAAAAACCAAACCCAATTGTCTAGTCAGTTTTATGTAGCCCAACAACTTCTCTGGTCCTCTCCTGCTAGAACATAATGTGAAGAAATTAAAAAATCAGCATGGGGTATAGTCTGAGAGGAGTATCCCCCCACGCCCTGCCCCAAACCCCCAGTTTGGGATGCCGTGGGACCCCAGGGCTCTGGCTAGCCTCACTGTAAGTAACCATGACCTTCCCACGTGCTGCCTCTCTAGAGAGCGGCCCAGTGTGACAACAGGTGTAATGCTTTTGACGTTTACTGTGAATAATGACTTCCCTCCATGCTAGCTGTCTGCTGCCCCTCCCCGACCCTCACCTCCTCCTGCCTGTCACGGGGCCACGTTGGTCACTGTCCTCACTGCCCATGACACCAGTGCCTTTCCAGTCCCATCGTGTGCTCCTCTGCTTGGCATCAGGTTCCGCCCCCATCGTCCCAATATCAGAACCACATCTATAACTCAGTGTTCTGCCCACGAGTCTTACATTCTCTATATAATACTTTTTCAATCAATTTTAATTCAATAAGAAATACATGAACGCATTCTCCTGACATAATGTAAAAGCATTAAGGACAGGGCTGAAGTCTCTATTGACAAAAACCTTCAAGCTCCATTCTTCCTCAACGGCAAGCATTCTTATGTGTTTGTTGCATATTTTTCCAGAGTCCTTTCTACGCATTTGCATATTTACGTATGAACTGGTAGAACATATACAATATGTCTTGCATGTTTTACACAAATGGTAACATCCTCGACTTTCTGTCATTCAACAGTCCCTACTGGAGACTTTTCCATGTGACTCAACATGCGTAGAATGTATTCTTTTGTTCTGCCATAGTATGAATACCACATTCCTCTTCTGACCGACAGTTAGATTTTTCCCAGGGATTTGAAAGGAAAATGATGATGTTCTGAACAGCCTCCTCTATGCCTCCTTGTGACCTTGTGAGTTTCTCCAGGGTAAATTAAATATTGCTTATTGTGTTCTAATTGTTTACAGCAGGGGTTAGCAAATGCTTTCCTGTAAAGGGCCAGGTAGCAAGTATTTTAGGCTCTGCAGGCTAAACGGTCCCTGTCACAACTACTTGACTCTGTGCTTGTGCTTTGAAAGCAGCCATAGACAATGAGTAAATGAATGGGTGTGGCTGTGTCCTAATAAAATTTTATTTACAAAAACAGCCCGTGGGTAGCATTTGGCCCATAGGCCCCAATATGCTGTCCTTTAGTTTGGAGCATAACTTCGAGCTAGACCATTGGTGTTTTATGGGTAATTCTAGACTATTGCACGGAAGCACCAACGATTACTAATATTTACTGAGCCCTTTAGATAGAGGTTCATGCCCACTGCTATGTGCTTTGCCTGCATTACCTCATTTAACCCATTCGACATTCCTATGAAGTAGTCCAATCACTGAGGCTCAGTGATATGAAATAATTCTTTAAGGTCACCAAGCTGATAACTGATGGAGCTGGTCTTCCCCTCCAGGCAGCATGACCCCAGAGCTCGTGTTTTTAGCTACCACTACACCACAATGTCTTCCTCCTCTTAAAGAGAGAAGAGGTAGCATGCAGATGGGTAAAAACGCAGCTAATCAGTAATTTAAGTCCCAGATGGCTCTGACCAATAAGAATCTGATGATTTTGGTGGACCATCTCCCCAGGAATATGCACATTTTATGCACGTTTTGCCTACAATTTCAGTTCATTCGGCGCTATGGAGCAACACCCATAAGCCTCAGGTTAAGATGCCTTACATGCCCCAATGTGGCTGGACATCCATCCGGGGCTGAAACACCACCACCTAACTGCTCTACCCGCAGTATGCACCTACCCTGTCTGCCAGGCTGAGCTCCAGTAGTCTGAACTCCCTTCCCTGGAGAGGGACCCTCCCTTTTCTTCCCCACTTGGTCCAGTCAGTTTGAGAAGTGGCAATAAAGCTGGCTTGTATTTCACCTACTAAAGGATGAAAGGAGGATGGATGGATGAATAGATTGGTGAACAGATAGAGGGAGCAAGTAGATGGAAAAGAGGGAGGAAGGGGAGGAGAGAAGGAATAGAGGGAGGGATGGAGGAAGGGAGGGAGGCAGGGGAGAGGGTGAAAGGTAGGAAGGAAAGAAGAGAAAGGAAGGAAGGAAGGAAGGAAGGAAGGAAGGAAGGAAGGAAGGAAGGAAGGAAGGAAGGAAGGAAGGAAAGAAAGAAAGAAAAGGGAAAGAAAATCCCATTATTAAAAGTATATGCCGCCCCCCCATTTTTAGGTTATACAAACTTTATTTAACACTTCTTGAAGTGTATAGCCTCCTTTCAGAGAACTGCTATATATGCCCTTTTAAAATTGTAGTTATCTATTATCCAATATGCTTTCATCTCTTAGGGACAGTTTGGGGACCCATTAAGACTATCAAGGGCAGACTACCAGGGAGAGGTCTATTCTGCAAGGAAGCAGTTATGGGATAATGTGAGCCTAGCAGCCATGGACAGTTTGGGCCACAGGACATTCTGGGGGGAAGCAGTCAGGTGAAGCGCAGTAGCAGGAGTGCTGTCAATGTGACAGTCGTGTTTTACAGCTCGCTCTGGAGCCCCCAAAGGTCCCTCAATGGTGCTCCCCATCTGCCCTTTGTTAGGTCCAAACCCAGATCCCCAGGCACAACTTGGAGAATCAAGTGCACTTTCCACTCCGTTTCTGCCAACTGGAAAGCTGAGACCTGCCAAAGCCAGAGCTGTTAGAAACATAAGTGGGGTACCCCCAAGGGCCTGAACTAGGGGCCATTCAAAATGTTCTCCTTTTAAAATTTTTGAATGTACTTGACAAGCGCTTACTCTCAGTTTGGGGAAAACCTGTCAGAAGGGATGCCCAGAGCAAAGAAAACCTCTGACTCCGGGCAAGCTGCCCGCACCTTCCCGATGGTTAGTACTGGGCCCCAGCTTGGTTTTATTTCTTTTGGAGAGCTGACTTCTCACACATGATGTTTCATGGGTGGGGGTTCGTTACTCAGTCACAATTTACTCCTTCCCTTTCCATGGAGTCAAGTGACCAAGTGTCTTTCTTCCTCTACAAAGAACCTCATCTTTTGAAACATGGGCCCCCCTGCCCAAACCACGCCCAGGTGCATGAAGCACATGCTCTCTGGACATGCAACTGGTAACTACACGCAATCCTAGGCACCTTTGGCCTGAGTGTGAATCCATCCAGTGTGGACGCAGAAGCTTTTCTTCCCTGAGCCCAGAGACTCAGGAGACGATTCTGAGGACATTCAACCAGAACATGAACAAACGCTGGTAGGATCCCACTTCCCCGTGGATTCGCTGTCTATTGTTCCACACATCACGTGAGTCTAGTTTGAGATATTTGCAGCTCTGATAATCTGGAAAGGGAGACGCTGCACATAGCTTGGTGGACACGAAACAGCTCAGCAAGCAAACACAACAGCGCAAGTGGATGAGGTTGACATGCCCACCTACAAACGCGTCCAACGATGTATGAGTTACATGTGGACGGCTTCTGACAAAGACGTCATTTGAAATCTTAGATGTCTACGCTGCTGCACCGGGTCATTACAATGGACAATTGTTCGCGCACAAGCAGCAGAATTCACATATTCCCAACCTGTCTGTACTTTTCCCCTCTCAAAGGGGCATTTCTTGAGAAGTCAGAGGAATTCTGCTGATTACATCTCCAGCGCAGCCACATTCCAGGAGGTGGGAGGGTTGCACACCTGGGCAGGGAGGAGAAGGCCAGAGAGCTGAGCTCTGAGGTCAGCTCTCAGATGTCGGCCCTCTCCTAGCAGCACAGGAGCTCAGGGCCTGCTCCCAGCAGCCTGGTGAAGGTTCCATAAATCGGCCACCTCTGTTGGACCTTCTCCAGAGATGGCTTGGAGACTTAAGGAAGCATCTTCTCCCACCTCACCCCTTCTCCCCAGTCTTCTGCCATCTCATCTATGGACTGTCCTTTCTTGTTTCTGGAATTCACTGATCAGCGGAATGTGCCTTTCAGATTATATAGCTTGTGTTTGCACGAAACAGGTGATGTTTTTGGGTGCAGCAGCACCCAAAGACAGTGGCCTGGACACACCAGGCTGGAAGGAAGGATTCAGAGTACTGCTGGGGGCCGTTCTTATCCTTGTGTTTATGTGATGGCTAATTTTATGCGCCAACTTGACTGTCTATGAGTACCCAGACCAGGATTATTTCTGGGTGTCTGGGAGGCTGTTGCCGATGAGATTAGCATTTGAATCCATGGACGCGGTAAAGTAGACTGCACGGTGAGTGGGCATCATCCAATGTGCTGAAGGCCTGACTAGAACCACAGGGGGAAGGAGGAATCACCTTTTTCTGCCTCACTGATAGAGCTGGGGAAAATCATCTCATCTTCTCCTGCCCTAAAACTGAGGTTTATACCATTGACTCCCCTGGTTCTCAGGGAACTAGTTTCAGACTGAATCACACCACCGATTTTCCTGGGTCTCCAGCTTGCACATGGCAAATCATGGGACTTCTCAGCCTCCATAACTGTACGAGCCAATTCCTTATAATAAATCACATCTATCTATCTATCTATCTCCCTCCCTCCCTCCCTCCCTCCCTCCTTCCCTCCCTCCCTCCCTCCCTCCCTCCATTGGTTCCGTTGCTATGGAGAACCCTGAGTAACTTGTATGACTTGTTCATCATCCACTCAATCATTTGTCATTTCTTAATCCAATCAATTCTTCCTTCCTCCCAGGTTTCCTCCTTTACATGTGCAATTACTAGACACTGGGGATACAAATATAATAATAATAAAATAATCATTAACATGTTCTGAGCGCCTACTGAGCACCCTTCATAAGGTTGAATATTTTCTAGACATGACGCCATTTTATTCTCACAATAACTTCTGGATGAGTATGCTTATTAGCCCTGTTTTAAAAGCCCAGATGTAAAACTGATCCTCTACGTGGGTCACAGCTATGAAGTGCTAGAGCTGAGGTTGAAATCCAAGGTAGTCTGACGGCACAGCCCAGCCTCGTGCAAACGGTGACCATGTCCTGACGCAGAACCTTGCTCCTTGCCTCGACCTGAGTGTGCTCACAGTGCAGGAGGCGAGGTGGCCAGGTCATGTGGGGTCTGCAATGTGGTGTGACAAGTGCTACTGGAGGAGTAAGTGTGCTAAGTCCTAACCCTGCCTGAGGGGAGGGGAGAGGGGACGAGAAGGTGAGCCCTGGAGGCACGTGGGACTGTTGCCAGCTGGGAGAGAAAGGTCCAGGCCCACATGCTGGGTTTACCTAAACAAAGGCCTCCCGACCATGAGCCACACGGCACTTTCTTCCCTGGGGAGCAGGTGTCAGAAAGACGACTGGCCTTTAGCTTGGGACGCCTTCTTCTGTTTCACCTCCTCTTATCTAATCCCCCTGTCAAGCTCTCCTCTGGCACCCCGAAAGCCTGGGATGCAGTGATAACACAGAGCAGCCAGCACTGGCCCATGGAAGCAGGGAGGGGCAGGCCCGGAGCAGAGCCAAGCCGAGTGCGGGATCCAGTCCAAAGCAAGAGGAGCCAAGGGAGAATGGACAGTGTGGGATCCCGCTAGGCCCAAGGAGACTGACACACACTGCTGGTCAGACAGGGAGGAGAGGGCTGCACAACACTCTGGACTTAACCCCTGGGTTCAGGACTCGTGGCGTCATATGAAGCTTGGGAACTTGGGTCAACCCCCCCGAAATAGGTGAGCCTCAGTGTACCTATTAGTTAAATAGGGAATATGATATCCACTTCGCAGGGTTGGTGCAGACACACAGGAAGAGGTGGCAAGAAATTGCTTTGCAACAAAGGCAGGTAAGGTTCTCTGCAATGTATGGGAGTCAGGAATATGGGCCCATGATCTCACCTAGGCAGAGAGGAAGGGTATCCCAACAAATGATGTGTGAGGTCCCTTCTGATGCTGCATCACTCCTTCAGACACTGAGGGTGGGGAGGACAGGGGTACAAAGATGCCAAAACCATGATCCATACCCTTCATCAGGACCATCTGCCACTGAGCATCTATCCCTGAGCCTGTGGTGGAGCGAAAGGCTGGAGCAGACAGAGGCCTTCCATCTTCCAGGCTCCTTGGCTAATTCCAGGCACTCTATCCTCACTAATGGGCCCTGCGACACCTCAAGGTTGAGGAGCAGGCTGACTCATCCGTCAGTGTTCTCCATGTTCATTGGAGGACGACAAGTTGACACAGGGAAATCCCATTCATCAGTGAAGCCTGCTGGCAAGCAAATGCTAGTTGCTGCCTCTCCAAACGTCCTCCTGTGTTTTAAACAAACAGCCCAGCGTGGGGAGCCAGAGGGAAAGTTGACAACTGGAGCCTTCCTCCCTGGTGCTCGTCCTGGCGGACTGGTTTTGACTTCTGTTTGTTTTGACAAAGGAAAAGTTCGTATCAAGCATTCATTCCCATCCCAAGTCCCATGGCTATCTGAAGTCAGTGTTTTCACTTTGATGATCTAAGGGGGTAATTGAAAACTGGTTATCACCTTCCAAGAAGAAAACCATGAACGTGAGCATCAAGGGACAATGAGAATTTGGTTCTGCTGGCACAGAAAACAGCCAACTAACGTCCCAAGGTCATTACTGAGCTCTTAAATGGTCCCTCTTCACAGGGAGAACCTTGGCAGAATCATGAGGCGGGTGAAGTTTGTTTGTAATGACTGAGTACCCTCTACGCCTCCTACCATGGAAACTTGCTCTTGGGGCCAGTCCCTGAACTCACTCACATTGAAGTGTGACATGAGATTAAATTCTTCTCCCGCACACACGATATGATAGAGATCTAAGGTGTCACTACTAGAATGGGGTCTTAGACTTCCAGACATCTGCCACAGAGACTCCTTGGTCACCTTGACCAACCTTTCCTTCTTCATTTCCTTCTTCAATTCATTCTTCACAAAGCAGCTAGAGAAACAGTCATTTCTCTGCTAAAAACCTCTCAATGGTCTTGAATCACTTTCAAGAAAAACGCCGGATGATCTGCAACTCCTTTTGTCTCTGGCCTCAACACCTGAGTGCCGCCATTGCTCCTGCTGTGGCAAACCATTCTCTAAATTCATTCTGCTTCCCTTAACACAGGGCCTTTGCACGTGCTATTATGCCCTCTGCTTAGAGCATCTTTCATCTTCTCCACTTGGCTAACCTGTGCAACCTTCACAACTTAGCTGAAGGCCTTCCCTAACACCCTCACTACCCCAAACTGCATAACCCTATGGCTTTACCTCTGTCCTAGCACTTAACGTCCAGCACTGCAGTTTTCCACTTACACATTCATCTTCCCCAGTAGACTCTGAGCTCCTTAAGTGACGCGACCCACGTCTTATTCACGGCTATCCTGTCTCCTACCAGTGAATATTGATTATATGAATGAATCCTATGTTCTGGAAGGCAGCCAACTTTCCCAGTAGCCCTCAAAAATGTTCTCCATTGTCTATGTTGAGGTGGCTATAAAAGGGAGTATGTGTGTTGGGGTGGGGGTGAGAACTGGGGATCATATGCCCTGTATGATGCAGACGGTTGAAATCACCTCCAGCAAATTTGAGACTACTGCTGCCCCATCTTCAGTTATTTGGATTATTTTAAATAGGAAGGTATGTAGACAATCATGCATATACGTGTGTATACACATACACACCTCCCCACACCAAACTTGGCCCTTAGGTCACATATTAGGGCTCTCCAGAGAAACAGAACCAATAAGAGATTTTATGTGTGCGTGTGTGTGTGTGTGTGTGTGTGTGTTTCCCCGAAAATAAGACCTAGCCGGACAATCAGCTCTAATATGTCTTCTGGAGCAAAACTTAATGTAAGACCCTGTCTTATGTAACATAATATACTTATATAATATAATATAATGTAAGATCAGATCTTATATTAATTTTTGCTCCAAAAGACGCATTAGAGCTGATTGTCCCGCTAGGTCTTATTGTCGGGGAAACACGGTATATAAAAATATGAAACATCCTATTATATATACATATTACATGTATATAAATGTGTATCACACACACACACACACACACACACACACACACACACACACACACACAGATTTATTATATGGAGGCTGCCACGTCCAGAACCTGCAGAGCTGATGTCTCAGGGCCAGTCCAAAGGCAGACAGGCTGTATAGAACCAGGAAGAGTCAATGTACCAGTTCCAAGACTGTCAGGCAGGAGAATCTTTCTTACTCAGGGGAGGTCAGCCTTTTTGTTTGATTCGGGCCTTCAGTGATTGAATGAGGCCCGCCCACGTTACAGAGGGCAATCTGCTTTACTCAGTCTACTGATTTAAATGTTCATCTAATCTCAAAATACCCTGACCTAAATACCCAGCCTAACGTTTGCCCAATTTCTGGGCACCTCTTGGCCCAGTGAAGTTGATGAAATTAACCGTAACAGGTCACTTTTGTTCCAAATCAATGGATTTCAAAGATGTTTTCATACTTCAGGAAACTTCTTTTTCTTCAAACAGCATCTTCCCCACAACTCTAACATGATGATGACCAAGGCAATAATAAACAGAAGCAGTACAATATGAGGGATTATGTCCAGGTCCTAATCGTACTGCTTACACGCATCAGTTCACCGACTCTTCATAGCAATCCTGTGAAATAGGTCCTATTCTTCTTCTTCCCATTTACACAGGTGGGACGTGGGGGCTGAGAAGGTCGGATAACATGTTAGAAGTCACACAGCTCATAAGCAGTGGGGGCTGCATTTGAAACCAAGGAATAGGACTTTTTCCTTAGCATGTCAGACATGTTTGAAACAGACAAACCAAGCCTGCACTATTGGGAGTGGAGGTGCGGCCCCCTTCTCCCAGCAGGGTCCCTGGACGTGGAGTCTCTGAGTAGGGGTTTGAGAAGCCCTGGCTCAGGTGGTCCTGAGTCTGTGAGGACAACCAAGCCAAGGATATGTGAGCTTGTGGCCTCCAGCTCAAGAAAGGCCAACTCTGCCTGGCGAGTTTTAGAGCAAGTGGCTCTGAGTCTCCTGAGTCGTCCCTTGGGCCAGGGCCAGTAGCGTATGTGGAGAGTGAGACCTCTTTCCTACTCTGGGCCATTCCTTTTCCACTGGCAAAACACAGGGATTAAATTACACACCGTCCCCAGGGTCCCCACGCTGTGACTGGGCGATGGCAGGGCCTGCCCCTTCTCGGCCTGATGGAAGGAATCGCCTGCAGCCAGCAACACAGGAGCTTTCTGAAAGCATGCCCTGGTGCCCCCTCCCCTCTTGTCCCCCCTCTGGCCAGGGGCAGGCCGCACAGGCCTGGGGCTGGCCATCCTGCCCAGAAGCCTGGACTCCCAGCCTTTGTCTCTCACCAGCATGGAGAGTTGTGAGACCAAGGAGAGAGTGAACCATGGCTGGCCCTGCAGCCCACCCCCGCCACCAGAGTGGATCTGCCACTGGCTGCTCCGTGCTAGGGTTTCCTCAAGCCCGGTCTGTGAACTCCGGAGTCACTCGTTAGCAGGGCTGGCTACGACTTGTCAGGGATCCTGTTACTCCCGCATCCAGTTCCAAAAACAATACGCCGCCTGATATATTAACCCTGATTAAATTGGCCCACAACATGCTTTTCACTTAATTCACCTATTTTTCTTCTTGCCTCTCCTTCTTTCGGCTCCACCCCTCAAAGCTCAGTTGGGAAATACCCCACATTTGCTCTGAAGGTGGGCCCCCTGCTGAGAGGTGTACCCATGAAGCCAGGCCAGCAAGGAGACAAAGCTGGGGAATCACCTGCCTGTTGTGTGTTTTTACATCTAAGCTTCAATTAGGGGAAAGGCCCGCAGAGCAAATGTGTGAGAAATAAATAAGCCTGTGCAGAAACAGAGAAGAGGGAGTGCACGCCCGGCTCCATCATACTTTTCCATTTCCTCATGTATATTTTTCCTGACATCTTTACGTAGGGTAATTCTGATGAGGTTTTCACCTGTCAGAATGAAAAGGCTTTGCAAATTTCACACAGGGGCGCTATTTAGTCTGAAATCAAAGACCCACTGAACGCCTGTGAGGAGCTTCACCTCCACCAATGGATCGGCGGTCAGCTTTCTCCGCGGTCACTGAGCACGTGACCTTCGGCCACGCTTGGAGCCTCGTCACCTTCTCCTGGTCACGCGCTTCGGTGAGTTTTCCTTGTATTTTGGAGGGGGCACTTCAGGAAACCGTTCATCCCCTTGTCCCGTCTCCTGGCAACCAGGGAGCCCTCTGGGAACCACACAAGCATATCACAGGCCGGTGGTGGTCAAAACTCGGCAGCTCCAAGGACAAGTCGCCCGGCAGAAAAGGAAGAAAACCACAGAGGTTTCCCAGTTTCCCGGAGCTGGGCTAATGGGTCCGGCACTGGAGCCTGCCCTCGGACGTGTGCCCTTCCCAAATGCGGGAGACATTTTGAAAGCAGCATGCAACAACATTTTAATGTCAAGAGAAGAATTAGTGTCTCAGAAAAGCCTCAAGTATGATCACATGTGATTGTTTTATAGGTGCTGGCACAGGGTCAGGGAAAAATGGGTTTTTAATACCAAATCTTTCCATTTCTTTTTGTTTCCCTGTGATTTGTGGGCTCTATGAGTGGCAGGTTTCTGGCAGATCCACAATTTCGATTTCCCCTTTGTTTTCTCACGCTCGTGGAGTTCAGGGTTTCTTTTCTTTAACTTTTTTCCCCCATGCATCACAAATACTGTTTAATAGGGTGGGGGCGGTTTTCTCCCTTCCCCTCCCCCCCCCAGAGATACATCGTTTGGATAAACCGCATATAAAGTTAACCTCTCTCCAAAGAAACATTAAGGATTCTAATGCACGTATATGTACATGCTCACACAGATTGAGAAAGCTTTTCTTTTTTCTTTTAAACTAAGGAGATACCCAGTACCTAAAACTCCTTGCCCCATCTTTGCCCCCATGGGAAAGCTGTTTTCAGGCAAAGGAATGCAGGAGAGCCATACTCGGCTGTGCTGAGAATACTCTCCCTTGGCCTCCCAAAGGCATGACGAGTGTTCCTGAGACTGGGGACACCTTCTGGGTACACAACAGCCTCAGGAGGGCATTAGGACTGTGAAGGGAAGACTTAGCCACCAGCTAATGCCCTTCAAGGTCATTCTTGGATGAACCAACATGTTCCAGAGCAGGAAGTAGAAAGAATAGGATTCAGAGATCCGAGTCAGCAGCCTTGGGTTTGTATAGAATGCAGAGGTCCAGAAGACTTTTAAACAGACAGACGTGTTTTAGAAAAATCCCTCTGGCTGCAGTATGTAGCGGAGACCACAGAGCGACCAGTGCTGGGACTATTACAATAGTATGAGTGAGGGACGATGAGGGTCTAGACAAGGGTGGGAAAGGGCAGGAGAGACAGCGGAACTCAATGGAAATTTCTGTCAAATGAACTCTTCTCCTTAGCATCGCCAGTGCAAAGTGCTTTTCCTGATGTGATCACCTTGGCAGTCATTTCAATGTTAACAAATGTTGCATCAACATGCAAACTACTGTTTTAAAAATGACCAGTTTTGAGTGCAGCCATCATCTTCTCCCCGCTGCTGTACTGTTTCTGACCTCTTCATTCGTTGTGTCAGTCCTGAGCCTCCCCCATTCCTGATGCTACGTGTCCCATCACCTCCTCTCTGTCTCCCGGCAGCACGTCAAGGCATTGCCACACGCACTGACAATGTACTGGCTTGATTTCTAGGTCATGTCAAAATGACCCAGTGTTAAAATAGCTAGGTCAAAATATCACCCATTCCGGTGCTGAACTTCAACATAAGCAACAGTCCTTTAGCTTTTGCAGATAAACCCTCAACAGAGAAAGCTGGGGAGACAGCCATTCCCTGTAGAAAGCGGTCTCCAGAACCTCTAGCCAAACTCAGCTTCCCTGTGCATTCCAAGGTCACACGCATCTCGAGATAAGCTGCAGGAGCAGGTGAGATGCTGCCAAAAGTATCAGAGGAGGCAGCACCTGTCGGCCCCCTCATCCAGGGCTGCCCGCCCTGTGCAGGAAATGGTCCCCACTGGTGTCCTTGCAGCCACTTCAGCCAGGCCTTCGTTTGCTTCTAATTAGTGCTGAGCAGGGCACGCAGTTCTGCCTCCTCACGGCTGCCCATATGGCTGGACCTCGCTCCTCACTGCTGCTGCACAGGTGAATGACTCTGTCTGTCTCCCTTTCTCTTTTTCATACATCAACCCTGCAGCTCCCACTCCTCCCGGCTCAAGCTTGCATTCCAAACCCAAAGGTGGTGGGGGGCGAACAGGGTAGAAAATTAAGCTTCCCTCTCACACGTTACAGACCTGAATGCCCTTGTTGGCTTTATTTAATCTCCTATGAGCTGTGGCATACGTACTTCCCTGATGCTAAGCAGTGTAACGCTGGGCTTTCCTTCCAAGTAGATATGGGTTTGACAGTTCTGAAGGCTTGAAAAAAGCTGGTATGACTCTAAGCTGTGTGCCTTGAATGTGGTAAGAGGGCTGGTTGGGTTTCTGTGTGAGATAGCCTCTCCTAAGGGGTGATGGCCCCAGGCAGGAGGCCTGGCGGGGCTCTTCAGGATGACAAACGGGAGGCCTTGTACGTCGTGATCGCAAGGAGCCCGGGAAGCAGGCGGGCTTAGCGTCTTTCACTCTGTCTGTTTGGGTCTGGCCATCTGATTTCAGACCGAGCAAGAACCACCCCCAGGCCCTCTTCTCTCCAGCCCAACCCACCTCCTTTCAGTTCCTCCAAACTGTCCCACTCCCGGGACTGTGCCCACACTGTCTTGTGCCCCTTGACGTGGCTGGCTTTCCTTCTTCCTCCTATTTCACTCAAGAATCCCAGCTTCAGGGGGTGCCTTCCCCAACATCAATGACCAGCTCAAATGCCACATCTGTGGGTTCCCCCATCACCATGTTGTACCCACTCTTCACATCATTACAGAAATGGAATCACATGTCATTTCCACTTCTGTGCATGCCACTTCAGCCCATACCCGTGTCCCCCAGCGAGGGCAGGCACGCTGCCTATTTTCACCCCAGGGCCCCGCACCAGGGTCTGGCCCTGAGTAGGCACTCAGTGAATGCCTGTGGGATAAGTGGGAGGTCAGGAGTTCTCCAGAAAGCGAGCACAGGTGCTCCCTGGCCTCTGTGCTACACAGGTGCAGTGGCGGAGAAGGGTCTTCAGAGTCAGACAACCTGAGTGCAAGTCCTAGCCCTGACCCTTGGATGCTGGTGTCGCTACATTTGAGAACACATTTTCATCAGACCCAGAGACGGCTGGCAGACCATGCTCCAAGGGCCAACGGTACAGCAGGCCAACGGGAGCCGTCCGACCACTGGTCTAAAGTCCAGAGGGCATTCGCAGAACAATAAATGTTCCTCAAGACTAGGGAAGAAGCCGGGTGGAGAAGTGGTCGAAGCAGGAGAAGGGCTCAGGCCGCAGAGGGCTTGGCTCCATTACTGTGGGAGCGAGTAATGGCGGCTTTAGCCACCAGGGATGGTGGGGGGCATTGTAATTCCTGAGGTCTGAGGGGTGTATAAAGTGGTGGCTGTGCCGAGGACCCTGCCTCGTGTTCTTAGGGGGTGGAGCAGCAGTTGAGAAGGCAGGGCTTCTACATGTCAGGCTGTCAGAGGGGAGATGTCCGAAGACCTCCCCAGTGAAAGTGTCCTCCCGCCTCACTGCACACTCTAGCTACTCTGACAGCAGAAGCTCCAGAGGGTAAGTGGTGGGTCTGTCTTGTTCTCCACTGTGTCCCCAGCACCGAGAACAGTGCCTGAGACAGAGTGGGTGCTCCGTCAATCCTGCCTGAGTGCAAGAGTAGGCAGTTGGTGACCTCACCTGGTTCTCTTTCAGGCCTCTGTGGGAGACAGACTCTAAAGTGACCCTTGATGATTCTCTGCCAGTCGGTGTCCACGTCCTTGAGTGCTCTGTCCCCTTGCGTGAGGGTGGGACCTGTGACTTGCTTCTAACCAACAGAATAAGAAAAGGCGATGGAATGTCATTCCTGTGAGTCAGTTCAGTTCTATAGCAAAGGTAGCTCCTGTGATGACTTTGTTACTCGGCAGAAGTGACGGGTGGTCACTGCTGAGATTCCTCTGGTGGCACAAAACGTCCTAGTAGACTGGAGAGAAGGTGTCCTTGTAGGCATGATGAAATGTGCGTGGCATGTTGAGGAAGCCCACTTGAAAAGAGCGCAGGAGGCCTCTAGGACGTGAGGGAGGCCTCTAGCCCATGGCCAACAAAAAGGAGGACAGCTGTGTGTCCTACCACCACAAAGAAAGGAATTCTTCCAGCATCCAAAGGAGCTTGGATGTGGATTCTTCCACAGTCGGGCCTGCAGATAAAAATGCAGTCCAGCTGACACTGGGAGTGCAGCCTTGTGAAACCCTGAGCAGAGGCGCCAGTCAAGCTGTGCCCGGACTCCTGATCACATACACTGTGAGACAGTAAATGTGTGGTGTTTTAAGCCTCTAAGTTTATAGTAATTTGTTATGCAATAATAGGAAACTAACGCAGCCTCCAGGCCTTTAATCACACTGTTCCTCCATCTGGAAAGGAGGGACAAGGGGACTCTCCTGAGACAAAGTTTAGGCACCACCTCCTCCAGGAAGCCTTCTCTATTTCACTGTGTCCCCACCTTAAGGGTCCCTTATCTGTGCTCCTACAGAACTCCCTATGTTTGCTCTGTAATAACACTCTTGGAACTGTACTGTCATTTTCTGTTTGGATGTTGATTTTACTTACTAGGCCCTGTACTCTGCCATTGCCGAAGCCCTGCCTTTCTGTTTGTTTGTTTTCTTCCCTTTCCCTTACATTAGGCAGTTGTAGAGAGCCCACAGTGGGCCAGGGAGCGCGCTAGTTGCCAGGACATAAAGACAAACCACAGCAGCAGCATGAAGATCCTGTTCCTATTGCATGGAGTAACTGATCTAATAACAAAACGACACTTCAATCCCAGAATCACACACACTCACACCCAGGGCATACGGCTGTGGGTAAATGCCAGGAAGGTGCTATAAAGACAACGACGGTTGATGTGACCTTGTGAGGGAGGTCAGGGAAGGCTGCTTGAGAAAGGGACGTTTAGGGTGACAATACGAAGGACGAGCAGAGGCGAGGTGAGGAATGGCCTAGGCAGAGGGGCAGGTGACATAAAGGCTAGATAGGGGAAGGATGCCAGCAAATGTGGACAGCTGAAGAAAAGCCGGTGAGACTGCAGCAGAGAGAGGCAGCGTGGGGTATGAAGACTGGTAAGGTCTCTCGCAAAGCCCATGCAGCCCACCACAGACCGTGTTCAACTCTGACCCACTGCGTGGGCACCGGAGGGCTTCAAACACAACAGTGACATAATGCAGTGCAAACTGAGATGACTACCCTGAGACGTGGATGGGTTGGAAGGCGGCGTGGTGTAAAACGGCTGTAGGCAAACCAGTGAGGGTGCTATTGCAGTGGTCCAGGTGGGAAATAATGTAGCTTGGTGCTAGGGGCTGAACCTTGTCCCCCCTCAGGGTGCTATTGCAGTAGTCCAGGTGGGAAATAATGTAGCTTGGTGTTAGGGGCTGAACCTTGTCCCCCAAAAGATGTTAAAATCCTAAGCCCTGGTATCTGTGAATGTGAGCCTATTTGGAAATAGGGTCTTTGCAGATGATAAAGGTAAGCCAAGGTCATTAGCACGGGCCCAAATCCAATACGATTGTCCAAAAGACAAAACCTGGATGTGGAGACAGACACGCCCAGAGGGAAAACGATGTGAAGACACAGGGAGAATGCCACCTACAACCCAAGGAATGCCGGGAGCCAGGGGAGAGCAATGGAATGGATTCTCCCTCAGAGCCCTCGCAAGGAGCCAGCCCCGCTGATATACTAGCCTCCAGCTGGGAAACAATACATTTCTGTTACTTTAACACGCACAGCTTGTGGTCCTTTGTTAGGCCAGCCCTAGCAAACTAAAACACTTGGTTTAGGGCAGGAGTCAGCAAACTTTTTCTTAAAAGGGCCAGATATAAATATTTTTGGCTTTGGGGCCATAACGTCCCTGTTGCAAAGGAACTGTGATAATGTGAAAGCAGCCATGGACAGCAGGTAAACAAGTGGGCATGACTGTGTGCCAATAAAACAGGCAGCAGGCCAGATGTGGCCCATGGGCCAGAACTTCTGGGCTCGGGCTCTAGGCGATGGTGGTGCAGATGAAAGAAGGGGGTGGTGTGTGAGATACCCAGGTCTGCACCTTGGGCCTCCCTTACGTCCAGTTCAGACTGGGCTCTAGCCCAGCGCTCGCTATGCACTGAATTCATGAAGTGAACTCCCAGTGGACTGAAGGTCATTTTGGCCCAGGGGCTTGCTACCCGGTTTTCAGCGTGTCTCTCAGCTCTGGCAGGCTGATGTCTGCGGACTGGGAAGGACAGCCATTTATTCTGTGTTTAGCATGGCTTGTTACAAAGTGGGTGCCCAGGCCTGTAGGCTCAGGGGGTGTGGGAGAGGCACAGGGTCTGTGCACAGTAGCTGCCTTTGTCCCGACACAAGGCACAATGCAGCCCTTGCTCAGTGACCGCGTCCTGATGCTGGTGACAGTGGTGGTGACAGCAAGCCGCGGCCTCCGCGAGGTCCCTGCAGTTGGTGGGAAGAGCTCGGCTTTGGAGTCCGAAATCCTGGGTGCGCTGCAGATTCACTGTCTGACCTTGGGCAGTTACTGAAGTAGGCTCTTGGAGTCTCTCTTTTCTCTCCTTCGATGTGGAGAAAGCAGAGCGCTGGCCACACCACAGACCTTCATGAAGGTTCAGTTTCTGCCCTTTCCCTCAGGGGGCTCGGGGCCCACCATCTCAGGTTCAAAGCCTCTCTGCAATCACTAACTGGGTGACCTTGGGGGACTCACTTTACCTCAGTGCCCTCATCTGTAGAATGGGAATCATGTAGATACAGTGAACCTTCTCTGGTCGTTGCCCAGGTCTGTTCTCCACCCTCGGCCCTTCTCTGAGCCCTGGGCAGGCTGACTCAGAAGACACCATCACCATCACCATCCCCTCTGATTCCGGCTGGGTGGGGCCAGTGGGACTCACGGGCAGCAGTACAGAGGTCTGACCATGTGTCCCCTGGCTCCTCTCTGCTGGGCTGTGGCCTGGAACTGCTGAGTTCTGGTACCTAAAGCCACAGCTCCCGTGGGGCGGCCCTTCTCCCATGGCTACTGTCCCCACCTCATTCTGGTAACTGTTCCTTCTGCTTCTCCCTCGGCCTATGGGTGGACCTGACTTCTCATAGGTACTACCTCCCCATGCTTAAGCATCACTCAATGACACTTAAAACCCACCTGTATCTTTTGTAAATATCCCCTTCCTTAAGCTCTATTTTTAATTGTGGTAAAATACACATAACATAACATTTACCATTTCAATCATTTTGAAGAGTACAGGTTAATAGCATTAAATAGATTCACACTGTTGTGCAAACACTACCACCAGCCATCTCCAGAACTCTTCATCTTGCAAAACCAAAACTCTGAATCCATTAAACATTAAGTCTCCTGGTAACCACTATTCTACTCTGTATGATTTTTCTACTTATGATACGTCATCTAAGTGGAATCATACAGTATTTGTCTTTTGTGACTGGTTTATTTCACTTAGCATAATTATTCTCAAGGCTCATCCATGTTGTAGCATGTGTTAGAATTTCCTTCCTTTTTAAGGCTGAACAATATTCTACTGTATGTGTAGACCCCATGTTGTATATCCATTCATCTGTCGATGGACATTTGAGTTGCTCCTACCTTTTGGCTGTTGTGAATAATGCTGCTATGAACACGGGGGTACACGTATTCTTCAACCCTCTTTAATTATCCCTTCAAGGGGTCCAACGGGTTTCTACCAAGACACTCACAGATGTATAATGGGCATATACGTTGTTTCGGGTAATTGACTTAATATGTGTACAGCAGAACAGCTCTGGACACCTGGCAGGTACGTGACAAATGCCCGCCACTGCTGTGACTAGGAAGGTGCCTGTGGGTGGCAGAGACGGGGTGGCAGACAGCCACATCTGGAGCACCAGCTACCTACCTTCCCTAGCTGAGTTAGGCTGGGACAACATGACGCCTCCTAGGGAGTGGGGTGTGACTGGAACGGGCCACCCCCTCTAAAGCCCCTCTCCCATCTGCCCATCAACACCCCTCCCATCCAATGTTTTATGCTTTCTCCCTTTCTGGGGCTCGACACCCAACCTGTAAGATCCTGGGTGCCGCATGTTAAAGATGGCAGAGCCGCTATCAGCCTGGGTCCCCCCATATGTGGAGGAGAGGTAGGTGCTAGTATTGCCATCCATGTTTTATAGGTGATAAAATCAGGAGATTTGGCAACGTTTGCAGTGAATGGCAGAGCCTAGATTTGAACCCCAGCACACGGTCTGGCCCAGGGTCCAGCCCTGAGCACTGCTGTACACCGTGTCTGTCAAACAGGAACGAGGCCTTGTATTTAGGTTTTCCTTTCCCAGACAAGCCCCAGAGCCAGTCTAAACTCAGGATTGCTCTGGTGGAAGTCCATGGAGGTGACCGCTGCACCGAAGTGTCCTGGATGTTCCAGTTCATTGCGTTTCCTTCCCAGTGGGGCACACGGGGCGGGGGGGACAGATCAGTGCTCGCAGTAGCCTCCTGGTCACCTCTGTCTTGCTCGGTGGTGCTCTTTTCTCCTAGAGCTGGTGGCCTACTCTAACCACTCGGAAGTAGATTGGAGAAAGAGGGGTGCTCCCCGGCTCCACGGCAGCAAAGTCGGGATTACCTGCTGACATTACAGCTGGCAGTCTCTGGCTGCTGGCAACCTTTAAAAGAGAACATGCTGGCAATTTTCCAGCTAAATTCTCCCAATTAGGCAGTTAGAGAAACATTATCCACCCCAGGATAAAGCTGATGAAATGGAGAAGCAAGGCTGGGGGAAAAGGGGTGCTAATCTGTCTGTGTTGGGCCCACAGCCCAGAGCATGTATTTTCCAGGGGTTCTCTGTGTGCATGGAAAGGCATGTGCAGGGGACTGACGAGCTGCCTCGGGGGAAGTACGTGATCTGTCCATCTCAGCCACTAATAGGGCCCCATCTTTCTAAGCTGGGAACACAAAAGAGTCTCGGAAATCCCAAAGCACTCCCAGCTCTGGTCCGGACTTAGTGGCTGAAGGGGGACAGAAGAACAGAATTACAGAAAGTTAGAGGCAGAGGAAGCTTCTCTTCCCCACCCCAATTAGACTTCATGTCGGGACTGGGGAAACTGAGGGTCACCGAGTCCAAGATGTGACGTGGGTCAGCATTCCCGAGCATTTCACCACAGCGATTCTCAAAATTCCACAGCTGCCTCATCAGCGGAGCCTTTCCTGAGTGTAGGTACTGTACACCCATCATCACATGAATTCTACAAAAAAGGGAGGTGGGTCCTCCTGTTCTTTCCTATTTACACCTGAGAAAACAGACTTAGTGACACGTACAAAATCCAGGCCAATGGTTCCAGGCATAGTCCAAGCCCAAGTCCATCCCTCTGAACGGCCCTGGGTCCTGTTACCAGACTTCTATTCAACACTCATCTATTGAATGAGAATGACAATAATAATAGTGAACTGAGCGCCACGCCAAGGGCCTAACCCAAAATATCTCATTTAATCCTTACAACGACTTCTGTCACATGAGTCATCACTCCCCCCACTTTGCGAATGAGGAAACTCTGGACCAGAGACATGAAGGAACTTGCCCAGGCCTGCACACTGGGAGGGGAGACAGGCCTCAGTCCTCCTGACTCGGCCAGGGCTCCTGACGTCCACGTCAGCCCAGCTCTAATCTGACGAGGCCCATGCAGCACAGCAGGCACAGGGGGGCGCGCAGGGCGGGGGCCAGAGGCAGAGAGCAGCCCCTGCCCTCCAGGCAGCCATTCCATAAACAGTGGAAAATAAGGTCCTGGCCTGAAAGTGCTGAAGGACAAGAAAGACAGAGCTACAGAGAGATATACAGAGAGATACAGAGAGAGATAGATAGACATAGAGAAAGAGAGATAGTGATGATAGATAGATAGATAGATAGATAGATAGATAGATAGATAGATAGATAGACAGACAGACACCCCCTGGGGTTGGAGCTCTCAGGAGGGTCTGAGAGGGGTGTGAATTTGAATGGGGCATTACTGCAGGGCAGTCCAGCCAAGGGAGGCCATTCTGAGTGGAGAGGTGTGTGGTAAGACAGGTGTCTGAGGGACCATGAGCTCCCTGGCTTGGTTTCCACAGAAGAGGAGTGGGACATGAGGCCATAAACATGGTTCGGGACCATGCTGTATGGCTGTGTAGGGATTCAGATGTCAGACACAGAGGTAAGACTTCACCCCAGGGAAATGTGGAGCTATTGAATGTTCAAGGGCAAGGTGCCGAGACATTGCTCTAGGATCAATGACCTGGTTACGTGTCCAGGATCATTTGAGGAGGGACAGAGTAGAAGCCCAAAGACACTGATAATGGAATGGGGGGGCAGTGGGGGCGTAAAGGCTATCCTGACAGAATATGGTGGCTGATTGCAAAAATATAAGCAACCAGGACTATTACCATCACTGATAAGATGATGGTTAATGTGCATGATCTTTCACTTAATTACATTTCCTTTGGCCACAAATACTTCTTTCCCTCAACAAAATGTTGAGGTCGGAGGGAAAACCAGGCTAATCAAGCCTGCAGTATGAGAAGAGGCTCCAAGTGCTTGGCACCCACGCTGGAGAAAAGTCCTCAAGCGTGAAACAGCCTCCTGTCCTCGGATTCCCACGGCAATCACGGCCTGATTGTTTACACGGAATCTAATAAAAAGCAAAAGGTAGCTGACTTGTTGAGGTTTTCCTGGGCCAGCCTCAAAGGCCATGAAGCCTTTCAGATTTATATACGCCTTCAGGGAGGCAGCGTCCTCACGGCCCCTTCATTCTCACAACATCCGGGAGCTGGAGGACCCTCAGCCAGGAACACAGCACATCAGAAGCTGCCCTTGGTCCAGAAGGAACATGGCTTCCTATGAGGAATGGAGGAGATGGGTAGGGGAGGAGGGCAGTCCCTCTTGATTAATTAAGGACGGCGTGAAAGGGAAGGCACCAACAAGCGTGTGTGTGCCTGGTCTGTCCTAGGGCACCAATAAAAATAAAGAAAACACTGCTTACAAACTGCCAGGATACATAACTTCACAATGGACTTACAGTCTATAAAAAGTGCAACTCTGCCCTGCCTCAGGGAGCTGGGAGAGCCAAACCGGAAGTGAGTGAACAGAGCTCTCGTGAAATGACTTCCTGGACGCAACTCTTCATCACTGGGCCATTCACAGCAATTACCCTGGACAGTCTCCCCAGCCCTCCTTCCTCTGCACCCGCCCCCCCCCGACCTTCTCCCAGCCCAATTTTGCAAGCCATGGATATGTTTCATTGGGGCTTGGCTCACGTCTGCCAGGAAAAGCAAATTCGGGCCAGAAATAGTGAAATTTGGACACGATGGCAGAGCCAAGCTGCTGCCAACCTGAACTTCACCTCAAGTTTGATGTGGGAGGAGGAATGGAGGATTTCTACCACCACTGATGGGCAGTGTTAGCCAGAGTTCTGTTTGTTTAAAACATCTTACCCAACCCACGGCCAAGGTTCCCGCTCCCTGGAGATGTCTGACGAATCCTATTCCATGCCAACCAAAGGTCTCCCTTCTCAAGAGAACTCTCTTGTTCTCCTACAAGGTAAGCGCTAAATATTGGCAGTGAAGTCAGAACTAGATTGAACAGATTTGAAAACTCTGGGTTCCTTTCCCTTGTCCATTTACAGTAAATAGCACTTTATTACACTTCAGAGTGTTTTAAGCATGAATTGGCATAACAAGAAAAAGCCACTCTGATACAAGCTCATAGTTCTTTGATTCCATGATGCATGCTTTCCACTTTAATATTTTTGCAATGTGTACCTTTCCAATGTGTATGCATAATAGTCTTTATTCCCTCAACAATTTCTGTTAGACAGGTTGTGTGACGCGTTCAGTAAAGTCTTCAGTGCAGGACATTTGTGTGCTGGGGGAGGACCGTTTGGCAGACGGCACTAAGACCACACATTGGTCTTCTTTGAGTTTGTTTCCCCTGTAATAGTGCCTGGAGTTGCCTCTGACCTGAATGCTCTCTTAAGTCTTTGAGGGTTCCTCGACCTTGGAAAGGCCATGTGAGACTAAGAAGGAAAAGGAGAATTTGGAGTTAGTGGTTTTGCCCTGCTCTCTTGAAATCCTAGGCAAGACCAGGCCAAGACCAGGCTGTTAGCCCAGGAGAACTGGGTCAAGGAGCAGAAGGTAGAGGTATAAGATACAGCCTCCCAAATGGTCTGCTCTGATCTCTAGAGGAGAGATTGCCCAGGTCTGGGGGAGTTAGGACCTTTGACATCACAAGGAGATGAAACTTGGTGTTTTTAAAGGAGAGGGAGACTCATTTGGCAACTGCAGGAATACGTTTATGTGCAAACCTGCCACTCTGCTAGTGACTTGGACAGCAGGGAACATTCTAGACACATTTTCACCCGAATGGCATTTATGACATTCTTCAGTTTGTTTCTGCCCTTCAGGACATATCCCATGACATTCAAGTCCCAGAAAACAGATTGAAGTTTCATGAATTATTTTTTAAGGATCTGCGTGGTATTCTGAGTTTCTAAACTACCATTTCTGAGCACTCACGATATACCGGGAACCATATTAAAAGTACGCTACAAGACTTTATATTTATTCCTGTGTTAAAACGTCCCCCAGGCCCCACTGCCAGTTAGTGCTAAAGCTCATATTTAAGCGCAAGTCCGTCTTGATCAAGATCCCACACTCGTCCACTCGCCCTCGAAGCTGGGGCTGCCTCTGCAGCTATGAAAGCATCCGAGCCGGTGCCTGTGGAAGTCAAGGCGCTGGCTGATCCGCAGCAAAGGTCTCCCAGTTCCACCAGGACAGACTTGCTCAGCCTCACAGATGATCCCTGGAACTGATCCCAAACTCAATCTCCCACAGGAACCTGTCCTCTCCTAGGGAATAGTGCCCACCATGGAATGAGTTTCCCATATTCGTGATAAAGGCACAAAACCTCGTTATGTTGTTAATGATTAGAAACTGTTATCATGCTGTTTAATGCCGCCCTTGTGAAAAACAATCATTAACCCAGTAGGAAGACCCAAGGCAATGAAACAGTGATGGATCAATCTCAAAGGAATTGTCAGGTGATGTTTATTTCGTGAGAACTGGAGGGAACCAAAGACACGATCATTTCCCTTGACACTGATGTTCTGTCCAACCTGCGGGCAGCAGCAGCAGTCAGAGCCCATCCACACCCCATTTCAGGTGTACAGTCGGCAAATCCTCACGCAGGGGCAGCAGGAAAGGGATGGGGGGTGTCTTTGGCTGACCACCCAACCTTGGTACGCTGCCTCTGTAGGTTTCCCATCTTTCCTCCAATCTCAACATCTACTTTCTCAAGATCGAGTGCTCACCTGAGTTGCTAATTAAGTAATCTCCTTGTTCCTCTGACTTGGATGGTTCTCCTGCAGCATTGCCAAGTGGAAATGGCTCTTAATTATGTCAACTCATGAAACCACACCAAAAACAGCCTTATCAGAACACTCATTTGTCATATTATGTAAAGAAGGAAAAAAAATCAGCTAACTGATGAGAGACCCTTAAAAGCCCTTTTCAACATAAAGCTCTTCGCAGCTGCACCTCTCTTCAGCTTCCAAAACCAGCCTTGGATCTGGCTGTTTAAAACCCTACTCCATGTGCAGGAACAGAATAGAACCAAGAAGGAGACCTTAAGTAGCAATGTAAAGAGAGTGCTACCTTTCTTTCTATTTAAAATTAGACTTAATTTGATCTTTCAAGAAACACAATGACCACAGATATAAATGCAGAACACTCGGTTTGGGGGTGATGGCATAACACATCCTCATACCTGCTCTGGGAACACATGCTTTGGAGAAATCTTATGGAAGGGAAGTGATTTCTGTCTAATGCCACCCATCAGAGTTCTACTCCTGGCCCAGGAGGAGAGAGAAAGTGATGTGACAATAGAAACAGAGAGAGATTTAAACACTACCCTGCTTCTTGGAAGGTGGACAAAGGGGCCATGAGCCAAGCAATGAAGGCGGCCTCTAGAACCTGCAAAAGGCAAGGAAACAGATTCCCCCCTAGAGCCTCTAGAGGGAGTGTGTGGCCCTGCCAACATCTTGATTTCAGCCCATTAAAATCCACTTAGTGGGGAAGAGGGGAAGAGGGGAAGTAGAACAGGATAAAGGGGGTCAAATATATGGTGACAGAAGATTTGATTTTGGGTGGTGAACATACAATGCAATGCATAGTTGATGTATTACAGAATTATACACTTGAAACCTATATAATTTTATTAACCAATGCCACCCCAATAAATGTAATAAAAAATAAACTTAAAAGATCTGATGGGTGGTTTACCTGCCTCTGACCCACCACCACAACTCAGCCTCCAGCCATCCCCGTTCTCCCTATTTCAATGTTCCCGGGTCTGATCCTAGTGTTTCAGTCTAAGGGTCACTATAGGATCCTCTCCTGTCACCCTAGCCTCCATTCCTTAGGAATTTTCCGTGAGATCTCTTACTTCTTAGAACTACTCACTATACTGTATTTCCCCCTATTTAGCAATAAGGGAGCTAAGATTGGAGAGGTAGTAACTTGCCCAAATCGACATAGATACTAAGTGTGGAGCCAGGATTATAATCCAGGTCTGTCCAACTCCAAAGTCCGTCTTCTTAGGACTGTTCAGCATGGCCGTTCTCATGACCCAGCCCTGTGGGAGACCCGAGCTGGCGCAGAGCCTGGTCTCTTAACTCCAATGGCTCAGAATGAGCTTCAGGTTCTCCACTACCTACATTCTTCTCATGAGAATCAAAACTGACTTAATCTCTACCTGATTTCATTCTAGAGAGAACAAGGTTAAATCTAAGTTCTAGACTGACATCCTTTGTATAGCTTTGGTGTAGCTTTGTAGAGCTTTAGACTCATCAACCACAGTGATGCAAAAAATACCCCTCACCCCTGTGGACTTGGGTCTCTGTCTGAAACGCCTGACTCTTCTACAGGGAGACTGTCCTATGACCTTGAGGGCCTGTCTGTCCCAACCGCTGACTGACACGCAGGCCGTCAATGTCCTGTCAATGTCCAGTCTTCAGAACTGAAAGGGCTAGATTTTCCTAATCAACCAATGTACAAAGGGCCATTCATCTCAACATCCCTTTGCTGCTCTGTACAGTAGTATCTGCCATTTCGCTTTCCACTGCTGCAGTTACCCTTGGACAACCATGGTTCAAAATTATGAAGTGGAAACTCCCAGAAATAAATAATTCATCAGTTTTAAATTGTGCATCGTTCTTAGTAGTATAATGAAATGTCACACCGTCCCTCTCCGTCCTACCCAGGACGTGCAGCATCCCTTTACCCAGCATGCCCACGCTGGACGTGCTCCCCACCCTTAGTCACTTTGTAACCATCTAGGTTAACAGGCGGACTGTGGCATTGTCACAGAGCTTCTGTTCAAGGACCCTCATTTTACTTCATAATGGCCCTAAAGCCACTCACATGACTTTTATTACAGCAGATTGTCCTAACTGTTCAGTTTTATCCTTAGTTATTGTGGGTAACTTCTTACTGTGCCTACTTGATAAAATAAACTTTGTCATAGATGTGTATGTGTAGGAAAAAGCATCGTGTATATATAGTTAGCACTGCCGGTGCTTTCAGGCATCCACAGGGGTCTTAGAACGTGTCCCCCACAGATGACGTGGTGACTATATTTACATTTGGAGCATTTGTGTGAGGTGAACACAATCTCATCATTAACATGTTTTAAAACCCCTGTGTTGGTAAAAATTGGAGGTACTTATTCTGCGAAGAGGGGGGTACCAATCATCATTTCTTTCTGGTTTGCAGGCTTTTCCTGTGAATAATGTTTCTCTAAGGCACGCTTAGCTAGCGGCTCCATTCACAAAGCCACGGGTTTTACGGCAGGAAGGACCCCTCGTGAGGAACGGGAGATGGTAATATCAAGGACCGTGAAATACCTGAGCGGCCGTGTTTCCTAGTCTGGTACTTCTCCTGCAGCACACATCACCACCTGACACTCCCATTCCACTGATTTCTCTGAGGATTCTAGAGCTGCACATAAGCTGTCTAGGGACACTGCCTCTGTTTACCAAATGGTGGGTCTTTCACTAACGTGGGGTTGACTTCTTGTTGCTTTGCACTGAGTGGAGAGTGGGCAGTTGACCCTCTTGGTCCCAGACTGCCCTGCAGATAATACTGCTCCTACCTCCTGCCTCATGATGGGCTATGTGTGAGCGACCAGAAAGGAGGGTGCTCTGAAATAGAACCCCAAGTGAAGGCTGCCCCAGGATCATCAGCAGCACAGGCAGAGGGCATTACACACTCAGACAACACAAGCCAAGGTCTCAGGCCACACTTGCATGAGGAGAAACAAGGATAACTATTTGGTTGTTCATTAAACTGTGATTATCCCAACCCTGAAATTAAAACAGGGCCACCCCAGTCTCTGGGGACAGGGGACCTATTTCTGGCACATGGCTGCCCTTTGTATATGCATTAAAACCCTAGGCTCAGGTAACCCAGCGTCCTCTGGGCTCCTCACAGCTTTTCTGTGACTTGAGGAAAGCATTCTAGGAGCCATTTGGTCCATTATTTCATGCTTATTGGATAGCTCATGCTCTCTCTGGTAGGCTACCTCAGTTTCTCCAAACTGAACAAAGGTGAGACCATACAAAGAGATGTAGATTGAAAAGAGGATGAAGTAATTTGACCATCTTCTATGCTAGAGCACAGCCACATGGTCACAGGCCACTGGTGACACCTTCACCACCCCCTGGAATTACGAAGGTAGCTTACATCCTACTGGCACCGGGGGGTTACTTGGGTCTTTCATTGGGCAGTATCTGTTATTGACATTTCAAAGTCCAATCTGAAAAACCTATTCTATTCCCAGGAAATATGGAGTTAAGCACATATAAAGAATAGCAAGGCCCAAAGAAGCTGGTTATTGTGAAGAACCCTTGAAATTCACCTACCTCTACAGAAAGCCATTCCTAAAATCTGAACCTGAGAATAAAGAATCCTGCTACATTTACACTGGGAAATAATTCCCCTTTGTAATGTAATATAGTGGTTATATGAAATGGTCAAAATGATTAACATGGAGAGAGAGAGCAAGTGAGAGAGAGAGAGAGAGAGAGAGAGAGAGAGCGAGCACTGCAGCAAGAAAATCCATTGTCACTGTGAATTAGAAAAAGGCATCTCTTCTGCGAAGGTAAGTTAGAAAAAGTTTCCCTTTCCTCTGGGAAGACATAGTCCAGGGATGGTTTGGCAAGTGGATCAAGAGATGGATTTCAGACCTTACTCATCTCTTCTAAACCATCACAATCCTAGACAAAAGATAGTTGGATTTGAATATTGATATAAGTAGAGGTTGCTAGAACTAGAATAATTGTAAGTCATCAGGAAAAAGAAAACACTTTGGAAAACAGAAAAACTCCAAGGAAAAACAATCACCACTAATGTCACCTTGAGAAACAACGGTTATCTCTGGTATAATGTTGTCCATTCTTTTCCAAATGCATATGTAGAGAGAATTCCAACACGGTATGTCCTGTACCTACTGTTTTATGGCCTTTGCTTTTGGCCTGTTACATCCTGCCCATCTTTGCACATGAGCTGAAACATATCCTCAAGTATTACCTGCAGTAGCCATGCACATTCCCTGGAACTCTAATGCATTTGGCCAAGCCCGTAGTGGAACTTCAGGTTAACTGGGTTGCTGAATTCTTGTCTTAGCCACCTGCTTGCCATGAAAAGTCATCTGGCTGGAAACAGAAGCAAAGGGAACAGCAAGCCGCCAAGTCTGAATGCAGCTATGTCCGTGAAACTCCCTGCTTTGGGAGCATATTTGCAGGGCAAGCTAAGTCCTTGCTGCTCCTTTCTGACTTGCGGTGAAGGCTTATCTCGCCTCCCACTGGCCACCCACCCTCCACCATTAGGCACATTCCTGGCTTCCACACTCATAGAGCCAGATGCCATTGCTGGAATCCGCTGACAAGCGGCAGCTGGCTGAAACTGAGACAGCTTGTTCTGCAGCCCGCTCCCTGCAGAACATCCCCCTTCAACATGGTTTTTTCCCCAAAGCAGAGAGAGGACGGATAAGAACGTGACTCCCATTTGTGCCTGGGTACCATCTAATTCCTGCCAACAAATGCATTCCTTCCATACCTGTCCATCAGCTTGAGAGCAACAAGGCCTGGGAACAGGGGCTCACATTTCCTGAGCAAAGTTCTTTATCTTTCCTCAGGTGGAGATGAAACCAGCTTGCTAAGAGATAAGATGTGCTTCTAGCCTGGCTGTTGGAAGAGCGTGCCAACCAGTGTCCCAGAGTTCACACTTCTCAGGGACTTCATTTTGGAGAACTTGCTTTTGAGCTCATCTCATGACAACACGTTTGCATTAGGACCCACTGAGAAAAGGGGCCCCACAGGAATATAGCAGGAGATACTGCATTTAACCATAGAAAGACAATGAGGCCACGCCAGATTGCAGCTCTCCAATGGTGCATACACAGTTTGATCGCAAAGGACCTTGTAGGAATATCTTTCCATGCTAGAGACCGTGATACATTTTTATTTACAGCTTTTTTAAATTAAAAAATGATCCACTTTGGACATCCTATTTATGTTCCAAAGTGAATTGTTCCCCTGCTCTGAACAATTGAAAAGCAACCACACATAAAGGAGAGACAGAAAGAAGGAGAGCAGGAGAGGGAGAGAGGAAGAGGAACAAGGGGAAAGAGGGAGGAAAGAAGGGAGAAAGAGGGAGAAAGAGAGAGAGAGAGAGAGAAAGAGGGAGAGAGAGAGAGATAAGACTCATTCAGGGAACACCATGCTGCTAAACATATTTTTAGTGATACTCAGAGCCTTCGTCTCTTTTATTACCAGTGAACCAAACATGTTAGCATAAGAGAAACAACCGTGATTCAAAGCCAAGGGACTTTAGTGGTGACATGGTGAAAAGCATAGCCTGGGCCAGATGACCCTCTCAAATGACATCATGGCTGACACAGAGTGCTGCCTTTCACACGCGCTCCGTATCAGCTTTGCTCAGACATAGGCTCTGCTCTCCTGACACGGTGATATCAACTACTGCGGTGCCGGGGGCCAGCGGGAAAGCTGGAGATGCATGAACCTGACAGTGTGTGTACAGCTTTCCTCTGCGGAGACTGGGCGGTGGGCCCTGAGGGGTGCGAGACCCTTGGTGACAGGAGGCAGCATGGGCTGCAGGTTGCTGGCAGACGAGGACCGCCTCAGGCCTTGTCCTGGGTGGCCCGGATTTTCTCCCTAACTCAACCCAATGACCCCGTGACCCATGAGTCACTACTGATATCCACCAGGAGTCGTCAAGACTTCAGGACCCACACAATTACAATGAAATGTCTGCCTCGACTTCAATGATTCAGTGATTTATACAAAATGCTCCTCTGACAAATGACCGTGGCGTCATCGCCAGAGCTAGTCTGAGACTTACTCCTGCGGCCTTCAGTCACAGGGGCTAAGAGGCAGACATTCATTCCTCCAACCCCATTGGGAAACCACTTCAAGATGGCGTCTCTCACGACTGCTCATCAGCACAAAATGGAAAACGTCAAACGAAAACCTTTTGTGTGAGGCTACGATTGACGAGTAGGACCCGAAGGGCAGAGTGATACAATCAGAAACTTTCCTCTCCAACACAGACGACGGCAAAATGGGCATGGTCCTTTAAACCGCTGGAGACAGCATCCAGACCGCACTTTCCATTCTTATCAGAAATTTGAGGGTATTTCAATTGTTAAAGGGAGGCAGCAGCAATAAGACCCATGAGCACCAGCCAGCTCATCAAAATGGTTCGCTCACACACAGAGACAATGCTTTAGTTTTGCCTCCTGGGCTCAAATCAAATGTCCCTCAAATTGAATGTGGAGTGGCCGACTTTCTTTAAAATCAAAACAGCTTAGTTAGAAAAACAAAACTGGAGGTAGGTAGTCAGCGTTGAACCATCAAGCCTCTGGTGGAAAGAGATTTCAAAAGGGGTTATGTAACTCTCTTCTCAGCCCAATCATGAGCCACCTGCTGTTCTGGACCGGAGGGCAGTTCTGGCCTTGCTCAGCATCTTATCTTCACAGCTGCTAAGAATGCTTCACACACAGACTTACGTGAACGTAGGAATGAATAAGTGAATAAATGAATGAGGCAGAACTTTAGTTGTTGTGGCTAACTCAAAGTTTAAGGCCAGAGAGCAAGCAGTGACGTAGGACAGGGTTAGAAAATTCAGCATTATTATTTGGTTTCCATAGAGCTCTAATAAAATGCATTCCCCCTCTACCCCAAAATGCATCAAAAGCCTTACAAATGTTTATAATCTGAGGTCTAATAACCCCACATCTAGGACTCTAGTTTATAGAAATAATCTGATATGTAAGGGGAAGAGAGCTTTATTTCTCTCAGCATTGAAAATTAACCAAATGTATCATAGAATGATTAACTAAAGATTTAAATGAGAAACAATTTTGTATTTATTTAATACTATGTTTCCCTGAAAATAAGACCTAGACCCTGAAAATAAGACCAGACCATCAGCTCTAATGCGTGTTTTGGAGCAAAAATTAATATAAGAGATTATAATCCCTCGGTAAGCTGCTTGTCCAACGAAACCTACCATTTGCCATACTCTGCAATCATCTGGCCCCTTTAGTCTCAAGACAAAATATCGTTCTCTTGTTTCCCTGTGTCCTCGCACCAGGAGAGCACCCAGGCAGCAGTGTCAAAAAGATGCCCCTTTCTGACGGGCTAAAATGTCAATTTCTCATAACTGCTGGGACCTACAAAACTCTAACTATCAGGTGAGTTGGCAATGGCTCTCCAAATTCTTGATATTACCTTGTTTGGACATTTGTCATAAACTAGACTAAATCAAGGACTCAGCACACTGATTGTCGAGGTCATCAAAAACAAGGGAAGATTGAGAAGAGGTCACAGTCAGAGGAGACATGACAACTAAATGCAAGAGGGTGACCTGAACAGGATCCTGGAACAGGGAGGACATTAATGGAAAAAACTGGTGACATCCAAATAAAGTCTGGTGTTTAATAGTACATACATGTCAGCTTCTTACTTTGGCAAACATACCATCCTAACAGAAGATGTAAATAAGAATGACAAAGCAGTGTACGTGGATGAGAGGTTCATAGATGTTCTCTGTGCTACCTCTGAAACTTTTCTGTGAATCTAAAGTTATTCCTAAATAACAACAAGAACAACAACAACAATAATAATAAGTCAAGGCCTCCAAAGAGAATTAAGATGAGCAATGGTAATTATCATTACGCTTGCTGAATACTGGCAAACCAGAAATCCTGTTGAAATGTTAGAAAGAGTGTTAGAACTACAGAGAGAAGATTTGATTCCAAACTCCCTGCTCTTTTCAGTGGGTACCTAGGTAAGTCCTTAAATTTACAGAACTTCAGTTTCCTCACCTGTGACATGTAAGGAGCAACACTTGTTTGATAGATTTGTTGCAAGTATCATGATGAAAGCATCAGGAGGATGGGAGGTATTAATACAGTTCATTCCAGCTATAACCCTGGTGTCTAAAACAGCCCCACACAAAGTAGCTCCCTGGCAAATGTTTGTTACATGAGTGAATATATGAAAAGAGTTCAAAATGGCACTTCACCT
Source organism: Rhinolophus hipposideros (assembly GCF_964194185.1). Taxonomy (NCBI): domain Eukaryota; kingdom Metazoa; phylum Chordata; class Mammalia; order Chiroptera; family Rhinolophidae; genus Rhinolophus; species Rhinolophus hipposideros. Next base: position 36,931,798 of record NC_138069.1, read on the forward strand.
CAATATGTTGTTGCTATGGTAGCAATATCAAAACCTTATTAATCCTATTGAAAATAACTTGGAATATGGGGGAGAGAGAATGCATGATGGTATATGAAAGTGAAACACTACAAAACAGTTAAAACAAATCAACTAGATTGAGATGCATCACCACCACTGGAATTCAATATCATGATGAATAAAAAATAGTAAGTTATGGAAGAGTATATGCAGTATGATATTGTTTACGTAAAACGTTTGCAAGGTTGCCAACCGTATATGGCAACCAAAAGGGTGCCATGTATCGTTTATAGATACTAATTTATGTGGTGGAAAAAATCAAGAAAGTGGTCATCTTGGGGAAAGAGCAGAATGACTGAAGATGGAAGACTGCCCATCCCCTTTGAGGCAGTTCAGGCCATAGGAGCAAAGAGCCTCTGGCGTGTAAACAATGTAACCATTGATGATTCCAAGGTTGAGTTTAGCTGGCCTGTAAACAGCATTAATTATCTGCTATTATGTTATTTAGTTGCTAAGGAACAAAGAAGCACAAATTAAAACCGTGTAGTTTAGAGAACTCTGCCATGGGAAGTACTGGTTGTAAACTGCATGCCTGCAATTGGTTGGCACAGTGGTTTTCAAAGTGGAGTTCCTGGGCCGGCAGCATCAAGATTGCCTGGGAGCTTGATAAAAATGCAAATTCTCAGGCCCCGCCCCAAATCCATTCTGGGGGTGGGGCCTAGAAATAGGGATTTTAGGAAGCCCTGCAGATGATTTTGATACTTATTCCAGAAGAGAACCGCCGGTGAGTAGTCTGCCAGATTTGAATGGTTCTTGCCCTGCTGAGCCATTACTGAATCCCTTTATCTCTGACTTAGTGTCTTCAACTCTTTAAATATGGATCAGGTACAAACGATCTTTAGATTCTTTTCCAATTCTACAAGTTTACGATCATATACCAACCTATAAGAGTGTAAGGCTAATTCATACCTTTCCAAGTCGGAAAACAAAGATCACCCGTCTACTTCTCTGTAGCTTAGCTACCCCCAAACTACCCATAATCCAGTTCCCCTTTGTCTTCTGCTACTGTTGAGATGAGCAAACTAAAATCTGCTCTCTCCCCACTGCCCTTGCAGCTAGGCACACCCACGTGACACAGAGCTGGCCAATGAGATGTGAGTGGAAGAGTCTCCTTCCTAAATGTAAAGCACAGCCTAGAAGGAAGCAGGCCTTTCACAGGCTCACTTCTGTGGAGCAGCCTTCTCGTGAACATGAAGATAAACGTCACATGGGAAGGCCGGAGACCCAGGAAGGCAGAAGGTGCCTGGGACTTTGATGTCATCCTGGAACAGCCAAGCACCATCTCTGTTCTGCCTCCTTTAGGACTCAAAAGCCCGTGTTTCCTTAAGCCGCTCCCTCATTCTTCTGTCCCTGCAGCTGAGTGCACTCCTCCTGTGGGATGTAACTCTATGTGCCCTGCTCACATTAGGCTCTACGGAAAGCCTGCGGATGATGACAGAGGAGGGAGAGGAAGCAGAGGAGAAAGAAGAGGAGAAGCAGGACGGGAGGGTTAAAGGGACACGGGTGGGATTCCTGAGGTTGGCATTCCTAAAAGGAGTAAGCTTTGAGCAAGTTGGTAGTGAGAAAGGCCTAGAAGAGAGGGGGAAAAAGGCATGCGAAACCTGTATTTATACGAGAAACTTTATTACAGCCATTAAAACACGGGTTTCATGTGCTGGCTACACATATTTTAATGCACACTAAAATGAATACGTGACTTTGAAAATAAAAATATATATCGGTCCATGTGCCACCAAAAATCATCTTGTGAAGCCACAGAGGTCTGCCTGGCGCTTGGGGAGCGCTGACTTGTGCAAATTCCTGGCCAGAGGGTTTCGGCTTTTGGTCTGAAACAGCAAAAGCAACCTGGAACGATCCAGAACTAAGGCTGCTTGAACTTAGCGGGAAGCACGCCTTCTCGAGAAGCACACTCTGTACCAAGCCGAAGGTCTCTCTGCCTGTTCTCTTCATTTCCCTAAGGTGCACCAAACTTCTTGGCTAACCCCAAGTATAAAGGAAATATAACGGACACAGAGAGGGAAGAAGGGCTCCTGCTCAGGCCTTGGGGAGGCCCTGTGATCCCCAAACCCGTGGGACATTTATTTTAATGTATATCCATAGCAGGATTGTGTGTGTATTATATATTTTAATGTGTATTTGCTATAGGTTGAGATATAGAGCCCTGTAGCAAGGCATGTTTTTTTAAAACAATGCCCTGTGGTATTCTGGTAGCTTTCATCTTCAAGTCATTCGCTTCTTTCTTCTTCTGCTCTGAACACTGCTTTTCTCTTATCGACTACCTTCCCCCGAGCAGAGAGATGTGAACAGCCCTCTCCTGTGTGTGGAGAGGCCATTACGGACACACCGGCCAAGATGAGAGACCAGCAGGAGGTGTTCATCTGTCTGTTCATCTGTCTTCCTCCACTTACCCCAGTGGAGACTTTGGCATCTCTGGCGGCAGCAGAAGCTTCCTACCCCTCCCCACCCCCTTCCTTCCACAGAGCTCCCAGCCTTCAAGTCCAGCTCCGCAGGCATGGCCAGCACCAAGCCTGACATGGCTTTAGAGAGCTGTCAATGGGCCCCTCGGAAGCGCACACGCAGCCTTGGTCCAGCTTCTGGAATCTTGAGTGGTGAACCCACCTTTGCCACCCCCCTGTGAATGCAAAGCCCGGAGCCTGTCTGTCTACCACCCAACAGCCGCTGGGATGTGTCACCTAGGCAGGGGACTCAGCTTGCTAGCAGTCTCCATGGAGAAGGTCAGAGGTCATAGAGAAGCCACAGAGAGACATGTCATCGCATCAAACGATGCTCAAGGTCTACGGGGCTCACTTTCCTTTCTCAAAGTGGAAGAAAAAAAAATCAGATCTTTATAGTAGGAGTTAGATCAAGGGGGAGGGAGAGGCAGAATGGGAGCGGTGAGAATGACATCTGTGTCAACTGTTTATTTTGGTAATTGTCTGCAAGTTGCAGGCAACATGGCTGAGCAAAGCTGTCATGGAAACATGATTTTGTTGCAGATGACAAGTTGGCATAAAGATAATGTAGGTGGAAAAGAGGTACGGGAAACAAAACTACCTGTCAGGCAGGCGGAAGGAGAAGAAAATCTACTCTCACATACTTTCCCGTAATTAAATGTCAGATTTACACAATGCAGCCAAATAATTAGCATGGCATAATTACTGTTCCGATGGAGGCCCGTGTATATGCCAAGCAAATTGCTGTACTAGAGCACAAGCTGCTGAAACAAATTGAGTTACTTAAGTTTTACACATAGCAGCCTGTTTTATCATTTTCGAAGACGCACATGTTTCATTAGAAATGCAGTCTCTCTAAGCGTGCAAAACTCCGAGCCACTGCAACAGGTCCGCTGGTCTGCAGACAAAAATCAACTGATCTCCCTCTTTCCACACTCACCCCTCCCCCTGCCACCCCCACACTCTTCTCTGTACATTGTAGCCGTGGGGATATTTTCAAGCCCCAAATCAGGTAGTGGCGCATACCTGCTTTAAGATCTTTCAGTGGCCCCCACTGACCTCAGAATAAAATCCAAAGGCCGAAAGGAATGGTGGGTTTCTGTGTTGGACCACCTCTGGCCTCTCTCCCCACCCCTGTGCTCCAGCCACAATAGCTTTTTTTCAGTTCAGATCTAATTCCTCTTGGAGCCAAGGTCTTCATATTTGCTCGAAACACGCTTCTTCCACTCCCCCATCTTCCACTCCTCCATAGTTGCCTAATTCTCCTCGGGGAGACCTTTCTGATCACCTTCTGAAAAGCTGGTATCTCCTAGAGCTCCCTGCCTTGTTCACCCTTGTTTTTCCCTTATAGCATCGATCACATTTTATACTAAAATTTTACATGTCAGTTTGTGTTTGGTTTAATGTTTACCTCCCTCATGAGACTCTAAGCATCTCAAGGGTGGACGTCACACACGTTTGGCTCACCACTAAACATCCACTGCCTAAGGCAATTCCTGGCATGTAGTAGTTGCTCAGTAAATATATGTGGATTGTGTGTGACCCTGGGCAAGTCATTTCCCTTCTGTCTTCTCTGTGTTCTCCTCTAGAAAATGGGAGTGTGGACTAGATCAGTGTTCTTTCAACCAGTGGGTCGCTCTCTGTTCCTAGATTCATGAGACAAATTTGGTGGTTATCAAAACTAATACTTTCAAAATGTGAAATAACATAGAAACTACCAGAAACATGGAAACAATACTTGCTGTCTCCACCAGTGATCCCAGAAGGGTATTCTTTTGTGATACCCTTTTTTCAGTATTTATATATTTATATGTATTTGTTTCCTGGGTCATGATGTAAAATATCCGTATCTTTTTCTGGGGACACAGATAAAACTTGTCAAAAAGTGTTAAAAGCATTGCAAGCTGGAAGAGGACTAGACTAGACAACCTCTAAGATCCCTAAGCCAGCTCCTAGCCTTGGCTTGCTCAAATCCTTCTGACCCCCTTTTCTCCATTGAAGGTAGATGGGACCGTCCTTCTCAATGGCACAGCAGCTCTCTCTGCCCCAGGAGACTGAGAAGAGACTGGAAGCAACAGCTTTGGTCCACAGGAACACATGTCCAAATCTGTCCTGCCAGTAGTGCCTTAGCCGTGTGGTCTTGTGGGTCCCAAACAGGGAGCCCCACCCCCTCCCAGGACAATCTTCTGAACATAAGGAAATGGGTCAGAAGGCCAGACAGGGAGAACCAGAAGTAAAGGTGACTCTCAATTTTCCTATCACGTGGGGAGGAGGTAGGCTGGACATCACAGTCAGAACTCAGCGCCTGGGGGTGCGGGAGACCCCTTCCCCAGAGCATCCCCCAAAGTGGCAGACTTCTCAGTGGCTAACATTGATCAGGAAACATGAGAACCAACCAGCACGGCAAATGAGA